>NC_139682.1:54878879-55538879 GCF_964106915.1 Podarcis gaigeae
AGCTTCAAGGTCACATACACCAAAGACTCCCATGCAGAGGAAAAGACAAAGAAGGTGGTCTAATTTCAGCAACCAAACAAAAAAAAAAGTCTAATTTAAACAAAGAGGAAAATATGACAACAGTGATGATGATGCAGCAGCAGCAGCTTTTCCTAAGGTGGGCGTTGGGGAAATTATCTAAGTCATATTCTACCTTATTTTAACAACAGACGATAATAATATAATGATTAAAAAGGAAAGAAGCAGGATTGAAACAATTGCAGTTTGATCTCTATTCTTCAGTCACACACTTTCTGAGAAAGGAATAATGGCTGAGGTCTTTGTTCACACCAATATCCCTGCTCTCCTCAGTCAAACATTATTTACATTATAGATTTATTATAATACTCTGTTCTGTTGAGATAAAGTACTTATTTTAGCAGCTAAAAAATGCAGATGTCCTTGGTGAAATTAATAATTCAAAAGCACATAAATATTTTAAGTACAATAAGCAGTCTGCTTTGGACCAGAGACAAAGGAATGAAATTAGTTATTTGTAGATGAGATCTTGATTCCAACAACATGTGACCTCCTCATGCCCATTTTGTTACTTCATAAGTACTATTATTTATTATATCTGCATACCCCCTTCCTCTGGAAAGTGCTGAGCAGATTATTTGGGACTGCCAGACACTTTCACTTTCAGTACATAATTTTTGCCTTAAACATGTTGTAAAAGTGCTGAGCAGATTACTTGGGACTTGTAAGGCTTTCTAAGCCAGTCACTTAGCTGGTCTACAGTTAGGGATGGGGGATAAACTAGGTTCGGTTCACATTATAACTCCTATTCTAAAACCGCTGCATTGGTTGCTACTTATCTTCCTGGCCTTATTCAATGAGTTTCTATTGATCTCTAAAGCCCTCAATTACCTGACACCCCAATATCTGAGAAAGCAGCTTCTCTCATACAAACTTGTGCATATATTAAGATCAGCAGATGAGGTTGTCCTGCTGGTTCCTGGGTTAAATGAAGAGCTTGGTGTGAGGCTCCATGAAAGAGCCTCTTTACCGGGATGCTAGGTAAAAACCTGGGGTGTATGCAACCTTGGCATTATCAGCACTATGCTGTAATCAATGGAGCTATCCAGCATTGGAGTTCCACTGGTACAATGGACTTCCGTGCATGCAACAAGGCTCCCTTGTCCTCTTCTTTCCCCTTCAGCCACCTGGACACATTCAAAAGCAATTCTGGAGAGTTAAGAAAGCGTCTGGAACAGATGTGGGAGAAATGGGAAAGGGAGAAGAAGCAGAAGTCCCACCACAGCAGCAGAGCCCTGCTGGCTCTACATGGGATAAACCCAGATCTTTCATATCAGGTTATTAGAAGTTGGTGGGAGGTCATTTTTAAGTTTTGATACTACTAACTATATTGGGCAGGAATCACATAACCAGCGCCAGCACCAGGAGCCCTATGCAAGGACATAAGCTTGTGTGATGGGGCTTCCCCCTCCTCTTTTCCAGAATTTGTCTCGGGGGAGGGGGATCAGGAGAACCCGCAGAACAGCACACAGGGGAGGAGAGGAGAGATTCATCCCATCTGGCAAGCTGCAATGCTTGCGCAGACAGAACACCTGTAACAGTGTGCCACTAAATTTCACTTATTATTTAAGCACTTTTGTTAATATTATTCCTTATTGTGGATCATGTTTTTGGATTGCCTTATTTTGCTGTAAACTACCTTGTGTCAAGGGACGCGGGTGGCGCTGTGGTCTAAACCACAGAGCCTAGGACTTGCTGATCAAAAGGTCAGCGATTCGGATCCCCGCAATGGGGTGAGCTCCTATAGCTGGGTCCCTGCTCCTGCCAACCTAGCAGTTCAAAAGCACGTCAAAGTGCAAGTAGATAAATAGGTACCACTCCGGCAGGAAGGTAAACGGCGTTTCCGTGCGCTGCTCTGGTTTGCCAGAAGCGGCTTAGTCATGCTGGCCACATGACCCGGAAGCTCCCCCGGCCAATAAAGTGAGATAAGCGCCGCAACCCCAGAATCATCCGCGACTGAACCTAACGGTCAGGGGTCCCTTTACCTTGTGTCAAGGGAAGTATAGAGCAATCGGAATTTAGTGATGCAATTGTCCAACCAAAATATGTGTTTAAATATGGGTATCTAAAAGACATGTATTAATGAAAATAACAATTATTGGGAGGAAATCGCTTTTAAAATATATAGTGGCAAAATTGCATAAAATGTGTTTATTGGAAGAAACATGCAATAAAATTATGATGAAGTTTGATGAGGACCTTTTTAAAAAATAACACTAAACTGATGTGGTAATCTGAAATAACCAAAATGTAAAGTCATATGTAAAACATAATGTAAAGTCATATGGAAAAACCTGCAGATAATTATCATTAAGAAGGCCATGAAATTAATTTAAAATTCTAACATACTGTTGTAAAGGAGCATAGATAAACTTTACAATGGACTGGTGTAGCCACTCTGGACTGGACTGGGTGAACTGGATAGGACAGGATAGGATGGGCTGGCATTTCAGCTTTGAATAAAACATAGCTATGACAAATTAGTACCTTGATCATGCTAGATATAACTATATTCATTTGTTTAATTAAACAATCTAGGCTTCTCTTTGTGTGGGTCATTTTTAAAAATGTTAAAAATAAAATTAAACACATAATTAAGCTGACAGGAGATAAAGACCCTTGTTCAGTAAGCTGAAGGCAGTTAATTTATAAGGAGCTTAGTCCCTGAAGGCTGTGTAGTTTATTAAACTTACTGAGGCAAAGATGTGATAAAATATTTTATGCAGTTCTTTAAAGGCTAAATTGCTCTGACACTTTTAAAGTCCACAAGATGCAAACAATTAGGGTGCCTTGTTATCGGGATTTCCTTTCAAACAGACTTCATACTTTAAGTTAAACAAAAATCATGTCTATATACATAATTCCGTAGCCTTTTCAGATTTTCTCTTTTGAATGGCAAGCATATTTGATTTAGTGATATTCTGAAATAGTCATGTGTTTGTGAGAATAATTAAATAATTCTTTGGGTGTTACGTTTTCTGTCTTGGAATGTTTAAAATACATACAATATATCAGACTGAAAAATAGATACACCATAAGCTGGGAATTCTATAAAAACTTCCCCACTCTAATTTATTGGCTCTCAAGCTTTAAAGGCTGGTCACTATGTTATTAATAAGTGTCACCTACATGTCTCAGTGAGGCTACATTGATGGACCAGTTTCAGGATGAGCTGGAAGACATCCTGAATAAATACCCTGTAAGGGTGGTGGGCCCATTTGAATAGCCTTCTCTTGGAGATTGAGGGAAAATAATGTGTTCCTGAATGCTCTGGGTATTTTCCAGCAGAGAAAGCTGATGATCTGATCTGGTTTTGCTTGGAAATAGCAAGATGAAGCAGGCAAGTGATAAAGATTGCTTCCAGTCTGTTCTCCAGCATTGTGGATTGAGATTGGCTCCTTGGTATTCTGGTGAGCTTTGGGATATGATGCAAGCTAGATGAAGACTAAAGCATAAATGGTGCAAGTCTCACACCGACAAAGCCAACAGAACACTGGTTAGCACATATAATTGCAAGCCGCAAAGGAGTGCAAGCCGCAATGGAGGTTAATATTGCAATTTATCTTGCAACCTCTAGTAGTCCGCCAGCAAAGTTATTTTGATTGCCCCAGAGCTTACTGACTCCAACTGTGGGGACGGACCTCTGGGAAATTTGAGGACACACTGCAACCAACTAGCTACAACTTTAAGGAAGGAATATACAATGTTTCCATTCTTGATTCAAATTTTACTATTGAGAGTGGGGCAGAAGGCTTAACTTAGCACAGCACACTACTTTCAAGTCAACAATTCATGCTTTACATTATAGCCAAATATTATTTATTAGGATTTTGGCTGTCAAACAGCAGGAAAGAGGAAAAAGAAAAACATTTAAGCATCATTCAGGTTAACGAATATAAATATTTGCCGACTTTTTGGAAAATTATATATCCCGGCATTCACAAAAGCCACCCAGCAGTGGCCATTACAAAAGAGGCAAGGAGAGTAAACTACTTTTAAATTTCCTAGTCAGATGCAGCTGTCAAGTAACACTATGTTCTCCACTGATGTGAAACCCTCAAGAATGTCCAACAGTTGGGGGCTGTCAAGTATATCCCTGAAATCTAAAGACTTTAAGCAAAGAGCTTAATAAGATATGTATGAACATCATGCCAACTAACACTAATATATGTGACAATTCCAGTGATAGGCACTTCTTTCAAAACCCAAGCAGCATATGCCACTCAATAGGTGGGTTAACTTTCAAAAACATATTTTATGAACTAGCCAAAGTCTAGAAAGAAAGAAAGAAAAAACCTGATTTCTATTCTGAACTACAATATTCTATACTGTGCACTGTGAAGAGGGAATGAAATTTGGACTTGGTTTCCAGTCTGTCTCCTGCTTAGAGATATGCTCTGACTGATGGAATGCATCTCCTCTTTGAAATAGCAGGTAGGGTCAAGATTGAGTGACATTTGTCTGTATATTTTGATAGGAAAACACTCCCATTTATTTGTTCAGCTTCTGTTCTTTTTATTTTTTATTTTTTAAAAATTGAACTTGGATATGGATTCCCTAGTCAGATATTGTCAATTCCCAAACTTCCTTTTTGGGGCAAAGTAGTTTAGCAGGTGGCTGCCTAGCAGCTTTAGGCATTCATAGATAATCTATAAATCAGGGGAGAGACTGTGAACTACTTTCTACCCCCGATTTGGGGATCAGCTCAAAGTTGTTGAGCTTTTGTAGCGTGGGAAAAAAACTTGGGGGACTTTCATTTGGGGGGGGAGTTAAAGGCAAGGGACAAAGGGGTAAAGTCACTCACAAAAAGATCACTATGGATGAAAACAGATCAAACAACAATGGAGGGCGGGGTGATGGAGCACTAAGGAAAGGGAGCAAGAGATCGACCAAAACCTCACAGCAATCTACCAGTAGATCGCGATCTACCTGTTGGACATCCCTGCTATAAATCAACCAGTCTAGCTTTCAACCTAGCCATGGCTGAATCAGTCCTTTTTCAGTCTGTGTCACTAGTGCTTGTGCTCAGCCATGATTTCATTCTGTTCCATTTTTGTAATAATCTACTGTTTATTGAAACATACACATAAAAGCATGAAAATCCACCTTAAAATACTTATATTATTTTATCCCCCTGTATTTAGACTATGAGCTGAGAAATAAATGAGAACAACTGAGAAATGCAGTGATTAACTAAGACTGCATTCCCACCTTCACTTACCTGGGATTAAGGCCCACTGAATTAATTAGGGCTTACTTCTGAGTAGACAATACACTTTAGGCTAGGATTGTACTTTAAGTTCTGTCCTGCAAATCATTCCCTGAGGTGCAAATCAGATCAGTTGACATTAGAACTTGTAAAGATCAAATTCTACAGGTGTCTCAGACATGGAATGGATACTGCACTACTGGCTGCTTGTCTTGTCTTATTTATTTTATTTTATTTTAATGCCAACCAATCTTCCCAAACCATTTTGTTGCTCTTGGTGTTGTTGATTCCTCATGTATGGGTGTTATAACTGCAGGAGCTTGAGGCTCTTGGATGGCTCTTGACACTACTTGTTCATTGCGAGCAGGTCCCAAATGGCTTGCCATCTTCCTATAAAATTCCCTCTTGGTCCCGCAAAAGATCCACCTTGTCCCTTCTCTTTTACAAACTGCCTGTGAAATTCCTACAAGGTATGCGGTTAGTTTTCACCCAAATGCTGATGACTCTTAACTGTGCTTCTATTTTTTCATGATTCAGGCACTGATATTTTATCCAATGTATGTTCATAGCGAGCTGGCTGAAGCTAAATCTTTACAAGACAAAAGTAATGGTGGTCAACTGGCTATTTGACCTGGAAGAGCTTGACACTTCCATTGTAGATTGGGAGTTTACCCCCAAAGACAGACCTCCCATGCTTATAGTCATTGGGTGCTTCTGGATCTGCAGTTCATTTGAATCCTAGGTTATAGTGATGGTTTAGGGCAGGCTTCCTCAACCTCAGCCCTCCAGATGTTTTGGGACTACAGCTCCCATCATCCCTGACCACTGGTCCTGCTAGCTAGGGACCATGGGAGTTGTAGGCCAAAAACATCTGGAGGGCCGGGGTTGAGGAAGCCTGGTTTAGGGGATCTGACACCAGAGATTCCAATCACACTTTTCTCAAGTCATGTCCAGTTTTGTGCCCATATGCTTCTCGAAAGATACAAAAGGTGGCAACTGTATATATTATTGTTTTGCATAAAACATACAGTATTTTAAAAATTGCTTCAGAGGTATTACTTCACAAATGGCCAACTACTGGAGGCTTAATGACTGTTTCCCAAGTTGGGGGTGAGGTTCTCTTCAGGCTTAAATATTTCCTGTTCTTGAATGGAAATTATTTAATTATTATGGCTAGAATTCTTACTGCATTTGCAGCACCTAGGCGACCTATCCTCTCCAGGAGCGCAGAGAGAAAACATGTCATGGTGCATCTGCATCAGCACAACCAGATGCCTTCATCTGCCCCACCTGCAATAAAACATGTCTCTCTCGTATTGGTCTCTACAGTCACAGCAGGCACTGCAATCTTTCAACAGTTTGACTTCACCCCCAAAATGCGCATGCCTCCCTTGTCTCCCGAAAGACGGATGCCAATAATCCTTAGCACACTTACTAGTGGAGAAATCCTATTGAATGTAATGTAACTTAAAGGTAAAGGTAAAAGGACCCCTGACTGTTAAGCCCAGTCGTGGACGACTCTGGGGTTGCGGCGCTCATCTCGCTTTATTTGCCGAGGAAGCCGGCATACAGATTCCGGGTCATGTGGCCAGCATGACTAAGCTGCTTCTGGCAAACCAGAACAGTGCACGGAAACACAATTTACCTTCCTGCTGGAGTGGTACCTATTTATCTACTTGCACTTTGACGTGCTTTCGAACTGCTAGGTTGGCAAGAGCTGGGACCGAACAACGGGAGCTCACCCCGTCGCGGGGATTTGAATCTTCAACCTTCTGATCGGCAAGCCCTAGGCTTAGTGGTTTAGACCAGTGTTTCCCAAACCTTGGGCCTCCAGCTGTTTTCGGACTACAATTCCCATCATCCCTGACCACTGGTCTTGCTAGCTAAGGTTGATGGGAGTTGTAGTCCAAAAACAGCTGGAGGCCCAAGGTTGGGAAACACTGGTTTAGACCACAGCACCACCTGCATCCCTGTAACTTACTTCTGAGTAAATATGCTTACAATTGCTCTGCCCATCACTCAGAATACAGTGACACTGAATTTATGTAATTATAGCTCCTTATTGTTGAAGCTCCTGACAAAATCTTCCAAAACTGTGCTTTTCTCTAAGAATGTCAATTGATATAAAAGTCCTGAGGTAAGGCAGATGGAATTTTTAAAGGTAAAGACTTTAGCCTCAAGCAAGCTGTCTCAAGATTAGAAGAATGATTAACACAAAAATAATTCAAGGCATAGATAAAAATTTGACAGATGTTTCCATTTCCTTGCCAATCCATTCTCCTGCATTTAGATACTGTGGACTAAACCAAGATGAGACCACTGAAAATACAATCACGTAGATGGCAAGGAGGAATTATGTTCTCAGTATACCTATGGTATATTAGGTCAGGAATTTCTTATCCAACTGAAATATGTGGAGAATTCCATTAGCACAGAAATTAACAGGAAGTAGAATCTAAGTTAGATATGGCATGCAACATGTTTATAGAGAAAACTGCAATGAAGCTTTAGCTTTTCCAGTAGACCCTGTTTTTAGGTGTCTTGGTAACAATATTCATAGCCTCTCCCATTAGTTTGACAATGTTTCATATGCCTAAAGCTCTATGTTAGATTGGTCCTTAAAAAATCGACTTGAAAACAAGATAGTTTGGAGCATATGTTGTTAAGAAGTATGCCTGAGGTGTAGAATCTAAAATAATCCTACCATATTCAAACTAAAGGTTAGGATATTTTCTCACATTACATGTTGAATTTTGTACTTGTTCTAAACTCAAGGAGATAGTAACTATGATTAGACTTGCCTGTTAACAAAATGCATTGCCAGAACTAATAGGTGCACAAAGAGGCGCAAGTAGGCATAAGCTACCTTGACCTGGACACTACCATAAGTGTCCAGATCAAGAGAAATAATAGTGCTGCTCTATTCTACCTTAGTCACAGCACATGTGGAGTATTGTGCCCAATTCTGGGTACCACAATTTAAGAAGGGTATTGACAAGCTGGAATGTGTGCAAAGGAGGGTGACCAAGATTATTTAAAGAGTCTGAAAATCATGGTTTATTAGGAATGGCTGAGTATGTTTAGCCTGGAAAAGAGAAGACGATAGCAGATATTATGCCCACCTTCAAATATTTAAAAGGCTGTTGTATGGAGGACGGAGTAAGCTTGGCTTCTCCTACTCCAGAGGATAGGACCTGAATCAAAGGATTCATGCTACAAAAAGAAGATTCCAATGAAACATCAGAAAGAACTTTCTGACAGTAAGAGCTGTTTATAAGTGGAACAGACTCCCATGGAAGGCGATGGTCTCTCCTCCCTTGGAGGTTTTTAAGCAGAGGATGGTGATCTACTGTGGATGATTTAGAAGAGATCCCTGCATTGTTGGGGGTTGGACTAGATTACTCTATCGCTCCCTTCTGACTCTACAGTTCTATGATTCTGTGATTTTATACCTCTTCCATTCCTAAATAATCCATTTTGAAGACAGAAAGCTACATTTTTATCTCTATATACAATAATTAATCTGTATTTTTTTTTCTTTGGGAGTTTTATATTTGGCCAACAGTGGGGAATGAAGGGTTAAAATCTGCTACTCCCCAAAGCCAGGGCCATGCCTGTTTTGATTCTGTTCTCTGTGAGAAGCCCTGCTTGGATTTCATAGTTGAGCACACCTGCTTCAAGTGCTTTCCTCACCCTTAATTTGAATTTTTATATGATATTTTCTTCACTATATTCACCTTCACCCTCATAGTACTTAACTGGTGATAATACTCACAGCATAATACAGCAGTGCTGCAGCTTGAAGAAACCTTTATTTTCCTTTTCGGCATGCCTTTTAATTTGATCAAACTAGTATGTATCTAGTGTGGAACAGATGGTATATATTTGGGGAAAGTTTTAAAAGGGAGAGGCTGAAACGCAACTCATCTAACTGCAACAAGGTTTTGCATATACTCATTGTACCATACCACTCTGATTAAAGCATCCATAGCAGTTCTATTGTTTCAGAATGTGAGTTGAAGTGCTATTTCAGCAGGGAGAAAGTAAGCATCTCTGGACTAGTAATTAATGAATAACCTGGGGGTGGGGATCCGGCCCCGTTGAGAGTTTCAGAACATCATCAACATCCCTTCCCCCTCAGTGCCCAAGAGGGAAAAGTGTGTGTTGCTCCTGATGAGAAAGAAGTCCACAGGCACAAGGCAGGAGTGGAGAGAGCTCTGAGGGAACAAATTGCTTCATCAAAAAGTGCAGGACATGTAGAAAGGCTGCTGGTTAGAGGCCTGGCACTGATCCTGGTTGTGCAGGATTCCCATTGCCTGACCAACAGTTTTTTTCTGGGGGTGCAAGGGACAAGGACACAGGTTTCAGAGAACCTGGTTCAGGGGTCCCTGGCTCTAGGCCCTTGCCTGGTCCCCAAGGTAAAGATTATATTCTTAAGAAATAAATCAAGAGGTAGGTGTATGCATGCAAGTAGAACTGACAAGACAACCTGCTCAATTCTGACTGTGAGGAAATGACCCCTGGAGCCCTTGAAGACCCACTATGACCAACTGGCGGCACACTGAGAGACCTTGTTACTGATGTCCCCACCAGGATCTAATGCCACCGCCTGTGATGTGCTATGGGATCACTTTCAGTTTATGCAACCTGATTATGTGAATAAGGTGCTTGAATCCCTATGGCTCACCACATGCTCCATCAATCTATGTCCATTTGGCCTTATTAAGCCTAGCAGAAGAGTTTTGAGTGGTTGGGTCCTGAGCATGGCTAATTTTTCATTGTGTGAGGGGGTGGACCCTTCCACCCTGAAATAAGTGGTGGTACGGCTACTCATAAAGAAGCCTAAAGAACTTTTAAAGAAGTTTCACTTCTAGTAAAGCAGCAGGTATGCAGCCTAAGGGTCCAAATTTGTCACTGGGCGGTCAGGTGCCCCCAGTGGCTAGAAGCACCTTTTATTAGTTCTAGCTGGTAGAGCAGTTGCAACCATTCAGTACTGATCTGTGATTTTAAAAAAACCCCACCACCCTGCCAATATATATTTAAATGTATATTCTCTCTCAAAAGATGTATTTTAGATATGTATTTTGATATGTTTAAACTGCTGAGAACTGGATTGCCGTGTCATCTGCCTTGTGGAACATGCTGCCCCTTGAAGTTAGATAGGCCCCACCATTTCACAAATTTTGCTGGATGTTTTAAAACTCTCCTATTTTCTACAGGCTTTACCAGAAGGATAAGTTGACAATCTTATATTTTTCTTTGGAAAACTGTTTTTATCTGTTGTCGTACAACACTATGGTAATTTGCAAGTTTTGATGGTTTATAAATATTCAAAGTGTGAAAAACAGTGAATAGCTGTGGTCTGAACTGCACAGTAGTCCAAAAGCTGTGAGTCAGGTCTTATTTCATATAGGAATTTGCAAAGATTCAATTCCTCAAGCATCCCTCAGTAGGTACTGTGCTGTCAAGGTGAGAATTTGTCCTTTTATATGCAAGCGTAACCTTGCCAATGCAGCATAAAGGATAACAGGAAGAAGGAAGCAGAGAAGATGAGAATCGCAGAGCTGCCTAACAGCATTAGTTCAACTTTATTATGAAAGTGTTTTTAAATTCATGTAGGGATGTAGAGAAAATGAATCACATCTGAGTGTCTATTATTTTTTGCATCTGGATATCACTAGGAAGTAACTGGACATAAATTTTACACTGATTCCAGACTGAGAAATACTGTATGATGGGTTAGTAGCAATCACCAGATCACTTCTGACAGAGAACTACTATGGGGACTTGGAAAACTCACATCAGTGCTTTAAGTCTTTGAACCAAAATCACCTGTGTGGAATTTACTACACTTGACATCCTGAATCTGAAATTATTCCCTAGCTATGCAAGGTCAGCTCTCCTCCTCAGAGAAATTATAATAATAATAGCAGAAGGGACTGCTATATAATTGTTAAGGTGACATATATTCAGGGGACTCTTTGGGTCTATTTCGTTGGCTCCCAGCCCTGAAATGTCATATATTCATAAACTCTGTGATAAACTTGACTAGCAAAATGACAGGCCCAATTTCAGGTTATTGTAGATCCTGAACATACACTGTTACACACACTGGGGCAACTGAATGGGTGAGATGGTCTTCTCTCCTATGTTGGCAGTGATTGCTGCTCCTGCTCCACTTCACCATTTCCACTTTACATGGAAGGGTTCATTGGTAGAGCATCTACCTTGCACTCAGAAGGTCCCAGATTCAATCCCTGGCATCTCCAGGTAGGGCAGAGGGAGAACCCTGTCTGAAACCTTGGAGAGTCATGGCTAGTCAGTGCAGGCAATACTGAGCTATAGGGACCAAGTCTGAGTCAGTATAAGGCAGCTTCCTACATTTACTTACTTGCTCCTTGGACCCACACTAGTGGCACTGAGGAGTAGAAGCAATTGCTATCATTGCTGCTTTATCTGCCTGCTTCCACCTCCTAGAGTCAATGGCATAGCAGAAGCAAGGAGGATGAGCACGAACTAGGGACGATCTAAAACCCACCATGCCAAAACACCACCTTGTTTACTAAATGCAGAGTTGGGGATACAGTGATTTAGAAAGGGAGAACCATAAAAGGAATGAAAGTAAAGAAAGAAAACCCTTGGTTGCTGGTGGGAGCCATCATTGTGAGGTTAAATCCAGTTGAGAGCAGTGCTTCCTGCCCGTACTCGGGGGTCTCAAAAGAAGAAAAAAACACAGCACAGACAGTACTTGGGAGTGCACACATTTGAGTGGTAGCTACTGAAAAATACTTGTGAGGAGCAGTTTTGTGAAGCTCCCAACTTCAATTAAAAAAAAGTTCTGGGAAAAAACTTTTGGCTCCATCATAGCAGAAACTGCCATGCAATGGGAAACAAATGCTAGAGGGTGAGTCAAGAGGGACTTGGCCAGTATGGCGGAGCCATAGCAATAGCTTCCCTTCAGCAGTGTTGCAGCCACATACTGGGAGGGGTAAGATCAGGGCTATGTGGGTGAGCCAGTCCAGCTCCATGTGCAGCTCCACCCCCACTGTCTGTAAGGGGCAGCGACCCTGTTGCCAGGAGACTATTGTGGTGATTCCACCCTACAAGGCAAGTTGCTTCTGCAGTAAGCTAGTGAGCAAATGTAGCCACAGCAACTCCCTTGCTACCACCAGACTGGTTCCTCTTTGAGCCAAAGCAGTGAGAAGAAAGGTGAGCTGCTGTCATCAGGCACAATTTGGAGGGACTCAGGAAGTGATTCTCAGCAGGTTCCTTTACTAACATAACTCTTTTGCATCTAAAATGAATACAGTTGCAGACTGTAGATGTCTCCGTAAACTGCACTGAGAAGTGTTTAAAAGCTAGATCTTCTCAAGTTTCCCATGAGCCTCACAAATTTTACTCAGGGCTCTGACAATTCAACACAACTATATGCATCAAGCCCCTAACCAAAGTGCTCCTCACCAAAATGCCTAAACTATCTTACTCCTGTCCTGCTAACATTATTTCCAGTTTGTCTACTCTGGAACAGAGCCCAGCTGGGTTCTTGGCATACAGTTCTATGATGACAGTTTACAGTAAGAGTTCTCTTAATGTTAAGTATATTATATACTTTGAGGCCATTATATTAAATATCTTTGTATGGCAAAATTGAAAGGTTTATTTTTATAGAGCTACAAATGCCATGGGAATTCATTAAAAAGGCTTAATGTATAAAAACAGAGGTGGGGGAGTAGAAAGCTGTATGTATTCTTTTAAATTATCCCAGTTTTCATAAAGTTTGATTATACCCCCTACAAGGTATAAATGCAAGTGTAAGAAAGTGTAAGATTAAGACACTTAAAAAAATTATATACAACACATTCATTATCATTCAAGGAAACAGTTGTATGCCACAAAAAATGTTTCACTCCGAGTGTTTCAGCACTTACAAACTCAATTTCTAAATATGTGATACTGTAATTAAAACCCAGAAAGGCCTTCAGGAAAAGGGGGACAATTTTGAAATGGATCCTACAAGCACTAGTCTCATTAGGCAAGCTACACATACAAACTACATTTGATCACCACCAACTCCTCTAGGAGTATCTATGCATATTTCTTAACCATAGAAGAGCCTTCATAACAAGGTATTTTAAAAATCTCCTATTTAAATGTGTATTCCACTCTTCAAACAGAGACTGATATGTGAAGAGTGCAATTAATTTAAAAGAATTTTTTCCCCAGTACTCTTACCTTCCTGCTCCCGAAGCAAAACAGGGTATTTTTTATGTGCACCAATTTGCTTTCATTCTTTGGCCAGTGTAAACCATAGCAAGTACTGCTTAGTGTTATGCAGACTGGCATTAATTAAAATGTAGCTAAATGTGTTTTACAGTCCAATTTTTAAACTCTTGTTATATTCACTGAGTACAGAATTACTTCGGAATGCAATCATATTAAGTTTGGTTCTAGCTGTATTTAACAATACTGCTTTGTAGTAAAATTCAACTTGTACCATGTAAGCACTTGCATACTCTTAATCAAACATTGCAGTGCAATATAATCTAAAATGAACATTCAAATCTCCTAATCTATGACCAACTTCCTGGCAATTACATAATATACAACCTTTTACAGGTGATTGTGGGCAGAGAAATTTTGCTAACCGGAGGAAAATTAATTTTTGCCATTTGAAAATGGGCTTTGTTTTCTGATGGTTATAGTAGGCTTGCCATACGTCAGGAAAATTCCTAACATGTCCTGGTTTGGGGGTGTAAAAATGGGTGTCAGAAATTTTACTTTTTGAAATATGGCAACGCTATGGTTATAGTTTCCCTATCCACTAGGTAATGCTATCCAATTTGGCTTTCACTGACTTTTTTTTAACTAATTCACCACCTAATAAGTTAATCTCCAGATTTGTCAATATAAAAATGACCATATTTCTCTGTATCATGAATGCTAGATGAAACCTGGAATCTGCATATGACCTACTAAAGTTTCACCTAGTCAGGTTTGCTATTCTCTTGTACACTTCATTTTAGGACTGTAACAAAAAAACAAAAAAGCTATAGTTTCAATATCAAACCATTTTCACCTCTGCCCACACAGTTGCTAAGCATCCAACATGAGGAATTTTTCTAGAGAACTCAAAGGCTTGCTTACTACTTTGTGACATCAAACAAAGGCATGACCCAATGATAGATTTTGCCGTTTTTCTTAAGAACCTACATCCTTTGCTTTTTGTGTTTGCTTAGATCAGGGATAAGGAATCTGTGGCTCCCAAGTTGTAGCTGGACTACAACTTCAATCATCCCTGACCATTGGCTATGCTAGCTGGAGCTGATGAAGTTGGAGTCCAGTGAGCTTTGGGAGGGCCGCAAGTTCCCCAGTCCCGGCTTCAATGCTCTTTAACAACTATGGCTGGCTTTATTGGTTGGTTGGTTGGTTGGTTGGTTGGTTGGTTGGTTGGTTGGTTGTGGTGAGGGAAAGGGTAGGGTTTCGCTATACTACTATTTCTATTGAATATTCTTGCCTTTTCTCAGTTATGCATCTTATGCTATTCTTAAAATGATCATAAATGAATGCTCCGATTAGAACTAAGCTGAAATTTGCCAGAGAAGATATTTTCTTATACTATTTCTGAGAATTTTATACCCCACATCTGAAAAAAAGATCATTTTGCAAAGTATTTTCATTTGGTTTTGTTTGTTTCTGCTGCATTTAAGTAGCATTGTTTGTTTGATTGTAAGTTGTCCAGAGAGTTTCATTTTATGGTGTGCCATCAAATGCTGAAAAAATAAAATATTTTTGCCTCCCCCTGGCCTGCTCACTTTGGTGATTGCCACAAGGGGTGCCAACTTGAATAAAATATTGTGGGGGACCAGGTAAGCCCAGCCCCACATAATCGATCTCATGACGCAGTGCGCACACACCATTTAAATAGGAATGCCCATCAACTTTGTGGGGGCCCTGCCCCCTCAAATATCTTGTTGTGGGGACTGAAGCCCCCATGGCCCCTAGGAGTTGGCTCCCATGATGGCCACCATTTTTCCCTCACAGTGCCCTGTAATGATGCTAAGTCAGGGGCAAGGCAGAACATGCAAAATGGTAACCAGTTTGACAACATAATCGCTGGGTCTTCTTACAGCAATAGCAAGCAGAGCAAGAGAGGGAGAGTTGAGGGAAAAGGCAGAAACCATGCCTTCTGTTGCTGGTGTGGAATGTTTACTTGAAAAAAAACTGGTTCAGAAATGGAAACTTTGTCATTCTCCAGATGTTAACAGACTCCAGCTCCCATCAGCCCCAGACAACCTGGCAAATGGTCTTGGGTGATGAAAAATGTAGTTTAGCAACATCGAGAGGATCCCAGTTTCCCCACCCTTGCACTAGCTACCTTCAGATCTTCACAGCTTTGCTGAAGAGCCCAGGGCTTCTGTCAAGTCATAATGCAAAGGTGTTCAGGCATCTTAAATAATCCTTGTTTTATTGCACCTCCGCTATCCTTTATTGGTGTGCCGTCCTTAGCTATTGAAGTTTATATTGTTTTATATTGGGTCCCTTATATGTAACTAAAAGATGCAGTATTTTTAAAGCTAAAATCCAGAAGAAACAACGTAACCAAATATTATTCAAGTCAACCATGACATGGCATGTAATCAAAATACAATCACTGATGGGGAAAGCATTTTCATAGCCATTGTCCATTTTGTATGAAATATGCATTAAATTATTAATAAGTCCTCTTAGGATAAAAATGTCAGAGCTTTTTAATATATGTTACCAGCGCCAGTTCAAAACAGTTATTGTTTGCCTTCACCACAGAAATGCTATTAAGCCTGTGGCTGTGAGTGACTGAATCATCTCATCCAGCGCAGTAAAATTGACTATATAATCTGTCGGAGAAACGCTACATCTACCATCAAAGCCAGCAAAGCAGAACCCCACATTCTATTTTCAGGTTCCAATTTTTATCAATACCTTACTGTGATGTGACTGATGCTTAGTATTACCTGAGAATGATAATAACAAAATTCCTGATATGCCAGTTTCAAAAATCTAATGCACAAGAAACATATCTGGAGTAGCAGTTTCAGCAGTAATGGTGCAAATTACATCATTTGTAACCATTTTAAGGAAAGGATACCTTCAAACAACGATAAAATATGGGTGCAGTTCTGTATACATTTTTCTTTTGATATACTGCAAGCCATCCATGAAGTTTATTAATCTTTGCCACTTTTTCTATCAGTCATGAAGCTGTAGCTTTCGCTTGCATAGATATCTGGCTCAGAAGCAAAACAAGGTGTTTGCGGATGGGGGCAGGGGAGGCCTGAAAGCGTATTTTAAGAGGCATAGTACCTGGCTGCAGCAGACAAATTGCAGCTCTCAACTAGTTCTTACCTGGTCTTGGTACACAAGGTTCAAAGTGATGGGGATATATGGATATAGATTAGAATTGCCACTGAAATCCTGTGTAAAATTAAATTCAAAGCAAAAGAGGGGGCTCTTCCTCAAGTGAAACATCGGAGTAATTTGTACAGAAGCCAAGAGAGTTTTAATAATACTAGTACAACCTCATGCAGAAGCAGCAGCCATCAAAAGCATAGGAAACTAACTCATCAGGCACAAAGAGCACATATGGTCACATACCCACATTACAATCATCACATGAGAGACATTTTAAATGTATATAGTTTATGTTTCTATGTATATCCTGTTTTTCTGCCGCAAGGTACTCAACACAGCTTGCAGCCAGTAACTAAAACATATGAGCACACACTTCGGATTTCTCAGATCACTCCACATGAAAGCTATTACCATACAGTATGCCATTCATGTACAGTGGTACCTCGGGTTAAGTATTTAATTCATTCCGGAGGTCCGTACTTAACCTGAAACTGTTCTTAACCTGAAGCACCAATTTAGCTAACTTGAAGCACCCACTGCCGCTGTGCTGCCAGAGCACTATTTCTGTTCTCATCCTGAAGCAAAGTTCTTAACCTGAAGCACTATTTCTGGGTTAACAGAGTCTGTAACTTGAAGCGTATGTAACCTGAAGCGTATGTAACCCAAGGTACCACTGTACAGTGGTCTGTATGGGCTGAATAGTTTTCTTTATGCCAGGGTGGGGGTGGGGACTTTGATTCTCTCTACACTGATGCAACTTGTGAGATGTGGCATTGCAAAATGAGAGTGTTGTCCACCCACAACATGGCAGCTGAAACACAAAGGGGCCACCATGTCTCATAGCCACTGTCTTCTTGGAATAACAACACCTGCAAATGCAAACTTATGTATTCAGCTTTATTTAAGATAGTGGTCATCATGTATGCAAACGTTTATAGCGTGTTACAGCAGTAACAACATGTAGAATTTAAAATAGAATCTGGAATCTTGTGTGATATGATGAAAATTTTACAGTTTAATAATTCAAGCCATAGAGAAGCATCTCTCAACGTTGAGTTCCCAGATATTCTTGAACTACAACTCCCGTCATCTCTGACCACTGGCCATGCTGGCTAGGAATGATGGAATTGTAGTCCAACAACACCTGGGAACCAAAGGTTGAGAAAGGCTGGCTTACACAAAAGTGAAGGGGACTGCCAGTCACTTTCACTTTAAGTACATAATTTCTGTCTTAAACATGTTGTAAAACTATTTAAATGGCTTGTGTTCTGTATTATGTTGCATATTTTAAGGTTCACATTTCATGTAAATGGGAGGAGTTCTCTCATTAAAAATTACAATAGTGATGTTATTGTTTTATCTTTTTGTAAACTACCTTGGAGGTTTTTTTATAAAAAGCAATGAAGTGATGCGTGTGTGTGTACACACACATTAAATAAATAACTAAAATTCATAAAAATCTTGAGAAGCAGGAATCAAGCCAATTTTCTCACTCAGTGACTCAGGCTGCTAGACCTTTTAGCTCAGCTACCAGCATGCAGGTTACTGTAACAAGTGGTAGAGTGTCTACGGTCAGTGCAGTGCTTTCACTTGATTGTGCCTTGAACATAAGAGCAATTCAAAGTCAAAGTTCAAAATTGGATGCAAAAATATACAGTATTGATTTAGCAGTGTACAACACAGTAACAGCTGCACAAATTTTAGGAAAGCGGCAAAAAGTAAAGGTGCAGGGAAAGGATTTGTGCTATTATTCCAAGTAAAAGTGGTTTCTGTGAAACGTCAAACCCAATTTCATGTCTGAACATCACTTGCCTCTTTCAGGCCCAGGCCAATGCACTTCTATTGAAGTAGAACCTTAAGACAGATGAATGCTTGTAGTTTGTCAAAGATATTTCTGAATTCAGAATCCCTCAGGCTAGAAGCCCCCATATTTCAAATAAATGACTTGATCTCACAGTCTTGTTCCATCATTTCAGGAAATTCAGGAAAACAGTTACAGTAACAAAAATGACTCAAACTTTAGATGTCACAGAAGACAATACAATACCAACTGTGTATTTTAGCTTCCTGTGTAAGATGGTTCATTAGATTCATCACTAGGAGATGGCTCAGAGATAATGTCAGTTCCACTGTTTTTTTGCTCAAATACACTCCAGGAAATCAAACTAGGACTAATGGGTTAATTTGTCTCCTCAATTGAGTGTCCTGGTTCCTTCCACAGATGGCTGCATGCTTTAATGCAGTTTCTGGAATTCAGATGTTCTTTACAAAGTTATCGTGTTGAAAAGGTCCATAGAAACTACCACTATTTTGTAAATACAAGGTTCTAAACTGCACTTCACAATCTATTGAATCCACTAATGGTTTGTGGTTCACATGTTACAATTTATTATCTATTAAACAAGTGAACATTGTGAGGTGCACTCCCAACCGCACAATAATTAGCATTATGTTATCATTTTAAAATAACCACCGTATTTTTTTGAACAGGAATAATAGAAAAAAATCATTTAACTATTTGGATGCTGAAGGATATAAAAGCTCTATCAGCAGAAGGTACAAACGTACAAAGCAAAGTGTTGGCATATCCGTGGATGCCAAAAAGTGCACGCACGCACGCACGCACACACACACACACAAACAACTGGATGCTATACATAAAACTGTGGCCATGGACTGCATGTGGCCATGGACAGCATTTAGGCTCCATGTTTAGTTCATCAGCTCCCATTATGAAATCCAGAGAAGCCCAGATTTCATTTACAAATCTTAAGGCTGAAGCTGTATGTTTGAAAATGTAAAAGAGACTCCCACATGTACCTCGGATTTTGTCTGATGGCATGATGCAAAGTTCACATCTCAATTGCTGGCCAGCAGGGGGGAGGGGGAGCAGCCAAGTGCCCCCTCAGCTCACCTTTAAGGTGAGCAAATGATGAAAAGCATGGATCAATAAAGTGTGATCCAGTACATTGAGGGAGAGTGGCATATCTCCTCAAGTTACAGCAGCGGCAGTCCATGTGTGCCTTGAGATGCTTTGCACTCTTGACTCCCACTGTCCATGACCAGCGTTTTTTCCTAGAATAGGTGTCAGTACTCACCATGAGGTTGTTACAGTAAGCGCCACTCTTTTTAACAAAAAGAGGTGCTGGTACTGTGTACTGTTGAGTACTCCCTGGGGAAAAGCACTGTCTATTACCAATGGCTATGCTGGCTAAAGCTTATGGGAGATGGAGTCCACAGCATCTGAAGTGAAACCTCTTGGCTACCAGTGAGTTACAGGGTACCTGTGCGGTTGTGGAGAATGTTGGTTATTCAATGCTTGTTGCAGATCTTTACTGATTAATAAAGTTGCAAGTATGACTTAATTTATATCTGGGGCTTTTTGCATTCTTATAACATTCTATTGTATTTATAAAATAATAAATTCACTGAATTAAAAAATAATAATGTAAAGTTAAGGACCTTGCATCCAAATACTGGCATATGTCTTCATTCAGGGTGGGTGGGGGGAGAAGGTGGCAATGAGGAAGCACCAACCTCTAATGCAGGGGTAGCCAACATGGTGCCATCCAGATGCTTGCCCTTCTTTTTGGCAGTGATTGTATTTTATTAGGCCTGTGTGTGTCGTTTTACATCCTGGTTCCAGAACCTTAACATCATTGCACAGCCTATTCCTTGGTGAGGAGGCTGCATTCTAGCTATGTTTCGGGAACAAGCAGTCAAATGAAAGACTACAAAAAGTGGAGAGTGGGACCACAAACCTGCCACCAAAGCCCAAAACACAAATGGGGACACACACAGTTTGGATTGGCTTCGCCCCTAATCTCCATTCATTGGTCAGAAAATGTGTGCCTACAAACCTACCGGTAAGTTCTGAACTCCCAGTCATTTGGCAAAGCACTGATTGTTTGTTTGTACTAGAGCCTGGGTGGTATGTATAGAGGCCCCTATGCATAAGTTCCAATCAACATGGTCTCATTTCAGACCTCTCTACCTTTTGGGCCATCTGCACAGGGCTTTCATGATACAGACATGAGTTAAAGAAGATATCTTTCTTTTAAAAGCCAAACAGTACAAGGAAGGCCCCATCCCCTGCATGTACACAAACAAACAAAGAGAGACACTTGTTTTATCTTGCCGCCACCCTTTTTTCTGTATACACGCCTGCTGGAAAGTTTTGACAAGGTATATTTGTTTTTTGTTAGCATTCATAAAAGGTGTGAATAAGATTCTAAACTTTTTAGTACAAAGCAAATCCAAACAAAGAGAACACTCAAATTAAAGCTCTTTCATTTTTTTCTCCAAGACACAGCAGCCTTTTCTAAGCTTTATTAGAAAATTATCATGCCAGCTGTCTCTTTTCCTTGACTGTTATTCACACAATATGCCTCACTCTTGTTTCTTTTCAGCTTTGTACATGTATAATAATGAGTTTTTCTAGAATGGAAAACCCAGTGGAATATTAAAATTGCAAAGAGCAGTTCTTCAAGTTAATTTCGCCAAAGTGCATCACAACACAATACAACATTGTAAGAATGAATATCTAATAGGGCCTCATTCATGGAAATTAATTAAAAAATGTTATTCTGAATATAGCTTTTCATATATGTACCATTGTCTATTGGCAATAATTTTAAGAAGTTAAACATTTATGAAAATAAATTGTTCAAGACCTATTTAATGGATTATGTTATGAACAGCGAGCTACCCTTTATTTTTAGGAATTAAAACTGTGGATTTGGTTGAGAGATGTGTATATTATTATGATTCTTCAGGAAAAAAGGATATTTTTAGTCAAGCTGTAGCTTTATTTAGAACAAATTAGATGATCAGCACCACTGTTGTGCCTTTGGGCCAAACTAATTGTAGCACGTCTTACATGTTTAGCTCATTATTACTTAACCAACGGCAGTGGGGGTGAGGAGGAATCCACATGAGGACTGCAGTGTTGAGGCTAACCCCTTCCTCCCATGCTGTTTTGCCATCAAAAAATGCCAAAATGGGCTGCAAACAACTTCTTTGGGAGAGAACAGAGTGATTTTAAGAAGGAACTCTGCATTGGAGGAGGGGTTTAAAGCATTTTTTAAAAATCCCCATCCTCCACCACCCAGCTGCTTTTTTTTGTTAAGAATGAACAAAACTAAGCCAGATGAAGAAACACATTACTGTGTTGGTTCACATGACATGCAGAAGCCAAACTTCAGTTTAGTCGGGTTGCATGAATGTGCAGACTCCTGAAAAGGAGCTTATACCTACCTTACTCCTCCATGGTCCTTTTTTGTCTGCCATGCTAAACCAAGCCAAGGATTGGCTTAACAAGTCATCTGAAGCTCCATTTGCCATTGGCTCTAGTTCTCCCTACTGTCAATCTCTCTGCCTTTTACTGTAACAGTCCCAATAGGCAGCAGCCTCTACAAGCCTCCGTGGTAATAAAAAGCAGCTGCCACGTGACTAAGTTGGTGTTTCAAGGCCCCTTAACCAATCAAAAATGGATTAAACAAATGTATACTATATGAACAGATACAATAACAGAAGAATGAAGAGACTGGTAGTGCAACACCACATGGATGGCCGAAGATTCTCCTATCCTGATCTAATCCAGGCATAGGGCTATGTATGACATTGATAGTGCAGCATTCAGAGTGCAGAGTATAAAACACAAAATGTTTAATAAATGCAGCGTAATTCAGATCACTACATCTCAAGCATGCTAAATAAGATCATACTGTACAATTAACAGCCCTATTTTGTGTACACCGTCACTGGTATACACCAAAAGCTTAAGAAAACAAACTCAACATGCATCTGGCAGGCACACCAGAAAATAGTCACTGAGTGGATCTCAAATGCCTTCTTAATAAGCCAATGCTTTGGGGCCAAACCTTTCTGGATTATTTTGAAAGTAACAGCTAAAAGGACTTCCGGGTCAGCGCGATCGGCTAATGGCGGATTCCCTCCGAGCTCCGGAGGGAATCGGCTTTACTGCAGACGGGTCTTACCGCGACGGCGAAGCGGGGACCCTCAGAAACCGCAGGCGCGGAAGCCTGCGGACTTGGTGATTCGGTGGGCACCTCAAGCGCCCCCCGACCCACGAAGAGCCTTTTTAAAGGCTATGGAGAGGGTACGGAGAGTGGCGTGGTGCTGTGAGTAGACCGCTACTGCAGTGAAGCGAAGCCGCAAGCCATGGCCGGAGAGCGCTGACTTTTTCCCCTGAAATTTGGACTTGAAACAACCCGTGAGTAGAATGGAATTTGGATTTTAAAAATTTTCACCTTTGAATTCGGTACGACCGGGGGATGTGCTAAAGGGAAGTCCGCACCCCCTCTATCTACAAAAAGATTTAAAGCAAAGATCGGAGAACTAAGGTGGAGAGATTTCTTTCTTGGTATGAGTTAAAAGACATTAATTCCATGAATTTGACAGAAGAAGATTTGTGCTAGAGAGCGAGAGTCGAATTTTAGAAGCTTTTGTCTAACCCCCCCCCCCCAGACCCGGGAGTGCCCTGTGTGTGAGCTGGAGGAAAAGGAACAAGGAGTTTGACAGCTGTCAAAAGAGCTGTCAAACGGGCAGTTAAAGTTAAAAATTTTATTGTTTAACATCTCTCTGGACTAAATTTGTTATATTTGAATTAAAGTGTTTGGGAACAAAGAAGTTATAAACAACAAAGTATTAGACTGTGGGGAAAGGATTATTAAGTAACCAGAATCCCCCTAGGGGAAACTTTGAAACATTGCAATGGCTACAGATGGAAAATTACAGGCAGAGATAGATAGAATGTTTTTTCTCGTGGGAAAACTGCAGGAGCAGAGAATGGCTATGAACAAACAACTTATAACCTTGAACTCTAAAATAAGCAACTCGGCTGAATGCACAAAGGATTTGACTGAAACAGAAGCTGCAGCTGAACAAGAAGAGACATCTTTGGAACTGGGGGAGAGGGAAGAAGGAGCTAAGAAAGTACAGGAGAGTACTAACTCCAAGTCTACATTGTTAGAACACAAAGAAGAAGACGTTGGGATCACCAATCTGCGAAAGATGAGAAAGAGGAAAGAGGAAGCCCCTGGAACACTTGGAATACTGGAACTTAAAAGAAATAAGAAATATGATTGGGGCCTCCTCTTTGTGTATGGGAGATCAGTTGACCTTTTGCAGCAGTTGTTACCAAGTTTTTTGGATGGGAGAAAATTGGATGAGACTGTGTCAGAGCTCCTTCGAGACCCGAGGATCAACAAAGAGGGCTACCAACAAAATCGGCAGAGAGAGACTGACAGAGATTTAAAGGCCTCTGATGTGAGGAATCCAGGCTAGGAACTGTTTTGCGGACATTTAGTTGGGAAGGGACAGAAACCGGGGCAGGGAGGGGGGGGGGGAATAGAATTTTAAAACTTATGTTTTTTATGCTTGTCTATTATGATCTATATCTAATATGTGAAAGGGAATTCGTGGAAGGGAATTTGGGTCGACCTTAGAAAAGAATTTAATATTTATAAGAAAATTGGATAAGTAAAATTTGGCCAAGTAATAAGAATTGATTTTAAAAAATAACAATATATGTTAAAGATGAGAGATAAGAATTTGCTGAGTTAATTGTTGGAAGTGGGATGTATGAAGGGGGGTGGGGGGAAGTCAGGGAGGGGGGTTAAGAAAGTTATGAAATTATATATGTTCTGTTTTTGATTATTTCTGTGTGTAAAATTTGAAAACCTAATAAAAATTATTTATAAATAAATAAATAAAAAGAAAGTAACAGCTAAAAGAGTTGAGTATATGGTTCCCTTTGCTTAACTAAATGGGGTGGGGTGGGGAAACCTTAGTTGATCTTTAAATGGTATGGCAGGTTCAGGGTGGGAGTAGTTACAAACACAAGCAAATGTTGCAAAGGTCTGATTCACATATAACACTAAACCAAACCATGGCTTAGTGCAAATGTGTTGTGTCTAAATGTGGGCTCATGATTTATTTGGGGGAAACAAACCACGAACCCACATTTGGACATAACACAAGTAGTAAACCAAGAACTAACTTTGGTTACAGTTCGTGGTTTGTCTGAAGTAAGCTGTGGTTTGGTTTAATGCTGTGTGCAAACTGGACCAAAAATTCTTTGATTTTCTCCAAAAAGTCTTTCATTTTTCTAACTGTCAATCAAACTTCTCCAAGGACTAGCAGCACTGCTATAAAAAAAATCTGCCTTTTCTGAAGCATGAAAACATATGTGCTAAGACAAATAAGCAATTACATATGTCTTTGGATAAGTTTAAATGCAGTGCTGTTCCAGGACAAAGCAGCAATAGGAAGAATGAAATAGCATTGAAGAAGCCACTACCATCATTTGCCCAAGAATACTGTTGCATGCCACCCCAATCTCTGAGCAGTTTGTTCCAGGGGTTCCAGGCACCCAGGTTTCATGTTTCCTTCAGAATGAGGCACAGTGGAAACTGTGGTGTCTTTATGATATATGCTTTACTTACACATATATATATAACCTGAACCAACAATGAAGGGGGGGAGATCACAACATTAATACCCCCAGAGCGCCTTGCTTCCCCAATAGCTTTGCTCCCCTGGATTCAAACAAAAATCTACATCACTCTGTCTCTCTCTTCTCCTAGCTTGCTACTTTTCTTCTAGCTTATATCACTTCACTATCTGCTCACAACTCTGGCTTTTTATGTCTAACTACCCACAAGTTGAGGGAGGGGGCCCCACCCATTTTCTGTCTTGCACAGAGCTCCTTCCTTAATGGCCCATCACCTTAGCAGGAACTTAACTCGCTTTCCCAGTAATTAGAAGGGGCCCAGGCATTCGCCCTACCCACCCCCACCCCCCAAAAAACTTGAAACACTATTCATTTGAATGTTCAGTGGTAAATCTAATTCTGTAACCCTGCTTTTCAATTACATATTCTTCAGATGTTTTTACTGGGGATTCATTATTCCCTGCTGCTTTCGTACACGGATTAGTTAAATTTGCAGGTTAATTTCCACCATACTCTTCTAGAATAGTTTCTCTTGTTCCGCTTTCACAAAAATCAACAAGTTATTAAAGTCCTACAAGCAATCATCTGTACTAAGAGGTTAAAATGGGTGGCAGTGGGTGAGACCAAAAGATATATATGCCAATTGCTGACATTCTCTCGGGAAATGCCACCAGTTATGAACTACAAGTTTGGATTGTCAGCTACGTAGGAACTGCTGATATTCTGCCATTATGACTTTTGTGCAAATGAAACTGTGTGGGTGAAAACTGTATTTAAGCAGAGTGCCTGGGAATTTGTAAAATGCAGACAAAGTTTCCCACTGCAATTTAACAATTTAGCAGGTAACTTCAACAAATAGGAAAGTAAATCGGAGAGAAATCAAAGCCAGCCTGTCAAAAGAAAAACCAAGCAACGAAGTGCTCTACCCACCATCAGGTAAAATGGGAGACCATTCCCTCACACCACATTTTGCTTCTAAGAGGACAATAGAATACAACTGTGATAAAAAATAAGTTTTCTCCATTGCATTCTTTAGCCGCAAAACAGGCAAGATAAGCAACAGGACACAATATTGTGCTTGTATGGTTCTCATATACTTAGTGAGAAATTATATTTAACTTGCAGTCATTTTTTTAACGACACACTTTGAATGCTACTGTTTTCGTTCATTGTGATCTTGAGCTTTCCCTTATGGACTACAAAATCCATTTGCACCATATGTCGTTATAATTTATTCCTGTTCTTATTTTTAAAACTCGGGAAGATGAGTCATGCATAATCTCAGATACATTTCAAAGACAGTGTACAATATGTCTTTTAATATATTCTCGCAATGCTACACAACGTTTGCAATTCTCAGCACAGCAGGACATACTAACTCTACAAATAGGGATTCCATCGTGTCAGTCTTGTTCGTATTAAAGCTATATGGGAAAAATCACACTGCTGCCCTTTGGCAAGAAATGGATGTTGTTGCAGATGCTATCCCTTACAAACTAAATAAGCAGGAAAGTATGACCTCTCTCAAAGCAGTTTATCCATTGTGTGAGAAAACTAGGGTGGCAGTTATAGGGGTCACGGGACGGGAGGAGGTACCATATAATGCAGGGTTAATAGACAACCAGGACTCCAGGAAGATATAGATAATGACTGTGTTGGGAGTAAGGTGGCAGGGATTAGAATTGGACTCAAAGAAGGATACATTGTGAGATTGCAGCAGGCTCTCTGACCAGTTGAGTGGGGGTCTAGAGTGTTCCTGGAGTTGTGTATTCAGGACATATTAGGGATTCTGCTGGTTTAGCAGCTGCCTCACTGTCCAGTAGCCTCCCGGCCTGAGGTGACAGAGCTATTCTCAAAGGCAATGTTGAGGACTCTCAGACTACTGGTTTCGGGGACTTCAACTTCCATGCCAAGGGGACCAGCTCTGGGGTGGCTCAGGACTTCATGGCCACCATGACAACCATAGGGCGGTCCCAACGTGTCATCAACCCAATGCAGGTAATACTTTGGACATTGTTTCCTCAGCTGAGGAGGAATATAGTGATCTGAAAGCGGGGGATATTGACTTCTGTCCCGTGTCATGGCCAGATCACTTCCTGTTGAGATTTAGGCTCTTGGCACTTTTTCTCCACTGCAGAAGCCCTCCCTGGAACTGGAAAGTCTTGCCTTTTCGGGCAATCTCCCCTTCTTGGGAGCTTCTTGAGTGGGTGGTTGCAGACCAGATCAAGGGGCTTTTGAAGGAAACAGTTCTACTTCTCCTTTACAACTGCTGATGTGGCAGTGGATATGCTAGACCATTGTCTTGCCTCACCAATGGACTGGATGAGGGGCAATAAACTGAAGCTGAATCCAGATAAGTATGGGGTGCTGTTAGTGGGTGGTTCCCTAGATTGGATGGATGGGAGGTTGCTTGCTCTTGATAGGGTTACCCTCCCTCTGAAGGAGCTTAGGGCTACTTCTGGATTCTTTGCTGTTACGTGAGGCTCAGGTGGCCTCAGTGGTATGGAGTGCCTTCCATCAGCTTTGTCTGATGGCCCAACTGGGCCCCTATCTGGACAGAGCTAGCCTAACTTATGTTGTCTATGCTCTGATAACCTCTAGGTTAGATTATGGCAACACATTTTACGCGAGGCTGCCTCAGAAGATGATTCAGAAATGTCAACTGGGGTAGAATTCAGTGGCAAGTTGCTCACTGGAGCAAGAAAGCTTGAGTCAAAGAACAGCAATCCGTGGAACTCAACTTCATGCTGTTACAAACATTGTGCCTGCGCAAGCATTTCAGCTTATCAAATGGAACGGTCTCCCTCATCTCCCACTGTGCACTATTCTGAGGGCTCTCTCAACCTCCCCAATCCCATTTTGGGAAGACATGTGGGGGTAGGGGCAGTAGAGAGAGCCCCCACTGCATATGTGAAAGTTTTTGTGTAGGACTTCCACCCACAGGGTTCCTAGGGTGAATCTCACACTATAGGTTTTATGTGACTCACCTTTTATGAGGTCAACAAATTCACACAGATCCACTTTTATCTCTGAGTCATATTGTATTAATTTCCTTGCTCTCTGAGATCATCAGGCAAAGCTCCGATTCCTATTCTACCTAGCTCAAAGCGAGATTTGCGAGGGTTTGGAACATGCGTAGAAGCATACTGGATTTTGCATAGGCCATAATTGCTGATCTTATATAATTCTATTTTGTTAGTTTTATGGTTATTTCACATATTTTATGTAATGTATTAACTGCTTTGGGTCACCAGATAGGGGAGAGAAATGGGATACAAGTTGAAAAGATGAGATTTTACTTTTTAATGTTAAACGTTTATAAATCATATGATCAGAGAACTTTCAGGGATCAGAAAGCACAATAATCGATGCCAACTGCCTGAAGGCAAAAGCTTTTCACATTGTGCCATCTATGTGGAGGTTTTTGTTACATGTTTTGGGGACCATGTATCACAAGGAGACTGCAAAGAGTGAATAAGGTACTCCTGACCAGAGAATAAAGCAAACAAGAATGCCGAAGAAAGTACAAGTCAAACCACACAATGAAAGAGAAGTCAAGTAATAGTAATATTTAAAAGGTTACTAGTTGTAGAGAGAGATTCATGCTGTGACTCATTTGACTATTTATTTGGAAACCATAATTTGCATTAATACTGAATTTTTAAAAATCCTGAACATTTTAAATAATCACACTCTTTTCTGATGTATCCTCTCTAAAGATATCAATTCTTTCCAGGATGAGCCCTGAAGAATTTGAGATGTTTCCTTCACATCTCAACATCTGCCTACACAGCTGTCATATTATACTTTTTCTAGTAACAGCTGCATGTCACAGCTGTGTTGAAAAGGGTAGTGAGCACAGAAGGGTATACACTATGAATAATGCTGAAAGCAACAACAGAATGTGTGATATTACTCATTTACAACCACAGTGAACATTGTTGAGCCTTTTGTAATTTGGCTCAACAAGAATACCACCACTTTACCAGTCCATTCCTTTTATTTATTGAAAGCATTAAGAGGCATTTTCATTTTGAAGTATTAAAAGCACTGCTTATATTTCCTCTCCTGACCCTCAAGTAAATATTGAGAGAACAAAAGTGCTTTCAGTGTGTGACAGAAAGCCAGAACTTCAATGGAACTTAGACTTCAAAGTCACTAAAGTGCTTTTGAAAATGTTAACACTCATTCCTTGCTAGTTTGAATTAGACACTCATTGTTCTAGACCAAATGGAGCTATAACAGTTATTCATTGTAAGTCTCTCTCCTCGTTTTAATAGAAATCCTTCCTTTGCTAGGATAAAAATAAATCTTCATAGGAAAACCAATCAAATGTGACAATGCTATCTGATTTTTCATAATTACATATAAACTCTATATTTGAAGTTATAGTAGTAAAGTAAAATTGGCTCATATGTGTCCTCAATGTATCAGTTTAAACTTATTACAAACTGAGTGGTTTTTCCAACTGAAAGGAAGATTTAGGATGGCCAGATTTAACTGTACAACTGAAGAGTCAGAGATAAAAATTAATTTCTGTGGTTACTATAGTAATCTACACAACCTGAAGAAAAAGCAGGTCAAATATTTTTGCCTTTTGCTACAAGTTTCCATAAGATCCAACATTTCAAAAACATTATTCAAACATTTTTTATTTAAGTGCCCTCATAGCCACTCAACTTTAAAAGAAAATATTTCACATAATTTATTTAAAACCATTCACCTTGGATCTTATGGAAGCTTGTAGCAAAAAGGCAAAAATATTTGACCTGCTTTTTTCACAAGGTGGTGTAGAGTACTACCGCAACCTCTTTAAGATACTCAAACTGAAATTAAATTTTCTATTTGGCTCATCAGTTCTACAGTGCCCCTCAATAGAAAAACCATTCAGTTTGTAAAGCAAGTAGATACATTAGGATATTTGTTTAATTTCTCACCTGCTTTGGCAACTACAGAATGCAAAGTTCAGTTTGTCTTCATGATGCTTCAGCTCACAGCCTTTAAAAATGAAATAAAGCAGTAATGGCGACGCCATCAAGGCATCATCAAGGCATTCTCCCATACACTTTTAGAGAGTCAAGCCATTGCTATAGCTGCCTTGCCAATACAATTGTCCTGTTCAGCATTGATGGAGAGGTTGCTGATTATGATAGAACCCAGGTAGACAAAATCATCCATCAACTCAAGCATGCGATCACCAATTTTGATGTGTGGAGTGCTGGTGATGTTCTGACCCAGGATGTTAGTCTTAATAAGGCTGATAGCAAGTCCAAATGCCCTGCAGACTTGGGCAAAACAGTTGATGAGCCTCTGTTGGGCTTCCCCAGAGTGCACTATTAAGGCTGCATAATCTACAAACTGTATCTCTCTGATAAGGACTCACTACACTTTTGCCCTGCCACAGTTGAGCAGACCCCCTGTCACTCCTTGAATGGATATACACCCTGTCTTCAGTCATGCTGAAGGCAAATGAGAGCAACAGGGAGAAGAATATGCCAAACAGTTGGGGTGAAAACCCATCATAGATCTGTCCATTGATTAATGTGGATACTAAATTATTTACAGGCATACTGGCCAGTAGGCTTTCAAAAACCTTGCCAAACTATGTCCACCATGACCTAGTTGGATTCATAAAGCAAAGATCTAATAGCCTTCCCTATTAGAAGGGTTATCAATACAATTTTTTGGAGGCAATCACATCTAGAACCTACTGTTCTCCTGATGCTGGACACAGTCAAGGAATCTGATCATTTAAACTGGCAATTATCTCTTTACAATTCTATGTTCCTTTGGTATTAGTGCATCCTGGGTTGATATGCTGTATAATTTATACTATGGAACACTGGAGTAAGTTCTGGTGAATGAGGAACACTCTTCGGCATTTCCCATTGGCTGGGGGATCATCGTTTCCTCTGTTGCTCCACCCCCACCACGACCCCTGGCCATGGAACCCTTAGCTGAGGTATTAAAAGCAGGTGGTGATGTAAAAGGTTTTGAATTATTTGGGAAAACTCATCAATATGTTCACAGATGATGCTGAGTATTCCTTTCTGAAACCTCGTTACCTGCTGTTAATGCACCAACTTGCTATAGATGGCAAGGTATTTGGATTCACTGTCAACTTCACCCTGTCAAACCTAGAACTGCATTGGCACAAAACATCTGGCCTGAAACTTTGTAATGCCTACTTTTAATACATGGGAGTGAATATACCTAAGAATCTATCCAAACTAGAAAAATGGAACTTTACTCCCTCGATAAAAGATTGAACAACTAAGATTAAAAAATTATCAAAGCTAACATCCTCATGGTTGGACAATTTCTATAACAAAAATGATGCTATTACTACACCTTCTTTACTTATTCAGAGTCTCACCAATAAGCATAGCCATTTCTCATGTTAATAAATGGGGGGGGGAGGGATCTACTAAATTTTATTCATGCAAACAAGAGAACTTGGCTACTTCATAAAACCCTTTATAGGTTCAAGAAAGAAGGGGGTATAGCAATAGCAATACCTAACCTAAAATAGTATAAAGACTCTGCTCACACAATATTATTTTGATTTTACAAGGATCAACAAGGTCCCATGGTTTAAAATGGAGGATGATAGAGATCAAGACTTTATGGAGTGGGTTAGAATGGGAAAGATGAAATGAAGCTTGGACTCAGAAACTTTCCAAATGGGAATTTACCATCAGTTGGTGGCTAAGTACACATTTTCAATATCACAATAGAGTGTGGACAACCCACTCTTATGCAGGTTTATCTCTGGATTGGGACAAATGAAAATAAGCTACTAAAGTAAGCATATTTTAATAACTCGATTTTTCTATGCATCATCAGCTCCTGCCTCCCCTAGAGGGCTTATTAGATTCATATAAGAAAATTCCTATCACCTAGCTACTTTAAGTTGCATTAATCATTTTAAACTCCTCCCAAATCATGAGCAGAAGGTCTGTTCTTGTGCAATAAATATAGATGCTCCCCATGGGTATGAATGTACAGTTAATAGTGTATATATGCACAAGAAATACTGCAGACAAAATTTGGCAAACGTGGACAACATGTAGTTTGGCAACATATATGAATGCAGCAATCTCTTATGGCTATGGAAATTTTAATGAGCTTAAAGGAGTTTGTCCCACCACAGCCTGTATTGTCCTTGTTGCCATAAAACAGAATTTCACAACATGCCTGATGATATCCAGAACTTTATTAGCAAGAAGGTATTTAATGTAAGTTTCCTCTAAACGGCTAGGTAATTTCCTTGATAATGGTTGAATTAGTTCTCTTTGGGTATCACAACGGGCAGTATAGAAGAACGTGCCCAATGGATTCAATCTCATTAGACAGGCATAGGCAAACTCAGCTCTCTAGATGTTATGGGACTACAACCCCTATCATTCCTAGCTAACAGGACCAGTGGTCAGGGATAATGCGAATTGTAGTCTCAAAACATCTGGAGGGCCAAGATTGCCTATGCCTGTCATTAGAGTTGCATGGGCATAATCTTTGTTCAACTGGGATGTCATGATATCTGCCCTCTAACAGAGCTCAAGGGAGAACATTAAAATGGGCTCTGGGGAATGCCAATATTTAGGGTTGGGGAAGAATGTAAGATATTTTCTATTGTTGTTTTGGACTGCTGGTTTCAGAATGAAATTGTTTAAATTGAATTGTGTTTGATGATCTTAATTATCTATTGTAAACTAAAATTGAGCACCTCCTGGCAGAAAACCAGTCCAGAATTTAAATATGAGTGAATTATCTTGCTTGCACCCACCACAGAATGGATGGAATAAGCCAAGCACTGTGAAATAGCCATGGAGAATGCTTCAGAAAAGCTCACATTTGATTTGGTAACCCATTAGTGATTGTGGGGATAACACTTTCTGTAATGTGATAACACCATTGAAATCTAGATCAACATAAAAAGAGATGATGTAAAAGTGAGTGAGAATTCTGTTGTCTTGTGGAACTAGATATTAATTATGAGACAAATATGGTCTGGCTTCATTCCTGGAAAACTTTGCACTTGCCTCAGAGCTACTCTCAGCCAGTTCCAGTTCTCCTATACTATTAAAGTTTTTGAATAGTATCTTGAGCATTATATTTTTATAGTTAAATCTTTGTAGTACCCTCTGTCTGAATATTTATGAAAGCATGTGTATTTTTCATTTTTTTTACATATAGAAAAAATGCCTCATAAAAGATCATTACCAGCTTTAGTATACCCTCAATTTTCTGTAATAAGAATGTATTCTTTCTTCTCATTTCTGCTCACATGAAATCTGTACTATCCTAAATAGAAAAATAGGAGCCTTCACAGCTAAAAGAGATCATAATTTCTGCTTAAAAACTTGACTGTGATCCCTGATTTGATTTTTCTAGGATTTTAGCCCATCCAGTCTCAGAAGCTGAGAGTTTGTTGCAATGAATCCAAGCAAACCCACCCACCCACCACCCCTAAATGGAAAAGATTGAATGTTAAAATCCCCCCTTTTTTTCTTCTTGTTCTTGCCACCCCTCTCATTCTTTGTGGATATGCTCACAGCTTAATTAAAAAAAAAATCCACACTTTTCTCTCTGTTTGCTGCATCTGGACTAGAGAATATAATTTGAGCTCATGGCTATTCTTTATTAAGTACTTTACTAGGTCAAACCAAATAATGATCATCATATCATAAACATGCAACAAAACATAGACATGTTCAATTAGGAGCCTTTGCTGAATTGGCAAATAAACAATAGAAGAGGAACATTTCTCTCCCGTTAAAGTAAATTACATCCCTAGTGGATTCTCAAGGCTAACTATTGTCTGAATAGCTCCTTCCCAGTAGGTCCTCTCATTTCCCTCTACAGCACAGTGGTTTTTAGACTGTTAAATACATAGGGACACTGAGTGTTTTGCTCACATTCATGTCAATTAAAGATGCTGGTGAAGGTCACTGGCTTCAGGGCCTAGTGAGGAGTTGGGGGTGGAGGCTTGCTAATATTTACCTCAAAGCAGAAGCCAGCATTAGAAAACAGCCAGTTCTTCCAGCTCAGATTAAAATAGGAGCCAAAGAAGATTGTGGGCTGAAGTGCTACACTGAAGAGCTGTTCTTGCTAAAAGTGCTATTGGATGGGCATGCAGAAGCTCACCTTCTGAAGCAGGAGTGTAATGTTCTTTTGCCCCAGAGCAGCAGCTTTGCAGGCTGCAACTCTTCAAAGAAAGAACAAAACTACGAAAAGCAGTAAGAAACATTTGCCTTGGTGACCTCTTTGATGGGGAAAGTTAACTGAGAATGGCTCAGAAATGACTGCTTATAAATAAGTCCTAATGAATTTCATGAGGTTTACTCGCTGGTAGAAGATACCAGGATTGCAACTTTAGGCCTTCTAAAGCTCTGATCAAGTATTCATGTTCATCATCACAAGGCCTATTTGTTTAGTCAAACCTTTGGCTAAACAATGTGCTCTGACTTGTTTAAAAGTATTCATTTAGTCTGATTTTTACTGTATTCATTTGTTGTGGCCATAGAAATTCACAGTGATGATCTATATCACAATTTGACAATAATACATGGACGATAAAAGGAAGGGGCACAATTACACCAATATCAGGTCCTGCACCCCATATTATGTGTTTGTAATGGACATTTGCTATTATGAGCAATTGTGGAAAGTACTCAAATGGCCAAACCCAGACTAAGACATTTACAGAACAGGCGAATAACACACTTGCAGTGCATTCATGAAAGTATGAAAATCAAATAATCAGAAAATACTCTGATCTAAGTGTGGCCCATGGTTACCAGTGGATGATGCTGCTATATAGGAAAAGATGTAAAGAGGTTCTTTAAATTACATAAGAAAGCTTCTGTGTATCTGAATCCATAAGCAAGCTAAGCTCTTTGCTTTCAGAATAGTTAAAAGAGCAAATCACAATGTCACAGAAACAAATTTAATATGACATTTGCAGGACATGAACTTCTGTCATATTACTATCTTATTTTCAAATATAAATTGATGAGGCAAGCAGTCTTTCCTTCTTGTTATTTTTTTCATTCTATACAGGGAAAGAGAGAATAGTAAAGTGTTTCCAAGAAGTGTTAAACCCAGTACTAACCTCATTTACTTACAACAGAAGACTTAACATTGAATGTGTGTAAGAGAGAACTGGAGGAATAGGAGCAAGAGGCCACAGTCACATTGTAAAGCAGATGCAAATGCTTCAGAGGATGAAAAGTTAAATCACTGATTCAGAAACAGTGTTTTGAAGCCAGAGCAAAAGGAACTTCCCTTGTTTAAAAATAAAGCAAAGGAATTTGTGCCGTTGGCTGTATGATACAAGAAACAGGTAGGCTGGCTGAAAATATGGGTGCTGGAGAAATAATCAATCATGGCTTGAAACACAGGGACAGTGACTACACTCCATCTTCCCTAAATGGTGAACCTGAAGGTAGGACATCCATAGCTTCCTAAAGGTCTCAAAAGCAAGTCAAGATTTTTCATAAAAAGTTTGACATCTGGTGCATGGGAACAAACTGCAAGATCAGTGGCTGGATGTCATCATTCCCTTAAAGCAAATGAGGAGGGGGCGATATGGATCATGGCCATGGTGCAGGGGTTTGAGAGTGAAATGATTTCCATCCTTTCCCTCACAGACATTGTCCCATTCCTGGAGCTGTTCTTAACCAAAGAGATGAAAACACACAGGCACCATACAAGAAAGCAATATAGTCACCAGAGAAAATGAGACAATACCAATCCAAATCTTGCTGGAAAAGCAAAGTCTCACATTCCCTTCTGAATCCTGGCAGGGATATTAATCTATGTAGCTGTGCGGAAGGCTCCACAGTTTAGGGGTCACTACCATAAATACTTTTGTTCTAGCCGCTACCAGCCTTACTTGATGCAAGGATGGAGCAGCAAAGCAATGCCGCCCACATCTCAAGTGGTGCATCGACCTGCAGTTTTTAATAAAAAATAAATAAAATAATGACATGGATCTATAAAGTGGTGGAGCTTCATACTGCGGCACCCATCCAAGTCATGAGTCACTTTACAGAACTAGCTCACCGTCTAGTAACTGTTGTCCCATGTAGCAATTTTGAAATGCTATCTATGTAGCAGATATACAAAGCTGCAATTCTGTATACCTGAAGGAGCCTCTCCATCATTCAGCCTGGACACTGAGGTCCAGCTCCAAGCGCCTTTGGGCAGTTCCCTCACTGTGAGAAGTGAAGTTACAGGGAACCAGGCAGAGGGCCTTCTCGGTTGTGGCACACGCTCTATGGAATGCCCTCCCATCAGATGTCAAGGAGATTAAAAAATGTCCCTTCAGATGTCTTCAGAAAGTTGTTTAAGTTTAATGTTTTGCTGTGTTTTTATTCTGTAGGAAGCCACCCAGAGTGGCTGGGGCAACCAGTCAGATGGGAGGAGGAGGAGGAGGAGGAAGAGGAGGAAAAGGATATGTTGGCATTATTTGAGGTGCTGGCAGCTTATAATTAAAAATATTTTTTTCCTCTTCCAGTTTAGTATTTCTGTTCCTCCTTCTTTCTTCTTCACTTTTTTGTGAGAGCACCAGCATAGATTTATGTATTTTGTTTTACTCTCCCAAACAAGTCATTATTTCCCTGCACACCGTGACTGTTCTCTGGTATGTAAAGCCTATAGTTCTTCAGTTGAGCAGTAGAAATGACTCATTTGTTTGTATACAGAATATATCACAATTGCAATTTTATATCAAATTAAATTGCTTATAAATATTAAGATGATTAATATGCAGTGTTTGCATAAAGTAGGTCCCATGTTGCTTGGTTTTCTGAGCCTGCCTCACTCATATGCTGGGTAATTATATAGATTTTTTTATTGTTGTTGAGGAAGTAAAATGTATGCAGGCATTTTTGAGAAATGGTGGCCTTGGGGATTGCATGAACAATGGATCAGATTCTCTTGTTCTTGTAAAGTTTAAAATCCACATTTCAGACGCTTTAATTGGGGAGAGGAGGATTTCAGGATACAGCAGTTCTAGATCTCAGAAATACTGTCCACTGAGAGCAATGCACTTGGTGCTACGTCCATCACACCTGAACTACATTGATCTAATGCTTCTCACTACAGGCATGCTTTAGGACTATTTCCCATCAAAGAATGCAAGCAGGATTTTAAAAAATTAAGAAAAAGATCTACCATAAGAGACTACCGCATATTCTGCTGGCTCCTCATCATGCATTTTTGCTAACTTTTATATGGTTTTTCAGCCACCCATGTAAATGTTTTAGTCTGTGCTACTACATAATCTTGATTATTCCTGTTTTGTATTAGGATGATTTGTTTTAAAATACTACACCTTGTTTATCCAGCAACTGATCTCCAGAGTTGTCTACCAACAAATACTATACTGATTTATTTATTTCATACAAATCATATACAGCTTGATTGTAAAACAACAACCCTCAGAGCAGTTTATTAAAACATTGTCAAAATAAATCACATGCAATTAAACAATAACTAGAATAATGAAAGCATAAAACAAGTAAATCATCAGCTAAATAAGCAGTGAAAAATAATAATAATAGAATATCATACCTGCCAATTGCCTGATTTTTCACACAAGATTGTGGCAGCCATTTTGGGTGCTACGATCTCACATGCTCATGCACTGCGCTCTGACCCTGAAATAAGCACTTTTGGGTAGCCGCAATCTCATGCAGCACCCCAAAATGCTTGTTTGGGGGCACAATGTGAGATTGTGTCCCGAAAAAAGCATTTTAAGTGGAGGGGCAAGAGTCTGGTGAAGGTCATGTGATTCTCCTGGAAGCACGTCCCAGAAGATATGCATCTTGGTTTTCAATCAGAAAAATTGGATGGTATGGAATATTACATATCAACAAAGGCTTGGTGCTCTGTGCATACAAGCATAACATATCCTCTGGTATCAACCCAAATCTAGTCCCCCAGCGTAATACAAAAGCACTCCTGCCTGCCATTGCACTGCAGTGCAACAAAGGCTGGCCTCACAAGACTATGTGCAGGAGACCTGTAAGCTTGCTCAGTCTGCTGTCCAGGTGTTGGTGATGGGCAAACTCAAGGCCTCTGCTCTCCAATATTATGGTTCTTTAAACATAACCATGGACCTGATAACCTAAACAGCTCTCTGTACAGTAAGGCACATGGCAGCCCTGTCTCCAGTGACCTAGACTTTCACCACAGTCAAAGGAATGGATTAGTCGGGCCCTTGCAGCTGTGGAGGCAGTAGGTAGGCAGAAGCAGGTAGCTGGGCCAACCTACAGTTGCTTGAGGCCCAGTGTCACAAGTTCATGGCCATGGTATTTTGAAGAGCCATTTTGAACCTGGCTAAACTTCCTCTCTGGCACATGATTACAGGCTCCCCAACCTCACTTAGTCACAAGTCACTGATGGAATCCAGACACCAGGAGTACAGAAGTGATCACCACACCCAGACTGAGCCATAACATATTCAGGACCCATGCACAAAAAGAAGGATTCTGGCCCCCAAGTAAGGCTGTTAAAGTGAACAGCAGAGATTTTTATCATTTCACAAGATTTATATACTGCTTGACTGTAGTAAAATCTCAAAGCAGTTTACAAAAAGAATAAAACTATCGGTTTAAAAAAGAGAGTTAAAAACAAATATTGGATTAGATAATTAGAACATCATTGTCAAGTTCTAGAATCCCTGCCAAAAATTCTATTGCTATCAATCTGCACAGTGAATATGGGGACAGACTGAGGGAAGCACCAGGATATTTGAGTACTACTTAGAAGAACAGTTGCTTAAGAAAATAAGTGATAAAGACAAAAGCAGCTTTTAGAAATTTCCCAAGCATATGATTCATGCTACAAGGCAGGATATGAAACTGATATTAGTGAAAACGAAGGTGTGTTCTCTGTATCTTGCCTTCACTTACCCCGAGACTTTTCTAGTCTTAATGCACATTTCTGTAATCTTAAGGGGGGTGCCCTTGTTAACTAGGGATGTGCTGCAATGTTACTGCAGAGAATGTCCTTATTTCATGCTCCAGTGGGAAGCTAATGGAAGGCTTGAGTAGACAATGTTTCCTTGAACATATATGATCTCCCCTTTTGTATATTCATGGGCACTGGCTCTGCACTCACTGTTGCCAACTGCAATTACTAGCAAAATAGTATTTTTAACCTACTCATACAGTTCCTATTATTTCAGCTATTCATTCATATCTATCTGGAAGGCACAAATTATATACGGGGAGCATTGTGGGGGTTTTTGTTCAGTATCCCAGCTTACACTTATTATAAATCATGCCTTGTGCAACTTAATGGATGTGAAGATTTTGAAGGAAGAGGGCTCTGAAAATGTTTTGTTTGTCATACGTAGTCTGTATACATTTACACACATGTGAGCACAGTACTCACACATTTCTTTCATGAATAAACACCACTCACATTCTTCATGCAAACACATACCATTTTGACATCCATATTCACTCATGCTCCTTACCTCTCATATACATACGTTGCACAAACCACTGCCTATCTCCTTTAAAGCCATGCCGTGCCTGGTCATGGCCCACTCAGATCATTTGCCCTGTTTCTTATAGGTCCTGCCCAAAGGCGAGTGGGCAAACAGTGGGCAGACCTTAGCCTCAGTTGCCGCATTCCCTCTAGACAAATGGGCTGCTCTACAGGTTCATCGCCTACCTCATAGCAATCATCATAACTTTGGGTGAGTAAAGCATTGAGTTGCATATTTAGCTTACTAGGGACCCCGCTAAAGGGATCCTGGAAGCGGTATCTCTGTCTGGGAGTCCACACAGGGGCTGATAGCACCCTTCCAAGTGGCAACCCTGCTGGGCTCACCCCAATGTGATGCATCACAGGGTGACCCTCTACCCAGGGTTGACCTAACCTCTTATCAGTCAGCAGATGGGCTGACTGACACCTGATGCATACCTAACGCCTTCCTCTAAGCCTACTTACATCTGTAAACAATAAAAGTTGTGGGCTATTTCAATCCAATATTGATTCTGTGTATTATTTTTATCTTGGCTGGCCCCACACTGGACTGCGTACTTCCTGCTCTACGGTCCACAAAAAATATCCAAATAAAAACATTGAAGGACCACTGAATTAAATGAACTGCATTCATCATTCCAGACTGTTAACATTCATCCACTTTTCCATTTCCAGAAACTAGCAGGTGAAGTAATCATAGTGGTCAGTTCCCCCAGGTAAGAACACTTAATCATTCACTTAAAATAGAATATAAGGGCAGGTTCTAGCTAAAGGTCCTGCACTTTAACCAAGCACATACTTAACTTTCACAGGGTTGTGTACCTAGGCATGTGATTAAAATGTGATTAAAAACTGCTGCAGTTTAAAAATTCCTATTATCTTTTTCCACTTCACTATCAGAGGAAGTAACTTTTGCCAACACATATCAGTCATCCCAGAAATTTGGCAGTGATTCTTTTATGAATCCCTCTTATTTATTAGAGAAAAATCCCTTATGTTACCAAATGCTAATTATACAAATAACCAGTTTTCACAATTGTATTTTTTTTCAAAGAGTTTGGGAAGAATGAGAGGTAGGAATGCGTATTCAATCTGAAGATGAACACTACAATTCTCATTTTAATCCTCCATCCCACTCTTCTTTCCTCCACCCACCTTGCTAGGCTTCTGCTCTAGCAACAGCTGTAATGGGAAGAAGAGGTCCTAGTTTCCCCTTTTTCAGTCTCTTTCCCTCCTCAGCAGCTGAAATGCTACTAGGGAGGTATATGTATGGAATCTTGGGAGATGCTGTTTCTCCCCAGTGGCTGAGAAACGTCAAATGCCTTGCAGAAATCACATCTCCCAGGGTTCACTGTGCATTCTACTCTAGTATATTCCACATACTGAGGAAGAAGGGAGTACAGGCCTCTTTGCCCATTCACTCCATTGGCTGGTGTGAGCACGGGAGTTGTGGAAGGAAGAAGAGAAAGCCAGAAGACCCCTATGGTTAAGAAACCCCTCTCCCCCCTAACATAATGGTCACTAACTACTAGATTTCTTCTCACTTTCCCACGCACAATGACCTAACCTCCAATAACATCTTCTACAGAATGCAAGTGACAAAGGCATACCTGCCCACGAAACTGAGGTGACTACAGTCTAACCCAAAAATAAACTTTAAAACAGGCAAGTTACAGCTAATCAAAATTCAGATGCTGTCACAACAACTCTGCCTTCTCCTGATCAATAAAACATGAAATACAGCTCTTTACATTTGCATTTTATTTGATAGATTTATAGAAAAGCAATGCAAACAGTAACCCTCCTGATGTGAAAGGAAAACAAGTTTACTGACATCTATATAAATTAACATTTAAGTTACTCCACAGGAAGCTCTCCAGCACCCAGACCACTACAGGGAGAAATGCTACAGCAGAGTCTAAAATAATTTTGTAGTAGATGTAATAGATGTCAAAGTACTGCTTGACTAGAAAGACAAGTCCACGTTTAACAGCCATTTTGAAGAATGAAATATAAAAAAGGAACACTAGTGACAATTTTGTCAAGGCCAGAAGCCTGGAACCTGACGTTATATATAAAGAGTAGAGAGTTATAAATTCTCTCTTCAGGCAGTTAATGTCCTATTATTTGCTGACTGATATAACTATTGACAAATGTACACCTGAGAACCTTCTCAGAGAGTTGAATACCCTGGGCAAGAGAACTGCAGGGCCCTCCTTTGCCTTCCTTGTCATACTGCAGGTACAGAGGTGACTTTAGTCACTGCCTCCTTCCCCTAAGAGGACGTTCAGGTGAACATACGTGGCCCACAGTTGAGCTGGTCAGCTTTCCCAACAGAAAACTGGATATTGCCTCAGTGGCCCTCATGTCATTGCACGTTCCACTAGGGAAATTCCTCATTCTCTTACACTTTGCAGATGCTTCTAGAATGAGTTCCCGTTTCCTAGTTGTATAGGTACACAACAGCTGCATGAGAAGCAATTTTCACACACTGCTTCTGAAGCACATAGAAAGTTTAGCCTGGCCACAGCATGCAGAACATGGCAGCAGATTGGAGTTTATCCTCATCTCTAAGCAGTTGTGAGGCCCCACTGGTCAATGGGCCTCAGCATATGCCTATGTCACTTGCTAATGCTAGGCTTGTTACAAGATTGTCACCTGCAGAGAATAACCATCACCGCTGCTGATTTGTTCTTTGTTATCACTTACCTCTGAATTGTCTGGACTTCACCTAGCACTCTCTCCTCATTAAGATGCAGAATGTTTGAAGACTTAACAGGTGTCAAATAGATATTTGCCAGCTACAGCTATTATTCTACAGGGACGAGCTGCTGTTTCATAAATACTAATTAGAGTTTTGCACAGGATCTTTGCTGGAATACCTAAGGTGATGAGTGGCCAGTTGTTACTTTAAAAAGATTAGCGCAATTTGAAAACTAATGTCCCCAATGAGGCAATGCTCTTGCTGAATAATCAAGAGTTATAGCTAGCCTACCCAAAGAGAGTGCTTGCTCACTTCATCATTTAGAAAATCTGCTGCTTACTGAACAAGTCACTTTTCCGTTTCACTTTGAAAAGTTGCAAAACCTTGTGGAATCAGGGGAATGGCAATGCATGTGTGTGCAACGCATAAAATTTAATGTATTAGAGCCTAAGAAGTAAAACTAATGGTTTGGAAGAGTGGAGACTAGTATATGAAATTAGGGAGCAACAACAAACACTAAAATGAACAAGGGGGGAAGGAGGGAGTGTTGAAACAAGGCGGAAGAACAAGGGAGGGGAAACGGGATAATATAAGGGATGCATATTGTAGGCCTATTCTTAAATCCTATGTGTTCCTGAATATGCTTAGGAGCATCCTTTGTCACCAGGTTGTATAGCAGTTGTAGTTTCTAATACATCTCAGCCAAATGAATTGGGCTGGGGGTTTAAGAAACTAAAATTTTAAATCCTATGCATTGCAAGTGCAAAAAGATGCTCCTGAACATGCTCAGGAATATCCAATTTTTCTTAAACTGGCCAATTCTCCTGTCGGAAGAGCTACTGGGACTTAAGCTAGAGCTGTGTGCAGCTTCCTCAAGAGATGAGCCATCAAATTCAGCATCTACCTAGGCAGCAAAGTGCCCTCAAGCCCTGAACTGTCTGCCAAGGCTGGCCATTGGATTCTTCTGGACAGGAAGGAATATGTGACAGTTCTAGTTGAGCCTTGCCCGAGCAACACTGTTATCCTGTATTCTTTGGGCCCTTTGATTCTGCCTCCTGGTTTGTCCTTTGATCCTAGCCTCTGACTTTCTCCTTGCTGCTACTTATGCCTTGGTCCTGACTATTGGCTCTGTCTCTTGACTCTGATCTTCTGGTGCAGCTCCTGGTTCCCAGCTTGTTTCTTACTGCCATCTCTCTCATCTCTGTACAATCAACCCACTGCCCCGCACTCCACACAATGGTATGCTTCCTTGGGTGGAAGATGGCAGAAGACGTTAGGCTCAAGCTCTTGCCCATCAACGTGGCCTTCCAAGCATTCTCAGGGAACTTGTGTGAAAGTCCCCACCTCCTTCTGAAAATTCTCTTGAGAAAGCTCAGACAAGCCAAACTACTTAGGTGAGTCGGGAAAACCACACCCAACAGTAACTAGCAGTGGCAGCAAATGTGAACACTGTTGGTTCAGAATGTGTCTCTGCCCAATTCATACAGAAAGCATTGAAAATTACATGTTGCACGCATCCTAGTAGGAACTAATGATCCTAAGCAAGCTCAGGAGCAACATGGCTAGTTAAAAGGAGAACTATTAAGACATTTCCTATCTTCAGCAAATTCTCTCCACCCCCAGATTCAGGTAGGTAGTCGTGTTGGTCTGATGCAGTCAAAATAAAAAAATAAAAAATAGACCCGTAGCACCTTAGAGACCAATTAAGTTTGTTCTGGGTACAGTGGTACCTCGGGTTACATACGCTTCAGGTTACAGATGCTTCAGGTTACAGACTCCGCTAACCCAGAAATAGTACCTCGGGTTAAGAACTTTGCTTCAGGATGAGAAAAGAAATCATGCTCCGGCAGCACGGCAGCAGTAGGAGGCCCCATTAGCTAAAGTGGTGCTTCAGGTTAAGAACGGACCTCCAGAACAAATTAAGGTCTTAAGCTGAGGTACAACTGTATAAGCTTTCGTGTGCATGCACACTTCTTCAGAAGTGCTACTGGACTATTCATTAATTTTTTATCTCCACTCCCAGTTCTCAACTCATTTGCAAAGCAAGCTCGCTTGGGAAGTGTGGAGATGGCATAGAGGACTGGGGCTGATCTCCCAATTTCTAGTTTTCTTTTTTAAAAAAAATTAAGTGCTGTAAGACCCTAACAGTTTTCTGATAATTTTCCTAGAAAGAACAATGGAGTGCCTTCTATGGTAAGCTAGTGTGAGCTCACACATCACTAATAAGGGCAGTATACATAAGTCTATTGTATCAACTCACAAAAGAGATCCACAAAAGCATAAGCACATTTCCCCAAAAAACATATTCACATCTTTAAAAAGGAAAAATAAGAGTTGTTGACAATTGTAAGCGGAATCATCAAGAAAAATAGACCTGAGGTTTTGCCATATAACGAGCAAATCATTCTGATCAATTTCACCTGACAAGTTACATCACATCTCATTGGTTTAAATTAGCATCTTTCCCGTTTCATTGTGCCTTTCCTGTCTGCTGTGAAATGCAACCAATATAGCTTGATATGACACAACACTACGTTACTTCACAGAAGTTTAGTGCCATGAGTTCTGACTGACATAATTGACATAAAACCCCTAACAATGAGTTTTCAGAATATATATGATGGCATCTGATAACATACAATGATATTTAGTATTTGTCACTTAACAACTTGCAATATATTTCATATATTTCTAACAATAGATGCCAACAAGTCAAACAGCTTGAGCCTGTGCTTCTCATATACAACCTCCACACAAGCAACCAGCAACCACAAGGAGATCACAGAAGTTCCTGGGGCTGTCATGTCCCCTCTTGGTCTAAGAAGGACTCTGATACAGATGTTACAGCAGTCACCCCAACTTGAGGGAGCCCCTCAACCTGATGGGAGTCTTTTGACATGGCTCTTCCATCCGCCTCAGAATCTGAGGACGATTCCACTGTACCTTTTCATTCTCCATAACCACACAGGAAACTGCAACTGTAGAATAGGTTACAGTACAGGCTCTTTAAATCAGAGTTTTCCAAACTGTGTGTGTCGGCTGCAGCGTGTAGGTGTGTCACACGAATGCTCCCCGCCGGGGCTGGAAAGGAGTTTGCTTAACCCCCGGTTTGCTAGTAAAACTGAATTACTCTGTCATGAAATGATGCATGTATAAAAGGTGTGTCGCCAGCATTACAAGTTTGGAAAGCTCTGCTTTAAATATTGCAAACAGCTCTCCCAGAGGTAGGGGTGCCAACCTGAATTTTGGAGTAAGGAGTGCAGATAAGCCCTGCCCCACATAACTGATCATATTATGTGGTGAATGCACACCATTTGAATGGCAATGCTAATCAACTCTTGGGAGGGAGTCCAGCCCCCTTAAATATTTTATTGGGGAAGACGAAAACCCCTCAGCCCCTAGGAGTTGGCTCCTATGCCTATAGGAGTGGAACCACTGGAAGCTCAATGTTTTTATCATAATAGTGTGTCTTTAGTCTGTATACCCCCTTGTGATGTTTATATGAAAGTGTGGCTTTAAAATATTTTATGTAAGTAAATAATAACATAATTCTAGATGCTTTAATCTAGTTCTAAAATGTATCTTATATTCCATGACTGTTGAAGTGTAGGGGCATTACTTATGCTACAACAATTTCCAGACAAATCAAGGAAAATGGCCATACCCCTTTCCATATAGGAAATAAAATAAATTCTGCACATGGCGTCTATAGACAGATTACAGTCAACATAGCTGCCAAATGAAGCTATGCCATTCTGTGTGCATGCAGAAATAGCTTTATTTATTTGAGTGGTACCCCTTCTGCCTTTTATTTTTATTTTCCCCTGCAGTATTTGATACTTGTCACTGTTTGATGAAATTGTAACTGGTCTGATTTAGTCAGCTTGTTTGTATATAGTAGGAAAGATGCCTGAAGGCAAAGAAGAAGAACAAGGAAAAGTTCCTTCTCAGGAGCACAGCAATCTTTGTTTTAATGTACATATGAACAACAATTTGAAACACTGAAATATTTAAGTTACTGGAGAATATGTGAAAGAATATCACTTAAAACAACAGAAATGTCTGTATATTTGTAGGCCTATTTTACATAGATTTTTACAGTTTGATCTTTCAATGTGAAACCATATCAGGGGAATAATGAAGAGGAAATTAGTGGTACTTAATTAACAGCAAAAATTAGAAATTAATTCTGTAAATAGAAAGATTCAGAAGGTGCTTGGTGTACTTGATGTATTTGGCTTGAAACTGTTACAAATAAGATTTTGGGGAACAGAATGGACGAGAGAACAATAATAGTTCATATGCCTGTATATGTGGTACTTTACTGGTCTTACTCCATCTAAAATTAGTAGTTTCATAGTTCTAAGAGGATAATTTACAAAGGACATCTTTGCTAGCAAGATCTCAACATCTAAAATCCCAATTAATTGGGCTCTTCTTGGGTGGCATGAAGTAAAACAAAAACAAGGCAGCCTGATCTTATCTAGCTTTCCAGGCTTGTTCTGTTGTGTCTAACCTCTCAAATGCCTCCTCCACATTTATCAGGTAAATTGTATACACATACAGTAGTGCCCCGCAAGACGAACGCCTCGCAAGATGGAAAACCCGCTAGACGAAAGGGTTTTCCGTTTTGGACGCGCTTCGCAAAACGAATTTCCCTATGGGGTTGCTTCGCAAGACGAAAAAATCTTGCGAGTCCCCGCGGGTTTTTTCCGCTCCCCCCCCCTTTTCCTAAGCCGCTAAGCCGCTTAACAGCTGATCTGCTGATAAGCCGCTTAACAGCTGATCGCTAGAAGCCGCTAGACCGCTCTAGCGCTAATCCGCTAAGCTGTCAATGGGCTTGCTTCGCAAGATGAAAAAACCACTAGACGAAGAGAATCACGGAATGGATTCTTTTCGTCTTGCGAGGCACCACTGTATCTTACTATAAGAGACTACTGGTGAAAATTTGCAACAACCTTTACCAGCAAAGCATCCAAATAATATGCAAAAGTGCAAAGGAAAACTGTTTTTGTCTCTGACTCTGGTATGGGCTGTATAACTACCTTCCTATGCCAAATCTGCCACTCACAAGGTTAAGCCATAATATAAAAACAACTAGCTTCTGTTGTGGAGAGAGAAATAGCACAATAGCTGAAGTATATACAAAGAAAACAAATATTATCCAAGTTTAACCAAATAAAACAAAGAGCAGCAGTTCCAAGATATATTGTGGCCAAAGCTTTTTCCAAAACCACAATTATTTACTGGTGTGGTAACTTACCATTTTGGCCTGCTTGTGGATTTCACCATTGGAGCCATTCCATCCCGATAGAGGCTTTTTGTTTTACTGAAGTTTACAATGTTGAAAATGACTCTCTGAAAGACACAAGGTGAGGGAGAATCTCAGTTGTTTATTAAATATATTTCACATAGATCACCAATGTCAGAGCTGTGTAATCAGATGCCAAATTTTGAAATATAAACAAGACAATCATTTAAAAAATCCTTCAGGAGCATGTGGAATGCTTTTGCTTATATATTTAATTTTCCCAGCATTCTCGTTGCATGGCTGAAAGTTGCTAATTGTATTCTACTGGTAATCATTGCAGTTGGGAAAAGAAAGAAAGAAAAAAGAAAGAAAGAAAACGGAAAGACAAGAAAGGAGCTATGAGCAAACCTGCAAAAAAAATAGAACATTTATTATTACTCGGCCTCTAGTGTATTTCTTGACAGAAACAAGATATGAAAGAAAACCCATGGGACTATCTACCACAAAACCAAAACACCAGTTGGGGGGGAGGGGAGTCTTTCCTACCTAATAAGACACCACAGGCTATGTCAGGCACAGTGTGACATTCCAGTTAAAAAACAAATCATAGCAATGTATTTGTGGAACACCTGAACCAGATTAAGAACTGGCTAATGAATTTGAGAAAGTAGCCATTACTGGAAATGGTTTTTAATTTAAAAAGTAAGCAATTTCTTAATATTTAATAACAAGTGGTAAATTTTATCGCCTTGCACTCTGAAATCACCAGATGGGGCCTGGATGAATCTCCTGACACCAGGGGTGAGGAACTTCCAGCCCATGGGCCTAATTAGGCCCACCAGGCCATTTTGGGCAAACCATGGCCATTTGCCTTACACCTGATGGCATAGATATTGTGTCAGGTGTGCTGGTTCTAACCAGAAGATGAAGAATATGAAGTACCGGTATCTATGGCCCATGGAGAATATGCTAAATTCCAACAACTGTCTCAAGCTATGAATAAGAAAAAAATAGGAAGCGCACTCATTCCCCAAAGTTTATTCTAGTCCATTTCTAATAAGGCTCCAGGTGAAGGGGCTATGTTGGCATTGTCAGTAAAGCAAAGCAACCTTGTTCATTTGTGGCCTCAGGAGAGGGAAGAGGAGAGACCAACAGGGCAGTAAGCTAGAGGGCTCTGCAGGGTGCTAAAATCCAGCCTTCACCATCCCAAAGGTTATTAAGCACTAATGAAGCTTTGGGAATAAACCCTCATGCCGCCTTCCGATGCTGCTGTCGCAGGCCAAAAGCAGGGTGCCCCAAATTCAAACAAAACCCTGGGGCACCTGACCAAAAACAAGGACTGCCAATAGGGCAAAATTGGGGCTCTTGGGGGGTCTGTTGAATTAAGTATTCACATACACCTGGAATTCTTGCTCCACCTTCCCAAGTGGACAGGTTTGTTTACTGCTGATGAGGACAGCCAGCATATATACCCAGATGATGTTAGACTCCAACTCCCAATCAGTTTCATCCAGCATGTCAAATGGTTAGGGATACTAGAAATCCAACATCATAGGAGGGCGACAGGTTCCCTATGGTTGATGTATGTACTAATTATGTATGTACTAATTGTGGTTTTCAATTTGCTATATTCAAGCTGACTTTTTAATGGGCAGGATGTCCATGTAGTACAATTGCTGTGTTTCTGCTGTTTACATTCCCAAAATAGCAATATGGCAGTTTGTGATATTAATATTCAATAGTAAAAATGTGTTCATTCCAAACTGTAAACTAGAAGCATTTTAAATAAAATAGAAGCTGTTTAATTTGACTTCTGTTTATAAAACCAAATTAAGCTGGAGCAAATTGGTTAGTTAAACCTGATGTTCATGGTGAATAATCTAAACTAACAAAGTGCCTCTATTACTTTAATGCAATTATGCTGAGGTCGGCAGGAAGGAACTTTCTAATTCTACGAAGTGGATAATGACTAACACAGGACAGGTGGCAGACACTAAGAATGGTCTCATCCCAACCAAGTGGGTCCCCACCCATCTCTGCTACTAGTTTTGGGTAAATTTAACCAACTAGGTTAAGCAGTAAATATATAAATATTTGAAAAAGTATAACCACTTTTTCTCAAAGTGCAGTTAGCAAGCAGTTTCAGTCCTTTCAGGAAGCTATGCTACCTAAAATCATTTCATAGCAGTGATTAACTTTATCAAACTATGCCCCTAGTCTAATGTAACATATAAATCCCAGTTTTAAAATTAAATAGGGAGCTTTGGCATATTATCAGTACATGTAAAACTCTACTAGATAGTCCACCAAGTGAAGTATATAAAATGTAATAACGTCAAAGCACATCTTAACAGAAACAGAAAATATGCAGCTTACTCACTAAAGTATACAAATATATCCTGAAGTGAAATAGTGTAATACAAGTTTGTGATATAGTAAGGAAACATTTGCTGACATTAATAAAATAAATAGCTGCTAGATTTGACACACACACACACACACACACACACACAAACACACCTTTTGCAGGCAATTTAAATATTCCTGCTGGCTTTATGTAAGCGCTTTTTTCTTCTTTACATTTTTTTGGGTTAATTGTGACAGTCTGATACTAAATCATGCAATTCAAAGTTGCCATTTATTTCAGCAATACACTACTTGCATCATATTGGTGATACTAACCAGCTTAACAACAACAACAATGCCCCACCCATTGAATTGGGTTGCCCCAGTCACTCTGGGCAACTTCCAACATATATAAAAACATAATGAAACATTCTGTTATAAAGTAGCATGTCTCAAACTTCCTGAATTAACCCCCCTGCCCTGTACCAACAACTACTTACCCTATCTTCCAGGATAAGCACCACCATCCCATTCCAAGCAGTGCAGATAGTGTTCATGTGCTACATTATTTCATGTTTGAGGGCAGAGGGACGTTAAAGCCCTTGATTTCAGGTGTGGGGAACCTTTGGCCCTCTGAATGTTGCTGAACTGCATCTCCCATCATCCTCAGTCATTAGTCATGCTGACTAAGGCAGATGGGAGTTGTAGTTCCACAACATCTGGAGGACAAATGATTCTCTCACCCTATTCTGCATGAATTAGCATTGATTCCTCAGGGTTTAAGAAAGGAGTGCTCTCCAGTCTTGTTTGGATATGCTGTGAAAAGCAAGTGCTCTGCAACTGAGCTATTAACGTAATCCTGTATGTGTTAAATTTCATGTGAACATTTGTCAAAGGTAGATAATACTATTTTTATACAGCCTGCAACTTAGGCACATTTCACTTGGATGCATTTGGATTTTTGACCTTCAAAAATTTTTTTTAAAATGGAAAGGGGGCAGATGCCCAGGAAAAATGACGTTGGCAATCTTACCCACCATTAACCAATGTGCTTTGACTATACATAATTTTGGCTTTAGGAACGATCCCTGCAATATAACCCCCGCATAGGTTACGGGCTTACTGTACTTTCTGGGTGTTCAAAGCATGGTGCCTACTAATAATAACAGCCACTAACCAATTTTTGTACCACTTGTGACTGTGCAAATAAATCAAACTTCTGTACAAACCTGCCAAGAAAGACTGGTAAACATACCCATACATCTTTCAGTTTTAGTTCAGCCAGCAATATTTACAGTTTTAAATCTCCAGTTGAATCACTCCTTTCACATAATACATAACTGCTGCTTCTTTTTTAAAAAAATTAAATATTTATGGCATTTAGTCCTCCCCTACCAGTTAACAAATATTTAAAGCCTGTCTGCTGTCAGGGCAAGAAAATTCATTCCCACCTGTGGAGGGAACTGTACAGAGCCCTAGCTGATTTGTTAATCAGGAGCACCTGTGCCTTGTTATGTTTAAGTTGTCAAAGCACAGGTAGCTACTGAACTCATTTAAAATGGCAATGAAGAGGAGAGCTTACATATTTGCATGTTTTCCCCTACTTCTTGGACTACCTATTAAAGATGCTTTAAGAGGAGAAAAAACCCAAAAATAAGACAGAGAAGAATGACTGTATTTAGCTGAATACATTATAACGTAAACATGGCAAAAAGCAGCTATCTTTCCTTTAACATAATATAGCCAGATGGTTGTATTTTGTGCATTCTTATGAATAAACTTTTGACAATTAGTATTTGGAAATGATTATTTTGTTCTGGCAATAATTAAAAGATACTTGGTATAAAATCCATGTGTGGTTTGTTTTGGTTTATAACTTTTAAATTCCACAATGCACATTCCGTACCTTGGTAGTATTTTATTTATTTATTTATTTTAAATCTTTTTTATTGAATTTCCATTACAACTAACAAAGACATTAAACAAATCCAAAAACAAAAAACAAACAAAAAAAATAGGATCAACAAGGCACAAAAACAGGGGGAAAACACAACATAAAAAACAGATATACATAACAAAAACCATATCCGACATACAAGTTGACTTCCTTCCCTGCTGGATTCGGGTTTCTTAATTAAAAACTCCATTTTCTGCAGCTGGTATTGTTACTGGGTTAAACATCGTAAGTTTTATAACAGACCTGCTATAGTTGTTAAGTTTTTATGATTTCTTTCTGTATATGTCATGAATTTATTCCAGTCGTCAGTAAACTTTGTATTTTTTTGGTTTCTAATTTTTTGTGTCATTTTAGCTAATTCAACAAATTCAAATAATTTAGCTTGCCACTCCCTCACCGTTGGTATGTTTGTACTTTTCCAATTTTGGGCAATTAGTATTCTGGCCGCTGCTGTCGAATATTGGAATAAGGTTTTATCTTCTTTTCTTATTTCATCTCCAATAATACCTAGTAAGAAAGCTTCTGGTCTTTTAACGAAAGTGTATTTAAATATTTTTTTTAACTCATTGTAAATTGAGTCCCAAAATTTCTTCACCTCCTCACACGTCCACCACATGTGAAAGAAATTGCCCTCTTTTGTTTTACACTTCCAGCAGGCCTTATTTCCTGTTTTGTACATCTTATTTAATTTTGCTGGTGTTATATACCACCTATATATCATCTTTTCTAAATTTTCTCTTATTATAGCGCTCGCCGTAAATTTTATTCCGTTATTCCATAATTTTGACCATTTTTCATATTCTATATTATACCCCAGGTCCATTGCCCATTTTATCATAACCTCCTTAATTTCCTCGTCTTTGGTGTCCCACTCCAATAATATATCATACATTTTGGATAACAGCTTGGTTTTGCTCTCTATTATTTCTATTTGAAATTTGGACTTCTTTTCATTCATTCCTACTTTTTTATCTTCCGTCCATCTTGCATTTATTTGATGATATTGTAGCCAGCCTGTTAATTTTCCTTTCAGTTCTTCATATGGTCTTAATGTCCAGCCGCCTTCGGATCTTATCAGTAGGTCTTCATAAGTCAGTCTTTGTCCTTCCATGTTTACTTTTTTAATTATTAAAATATCTGTTGGGGACAACCACCACGGTGTTTTCCATTCTAACATTTTTTTGTTTTTCTCCCAAACATCATATAGTGGTCCTCTAATAATATGGCTTGAAAACCCTTTGTGTATTTTTTCTTTATTTGGCCATAGGTAGGCGTGCCAGCCGTACCTATTGTTGAATCCTTCTAAATCTAATAGGTCGGTGTTTTCCAAAGTTATCCAATCTTTGACCCAACAAAGGCAGGCGGCTTCAAAATATAATTTTAAATTCGGGACCGAAAAACCCCCTCATTCTTTTCGATCCGTAAGTAGTTTAAATCTAATTCTTGGCCTTCTCCCTTGCCATATAAATTTCGAAAGTGTTTTCTGCCAATCTTTAAATATTTTGGAGCCTTTAAGAACTGGTATGTTTTGAAACAGGAACAACATCCTTGGGAGTACATTCATTTTTATTGCCTCCATTCTTCCTATCCACGAAAGTTTAACTCTATTCCAGACGTCCAAATCTTTTTTAATTTCTTTCCACGTTGTTAAATAATTGTCTTGAATTAGGTTTATATTTTTTGGTGTAATCCAAATTCCCAAATATTTAATTTTTTTTGTGACCTTGATTCCATGTTGTCCTTCTAATTTTTCTCTTTCGTCCTTTCCCAGATTTTTGATCATCATTTTTGTCTTTAATCTATTCAATTTGAAGCCAGATAGTTTACCGTATTCTTCTAATATTTCCAGCGTTTTGCTGAGACTTTTTTGCGGCTCTTCCAGAGACAACATCAAGTCATCTGCATAAGCTTTTAATTTGTATTCCTTTATTCCTACCTTAATCCCTTGTATCTCTGGTGTTGTTCTTATTTTGTTCGCTATTACCTCTAATGCCATGATAAACAAAAGTGGGGAGAGAGGGCATCCTTGTCTTGTCCCTTTTTCAATTCTAAATGTATTTGTAAAGTTGTTGTTTATAATCAATTTAGCAGATTGGTTCTTATATATTGCCTCTATACCTTTCAAGAATTCGCCCTCTATCCCCGCTTTTCCCATGCTTTTTAGTAGGTTCGCCCAAGAAACATTATCAAACGCCTTCTCTGCGTCTATGAATATCAGGGCCGCAGGTACTTCATTTTTAACTTCTAGATATTCAATTATATTTATAACATGTCTTACATTATCTTTCAAAAATCTGCTTGGAAGGAATCCTGCTTGATCTTTATGGATTAAATTTACTAAACATTTTTTCAATCTATTCGCCATAACCTCTGCATAAATTTTATAGTCATTATTTAACAATGATATTGGCCTATAATTCTTAATATTTAAAGTATCCGTGTCCGGTTTGGGAATTAGCGTAATATGAGCCTCTCTCCAAGATTCAGGTACTTTTCCTCCTCTTAAGATGTTATTCATGGTGTCACAAAGCACTGGTGCTAGTTGATTCTCCAAAACTTTATAGTATTTGGCAGACAGACCGTCTGGTCCTGGGGCCTTCGCTAGTTTCATTTTTCTTATCGCATTCTGGATCTCTTCTATTCTTATAGGTTTATTTAATTGAATTTTTTCTTCTTCTGTTATGGTCTTCCCACTACAATCTTCTAGGTATTTTTCAATTTGAACTAAATCTTCATCTTCTTTTTTATACAATTTCTCGTAAAATTTGAGGAAATTTTCTTTTATTCTTTTTGGATCTTCTATCAATTCTCCCTCTATTTTTATCTTATTTATCTCATTTTGTTTTTGCCTTCTTCTCAATTGCCAAGCCAGTAATTTACCCGTTTTATTTGCTGATTCGAAATATTTTTGTTTCATTAGTTTGATTTTCCATTCAACTTCTTGGTTTGTCAACATTGAGTATTGTGTTTGTAATATTTTTATCATTTGTAGATTTTGTTCATCTCTCGAATTTTCTATTAGTTTTTTCTCGCAGATTCTTAACTGGTTGAGGATTTCTTCTTTCTTATGTTCTCTTATTTTCCTCTTATAATTGTTTTGTTGAATGAAGAACCCTCTTAAAACTGCCTTACTGGCATCCCAAACCGTCTCTATGCTTGTTTCTGTATTCAGGTTCAGATCAAAATAATCTTTTAGAGTTACTTTGGCCTTTTCAATAATTTCTCCATTGTCTAACAGATATTCATTCAATCTCCATCTGAACCCCCCCTGTGTTACCCCTTTAATCTCTAACGTTATCGAATTATGGTCTGAGAGGGTTCTCGGTTGGATTTCACATTTTACAGTTCTTAAGTTCTCTTGAGATCCAGATTTGGTCGATTCTACCCCAGCTTTTGTGTACTTCCGAGAAAAAAATAAATTGTTTCTCTCTTGGATGTTTATGTCTCCAGATGTCTATCAAATCTAAGTTTTCCTCCAAATCTTTAAATGATCTTGGTAATTTCCCTTGGTTGCACTTTTTCTTTTCCATTTGCCTATCAACTTCTGGTGCTGGCACTGCATTAAAGTCTCCCAATAATATCGTCCTGTTGTTTTCTAGCTCTAATAGAACTTGCTCCAACTTTATGAAGAATTCCAATTTATTTGAGTTTGGGGCATATATGTTTATCACATTGAGTTTTTCCCCCTGGAAATTAATTTGTACACCCAATATCCTTCCTTCCTCATCCTTATAAATCAATTTAGGTTCCCATTTCTCACTTACGTATGTTGCTACTCCTCTTTTCTTTTCCGCCGTGGAGTTTATAAATTCTATTCCCAATTTTTTATTCAGCAAGATGTGTTTATGTCTCTTAGTCACGTGTGTCTCTTGTATGCAGATTAAATCAAGTTCTTTCTTTTTCAGGATATTTACAATTTTATTCCTTTTAGTTTTTTCATTCATGCCATTCACGTTCCATGATAGAACTTTCAAGTTCATTGTTACGTTTATTTTCCTTCAAGCCAACAAAATTATCACTTTAGATTCGAGTAGTTTTGCTCTCCGATTCCTCTTCTTCCTCCTCCTCCGCCTTTTCCTCTCCTGTTTCGTCCTCTCCCTCCTCCCCCTCCTCCCCTCCCCCCTCCTCCCTCCTCATGTTTTCTTCCCCTTTCTCTTGTATTTCCTTTTTCCTCTGGCTCTCCATTTCTCCCTCTATATCTCTCCTCCACTTTCCCGAGCTCTTTTTCATATCTACGCAGAAATTTACCCACTTCCTGGCTTTCCGTAATCTTAAATCTTTTGTCTTTGTAGAAAAAGGAAATCCCTTCTGGGAATTCCCATCTATGTTGTATGCCATTCTTTTTCAAAGCATTTACTAACTGTTTGTAAGCTTCTCTTTTGCGTAAAAGCCTGGTTGGTATTTCTTTAAAGATAATTATTGGTCTGCCTTCAATTGTTAACTTCCTTTGATAACTTTCTCTTAGAATTATGTTTCTCATTTCTATCGAATTAAATATCACTAAGCAGTCTCCTATAACCTTTTTCTGTTTTGCTTGTTTAGACCTTGTTTTTATTCTAAAGGCATTGTCTATCGTTCGTGCAATTTCCTCTTCTTTCCATTCTAGCCATTTCGCCAGTTCTTTAATCATTTTTTTAAAAATATTCTCGTTAGTCTCTTCTCCTACCCCTCTAAACTTTAGGTTTAACTGTTTTTGTTTCATTTCCATCATTGCCAAGTTATCCAAAACCTGGTCTTGGCTCCTACTCAATTCTCCGAAATTCTCCCTTAGTCTATCTGTCTCCTTCCTCTGTTCTTTCATCTCTCTTTGTGTTTTTTTGTTTGAGTCTTCTAAGGCCTTGGATCGGACCGTTAAGTCTTTTATTTTGTTTGACAGTTCGTCCACCGCTCCCTCTATCTTTTTATCAATCAATTCATGCATCTCTCCTAATTTTCTTTCCAAATGGGTTTCGTTCTGCTTAAACTCCTCTTTTATCTTCAGCCATAGGATATCTAGGTCTTTAATCTCTTCTTGTCAAGATGTTTTCCTCTCTGATGGTGTTCCTCCTATCTTTTTTCCATTTTTCCCAGCCATTTTTCCATTTCTACTCCTCTCCTGCTTTACCCTTAGTTTTCACCCCAGATTTAACCCAGATTTAGCTTCTTAAATTATTTATGCTCTCCCTTAAAGGGCGCACAATCTTAACAAATTCCAATTATCAAAAAATTATATACATAAATTTCCATATAAATTATAAAATCAAAGTATTGCTAATTAGTGCGATTTTACAAATTCAGACCTTCAGGTTTCCTCTAACCTTAAGATTTCTCTTGACAAATGCAAATATTGTTCAACTAGATTCTTTAGATTCAGTATAGGAGTGTGAGGGTATAAATCCTATACTAAAGTCCATTAGAGTATGACAAACCTTATGCAAAGAAGAGGGTAGGAGAAAAGGGGTGGTCAAAAGAGGGGAAAGATAGAGGGGAGAATTGAGTAAATATGAGTCTAATCTGTGTTCAACTTTGTTTTAAATAGGGATAGTTCATTTATTTATTTTCCCTCTTTGTTCATTCTTCAGCCACTTGGTTGGCTTAATCCAGATCAATTATGTGTGCATGTATAAAGATAGGAGAGTGAGAGGGAGGGAGGGGGAAGGGGGGAAAGGGGAAGGGGAAAAAGAGGTAGAGAAATTTCGGAGACTTCAAAACTTCGGCGGTCCAACGAAGCAGTCCAATTTCTGGTGGTTTAAGAAAAAAAGTTCCCAAAGATTCCAATAATTCCAAAAAGGAAAAAAAGAAGAAACCTTGGTAGTATTTTAAGTATGGTTATGCATTAAACTTCTCAGTTTCCACATAATTAGAGAAGCTATCCATGTTTAGGCATCCATGTTCTTTTCAATCACTATTATGGCTGCAGGTGGGTGGTAACAGCTGGCTGCTTTAGAAGTTTACTTGCAAAATCTGCTGATATCTTAATCCTCAAGAGAAGGCAGCTGAGTGATTCAAGTTTCCATTCTTAAGGGTAAGCATTATTATGCAGAAAGAAGCAACACTATGAGGTTTAGCAAGAAATTACCACAGATTCAGGAGTGTTAACATTGCAATTGAAACTGTATACTGGGTAGGGTTCCATGATTCACCTTCCATGGGACAGAACTTCTGTTGCATTAACTGTTGTACAGACAGAAAGTTTCATCACGGGCATTTCCCCCCTCTTTATAATATTGCTTTAATATGTCTTTGATGAAATTCTCCTTCCTTCACAATAACCAGCGTCAGGGGAGTCCTGTTCCAAAAGTATTAGGAAAAAATAATGTGCTGCTAATACATGACAATATCTATGTGTGCAGTGCCACTGTGTGCAGAGATACAACAAAGGAAGTCCAGATCAATTCTGTGCACAAAAACAGAGTTTTCAATGCATGGGCAGGATTCACCTAGCCAGCCCTGTCAATGGAAGCCGTGTGCAAGGCTTTCTCCTTGTGCAGTGGGACTTTAACCCTGGCACCCCAACCCTGAAATAGGCTAGGGAGTGGGGTCAGGAGAACCTCCAGAACACTGTGCTGTGGGAGGAGAAGGGGGATTGTTCCATAAGGCAATCTGTAGTGCTTCTTCACATGAAGTTATTGGAACAGTGTGATAATGTCATCCTATGCAATTTTGCCCTCTAGCTACAGGACCTTCATTTGCAAACTGAAAATCCATGGCCTACAGAGAATTTGTAGTGGTCTAACCTTGTTTCTTATAATAATCTGATGCAATAAAAACTGCCAAACCCTTTGAATTCTTCACAACTGTTCCCTTGTTACAACTGAGTGACAACACTGTAACAGCAGTCTCTCTATTTACTTCTTATCAGTCAAGGTTTCACAGTTTTGGTCTTTTTACCAATGAAGCAATGCTTTTATGGTAGGTTACCAGATGTGATATGTCAAGCATAGGCAACCTCGGCCCTCCAGATGTTTTGGGACTACACTTCCCATCATCCCTGACCACTGGTCCTGTTAGCTAGGGATCATGGGAGTTGTAGTACCAAAACATCTGGAGGTTCGAGGTTGCCTATGCCTGTGATACGCAAATCAAAGTAAGGAAATAGAATCTGACAATACCCAATTGTGTCTGTTTGTGACATGGTTGGTGTGTGCTACAAAATTAGTCATTTGTGCATCTACCTGTGTTGTGTGAAAATAATTGGGCTGCCAGCCTTGGAGCTTACACGTATTTTTCAGTTAATGTTTTGTGGCCCCTTAGACATAGTGACCCCTTCATGGATCCCTGCCTTGTTGTGGTGAAGGGGCTTAAATAATTCAGAGAAGGTATGAGCTATGCCAAGAGTTTAGACTAAATGTGATCCACCTGGAGAAGGAACTGGCAAACCACTCCAGTATTCTGCCAAGAAAACTCCATGGACATAAAAAAGGAGAAGCTTTGAGAAGAAAGTGAAAGTTTCCAAGACATGCTCTGGTTCATGGGGTCAGGGAGAGTCGAACACAACCAAGATGACTATACTACAACAAGACATAGTGATGAGAATAGATTTGCTCTTATGGTTCCTGTTCTCCTACTGTTTCCCCATTTGACTAGTGAAAGCCTTTTTGCAATGAAAATGCAGCCTCCTTAGTCATCATGCAACACCAAGATTTGCAACAGGGCACTAATGCTATGGCCCTTACATTTGATCCTATCTACTTTTTGCCCTGATCATATGAGTAGGCTATAACTTTGACTCTCTACATCCTCTGGTTTTTCACATCTCCTCCTATAAGATGCATCTGATGCTGTAGGCTCTATCTCAAAAAAGCTTATGCCATCATAAATGTGTTAGCTTTTAAGGTGCCAATGGACATTTCATTGCATGACTGCTGAGAAACTGAGCAATACATAGTGTAATGTTGAAAGAAGGAAGTAGGAAGACTTGATACATAAGGAAGAAACAAAAAATTATTACTATATTGCCGAATGTGGGGAAAACAGATGGTCTCCAGAAAAGCAAATTAGCTAAATTACTGGTAGCATCACAGGGATTATGTCTTTCTGTTAAAAAGAAAAAAGAAATAAGAGAGTCTCCAATAATTAAACACAGGATTGGGTTTAATTCAGCAGTAGACAAGAAGGCCTTTGGTGATATTTCGTTGTATTTTGAGTGGCTTTTATTGCTATTACAAGGTTAATCACAGGCTTTGCTATCCAAGTTTAGGTCTCTCGTAATCTTTCATACTACAGAATAGTAAAAAAAGTAAGATTTAATTTCAAATTTCATTGATAATGGTAGTGGAACAATGCATGTTTGTTGTTGTATAGCATTACTATTCTAATATCAGAAAACTAGTTTCAGTTGTAAGATCAACAACAAAGTTGTTTTCATTGTTGCTGATTTGCCAACATTGGTGATTTCTGGCCCCACACATTCAGCTGGACACAGGCTGGACTAGGTTTTTGATGCTGGATAAGATGAGGGTGATCTAGATACAGGCTTAGATACAGTTCTGTTATCTGGTCAGAATTAGGATCACTGGCATCCCAAAACTTTGCAGGGGATCTGTTCTGATGGCCCCACCCAAAAGACTAAAGGATCAGAATGATTTTCTGATTGTTCTTGCGGATTTCCCTGTCACACCAGCTGCTGATCCTGTCAAACCTGCAGTTGACTCTGGAACAGAGAAATAGCCAGGGACATTTACATGATTGCTCCTGAACATTCTCTCCATGGAAGTGGAGCTCAGCCAAGTTAATTATTAGGCGATTTGAGGAATGCTGGCAAAGAAATGACAGGGAAGAGTACTCAAGTGATAGTGGCAGATTTGTGACAAATATGGTCGAACACCAGCTATAGCTTATCACAGACCTTTATCTGGGGCGATGATGGTGGCAAAATAAAAATAAAAAACCCACCCACCACAACATCCGCTCCAAGTCACCCTCAGAAAGGGTGTTATGGTGATAGACACTCGGCTACCCTGCCTGCCTGTCTCTACAGTCCTCGCTCCCATTGATAGTAGCAGGTTCCATCTGCTTTGTTAATTGGAGACAAAAATGCTGGTAATAAATGGTGATATTGAAGCTGGTGTCACAAAGCAACAGTTTTTTATCTGCATAATTGTAGTATTAATTAGCTGGTTAGTTTCCTATGACCAGGCATTTGTACAGCCGTCCTGATTTTTAAAGAAAAAAAGAGTACCCGTTCTTCCCCTGTACAGTGGTACCTCAGGTTACATACGCTTCAGGTTACATACGCTTCAGGTTACAGACTCCGCTAACCCAGAAATAGTGCTTCAGGTTAAGAACTTTGCTTCAGGATGAGAACAGAAATTATGCTCCGGCGTCGCAGCAGCAGCGGGAGGCCCCATTTGCTAAAGTGGTGCTTCAGGTTAAGAACAGTTTCAGGTTAAGTACGGACCTCCGGAACGAATTAAGTACTTAGCCTGAGGTACCACTGTACTCCTCTCACCAGGCAGCAGGAAAGGAACCAATGCGACTTGTCCATTTGCTTAAGCAGGGGGCAGTGGGTGAGCAAACGGCTAAGGTAATAGTATGCCCTCTCACAGTCAATGTGTAGCAAAAGATTTATCCCCTTTCAGATTTGGTATTTAAATAAGGTAAAACATATAGCATATGACCAGAATTTCTAAATATAAGAAGCTTCACACATTCATTTTCACACCTGTGATACCCAAGTTCATACCAAATTGATTTTGATGATGTCCCCCAACCTGTCAATGTTTATTCTTATATCCCTGTTTTCCATATTTTTCTGATGAAAGGAGGCATTGCGACGATAGGTACTGATTGATGCTCAACTTGACTACTAATTTGCTTCCAAAGTAAACTGGCAAGTGAAGCTGACATATTCAGAACTCCTAAGCACCAAATGATGCTATTATACCAGTTGTAATTTGAATATTAATGTAGTTATAGCCTTATAAAAATATTATAGCATCAAGCAATTTGTCCATACCATTCCCTCCCACTATCTGTCACCCAAATAATAAATGATACCTATTATATTAAGGCATAGAATCAGTACTTTATAGTATCTGTTGTAACCTTAGAGCAGCCCTGGGATTTATAAAAATGGAAAATCTAACTGCATTGAGCCAATTTTATTCTTTCTAAGTGCTAAAATTAAAATCTCTTATGTACTGTAATGTCACTACTGGGTGGGTTTTTTGGCAAAATTTCCGTCTTGAGCATGCATCTGCTCAGAAGAAAATAAGAGAAATGTGGATATCTGATTCTTTAAGCTTGACTGCTAAATGAATTATTTTAAATATTTGTAACCTGCTATTTGGCCTTCCAAAAGGTTTCAATACAGCCAATGACAACAGCAAAATGTAAAGTACAACACTAGATAAAACAAAGCAATAAAGGAAGTCCCAAATGATGAATTCGCAGTATGAAAGCCACAAACGCAGCATCAACACACCAAAACCAGTTTTGAGTCAATGAAGTCAACCTCAACTTACTATAGTTCTGAAGGGATATATTTGGTGGGATTTCCAAGGAAAAGAGTTCCAGGGAGAAAGCACCCACCCAGGGAAAAAGACGTGTGCATAATGCATTCAAGTCTGAAAAAAGTAGTACTGTAAGCACCATTTTAGGACTCTTAATGTGGAAGCCAAGTGGCAGGAGTGGCTGGTGCAGTGAGGTGAGAGTGCAGAGCCAGCCATCTGGCAGCAGGATTGCACTATGGGGGTGGGACAGGTAGCAGTGAGGTGAGGTCAGGACTCCGTGAACACATGAGTGAAGCCAGTCTGGTGCTCTTGCCAGTGTGCACAAGTACCCCCAACCTTACTGGTCTGCCTGGCTCCAGTAAGCACCCAAGATGCTGAATTCTGGACTCACAGCTGTCCATGGAGGCGCAGGTCAATTCTGTGTCCAGGGCAGCTGTTTATCAGCTCCATCTGGTAAGCAGGCTGAGACCCTACCTGCCTGCAGACTGTCTTACGGGCATGCTCTAGTTATCTCTCGCTTGGACTACTGCAATGCGCTCTATGTGGGGCTACCTTTGAAGGTGACCCGGAAACTACAACTAATCGAGAATGCGGCAGCTAGACTGGTGACTGGCCGCCGAGACCACATAACACCGATCTTGAAAGACCTAGACTGGCTCCCAGTATGTTTCCAAGCACAATTCAAAGTGTTGGTGCTGACCTTTAAAGCCCTAAACGGCCTCAGTCCAGTATACTTGAAGGAGCGTCTCCACCTCCATCATTCTGCCCAGACACTGAGGTCCAGTGCCGAGGGCCTTCTGGTGGTTCGCTCCCTGCGAGAAGCCAAGTTACAGGGAACCAGGCAGAGGGCCTTCTCGGTAGTGGCATGAGGTATAAATATTTATTATTATTATTATTATTATTATTATTATTATTATTATTATTATTTATACCCCACCCATCTGGCTGGGCCTCCCCAGCCACTCTGGGCGGCTTCCATAAAAACCAAAAATACAGTAAAATATCACACATTAAAAACTTCCTTGAACAGGGCTGCCTTAAGATGTCTTCTGAATGTCAGGTAGTTGTTTATCGCTTTGACATCTGCTGGAAGGGCGTTCCACAGGGCGGGCGCCACTACCGAGAAGGCCCTCTGCCTGGTTCCCTGTAGCTTTGCTTCTCGCAATGAGGGAACCGCCAGAAGGCCCTCAGCCCAAAATTACTCCCAGGCTGCACACCTGGTCCTTCAGGGGCACAGTTACCCCATTCAGGACCAGGGAATCCTCCACAACTGCCCGCCTCCTGTCCCCCAGAAACAGTACTTCTGTCTTGTCAGGATTCAACCTCAATCTGTTAGCCGCCATCCATCCTCCAACCGCCTCCAGACACACAGGACCTTCACTGCCCTCACTGGTTCTGATTTAAAAGACAGGTAATTATTATTATTATTATTATTATTATTATGCTGGCAAGGAGGTGTTTCTGTGCCCCTGCTCCACCAGCTTAATGAGGACGCTAGTATTGTGTAATTGTGTGTGAGCAGGATCAATCTGTTGTGCGTTTTTAACACTTTTGCAGAATAAAAAGGATGGCAGATCTCTAAAGGGAGTGTTAATGTTTCATGACCAAAATAGAAGACTATAATAATCTGCAAGAGAGGAAGTGCTTGCCAGCTCAGATACTTCCATTCAGCTTTCAGAAGCTTTGATCACTGGTCATTGTGGAGATACAGGACTTGCCTCTTTAATGTTATTTCCATATGTGGAATGGAGTCAATAAACTATGAACTCCATTCCACAAGAGTTGGCTGGTCACACCCAAAGTACACAATCAAAGTTCAGTCTAGCAGGAAGGAATGAGGAAATATTCCTACTATCTCCCAATATATTTACTTCCAAACACAAAGATATACAAATCAAGGACCTCTTGCCAGAGAAGTCCACCCAAGGCTAATCTGTAGTTGCCTGGCCCCACATCAATCTATTTCTCCTGACCATAGGGAAATAAAGGTTACTAGGTTGATCTGTGTCTTTGCCTAGCATGGCAAGTTGTCGATAGTCTGTAGGACTGCCTAGGATAGAATTATTTAGAACTGTTTTATTCGCTTTATTTGCTATTTCTTATTTTGACAACGTGAAATCTTTTGATTTGAGTTCTGGAATTGACACGGTACAGTATTTTATCTAGCTGATAGTCCCCTCTATGTGCCAAGTTGTTTGGTGCCTGCTACAAGCTAAGAAGCTAGGGACGCGGGTGGCGCTGTGGGTAAAACGTCAGTGCCTAGGACTTGCCGATCGCATGGTCGGCGGTTCGAATCCCCGCGGCGGGGTGCGCCTCCGTCGTTCGGACCCAGCGCCTGCTAACCTAGCAGTTTGAAAGCACCCCCGAGTGCAAGTAGATAAATAGGGACCGCTTACCAGCGGGAAGGTAAACGCCGTTTTCCGTGTGCTGCGCTGGCTCGCCAGATGCAGCTTGTCACGCTGGCCACGTGACCCGGAAGTGTCTGCGGACAGCGCTGCCTCTCGGCCTCTAGAGTGAGATGAGCGCACAACCCTAGAGTCTGTCAAGACTGGCCCATACGGGCAGGGGTACCTTTACAAGCTAAGAAGGAGAGAAAAAGTGAACAGGCTCAGGACCTGTGTGGGCAGCAACCAGAGAGCTTGCTAAAAGCTATTCCCTCCTCTCAGGTAAATAAACTTCCTCACCCAGACCTACATAGAATCAAGGAAGTGGTGGAAGTTACTAGTCAATACATTTTAAAAGTATGTTAAGCCCTGTCCTCAGCACAGGATAGGTAGAATGGCATTCTTGACGGACATGATCTCAATTGGCATTCTTTGTCCGACAAGGTGATCAAATGTTTGTCCCTGCTCAACACCCCATTTCTCATTTGTGATACCATAAATAAATAAACATTGTCATCATTCTGAACTAGCTTTGTTTGCCCTCGGCAATGCTGTCATGTAAACACATCTGAGCTGCTACAATGACAATCTCACTTGGAAGAATAGCAAACGGGCAAAATGCCTTCATGTCAAAATTGGTGCTGCTGGTCAAGTCATGGCTAGAGAGAAAAGGCCTGAAAGGAGGAGGGGAGCTCTGTATTCTGCATGGGGATGGGGCTTTGTATTCTGAGAAACTTTTCCAATGTCCTGGAAAGCCTCCCTTTCGTGCTGAAAATACTTTGTGGAGAACATTCAGCACAACCTTACACGCAACAGAACACAAAGGGGCACAGTATTTGAGCAATATCAGTGTATATAATTGCAGGCATAACCTTTTGTTAAAAAGCGAAACAGAACATTAATGTTTGAATAAGCTTAATGCAGGTGCAGGGAATTTAAGAACAAACTCAAGCAAGTCTTGTGAAAGCAGTCTGTCATTCTAGGTGACCTGTTATATTGCATATGTTAATGTGACCCAAGAGTATGTTTCTAAAATTCTGCTGTCACAGAACAACGAGCAGCGATAAATAATTGATATTTGATGTTTTGTGCAGCTTTCTGTGTTTCATAAACAAATAATCATTTAAATTATTGATGTTTCTGCTTGTTTGTTTTCAGCTTTCTTTGGTAAATCAGAATTTTATTTACAGAATATACATTTGTTGCAGATGCCTTTCAGGCAATGTGGAATTGTCATCCATCTGACAAAGATATTTTGTATGAGATTTTCATCATTTTGTGACGTTCGTGTTTTGTTTACACCACTTCAGTAATTCACTTCTGGGACTAAAAGTTGCTTTTGAGGTTTAAACACACTGCAGGATGCCAAAAAAGCATCAGATTCTTCTGTGTTTGAAAGCTTTTGGGCCATCAAGTGATCAAAACCTGCCAGAATCAAACTTGAGATCTGCCATTATAAATAAGGCACTGACAATTCTTATTGTGAAAGGTCATCCCAAGGGGTAAAGAAGCAAAGACAACTGAATTGCCCTTGTTCTTTGCTAGGATAAAAATGTGTATGCAATGTAGAGCTCTTTTGGAACTTTGCTTGTGTCAGTGTTTGATATGTATCAGCCTTGGAATTAATTAATTTTGATTTCATTTTGAAAAATGAAAACGTATAGCCATATTTGTCAAATATAATGTATATCTGAGGACAGGTTTGGCCATTCTTATGTTTTCTATTCTTTACAGGCAGAATACTGCAAAATACCATGAGGATGTCTAGGTCTTTTCCATTTCAGTGTATTGAGGTAGAATGACACTTAGTGCCATACTTCAAATCACTGTATTCATTCCACAAATATAGCAAGGTACCCAGTGCTGTGCAGCATAAGGATGTTCACATAAGGGGAATTCCCCAGTTGCTCCTCTCCACTCCAGCCAATGCACTCCCAAACAGAGTTGGAGGGTCATGGAGAGAAGCCTGGGATGTGGGACAGGGAACTGCAGTGGGAGAAACTGGGTAGAGGCAACTTACACAGTTATCTTTGTAATCACATTGCACTGCATACAGCACAAAACTGTTATCAGCTTCAAAAACCTAACTCTTATTGGCCCAAACTCCAGTGTATTTTACTATTTTCATACAAACACAAGCAAAAATAAAAAACTCACACTTAAATGTAGTGGATTCTAAACTTACTTTTGAAATTTAAATTAAATGTGGTCACTTAATCTTTGACTCTATATTACCAGTTTATATTTTCCTCAACAGAGATATTTGACAACTATGGTTTGCAAGCAGTACTGTATATATTATAACCCTTTGGCTGGGTTTTTTTTGGGGGGGCGGGGTTCTGTTTTGCAATGGCATTCTGAAAATAATGTTCATGTCTCAATTTAATCTGTAATTTTAGTTTATATGTCAGTTTGAAATGCTGATTACCTTTTATGGGAGTATTTAAATCCAAATTTTGAAAGTATGTTAGAATTAGGTTGTGTACATGGTCCAGAAAGGGGCATGTCTGTGTAAGCGCAGAATGACGTTTCCATATATACACCCCTCCAATTGTATGAGGAACTATATGTAGGTATTTCGCACAGTTTCCCTAGCTCAGTCCAGCAACCAGTTGCATGTGCATAGCCCTAGTGAGGTAACTGTTTAGACCTCCCCCATTCTGTTTCCCCTTAACATCTCATCTCCACCCTTGTCAATTATGTGGCCAGAAATGAATGTGTGAAGCCAGATTAGGACCTATGCATGTATGAGACACTTCTGCTGAATCAAGGCATTTTTCATATTCTACAGTCCTCTTGAACATGTCTCAAGAAGAACAAGTTACATTCTCACACAATTTACAACTCATTTCCACAGGGGGTACACAAGAGGAGTTTACAGCAAATTGCAGCCCTTTACCCCAATCCTGCTAAGGAAATCAATATGCTTTTCACTTGCTGGATCAGGAACTAGGGGCCTCAATCTGATTCAGATTCAAGTGTGCATTGGCATATGCATCTGAATATGGATGTTGTTCATCCATACTGCATTGCTTTCAGCTGAGTATATATTTTAATTTTAATAGCCATCCACATTCTGGTACAACTAGTCATATATAAATACATCTTTACAATATGCCTAGAGTTGGATTAGGACACTTATCAGGCACACACATTTTAGTAAAACGTGCCGAAAAAGGGAAGCATTGAAGAGTAGCATACAAAAAAAGAAATACATCTCTCACAGATGCCAAGAAAAAGGATGGGCTCTTTATTTTTGTAACAAGCCCAGCTCGTTTTGGCCACAAATGCCTTTGTCAAGGACTTAATGAACCAGTCTCAAAGCTTGCTGTTGTCAAAGTCTGTTAGGGCAACATCTCATGTATTTCAGTAACCTTTTTGAAGAAAACAAAAACACAAACTTTCAGCTGAGCTTTGGGGAACATTTCTGACACAGTATACACATTCCATAGTCATTTGCTGCTAATCTAATGTGTAAAGGCATATTGATAAATACATTCAGCTAAACACAAGGCTTCCTCCAACTTGGATCCAAAGAGCAACTTGTGATACCGATCCCACTTATGCATTTGTGTGACCACTTCTGCCAATTTCCTCCACCACCTGCAGCCCCCTGCAATGTGTCATGCACAGTTAGAAAAGGTTCCACAACCTTCAATAGTGGGAAGAAGGTAGGAAATGCCCACTGAATGAGCATAACTCTGCTTGCGGTCCTTTGGATTTTAGCTTAAGTTGCCATTCATCCTGATCAAATTCCATATTTTCCCATATATTTATAACACTGGGCAACAATTTTTTACTTTTTGAATGTTGTCTAGATTTCTACAATTGATTTAGGGTATTTCTGCACTGCTGAATCAGGAAATGGCATCCGTTTCTCTCCATCAGGTCAGGTTTTTGTGCTATGTTGATTTGAAAAAAACCAGATCTTGTGACAAAATTGATTACATTTTTGTGGCATTATCAGCTGATTTTTGTCAACACATATCATCCTAAATATGTTTTTAAGAGAGAAAAAATGTTTTTCCAACAACATATATTGATTACCTGATAGAAACATTGATTACTGTAAACTGAATGGTGGGCGTTGATGAAGGTAAGTACACGTAAATTGCATGTTGCTTCACCATTTTTCAAACTTCAGGGCTTGAACTTCCGTTTCTTGGAACTCCTAGAATGCTCAGCGGCAGGGAGGTCTCTCTTCAGAGTCCAACAGTAGTCAGCCATCATGACTGCATCCCAGCAACCCTGATACCTGGTCTCCATCTCTTTCATGTCCTGATGGAATCTCTCCCCCTGCTCGTCACTCATTGAGCCCAGGTTCTCAGGAAACCGGTCCATATGTGAAAATAGATAGTGCATCTTGACGCTCATGTTGCAGCCCAGGTTTCTGAAAGCAGTCAGCATGTTGTCGACAAGTTCTGTGTAGTTTCTGGCCTTATTGTTGCCAAGAAAGTTCTTCACTACCAGAACAAATGCCTTCCACTCTTCCAGTTCCACTTTGTTCATTGAGTTTCCGAACTCTGGATCTCTGATGAGCTGACAGATCTGAGGACTGTCAAAGATGCCAGCTTTCAACTTCTCCATGGTCAATCCTGGAAAAGCCTGGCACAAGTAAGTGAAGCAGTCACCATGCTTGTCTAGAGCCTTGGTGAACTGCTTGATTAAGCCGAGCTTGATGTGCAGCGGTGGGAAGAGTATTCTGTCTCTGTCCACCAGAGGGTCGTTGATGACGTTCCTTTCTTTGCAAGGCACCAATTCCTCCCGCACAGGACAGACCTTCTTCATGTAATGCTGAGCACGGTCCCTACTATCCCACATACACAGAAAACATGGGTACTTGGTGAAGCCAGACTGTTGTCCCAACAAAAAGTTCACCAAGCCCTTCACGGCCTAGGACCCTCGTACCTATGGGACTGCCTCTCCTGGTATGCCCCACGGAGAGCCTCAAGGTCCATAAATAACAACACCCTAGTGGTCCCAGGCCCTAAAGACGTTAGATTGGCTTCATCCAGAGCCAGGGCCTTTTCAACTCTGGCTCCGGCCTGGTGGAACGCTCTGCCTCATGAGACCAGGGCCCTGCAGGATCTGATTTCTTTCCGCAGGGCCTGTTAGACAGAGTTGTTCCGCCTGGCCTTTGGCTTGGAGCCAATTTGATTCCCTCCCTCTCTCTTATTTATTTATTTATTTGTTTATTTATTTATTTATTTTTCCTTTCTTTTCCTTCTCCTCCTGCGATGAGACTACATTTTAATATTTTAATGTTCCATTATTTTAATGTTGTATTTTATTTTTGTTTTTAAGTTGTAATCATTCATCTTGTTTTTATTATTGCTTGTAAGCCGCTCTGAGCCCGGCCTTGGCTGGGGAGGGCGGGGTATAAATAAAAAATTATTATTATTATTATTATTATTATTATTATTATTATTATTATTATCTTCAGGTCAACACAAATAAACCACTTATGCTGATCATAACCAATTTTCTCCAGCACATACTTCACCGCTTCATAGTTCTCCTTCAGTGTACTCGAGTGAGCCAGGGGTATAGAGGCAAACTGGTTGCCGCTGTGTAGCAGAACACATTTCAGTGATCGCTTGCTGCTGTTAATGAACAGTCTCCAAACTTTGGGTTCGTACTGTGGCACTCCAAGCTTGAGCAGAAGCTGCGCAATATCTGCACAGAACTCCAAGTCTTTCTCTTCCGAGAAAAAACGGAGGTACTCTGGATGCCTGTTGAGGAAGAAGCTGATGTGAGCACTGTCAGAGAGGAGGTTTTTTTCCTTCAATCTGGATGCCAACAGTTTGGCAGAGTCATTTGACAAGCTGAGGTCGCAAACTAGATCATTCAACTTCTTTTGGGAAAATGGATGTGGAGCATCATCTTCAAGAACCACTTCTTCTTTTTCATGTCCTTCAACACTGGAGGCATCTTCGTCACTAATGTCAGGAAGTTCTCCGAAGATAGGCACTGGAATTTCATCACAATGAGCTACAGGATGACGTGCTGATTGAAGATCAGGATACTTGAGGCTGCTCCGGTTCTTTCTGTTGAACCCAGTCACATCAACAGCGCAGAAGTAGCAGTCAGTCGGCTCCCTCCAAACCATGGGAATTCCAAAGTTCAGACTCCTCTTGCCATTAGTCCACCCACGTAGAGTCTCGGTGCATGCCTTGCACACCATGTGTGGCGCCCAAGCTTTATCCTGGTCACCAAGTTTAATACCAAAATAAGCATGGTAAGCAACTTTATGCTTTTCAGCACCAATTTATGGAAGATTTCGAGGTTTTATGACTTCAAACTGATCCCTTTTCGACATAATCACCCAGAACTATCGGACGTGAATACTTCTTGTCATTAAAATAATCATTTCCAATCAAAACAATTATTCAACATGGCATTTTACCCCCACCAACTTCTTCTAAAATACTCCACACAAGCATAAAGGTAAAGGTAAAGGTACCCCTGCCCGTACGGGCCAGTCTTGACAGACTCTGGGGTTGTGCGCCCATCTCACTCAAGAGGCCAGGGGCCAGCGCTGTCCGGAGACACTTCCGGGTCACATGGCCAGCGTGAAAAAGCTGCATCTGGCGAGCCAGAGCCGCACACGGAAACGCCGTTTACCTTCCCGCTGGTAAGCGGTCCCTATTTATCTACTTGCACCCGGAGGTGCTTTCGAACTGCTAGGTTGGCAGGCGCTGGGACCGAGCAGCGGGAGCGCACCCCGCCGCAGGGATTCGAACCGCCGACCTTTCGATCGGCAAGTCCTAGGCGCTGAGGCTTTAACCCACAGCGCCACCTGCGTCCTAACACAAGCATACATGTGAACAAAAACGTAAAAAAATGACATGTGGCCATAGCTCAAAAACTTGACCTGATTGAGCAAAACCAATGTGATTTTTGGATTCAGCACATCAGATTCATCCTAAATCAACTGAAAAAATGCAGACAACAAATTTGTTGTTGACCAGTGTAATAGACAATAGTTTTTTTACAGTGCAAGTTTTTGAACTATAAACTCATGAAATATGTCATTTCAGATAGGGCAGTGCTTGGCATAAATTTTCCAGTCATTCAGATAGATGGGTAATAAAAATAATGTGCACTTTTATTGGAGGTATGATAAGTAAATGTGTTATTGCCTTCAAACAAATGTGTGTAGCTACCATGAGCTTCTGAACGAATGGCAGTTTTTAACAGTAAACTTTCCTAAAACCTGCATGAACACAAAAGTAACTTTATTGCATCTGAGGCAGGTGCTTTCCTCCTAAAATGAATTTAAAACATATGAAGAAAACTGTATTGATGATGTATATACGTGCCAATACACATATTGTGTATATAAACACAATGTCCTGTGTGTTAGATGATGATCACTGTAGCTAGGGATTTATATGTTTTATACTGCACCTAATGCTTTTGAATTATGGTGTTGGAGGAGACTCTTGAGAGTCCCATGGACTGCAAAAAGATCAAACCTCTCCATTCTTAAGGAAATCAGCCCTGAGTGCTCACTGGAAGGACAGATCGTGAAGCTGAGGCTCCAATACTTTGGCCACCTCATGAGAAAAGAAGACTCCCTGGAAAAGACCCTGATGTTGGGAAAGATGGAGGGCACAAGGAGAAGGGGACAACAGAGGACGAGATGGTTAGACAGTGTTCTCGAAGCTACCAGCATGAGTTTGACCAAACTGCGGGAGGCAGTGAAAGACAGGAGTGCCTGGCGTGCTCTGGTCCATGGGGTCACGAAGAGTCGGACACAACTAAACAACTAAACAACAACAACAACACTGCACCTAACATCTTATTGGTATTAAATAAATCAGAGATGGACAGGTGGTGAGCCTTACATTGGATCTAACCCCTAAAACAAATGTATATGGCTCTAAGTAATGCTAACAAATTTCAAATCAAGATATAGTAGTAGTTGGGGGTTTTTTAAGCAGCTTCAATGGTACAAAAATCAATGGATCAATGTATTTTTTTACATTTTTGGGTGATAGCCTACTAAATCATAACCAGAGTTGAGTTACTAAAATAAAATAACTACTGTTAGGAGATTTTCGAAATATTAAGTGGTTTATAAATGCATTTCAATAAATACATTGACTTCAATGGGTTTACTCTAAGTATGAGTAACAGTGGATACCACCCATTGTTTTCCTCTCATGCATATTATGAAGGGCAAAGAGCACTGTCAATTCTGCCTTTTGAAAGTGTATTTTGCTAAATTCATTGATTTGCAGCTACCATCCCTTCAATGACTTAATGCTATCTGAGCACATACCTGTGAAGCACTTACTACCAAGCAAACCAATGTTGCTATAAAGCCTGACCATCTGTGAGGGATTTGGATTGTTCCACCACCTGGTCTAGAGTGGCCCTCAAGAATTTGAAAGTTGGCCAAGCCTGAAATAAACAAGTTTCGAAAGCAATTTCCAAAGGGCTATCTTTGTCAGTCTCTCAAAGTGAAAACAACAGAAAGTCTTTTCAAGCCTTAAAGACTAACTGATTTATTATGGCATAAGCGTTTGTGTATTATCGTCCACTTCATCTGATGCAGCATTATCCTCAGCTGGTACACAACAGGTACACTTGGCAGTGAAAGAGAAAAATGCTAGCAGTGATGCCAGAGAGAAATGAAAGAAATACAGTGATACTGTGTTAAAGCATAAATGTATGTAGAATAATTGCAGTGACCATTCACAAAGCAGTGTTGCTGATTACGCAAATACGATTACGCATTGGCAAAGTGATTAACACCTGTAGTGGACTAAAATTCCACTACTGCAATAGCACTAACAGATACAAGTTAAAGGTACAGAGTGCCTTGTAATTCCACTTTATCCTTATAATCTTCCTGAGAATCTCCATTTTCCTTTTACCAGTGGAGAACTAAGGCTAAAGTGGATATTCATACTTGCGTTAACGTGTTTTTCAAATAATAGCCAGGGTTATCCATTATGGCAAACAACAACAACAACAACTGCAGTGAATTCAACCCAGACTTAAACTTGCTTAACTGATTGAAATGTTTAGCCTTAATCATGCTTAACTTCTGTCTTAGATTTAGGCTATGTTGTTCTAATAATGATGGCTAGCATATTATAGTTTGTCTGAGTTGTTTGTCTGAGTTGTGGGGTCAATGTTAATCAGTGAAGATATGAATTAAGAACACTTTTTTCTATTTTTGAGTCTATTTCAGTTTCCTGTTGTATTAAGAATCAGTATAGGCTTTTCTTTCTAACAGTGAATGGAAGCTTGTGTGAACATGCATATTTATTTAGATTTAATTGAATGATTAATTGGTGGAAATGAGATCATTAATCAACTATGCAATTCGTTAAGCATGATAGCCCTACTTTTTTTTAAGAAGGTAATTCCCTGCAAAGATGTGGCATCCCAAAATGACCCTGGGCCAGCGATTCCAGAATGTCCACTACAGAGGAACAGGTATAGCGCAGAATAAATAAATAAAACAAAAACGTGACCAGCCACTTTAAACAAGTCCCACTTCGTCATCAGAAAGTCAATTCACTCAGCTTAGCAGCATTCAATTCTCAATAACATTTTGTTCTGGGTCTCTGTCAAGTTATTCTAGGCTGTGAAATTGTCAGGAATGATGGATGACTATCACCCTTCTGCTATCTTTTTGCTTGTTCCTTAGAGATTTGCAGCTGCTGACTGCAAGACTCTTTTCTTTCGTTCTTTCTTTTTACCAAACATGCCAAATGAACAACAGTAATTACCAGAGAGCCTACACTACAATTATTGTAGCACATAACTTTGTATCGACATCTGCAAGAGACAGAATGTTCAAGATTGATTAGTAATGATATCGCTTCCTGCTTTTATACCAATGTTCACACAGTTTATTTATTTGTATCTAATTTTCACATAAAACATTGCCTTCTCATTTCTCACTGTTCTTAACCTGTAGATTTCTACTAATTTCTTGCAATGTATAATGGTTTAAGCAAGCGTTCTGCCAATGCCCAATTAAGTTGTACAGCATTTGTAACACGGGGCAGAGTAAAAGACCACATCTGTATTTGTCAGGAAAAAATAAAAAAGTTACTCTGTTGTTCCAGAACAAACTACATAAAGGTGTACAGCAGTTCAGTGTGTGGTCTGTATAATGAGGTAAAGCAGGGTGACTTGATGCATTTTCTTCCTCTCCCATCACACTGAAGCACAGTGTCAAACTGCCTACATTGGATTAGGGCCCTTGCAGAGCCTCATGTTGCTCTTTTGTTTCTGCCCTTTACAGTTCTATGTTTTCCTTTTTATCTGTGTTTCCCAAGGTCCATGAGCTGCAACAGATTTTCGATATGCATTCCCATATGCAGAATGGTAGACTGGAATGTAAGCATAGCTGTTTCAGAAAGGTTGTAGCTCTGTGGTAGATAGAGTGCATGCTCTGCATAGAGGTCTCAGATTAAATCCCAATCTCACAGAATTGCTTATCCTCCATCATCCCATTTATCAATATCAGGACACTCTTTGGAGGGGGGGGGGTGTCCTGAGCTCTTGCAGGAGTGCAAGACCAAAAAATGTGTGTCATTTGGTCTTGTACTCTGGTGTGAACCAGCTAACTCATGCCAGAGCACTGGACAAAAAACCGGGACATTCTGGGATCCAATCAGAATGTAATTCAGGGAAGTCCTGCTCAAACCTGACCAAGGCAAAATAGAATGATACTATTATTTTCCTAGATCTGGACACTATACTTACGTTGATGCAGTTAAAATGACTAAATAAGCTGAAGAAGAAGGAAGGTTTACAGCTCAGTGATGCAGCGTATATGTCACATGGAGAAGATCCCAAGTTCAAACTTGATTAAAAAAAATCTCAGATAGTAGGACTAGAACAGAATGTTGTCTGAGTCTTTGGAAAGCTGTTGCCAATCAGAGTAGAATGTACTGTTATACAACAAACTATGCCTACTTAGGTAAAGGTACAGCAGTTACACTGCCTCAGTACTATGCGGATATGCAACAGATAATATTTTCAAGACATGCCATTTCTACTACTACTACTAATAATAATAATAATAATAATAATAATAATGGATTATGTATATGCCTTCCATCTAACTGGGTTGCCCCAGCCACTCTGGGCAGCTCCCAACAAAATATTAAAAATGCAAAGTAATTTGCAATTCTCATCTCAAATTTTAAAAACACAGTTTGCTATTTAGCTGCTGAGAAACACAAGCCCCCAACTCCAGTGGGCATGTAAAACCAGTAATGCAACTCTGGATTGTGACCATAGTAATCTGCTCATCTATATTCTGATCAGGTATTTGAACCTAAATTTCTCACACCCAATCCAAACACAGTATTCACTGCACCATGCTGCCCCTTGGTGGCTTAAGACATGAAAACTGGTAAAAATGTATTAATGTTTATAATGAAAATTCATGGCTATTGCATTGTAGAACACCCCCTGCAGAAGCCAATTCCATGATGCTCCTTGTCTCATCTTTCCATAAAAAGAATGAATAGTATCTGTGATGCAATATACTTATTTGTTCACTTTCAAACCTTTGTTCATCAACAATGGAATATATATATTTTAATGGACAAAAAAATGAAAACAGTAAACATCTGCATGTAACAGATACGTAAGTACTTTGGTAAATTTACTGGTTTATCCAAGATTAGAAGTATTTATCAACAGAAAAATATAGACCGATCATCTCAATGGTTTACAGAACAATCCACCCCACTTTGTGCTAGGTTGTTTGGGGGTACTGCAGCATTGGGTGAAGGTTTCCCTCCACTGGCCTCTGAGATGCCAGAGTCACTCTGATAACACATAGCTCTGCTTCCATGCACCCAATATGAAGGTGAGTGGAAGTGCGACCAGTGTGTTCCCCAATGAAGGAGACAGTGGAAAGTTCTGGAATCAGGCATTCCAGGAGCAAACAGGTGCTAAGCTGCCCCAGCTTGTGGTGGAGGCTCTGTTATTCTGTTAAGCCATGCTGGGCAGTAGCCAAAATGTACACTGCATCCTTACATTTTTGTAAAAAAAGCCATGAACAAATGCAACAAATAAACAAGTGTATATAGGTCACTTAGCTTCTTCCCCACTTATACAATCTAATACAGTGTTACCTCGGGTTACAGACGCTTCAGGTTACAGACACTTCAGGTTACAGTCTCCGCTAACCCAGAAATAGTACCTCAGGTTAAAAACTTTGCTTCAGGATGAGAACAGAAATCGCGCGGCAGTGGCAGCAGAAGGCCCCATTAGCTAAAGTGGTACCTCAGGTTAAGAATAGTTTCAGGTTAACAACGGACCTCCAGAACAAATTAAGTTCTTAACCCGAGGTACCACTGTACTTGGCTATGAAACCCCTACATGTGTAGCCCCTGAAATATTCTGTACCTGTTTTGAATTAACAGCAGATGTTCTAGAATGAAAATTAAATGACCTTTCTTTCTTTTTTTAGGGTGGGGCTCCAAAAGATTGCTCAAGGAACTTTGCAAGATAACAATAAGGTTTCAAAGGTGACATTCAACAGTCTCTGATGCGGTCAAAAAATGAGGAAGTTCTGGCTCGTGGGCAGAAGGAATTGCATGTCTCCATAGATCCCAACTGTTGTGGCTGCATTTACCAAACATAAACCAGCTGCTTCCTGCTTTACCTTTTAGCCCTGTAAATGTTATCTCTATTGATATTACAACTATAACTACAGTGGAAGAGATTTAACAAGGCATTATAGAAGCTTCTGAGTTTGTCTGCAGCTCATGCACGCTTCTAATTGGAAATTACCACACTGTCTTCACATAGAGATAAGGATTTATGTCATTTTATCTAGAGAATAATTTTCTCATAAGAGAAAAAATTAAAACCACATTTAATCAAACATTAATTTACCATTAATGTGTTCATAAGTTATCTTACTTTATTTAGAAATTGTCAGTAATCCTGTTTGTGTATGCATTTAAATACAAGTCAGTCACTTCCTTTCTTCCTCCTCCTACAATACTCATCCCCATTCTCATGATATTACAGTATCACTATGACAACAATCGTACTGTTTTAAGAATGCTTAGAAAGGGAGAATGAAAGTGATCTTATCTGTGCAAGTCTGCCTGAAAAAACGTATGGTGAATGAAGGAGAGCTGAAGAAAGACGAAGCAATACATTTACACACACAATATTAGTTGAGATTCACATAACAGCTATTATTAAAAGCTAGCAGAGGCATATAATTTTGAGTTCATGACAGTATAACCTAAGGTTTGCAATCACGCACTCAGTTAAATAGGTTTTAAGCGAGCATATCTGGATAAAGAAGGGCATATGTATACAGTGGGTAGCAAAACATTTACAGGGAACTAGAGAATATCCTTTCTTTGCAATGATACTGCTTATGTTCTAAGGCTGTGCATTATGAACACCAAAATCTTGCCCTCAGAAGAAGTTTAGGCAGTCTAACTTTGAATTGTTGACATCTCATCGGTTTATTAAATCCTATTTACAACAGACCATGCTCTATTTTAGTGCAGCTATGGGGAATCAAGGAACTTGTGGAGTTCTGTTCAGAACTTCTCAGTTTTATACATACTGCAATTTTGAAATTGCAAGAGTTTGGAATCAGGGAGGAGCTGAATGAGTAAGGTTTGATCCAGACAAAATAGAGATGTTGACGACAGTTCTTCCAGTTAACACAGGAGAAGATGAAGGCTCAGTAGAAGGTTGTATTCCCATATACACTCTTGAGCTGCTCCTAGACCTAAACTCTGTTCCTGAAACCTGGCTGGCATCTATCACAAGGAATGCCTTTCAGCAACATATACTGGTGAGTCTGAGGCTGCTCCTGGAGAAGGTCAAATTGGTCACTGGCATTCAGGTCTTGGCAACCTCCAGGCTGGAGTTGATGAGGCTGCCTTTGAAGTCTGTTGAAAACTTTGATTAGTTCAAAGTGTTTACTTTTAAAATACTAAAATACTGTCTTTCGATTAACCTTTGAAGGTGTAACTTGAGTAGTTTTGTCCAGCTGATTTAACAGCCGCTGATAAATTATGCAGAGTTATGCATACTGATGTATTTTAATGCTCCTTTGACATATTTCTTCCTTGCAGTTGTGTTATAGTTCCTTCTTTATATTTGCTGTTATCCTTTGGTTGGTAGTTTTGATGCCTTTATATTTGCTGGTCAATGCCTGAGGGCTATTGTTCAGCTGATGAAGGAGAAAAAAGCCACATATCAATAACCAGGAGAAATTGGTAGACTGGAAACAGCCATGAGAGTGGCAACCACTTGACAGGAAAGTGAAGATTCTCAATGCACTATGCTTCCAATGCAGTGGATATTCTCCCATGCTTGTATATTGAAGGAGAAGGTTTCTGACTTTCATTGGTTTATCACTATCTTCCTTGAAGGTATTTTCCCATTGTTACCTTTCCAGGAAAACTGTGCTAAGCTGGCCTTTGTGGTGGCTTGAAGACCTGACTGAAGACCAATGAAGTGCAGATCACAGCTTACATGTAGCCCAGCCCACAAATAGTGAATTTAGTCAGTGGTCATAAACATGGACTCAGATCATGGCTCAAGGATTGTAAGTGAGGAAGCCGTCTTGTCCCTCTCAACATCTCCAAGGACTAACATAGCAGGACACACTGGGAGTCATTTGATAATTTGAAAATGGCTGACAATAGTTGGGTTACGTTATAGCCAAGTGACAATACACTTCAGGATCTAGGTCTTCAACAGATGCCACATCTTGTACCACATATACCCAGCAGCGAGCCCCTTCCTTAGGACAGCTGGTGCAAAGCTAGGCACAGTATCACAACAGCAAGTAACCTCTGTGCCCAGTTCAGATGGTCTGCAAAAGCACCATAGGACCCAAAATACTTGCAGAACAGCATGAACTTGCCTTACTCTGAAATTCTACAAGACAAAACTACCCATTGGAACGATAATTGTATATGATTGCGAGGCTACACAGCCAGCATCTAGCAAGTAATGAATAATGCAAGAAAAAAGCAGGTACAGGAATGGATAAGGTAACTTAAGCAAATTCAAGGAATGAAAGTTTTCAATCTCTTGTTTCCCTGTAGCTCCCTGTGACCCCTTAAAAGGTCTCCCCAGGAAGTCAAAGGGTAGTTCTGAAATGAGGTGTAAGATGCTGCCTGGGAGTTTAATTATCATTAGGACCGAAGTCCAATTTTGGATAACTCTATCTATCCCCCAACAGCTTCCTGCACCCATCCAACATTGCTGAAGAAGGCCTAACCAACTTTTCAGAGCAGCTTTTTGGGAATAGGGGTTTTGCTGGATCTAGAAAAGGATACAAAACTTTCCTTCCATAAATTTCCTTCATGTATCATATATGAAGATCCAAGCTATAATTATAGCATGTGTGCTGATCAGCCAGCTATGCTATTTGAGACGGCACAGCAGTGGGGGAAATTACTCTGCTCCTGACAGAGCACAAGGTAAGAGACAGTGCTGCAAGGCTTGAGGTGGTCAACAAAGATGTGGGCCTTAATATACTGCTTACATACACCCTCAACAAAAACACCTTCAATAATTCAGACTGAGTCTGAGCTACTGCACAGCTGCATTTCTTGACCCATCCCTTATCCTTCAGAGACCATCTTTGATGTCTCCTCACCTGGAGACATTGTAGGAAAAGCAAGAAGGATAAGGGACTACGTATATTATCACTCTTGACAAGAAATCTTGAAAATGCAGTTATGAAAATGAAAAAAGAAGTCCCAGGAAGCCTGAAAAGAGTGGAGTGGGGTGACACAGTTTGAAGTCTCTGACCTTTTACACTCTGGTTTGGAGGGAAAAGTGAAAGGTCTATTCAATGTTAAGGTACATGAAATGGAGCTGTAGCATATCTGGATATGCTAGAGTTTAAAAGTTTTAAAATAATGATAATAAGCCAGCTCACGTCTTTATAAATTTACCATTTGTCTTGCCTACCAACAAGACTCTCTTCAGAGAGGCTGCTTGGCAGAGTTGGGTTTGTTGTTGGTACCAGGAAAACTTGTCTGTTGCCTTCAAGAAACAGTAGCATGACATGACCCTGACCTCTGTTTTATCTGTTTTTAATTTGTGTGAGGTTTTGTTGGGAATGTTTTATGTTTGTTTTAATTGAGGGAGAGGAGATGTGCCTGGGATGAGAAGAGCTGGGGAAAGCAGGGGAGGCCCAGCTGTAATGGTCCAGGGTATGAGGAGGTAGGAGGTGGAGCAGGCCAGGTAAAGGGCACATGGCGAGGGTAGTTAGTGACTGTGCCATGTGTCAGCCCCTCCTCCAACCTGGGAAACTGTGGTTGTCCTATCAGTCAGCCCTCCAGTTGGCAGCTGCAGCTGTTGAATGCCAGGTTGGATTTGAATAAGAGCCCTCCCCCCACCCCCAATCTCATTTTGGATGAGGAGGCTGATCTGGTCCATGTCACTGAGACCTGCATGCATGAGAAGGGTGACGTTGGTCTCACTCAGTTGTTATATTGTAAGCTGCCCTGTGATCCTCAGATGAAGGGTGTTATAGAAATTTAATAGATAAATAAATAAAAATAAAATGCCCAGTCTCTTTTCTCACCTGCAATGCAGGAGGAAGAGTAGGGTTTGGAAGAGGTCTCAGGTGTAGAATAGCATGAACAGAATCCTGAGGAAAAAGACATTGAAGAAGATGTGTCCCATGAAGATTTCCACAAATAGACATTGTTTGCCTATTTTTTTTATTGTATGTTAGTTTTAAAAATAACCACATGAGAAAATGAAGAATATCAATAGGAGAGACCTTTATTTTTGACCATGAAAACAAAAATGAGAAAGTAAACATCTGTAATATGCTTATCATTTCAGCCAAAAGTTGGCCAACAAAAGTTGTGCTTCCCTTTAGCAAAAATAAAGAATTATCTTTTGACATTCTTTCTTTAGAAACAAATGTCTATTCCACTTAGCCCATCCTAAGAGCCAGATCCTTTGCTTAGCTCCTCCAGAGTATCAATTTGGCGGTGTGCCTTCTGTCTGTGCTGCCCAGTCTCCTCCTCTCTTCCCATGGTGAAAGAAGGTCTGCTGGCAAAGCAAAGGAAAGAAGAAGAAAAACAAGGTTGTGTATTTTTGTACATTGTTGAACCATGTGCACTTTCAGTCATTTAAGTGCCGATGTGAATTTTTATTTTTCATAATATGTAGTTAAATAACTTTTACACCTCCAATATTATTGCTCATACCATCCTTATTAGCACATTGTTCATGTTCATTTTATAACGTCATTCTCATGCAGTTGTTGTTTTCATATGTGAAGGTTTGCCATTTACATTTTTCTTGAACTGAGATGGCTACTGAGAAACAACAATAGATCCTCTGCTCCTCAACAGAAGTGCCTTTTCCTGTTTCCTCATACTTCCTTGAAGTAGTATTATTTCGTTATCAAAATCTTTATGTCCCGCAGTCCCTATTCTGTTAATACAACCTCCAAGGTGGCTACAGTTCCTTGTTTTACTTCCACGGGGCTTGGAGCACAGTTCTACAATGGTTCAGGTTTTTTCTTGTGATTTGTCTCCCTTCAATATACCACACACATTAAGCCAAGAACAAACCTCGTCCAGAGCGAGACAAACCATGAACCTGGGTTCATATGCCATGCAAGGCCAAACTTTAACTTAGCCCAGGATAACATAGCAGGAGCAGGATTAGGAAAGAAGCACTTTGGTCATGATCTTCACTCCAGGAATGCACACAAGTTGCTCATTTGCCCAAGGCATATTTCAGCTTTATGTTACATGTGAACCAGGCCAGTGTCAAAGCAATAAATTATTTTAAGTTCAAAATTGCTTTTAGTCTATGCTCTGAAAGCATGCTCAGATTTATATAAATAGCCTTTTAGTGCCTAGGATGGAAAAATAGGGACGAACAAGATAAACAAAGGACCAAAGCAACACAGGTCTTAGAAGAATGTGAGCCTACAATTAAAAAATAAAGTAACAGCAGGAGCTTTAACTTTCTTTTGATCACAAATGTGCTATTATGATTATTAAGTAAAAAACAATATCAAAACGAAGTACATCAGAACAGGCTCCATATTTATGGAACTGTTGGTTTGTACTATTCTTCACTTTAAGGGTGATAATTAAATATTTGAAACACATACCTATAAAGCTGCAGACATTTAATATAGTGTGCAATAACAAAATTTGATAAGGATGTCACCTTCATCAAAAATCATAGTTAACTGTGTACAGCTTTTTCCTAGGGGATTTTCCAAACAGAATTAATTGTATCTCTTCAAGTTAATTTTACTAAGAAATATTATAGCTAAGCATAATATGTAATTTGACAAACAAGCAAAATAACACTTTTACTTACAGATTATATATTTCTCTGACAAATTTCTGCAGTGGGAGAAAAGTGTTGCACTATCAACAAACAAACAAACAAACAAAAACCCACCACAGAACAGTTGACCTAAATTATCTTCAATCTAAACAGCTGTTCATATTACAACACCACACAAAAGCTTCCTCTACTTTATAATATAACTTTCATTTTAGTCTCCAATGAAGTCATGGGCAAACACTCCCATTGTGTTTAATGTGGACAAGGTACCATTATTCTTGCTAAAACAAAACAGAAAATGAGGATAGAATTTGAAAAAACTACTGCAGTTGTTCCCAAGATGGAAACTGCTTTACCATGAATTTCTGTTCTCCAAGACTTCTAGATGGCTTTCCTGTTATGGGTTGTAACTTCCTGGCAGCTGGTTGCCTATGCTATCTGAAACATGCACTCATTTAACCAGCTAGAAATGGTAGTTTTAGAGCAGGGGTGTCCAACTCCCTGTTTTAGAAAATTTGTTTCCAATACATTTGCATCCAAACAAATAAATGGACCCCAGACTTCCTGCAAACTAAATAAAAGCCAAGTGCTCTACAAATATCTAAGCTATACCAACGGTGTTCTTGAGGATGAGTAGAATAACTAAGAATGAGGATGTTGAAGAAGATGGCGGCTGTAACAACTTCTCCTCCGTGAACCCTCCTGGATTACAAACCTTTTATAGCCTTTTACAGCCTTTTATAGCCGTTTTTATAGCTGTTTTTATTAGACTTTTAATTATTTTACCTCTGTTAGAAGTTTTAACCGTTTTATCTCTACTGTTGGCCAGTCGTGGCCAATATACGTATTAACAAGGATATTCAAACCTTCTGCTGAGAAAGCCTGCTGCTGATTAGAAACGCCGCCTTGAAGACTGGGTTATGCTGAGCAGTGGAGGAGGAGTAGCAGAGGAGTTGTGTCCACAAAAGATAAGTTCTCTTTTTATCGCCGTTTATCTCTACTTTTAACCTCCGTAGTCAGTGAGACAGTGACAAATGGGTCATGGCAAGCGACCAAGATCTGCTGAGAAAGGTTGTTCACCTCCAAGAGCAAAGCAGTCAAAGCTTGAATCTCCCTCACCACCTACTAACAATAACAGCCAAACAGAGCAAGTAATTGTTTCTGCGGTCAAAACATACAACCGCTTTTGGCCTCTGTATGGTCAAGGGGAGCTGGAAAAGCCAGTTGATCCAGGGGGGGATGGAAGCCATAGGGAAGCCCCCCTTCCTGACACCTTAATTACACCTTCGTCGTCACTAAAACAGGACGCATCAGGGCAAACTGCCCATGAATCAGTACCTGATCAAATACAACTAGTAATCAGGACTTTAAGCTTCATTTTCAAGCAATTGGAAGGGATTTCTTTATCTTTGAATAAACTTTCACAAGCCCTTCTGACGCATCCATCTTCCTCAACTGAGCTATCTAATTTGCATCAATCTCCTGTGCAGCTTGTAAGTGCCTTAAAGAGACAACATGACCAGAAATCTCACCTTAAGGGTTCTAGAAGCAGGCTGCCACTGCCCCAAAGGAACAAGCAATCCTTGATTTTTCAACCTAATAAAATATGTCTATCCATTTTTTCCCGTGACGCCCCCAGACTTAGGTGGAATAACCTGAGGATGGCTAAAGGGTACCTACGTGATTTGCTAAATATCCCTTTTTTCCAGATAGATCTTATATCTGTAGTACCCCTAAATGCCACGCCCTGGCCAAGGAAATTTATGCTCTCCTTCCAGTCTGCAAGGGTCCCACATCTTCTTGCAAGACAAAAAGACCGGCTGGCAGCCTGGGAGATTGTAACAACAAGAGTCTTTATGGACACGAGTGTCAAACCTCTTTTTGCCAACTTCTTAACCGGCAATGAATGCTCGTTACCTTCTTCTGTTCCTATAATAAAGGAAAAAACACCTAGTCGGGTACCCCCTGTTCCACCTGCGATCCCAAGTGCCCATCTAGTTACGCTGAGAAATGATCCAATTGCAAGCGGAGATTGGAATATCCCTGAAGAGAGAAATCTTATCTCCTCTTATGGAAAACTCCCTTCAGAAGAACAGCAGGCTATTCTCGACAGATTGGATCTACTCAAACAAAGACTCCTATCGCAAGGGGACCCCTCTATGCCGACGAGAGAGGAGAGCAGGCGCTCCACATCCCACAAGGCATCTCCATCAAATGCCTTGATAAGCTTTCAACCTGCTACTTTGTTACCCCCTACTGATCTGAATCAGCAGTCACCTGTTGACCAACAGCACCATTCTACCGTGGAGGAAGTCGATAAACTCAACACTCCCGTCTCTGACCTTATGTCCAATCAAAATATGGAAGTTGATGAATCCTTTGCTTCAATGCCAGAGCTAGAATCTACCCTGTCTTAAGATCACCAGGAAATGATTATGCATGCACCATCCCCACGCTCACGTCCTTCTATACATCTGCATGATAATTCTTCTTCATCTGCGCAGCAACTACAAGTGATGGCTGGAACACCTCTTAGCGCTACCCTGGTTAAGACTGACAACTCTGATGGATCTACTAGTATAGCCCATCAAAGACCTACTACTACTCACCTCAATGAACAGCATCCGACCTCACCAACTTTGCCTAATTCTTCCTCCCCGGCAAAGCCCTCCCTGCCTGTTAATGTTACCAAATCATGGATTCGATCAACACAGAAGAAGACCTTATCCGCACAAACTAAAATTACTGATTTCTTTATGGGTCCTCCTCCTACCTCCAAGAACCTATTAAACAACTCAAAGTGACAATTACCGGGACAGCACAAGGATCTGACATTATCAATACTTAGCTGGAACATTGCTGGTTGGAGAACCAAAAAATCAGATCCCGAATTCAGGAAGTACATAAATTCATTTAATATCATTCTATTCCAAGAAACATGGGATGAGGAAGAGATTACCATAGACGGCTTCGATCTTCTAACACTTCCGGCCTCCCCTTCCTTGAAAGGTGGTCGCCCCAAAGGGGGTCTTTTGATTGGGATCTCACTCCAACTTCACGCCAAATTCACTCTGGTACGGGCTTCCCCGCCTTTTGCTCTATCTGGACTGATCGCAGAAGGGAAGTCCTCATTACTAATTACTAATGTCTATCTCCCCCCTGAAGGCTCTGCACCTGATTTTGATTGGAGATGGGAATCATTTGAAAATCACCTATTGTCATGTCATACCAAATGCCCTAACTCGTACTCCTTAATTGGGGGAGACTTTAATGCTTGTATTGCCACAAATTGGGACCTACTAACCAAGTCCAAACGGTGGACTCCCCCATGCTTGGACAACTTTGACTTGGAACATGCCAGAATTAGAACTTCAAAGGACAACAGAGTAAACAAAGCAGGAGTGACCCTTTACCAAATGGCCATTCGCCTGAATCTAGTCTTCTTGAACGGCACCTTCCCCCCCCCCCGACATACCAGGGGAGTTCACTCACCTGGGACTAGCATCTAACAGTGTTATCGATTACTTCTTGATCTCTGCAAATTTGGCCGTTAATGTACTTTCCTTCCAAGTTGAAAACCAACATTTCAGTGATCACCTCCCAATAGTGACCACTTTGTCATTGTTCCGGTGCCAGAAGGACTATAAACACTCAGTCCTTCTGGAAACCTCAGCATCGACCAATACCAGGAATTTTTTCATAGGGAAATCATTGCTTATCTACCTCAAATAACTACTGATTTACAAGACTTCAATTCGGTTTTGAAACTTTTTAACCTTCTTATAACAAAGCTTACCACTTTTTTTACATCACCTCCTCAAAAGGCGAAAGTGGTGCATTGCAGTACTGGGGCCCCTTGGTTTAACACCTCTTGCAAACAAGCAAGATCCCGTCTTCATTCTATCTATAATGAATACAAAAACTCTAATGCCCAGGCTCTACCACCCTCCTATTTACAAGCCAAAAGAGCATACAAACAGACTTTAAAGCTGGCCAAACGCGAGTGGTACCAAAAGCGTTGGTGAGCCTTGATTGCGGCCTCTAGATCCCGCAGACCACAGGAATTTTGGGCTCTGATAAACAAAAGAGGAAGGAAGTACCCACTGGCGATTATCCCTGCGCCCACATGGGAACAATTCTTGAGTAAATATTTCTCTTTGGCAGAGGAATCCAACTCATCCACGGAATTCCGAGCCGACCATCTACCTTTGTGGCCCTCTACCGACCCAGAGCTGATAATGGACTTGATACTAGATCTGAAAACGGGCAAAGCCCCTGGGCCGGATCTAGTCCCTGCTGAGGCTATTGTTGCGCAACCGAGGTGGTGGGCTGAAATTCTGGCCAAAGTCTTTGATGCAATTAATTCTACGGGGCTTATCCCTAGGTCATGGAAGGAGGCCGTGATCGTTCCAGTCCATAAAAAGGGTCCCCCTGCTGACCCAGAGAACGACCGGAACATCAGCCTTTTGTCTATCATCGGGAAAATCTATGCAAAATTTTTGCTGTCTAAGCTGTCCCATTGGGCATACGACTCAAATTTGATTGGCCATGAGCAAGCGGGCTTTAGGAACAATTATTTGACCACTGACCATATGGTAATTATGTATCATCTTGCCAGAAAATATTCTGCCCCGAGTCGGGGGCGCCTATGTGTCGCTTTCATAGACTTAAAGGCCGCCTTCGACAGTATCCCAAGAAACTGTCTATGGAAGAAATTAGAGAGATGGGGCATAGATAGAAGGCTGTTATGGCTTATAACCCAATTACACCACGGGTCGTCGGCTAGAGTGAGACTCACACCGGCGGGAAACCTATCCAATGAGGTCCCAATAAATAGAGGAGTGCGCCAAGGCTGCATTTTGGCCCCACTCCTCTTCAACTTGTTTATTAGCGACATGAAGCTCTTTCTGAGTGAGTCTCAAGCCAACATTCATGACCCCCGCCTAGCTGATTTTCGCTGCCCTCTGCTCCTATATGTTGACGATGCAGCGATCCTTTCCTACTCTAGAGTCGGTTTATGCAGAGCTCTAAAGATTTTTGCGGCTTATTGCAAACTCAACCATCTGACAATTAATCATGGAAAATCTAAAGTACTGGTCTTTACCAGGTCTCGGAAAACTTACAGCTGGAAGTTAGATGGAGTCCAATTAGAACAGGTTTTCAAATTTAAATACCTGGGAGTCTTTTTTCACTACAACCTAAGCTGGAAGCCACAGATACAGTATTTACTGAACAAAGGGAAAACAATACTTTACACTCTACTCCAATTTTTTGCGGTCGACGGAGCCTCCCACATCCCTTCTGCATTGAAGGTGTACTACGCAAAAGTGGTTTCCACCCTCTGTTATGCTGCCCCGCTCTGGGCCCCAGGGTCCAATTTAACATCGCTGGGGACATTGCAGAATCAGTTTCTCCGTCGCCTCCTGAAACTCCCCATGTGTGTGAGCAATGCAGCCATACATCTGGAGCTAAGGATTGCATCATTGGAGACTGTCATCTGGAAGCGAGTCTTTGGCTACTGGCTGTCCAGCTGGCATAGGCTTCCCGACCATTACCTCTTTCAGTGCCTCTGGCGGGATGACTTTGTTAATCCATGGGTAGGAAAAATCCATGCCAAACTTCTGAGCATCGGAATTTCCCCAGCGGACTCCTTAAAGATGAACCTACGCTCAGCCAAAAGCCTTATCGAGCAAAGATTAGCAGACATTGAAAATCAACACAACCTCTCCAGGGGTGGGGGTGTCTGCTCCCCCAGGTATCATGGAATAACCCCACCACTTGGCCTTCCATCATATATGTCATCTCTTTCATCTGTACCACACCGACTTGCATTTATTCGTGCAAGGTTCAATGTTTTTCCATCGAACCTGCTGAGCCACAGATTTTCCAAGGGTTTGGTGTCTCCGCTATGCGAGTGTGACGGGAAAACAGTTGAATCTCTTCCACATATAATGTTCAACTGTCCCTTACATAGCATAGCCAGGACTAAATTCCTAGGTCCTGCTTTACTGCGCTTGGTTGGCAGGCCTGTTGAGTCACATGCCGCACTGCTTTTGCAGGATGCAGATCCTTCTGTAACTCTGCAGGTGGCGAGATTCCTGAATGCGGTTATCTCACACACAAAAACCACTAAAAAACAACATCAACAACAATAACTAATCGGACAGTTATGATGAGAGTGCATGACGGATCTCGTCTCCAGTTCTCCTTTTTCTGTGAACCGTCCCTTGGATCTTTCCGGGCCCCAAGCTGTTATTTGTCACTGCTCAATGACCCACCCTTGCATCGTGGTGTTCCCCTTCTGTTGTTAGATGTATTGGTTTTTATGTTTCTGTGCTTTCATGTTTGTACATATTTTATGGGCTAATAGCCGTAAATAAATAAATTTATAAGTGCCAAATGAGGGTAAAACTATTTCCTGATCACTATGGAAGAAAAAAAAATCATGTTGTGGACAAGGACCTTATCTGGGCTAAAGACCATTTTGTCAAAGTGAAGAATTAACCCCCTTTAAGTAACAGGTGAGAAGAATAATATTGGGCAAGATCAGTAAGACTCATCTTTTATCAGTATAAATGTTGTTTGAGACTTTTACTGGTTGAATTTGTTTTAATTGGTTTTAGTGTATGTTACTTTGAGGCACTTACAAATAAAATAAATAAATAAATAAATAAATAAATTCTTGGAACAACTATTATGCCACACCTCAGGGGTGAAAATTGATTATTGACCATTTACATCCCCCCTTAAAAAGAGATTCTAGGCAAAGTTACAAGGACTCTTACATCATCAGGAGGAATCAGTATATGACATTATTTCCCCTGGCTCTAACTCTACGCTCAAAGACTGTGCCAAGAAATGGGTTTACTGAAGAACAAGAATTGCAGTTATTTAATGGAAATGGAGCTATGTACAGCAAAGACAGAAGCACTCTCCATCATCATAAGGATATGCTTTAGGTTTCTGTTTTGCCCTAATATTTTATATCTGCTTCCCTTTTGGAACATACATCAAACCATTTAAAAGCTTTTGTTTCTGGTAAAAAACCACTACAGAACTAAAGAATATTAAGCTTTATAACAAAAATCATTGAAAGAGTGTATTGCAAAAAAAGAACAATAACAACACAATTACAATTTTTGCCAAGGAACTGTTTTTAGGATTACTTCCTGACTCGCAGGAGAGAGACACATAAGAAGAGTCCAGCTGGACAAAACCAAACGCCCCATCTAGTCCAGCATTCTTTTCCCACTGTGGCCAACCAGATGCCCTTTGGAAGACCATAAGCGGAACATAAATGTAACTGCACTGAAGAAACCAGAGGCCTTTCTCTTGGGCATAGTCGGCCAATGGGGGGTTAAAGAAAGATAGAACGTTTTTTATGTATGCGACAACAGCAGCAAGAATACTTATCGCAAAGTATTGGAAGACACAAGATTTGCCCACCTTGGAAGAATGGCAGACGCAAGTAATAGACTATATGGAGTTGGCAGAAATGACTGGCAGAATCCGAGACCTGGGAGAAGAATCAGTGGAAGAGGACTGGAAGAAGTTTAAAGATTATTTGCAGAAATACTGCAAAGTTTATGAATGTTAAAACGATGTTGGATATGAAAATAATTTGGCATTAGCGATACAGTTTAAAAGGGTATGCAAAAATGTAACAGAAAAGGGTGAAAGACTAAAGTTATATTATGTCGAAAGTAAATAATAGTTTAAAGGAGTTTAAGTATAAGGAGGAAAAATTGGAGACATAACAGAATGAACCTAACAATTAGAAAGGAGCTTTGAAAGAGGTCAAGGATTTGCTGTATCTGATTGGGCAAAGAGGAACACAAAAAAGGGAGGTGTGAGGAAGTCAAGAAAGAAAGTTAATTAAGTATGATTTTAAAAGCTGGAATTTTATTTTTCAATTTGTTGGGTGGAATCTTATTTTTCTATATTTTGTTGTTCTGATCTGTTCTATATCTTTGATTATGTTTTGGTTTTTTTTGTTTTCACTTTTGTGGCTGTTATGTGTTTTTCCTTTTGTAAAAACCTAATAAATATATTTAAAATAAATAAATAAATAAATAAATGTAACTGCACTGTTCCCCAGAAGCTGGTATTGCAATGATAGCTTGCACCTACCAGGGTTTATCAGGATTCCCCAGAAAGGTTCACACTGTATTTAAAAACAACCCTTTACATTCCTTGAAATTCCTTGCCTAAGCAGAAATCTCCAATTTTGCTGTTGGCAAAATTTCGCAGCAACTCAAGTTGCTTCTACTATGCAGAAAAGTTCAATTTCTAATGGATTTTTTTATTATGGTGGCCTATAAAGATTTTGGTTTATTCTCTAGGTTTTGCATTGGTGAGCATGTCTGAGCACATTTCTGTTTTGTAACAATCTAGATGATAAATGCAAACTTCTTTAAGCAGCACTGAAATGCTTCTAAGTGAAAAGATTATCCCATCCTTTTTGAAGTGATACTAAGAAATGGCAATACTTTTTAAAAAAAATATGAAAACAGATTTAAAACTGCTATTAAATGCTACTATTTCTGGAGATATTTTTTTTTTTAATGAAAGAGGAATAAGAAAGCTGAGACTGAAGAGAACCTTTGTTACCATAGATACTGGGCAGGTGTGTCATTTTCAACTGTAAGCATAAATTTGATAAGAGGCTTCTCTGCAATGGTACCTGAATAACGTACAGAAGATGTGCAGAAAAGCACGGATGGGGTGGGGGAGAGACTGAGCTAGCTCACACCTCACATTTATCTCACAGTTGATCTGCTATCCAGTCTTTGAAATTTCCATTAAAACAAAGGGAGAACAGGTTTTTAGAATTTACTGGGCTGTGATCTCTCCAATCTGTTCACCCTTCACTCCACCACCTTTTGCGTAGATATTAATTCAAAAGGCTCTTGCAATGGATGACATTTCTAAACATCTGAAAGTCTTTTTTCAGAGCGCTGTCTTCAATGTACAGAAGTTGAGAAATATTAATTTCCCAATGGAGATAAGTGAGAAAAATATTGGCTGGGGAAGGAAGGAGGAGGGCAAAGTAGGATGCATTGCAGTTAGTAAGCAGCTGTATAGAAAAGAGAGAAAGTGTTTAAAATGCATTTCAGAAGAATTTAATGTATATTAATGATGCATTCTATGAAACCAGCAGGTTGTCAAACTTTTACCATATCAGCAAAATTGCATCACACTACCCTGAACTTTTATGAACAGAACTTTTATGAAATGTCACTTTTAAGAATTTTAAGCAATTTGCCCCACTTCAGTGCTATCCATCCTGCTGCTCATTGGAGGACAGCTGAAACCATTTCTAAACCTGATGCAGCTATTTATTTGGTAAAGGCTGCTATACGCGCCCTCTGGAAATCAAATGCACACTGCTCAATCAGCACAATATGTGCTAAAAAATAATAAATGCATCTAATTTGAATCAAGAATTTTCATAATCACTAAGAACCCATACATTAAAAAAGAGTTATAACATCTAAATTTGATTCTGGAGCACACATTTCACATGAAGATTGTGGAGAGCTCAGGCATACCTAGGTAGACAGAGACCATTTAGGCTTGCTGAAAACTAGGACAAACCACATCCCACTCTGAAAGCAAAACCTATTAGACTATGGAGCCATCCAAGATAACTACCACTTATGGAACAGACATTTAGCAGTTTTAAGTTAACCCCATAACTGCCAGGCTTGTGAATAGCAGATGGGGTGTTTAGGAGATGACAGCCCCTATGCACCGTGTTTGGGCCCGATAATAGGAACACTCACAAAACTAGTGCACAGCCAAATCTTTCAACTAATGTTTTTCACCCATTTGAAAGGGGTGGTCGTGATCCCCAAACAGGAATTCATCAGCTACAGAATCCTATGATGGCAGCCCTGAGAAGATGAATCCACTCTGCTGTCCTTCCCATGTGGATCCACTGACAAAAAAAAGCCTGCATCTTGTCTCTTGAAGTCTGAGGAAAAATCTATGCCACTGAACTCCTTTGGTAGAAAGGGTGGAATATGAAATATTCATATTAATAATATGTAGATGATCCTCAGGGCACCTTCCAACTCAATGATTCTATGACTCGGTCATAGACTCCTTGTCTTGAAGGATAAAAAAAAACTTTGATGAGTGTCCCTCAAACCAGTTGCCAGAGCCTAGAAAACAGTCGAGAACTATTAGAAAATGGCCAGTTGCAACACTCAGGGATGGGTCTTCCATCCTGACTACCCAAACTAGACTGTATAGCTCTGCAAATTGCTGCAAGACTCAGCTGACAAATTTTATCTTCTGCTAACTACAGTCCTGAACAAGCATTCAGCACCTTGGACAAGGACCATAGCCTCTCTTTGCCTTAGGGCTTAGCTTTTGCCCTGCAGGTTCTGGGCAAAACACCTGCCTGAACACCTTTTTTTCCTGCCTGAACACCTTTTTTTCCACCCCAGAGCTTTCCCCACAAAAACCCACTCTTTAAAGCTGAAGCGCAACAAATAGCAATTGTGGATAAGCCCTGTTCCGAAACTCTAGGCCTACTGATTTACATCTTGCATAGGCAATCAATTTCCTTTGGATCAGGACTGGGATGGGGGGATATTGAAGATGTCCTTGAAGAGGGTAGGCTTGTGCTTGCCTTATTAACTGTAGATTAATTAACTTATTTAATATGAGTTAATTAGCCTATTAAGTGTATGAAGTGACTGAGAGGTCTTTATGGCTCTTGAAACTTTAGAAAAACCCCATGAGTGCTCAAGTGGCCTGAGGCTCTCCAGTGTGGCAGAACTTCCTGACATGCCTATGGGACCAGACAGTAACATGTGATGTCATGCACATTCCTGGAAATGCTGCCAAGCTGGGAATCTGCAGGAGAGAACCCTGTGCTGCAAATGAGCACAGGACTTTCCTAAAGTTTTAACAGCCTAAAGATCCCTTGGCCATCTATTACAGTTAATGAGGTAAGTGCAAATGCCTATTTCTATACATCAATGATGTCAGAGAATGAATGACAAGTGAAAGGAAGGGAATAGAATATGGGGGAAAGAAAGAGGATACAAAGTTGGGCTCTTGACCTACAGTTATGCTTAAACCACCAGTTTAGGGCATGTGCATTAGGAACAGGTCTGATGTAGGATGGAGACTATGTGACTAGGAGTGGAAATGACAGACATTGAAACAACTGTCTGTACATGGAACTGCTGTTATTTGAGTGTCAACGAAGACACACATGTACTTTGTAGAGGCCTTTTACACTTGACAAATGCCACAAACACCAATAATTATTTTGTCAAAGGCATTCTGTAGAGCAAGAGTTCCCAACTTTTTTTGATGGTGACCCACAAGTCTAGATGTACTTGGTATGATGATTCATCACTTTATTGACACATGAATTTTGGAACATGGGTCTCTGGTAGACATTGCATTTAATTTTTAACTATGTGTCTACCTATTTCACAGCCATTACATGAGCCATCCAAACAAAAAAATACTTAACATCCCTATTCATGTGGAATTTGTTGAAATATTTATAGTACTTACAAAGTTATTCACAGTTTTGTTTATGGGAATGTAAGTACACCAACCATATGACTGCAGAATATTGCTTCATAAGCTATAACAATGTATTCAAAAAACAAATGCTTAAACAATCAGTGTTAGATATAATTAACTGTGGCTATCTTTTATAGTTTAATTCATGATAAAGTCATTTTAGCAAGTATCAATGGGGTGCCTGAACTTGTATTTTGCCAATAGGGAAGTCAATGCAGGATTTGATGGTTGTCAGAGATAGTCTCACATAATTATTGATATGTAATGTTGATATATTATTCCTTATTTCAACTAAGCAAACCTCTATCACCCTTGGCTTAACTATTAACTAATCTCGTTGGCAGATCCAGTGATGGTTCACCACAAGGTGCTTGTACAGGGTATTGTTCTGAATTACTACTACAGCTCAGTTCTGATGGTAAGCAACTTGCGGTGAACTATGACCAGCTCTGCTGCCAGCCTCTAGAGAACAGTTTGCAAATGTTAAAATTCAGACTTTTTGATGATCAGTTACAAGTGTCAATACAGCTTTATAATATGCCACAAAACAAAGTTGGTATTTATCATACCAGTTAAGGATTCTAACCAATAATTATTTGGGGTTTACTTCTAAAGCCTGTGAGCCATTTGGACAGGCTTCACAACCCGCATTGGAATATGGCCCACAGGTTGGGAAACATTGCCCTGGAGTAAATTCAACATTATACTAGTATACTCACTGAATGAAGTATTAAGTAATATAGTTATTACCAGTGGGGAAAAACTGGTTTATCCATTCATAATGCAACAACCTACAGTACTTTCCCTGTCTTAAACATTGCCAAAGTGCCTAATCACTGACCAATTTATTTAAATATTTGAAACTGTCTAATACCAATTCCACCCATTGATCTACTTAGCCTATACATTAACTGATTGTTAGTAGTGTTTCAAAATCTCTGGCTGAGGTCTCCCCTAGCCTGCTATGGTACCTGGGAGCATTTTAGATGGAGATGCCAGGGACTGAACTGGAATATCACACTCTGCATGAAACTATATATATTACTACTGCTGAAACCCCTCCCTCAAATCTGGTCCCAGGATCAGGAAGAGGTAACAAAGGGAATATCTCTAAAAGACTTTTGTCATATGGAATTTCCCTTAGGAATCTAAGCCAAAGTGTGTGAAATCACACATGACATGCACAATTTTCTTCCTGCTTTTATGGATTCTAATTCTGCTTTAGTAGTAACATCACTGAGAGACAATCTCCATACCCACTTATTGAGAGAACTCTGTTACTGCTTGTTGTTATCTGGATAATCAAATCATAAAGTCCAACTGGGCACCAAAGCAGAACTCCCTTGCTAACTCTAAAATACTTTAAATGCAATTTGTTCAGTAAACTGCAGTACATTAAATTTTTATATTAAGTAAATTATAAGGAAGAGTGCACTTTGCAGAATTAAAAAGTGCTCTGTTAACTTATCTATTATTCCTCTGGGAAAGTTTCCAAAGTATGTCTAGTACAATTACAGAATTTTCTATATGGGCAGGCTATAGATAGGAAAAATTCTTATTGCTCAGCAAATTATTTTCAGTATCATTTCAAAATGCTTTAGGTCTCCCACCACCACCAAAAAAGTGAAGCTCTCTGACCACAGACCAGAAACATATCAGTAGAAGCAGCTATTAACAATATTTCTGGTGACTGGAATCAGAGAACTACTGCCCACTGAAAGCAGTTAAATTAAATAATATTATGTCAAAATGTTGTTCTTAATGGAGAGCTGGCAATGTGAAGTAAGTGGATTCATCGTGTATACTTCACTAACAGAGAGCTAAGTTCTCTGAGTACTGGTCCCTCTGTACCTAAAATGGCACCACACACGAGATGAAGATAGCAGCGAGCTTGGGGGAACCCCAAGGTTTCTGGAAGCACCAAAAAGTAAAAGAAAATTTCAGAGAGAAACCCAAAGAATGTACCCCATCCCCTAAAAACAGAGAGCATGTTCAGTTGGCATAGAATGCTGACTGAATATTGGGAAGGGCATAAAACAAGGGGGGGAGTGGAGCGAAGTGGCTAAAACCCTTCACACATTTGTTTGCCAGCCCTGCTTGTACAAACAATGGGTTGTATCCAACTAAATCAGGGGTCCTCAAACTCTTTAAAAAGGGGCCAGTTCACTGTCCCTCTGACACTGTTGGAGCCTTGACTATAGTTTGAAAAAAATATGAATGAATTCCTATGCACACTGCACATATTTTATTTGTGGTGCACAAAAAAACAGGGAAAACAATACAATATTTAAATTGAAAAACAATTTTAATCAACATAAACTTATAAGTATTTCAATCGGAAGTATATGTCTGCTTTTGGCTAATGAGATGGTCAATATCCAGTTCCATATTTGTCACTGCTAGTCATGGCAAGTGATGCAAGTGTTCACCAGTTAGTCTGGATGTGGTTGGAGATTTCAGATGTTTCATTCGGGAAAAAGTCTGTTCACAGACATAGGTGCTGCCAAAGATGGTTGCAATTTTGAGGGCATGGTTCCTGAAATTAAGAATTGAGATTATGTCTCAAGAGCGAAGAGATGCATAGAAATTAGTGAGGCTGCTTGATTTGAATGTGTCTTTCAGAGAGTCACAATTCTGTAGTTCGGCCAATTCCATTTGGTAAATCGGATCAACAATTTCAATATCAACAGAACATGGGTTCCGGAAAAGCTGTATGTCCTGTTCATGGAGATGAAGCTCTTTAATCTGATTTGAAACTCCTTTTGCAACATTTCTAGTAAATCAACATGTTTTGTTTAGGAATGCAACTGCTGGTTTTTCCTGCAACTGCTGCATGACCCCCGACCAAGGAGACTGGAGGAGAGATGCCTCAGCAGCTGCCAGTCTCAATCCTGAGGCGGGGCCTCCTCCTCTGCTGGGCGGTAGAATGAGGCTCCCTGGCCCCAAAATGGCCACTTCCCTGTCAGCTGAAAAGAGAAAGCGGGGAGCAGCCAACCTTCCCCCCTCCTCTGCGGCTGCCTCACCCGAGTCACTCACCTTACGCAGTGCAGCTGAAGGAACTCTCAACCATGGACCATAGAGATGAGAACGCAAAAGCACCAGCCCACCTGCTGCACGTGTGCAGGATCACATCATCCCTCCTCTTGCGCATGCATCGCCCCCCCACCCCGCAACCAATGAACCAACCACTCATGGTATCACCGGACACCAGATGCAGAGGTCGCGCTCGTGCCCAGGACGCCATACTTCCTTTCGCCATAGACCCATTAGACAGCAGCGGGCTCTGCAATTGCTGGGCGGGCTGGGTTCAGGACCCTGGCAGGCCGGATTTGGCCCGCAGACCCTAGTTTGAGGACTCCTGAACTGAATTGTTCTGTGTGGGGAGCAATTTCCAAAAGCCCCACAGAATTTCCTCTCCTTTATTCCCCACCCCCTATGCCCCCCGCACTGTCCCCATATCTGCTTGGGAAGAAACCAGAGTAGTTGGGGGGGGGCATGTGAAAGGAGGAGAGAGAGGGGAAGTTCTGTTGCACTTGCAGAAGTCACTTTGTACATGCAATGATTCAGTTGGATACAATTGTTATTTTAGTAAATCAGTTTCCAGCAACTGATTATCTGTGCTGCATGGTGTGAGTGAGATAACTTTAAAAAGAACTTATTTTATAAGTACATGACACTTACCTTTCCCCTGAAATCTAGCTCTTCGTGTGTCAGGTTTTCATTATTATTTTTGCATGAAGAACATTCGGTATGTGCAATTGCAGCCCCTACAGCTGTCTGAAGTGGTGCAGACCACAGGTGGTTTACTATTTCATTTATTTTTAAATTACATTTTTATATTGCTCACTTGATAGAAAACCTCCAAGTGGTTTACAAATAACAAATTTAAAATATTAATTAAAAATACAGATAAAAATAAACAAATTTTCAATTTTTTTAAGATACAGATTAAAGCAAACATTAAAAGCAGGTTGACATACAATTATATCAAAATAGAAATAAATACAAAATACAATTTAAAAACGATTATACATAATAAAATTACATGCCTGAGTAGGCTTGCCAAAACAAAAAAGGGGTTAGTTCTTTTAGTAAGAACTATTCCATATTCAGAAGATGATAGCTGGAAACCTGAGTAAACAACAGTTTTATTCAGAAAAGTTGGAAACCAGACTGGATAAGACCAGAGAGGATAAAGAAAAGAACAAAAGAGTATGCAAAGAAAGCAATGCATGTTCAAGTTGTTGGGAAACTGAGGTATGGATGGAGATGGGATTATAATTACATAGGGACATACAAAGCTGCCTAACACTGAATCAGACCATTGATCCGTCCAACTCAGTACTGTCTGCATTGACTGGTAGTGACTCTCCATGGATTGAATTTAAGACCTTCTGAATACAAAGCATGTGCACTAGCAAACAAATTGCCTGCATATCGTCAAACAGAAACAACTATAAATCATACTTTGCTCTCCTTGGCATGTGATTCTTGCAAAATTACAATTGATTAGGCAAGAATGAACCCAAAGTATCCTAGATAATTCTGCAATTCTTTCTACCTTTTTATATGGCTCAGAAATATTTAGCTGTATCACGTCTCTCAGGAAATATTAAGATAGCATCCACTTCCTTGCATAGTTGATTGAAAAAAGGATTATATTATTCAAGATTTTGACCTCAGTTGTGAAGTCAGTCAATAATTATCATTTACTATTCAGCAGTGGCATAAATCCTTTCCCATGTGAGAGAGGAACCATTTGAATCTCTTACTTTCATTCATAATTAATCTTATGAGTGCCTTCCAGGCAGGAAGCTATTTCCTTTGATTCAAGAATCAAATTTACTTCAGTGTATATTGGACAACTCACTGGCCTCTTTCTTCAAGGTCAGACACAGTAAATAAATAGGAGCATGCCAGTAAGTAGACATAGGTAGTATAGGTAGATATGGAAACTTGGTGCATCTCCTTCCTCCACATAGTTATGTAATATAGATTTAATGAAACAAATTGTTTCTGTGTGAATTGGGATTGCTCTCTTCATTCTGCGGATAGGCATTAATATTGTATCACTCTGAAAATAAAATAGTGATTTCTGAAAGGATTGCGAGTTGCACTTTAATGGCTAAGAAAACTTATATCGCTGGTCTCCTTTTTGTGAACTAGGCTATTAGCTTTCAGATAATGATGCTAGAAAGTGTGCTTTGTAGCTAAAACTGTAGTTTGGTGGCAAATTATAACCAGTCTTATAATGGAGGAAAGAAAACCCCAGGATGTTGTCACAGAATTTTCAGTTGCTCAGTTACCACATACTAAAGTCTGCAAGGGAAAAGTACAGTTTCGCTTTTCTTCTTCTTTTTTAGTAAGGTGTTTTATGGGGATGGGGATGTTTTCTGTCTGTTTTCTGAGAGGTCCTAGAGGCTCATTTGTGTCTTGAGCAGATGGGTGTTCAGCTAAGCTATTATTCCTCTTCTCCCCAGACTTCAGAAAAGTGGTGAGGAATGACAGAGACTTAGCCTCTCATTGTGCTGCGATCTGCACAGAATGGTTGTTAGGCCACCTCCATCATGGAGAGTAGTGGGGGAAGTAAGCATTCACTCCCTCCATCTCTTCCCACAGAAGGAAGAGGAGGATAGAAGCCTCTAGAAAAGAATTACCATTACATAAGAGAGCATTTAACAAAATCTTAGTAAAGTGTGTATGTAAGAAATTGTGTGCCACCTTTTTGCTCAAAGTGGCTTACACAGATAAACGAAACATAAAACTGGAACACTTTATTCCAATAAAACTCCTACACTGACTTCTTGTGCACTCCTAGAATTCAACACAAGCTCCTTGTTACCTTCAAATCGCTCCATGGCCTTGTTTCCTTTATCTCTCTGGTCTTGAATTGCCAATATTTATTTGCACATAGCCTTCCCTGCTTCAGCTGCACCACCCTCAGCACCTCCTTCTCTCTCAAAAGACACAGTCCTTTGTCCCTTGCTGCCCTTGATGCTTGGTTGTGAAGTCCGTGGGTGCAAAGGCATCCATAATTAGCAAATGGCAAAGATTACTAAATATTTAGAATTACTAAATGCTGGGTGTCTTCACCTGGGTGCCAGACAGGTTAACAGTGTAAAAATGCAGGCTGAGAAGAAGAGCTGGAGAGAATCATCTAGTACAAAGAAAGATAATGCGCAAAACAGTTACCCTGTGTTGGGCAGCAGAGGAATGTGAGTCCCTCCTCCGATGAGGGAATGCTGAGCAGATACCACAGCCGGGATTAGGATTTCAGTGTTGGATGGTGTAAATTGGGAGGGGGAGTTTCAGGTTGGCAGTGGACAGTGATGTAGTCTGCAGGAAAAATCATGGCAAGAGGCTTGGAAAGTGGGGGTAAGGCAGAACTCTTGGAATGGCTGGCTGAGACAAGCTGGGTCAGAGACACTGAGGTGGCATTCTGGCTACTCTGGAATCTAATACTGCACTCCCTCTTGAGATGTTAATGTTCTGACCTGTCTGCACAGTAGAATCAGATGTGTAAATGAAACCATATATCTTAAAGACACCACAGTCTACACTGTGCCTCATTCCAAAGGAAATGCAACACCTAGTAAAGTGCCAAGACCCCTGGAATTTTGCACCACTCGGCAGAGATTGGGATAGCCTATAACAATATATAAACAAAACCATCACATACTTTTTTCGTTTGTTTCTGCCTCAACTTCCTTCCTTCCTCTTCCTCTGTTGTTTACCCAGTGAACTTTTTAAAATTTTAAGCTCCACAAGGCAGAGATCTAACTTCTTGTACCCTTTACAGATAGGTAGCCGTGTTGGTCTGCCATAGTCAAAACAAAAAAAATTCCTTCCAGTAGCACCTTAAAGACCAACTAAGTCAGTTCTTGGTATGAGCTTTCATGTGCATGCACACTTCTTCAGATACACATTCTGTGTATCTGAAGAAGTGTGCATGCACACGAAAGCTCATACCAAGAACTGACTTAGTTGGTCTTTAAGGTGCTACTGGAAGGAAATTTTTTTTGTTTTTTCTTGTACCCTGTAATGCAACATGCACCTTAATGCTGTTAAATAAACAAATAAGTCAATTTAATAGTAATTAAATAGTCAATTGAACTACTTTTCGGTTAAACTACTCAATTCTCTTGGAAGCCTCATGCCCTCTTAAGTGCCCCAGCATGTATGCCTTCCCTCTTGGAAGACGGACACCTCTCAAATTCCAGCTTCCTAATTGTTTTACAGGGATACCAGTTACTTAGATCCTTTTACACCCAAACACCCCCCCACACACACACACACATCAGTTGCTAGCTCAAGACACCGACTTACAAGTTGCACTGAGCTTCTATCGTTGTGGCACTGCTCCCAAGTATGCACAATGTCTTCATATGATTATAGTACACAGGAAAAGTCAGCTTACCCTGTCTTAAATTGTATACCTGGATGAATTTTAATCATTCACATAATGAATATAGGCTATCATGTCATATGCAAGAGAGCAATATTAAATCCTTATCATTTCCTTTAGAATGGGCAAATCGTAGGTCAATCTAGGAAGTGGGGGGAAGGGGAATCCTTAATCCCAAACAACTTAAATTGTATCTAATCACTATAAATCAAAGAAGAACTCTTTTAGCAAGTGAATTTTAGCCAGGGGGGCAGTGGAAAACATGTAATAACCATGTTTTCAATATATTTTGTTCCCCATTATATCCTTTTCTGTTGTGAGGCTTGGCTGAGCCACTGATTACAGTCATTGGCTCTGATAGCCATTGAATTACACATGGGTCTCATTGTAAAAAGTAGTAGAAGGCACACTATATGTGCATTTAAAATGCATTATGAACAATAGAGTCCTCTGCCTGGAATAAAAGGTGTTTTTATTTTCCAAAACATTCTGAAGCATATGAAGACAGGCTACTAAGACCATCCATAAACCCAACCACTTAAATATTTGTATTTTAAAATGTTTATATAGCAGCAACTCCCCACATCAGGCAACTGATGATAATTTATTTTTAAATTGCAGCCTTCTGTTTTAGGAGTATGGCTACTTACAAAGAAATACATTTTGCAAGCCATTACTGTATCCCAATGGCAAATATGTGAGTAATAGTGAATTGATTTCAAATTATATTATATAGCTATATGATTATACAAAAGCATTAGTATAGACAAGACTACACAGGGTGGACCTTTTCTCCCAACATTACTAACTGTTCATCCTACTATAAAGACTTTGTCCTGAAACACTTTCAAAGAAGTGGCCAAGAGTTAAACTTCAAGCCCTTGTTGCTTGTAAGTGATGATCGCATCTTGGATCACTGCAGCAGTCTGTCACTACCTGCTGCTTAATGTATTGAATTCTAGATGTTTGAAGTGCTAAAGATTTTGTAATTAGGCCACTGCCTGCTTGATGTAACAAAGAGACACATAAGATGCTACTCCCACCATGACTCCCACCAAAAACCTCTTCCCTGTCCATGCAATCCATTTAGCAAGGATAATGCTTAAATGCCTCTTCAGCATGTGCCAGTTTAGCATCTGAACAGTTTCACATTGGTGTGAGCTACCCCCTGGGCTATGTGACACTAATGCTCCATGCTTTTAAATCAGTACATAGGGCAGGAACACTTAAATAATAATTTGGTACACACAGATTGCTTGACAGGAAGCTTTCACAGCAATTGTCAATGAAGACCTATGTTTAATTTAACACTAAGGGTTGCATACGATGGTTACTCATGTTTACTCCAAGTATGATTTAGTCAGATATCACCCTAAGGCTGTGGCATCAAACAAACTGTCCCAGTGAAAACTATGTCCAAAGATATCAGCACAACATTTTAGGTATTGCAGATTTAATCTTTTAATATGTAAGCAACCAAGTACTGCAAATTCTGTCTGATAGTCAGCTGAGTATAATATTGGTCTACATAATAGCTACTTTCATGGTTACAAGAGAATGTACAAAATGGTTATTTTCTCTAATAAGCTAAATCTGAGAGAAATTTACCATAGAGAATTGCAACCACTTTTCTCAAGACAAACCAAAAATGAATTGGGGTAAGCCCTAAAATATATGGATAAAAAGCCCTGCTAGTGCAATCATAAATGATGTAACCATTTTGCAAGCAATTCACATAAATTACTAAGGGAGAAATAAACAAAATATCTGATGGGTTTTCTCAGTACAAAGCATTTCAAACATAAAGAACAATGAAGGGAAACAGTTTTTAATACTGTTGGGAAACCCAGACAGATGGGCGGGGTATAAATAATAAATTATTATTATTGTTATAAGAAGGAGGAGGAAATTAGGTGCACTGGGATAAGAAAAGCAGAGGTCACTGACCTAAAAAGAAGATAAAGAAAGATAAGGAACTATGTGAGTGTAAATGTTTGTGATATGGAAAGGCAAGGAGGAAAAAAGTTATATGGCTAAAGCTGCAATCCTATGCACACCTACTTAGAAACAAATCCCACTCAACACAAGCCCTATTCAGGCATTTGCCTGAAGACATTATGCCCTATAGTGGGGAGAAGGGGAGAAATCCTCTTACTTGGAAATACATCAGGCAGAGAAAGTAATGACCTTTAAAAGGATAAAGGTAAAGGACCCCTGACACTTAAGTCCAGTCGCAGATGAATCTGGGGTTGCGTCACTCATCTTGCTTTACAGGCCAAGGGAGCCAGCGTTTGTCCGCAGACAGTTTTTCTGGGTCATGTGGCCAGCATGACTAAGCCGTTTCTGGCGAAACCAGAGCAGTGCATGGAAACGCTGTTTACCTTCCCGCCAGAGTGGTACCTGTTTATCTACTTGCACTTTTTGGCGTGCTTTCGAACTGCTAGATTGGCAGGGGCTGGGACTGAGCAATGGGAGCTCACCCCATCGCGGGGATTCGAACCGCCGACCTTCTGATTGGCAAGCCCAAGAAGCTCAGTGGTTTAGACCACAGCACCACCTTTAAGTACTTCTAAAAACATTCCTCATTTTTATACAGTTTTCTTCCTTTACTTAATTTTAGGAACTTTTATTGAACACTGTTTTTTGCACTTAATTTAGCAGTATTCTCCTTTCCTTAATTAACATACTCAACTTTTAAAAACAAATTTAAAGTAGAAGATGAGTGCTGTTCCTAAGACATGCAAACTTCAGGGACAAAACATGGGCATAGCCAGGGGGCCGCACAGAGGGAGCTGCCCCCACATCAAGAAAATAAATAAAAATGTTTAACTAACTGACCGATTGCGTCACAGATAACTTGGTTCTGCCCCCCTCCCCCAAATCCTGACTACATTGATGGTACAAAGAATATTGTATGTTAAAAACACAATTAAGACCCACCATGCCTCATTCCTAAATTCCAGCTTTGAGGATGAGTGTGTGTGTGTTCCAGATCAGGACCACACCATGAGGATTGTGTTTTTCTGTCCAAAATCCTCCCCTAAGTTATTTTCTCCTGAAGCAAATTTGCTGCACCCTGTCCCCAGGACACTGCTAGCCCCACTTAAGGTAATATGTAGTTTGGCCCTAAGGCCACTCTAAACAGGGCGTTATTCATACTGTTGTAGAAAGTGATGCTAACACATAAAATGCATTAAAAAGATTACAGGGATAGTAAACAATGGGAATTGGACAAATGCTTTTATAGGGAGCAAAGAAGCAAAAAAAAAAAAAAAGCATCTAAGTCTTTAAATGTTTTATCAGGCAGGGATTTAAAGCATCCTACAGCAAATTCTTAGCCTTGAAAATCGCTACAGCAGTGACATATCTGGTCCTTAAGAAGGCTTGTGCAGAAATGGCAAGGGTAATGAGTTTGCCCTTAAGAGGTTAGACATTCTGCAACCACAGCTAACTTTACCTTGAGACCCTGCCAGCTCTCTCATCTTGAAGCACAGACAGGTATGCCCTGCACAATTCCACTCAAATGAAGTGTGTGTATTAATGCCACTCATGAATCACTGCCACACTATTTTTTAATCTATTTTAATGCAATAAAATCAAAGCATTAACAATAATATGAGGCAGCTACTAAAAATATACAGCAGACTGAAAAGTTTTAAAAAGGAAAAAGAAAACCAAGGCTTGAAAAGAACAGGCTTTTTATATACTGTGTGTGTCTATAATCTGTACTGCTTTAATTAATAAATACATTGTTAGTGTAATTTGTTATAATGTAACTATTTTACAATATAACAAGGGTCGAAACTGTGTGTTTGTATGCGTGTGTTTTAAAACAAAGCAGTTCTCTGCAGCACCTTCACCAATTTAACTCCTACACATTCTATTATTAGCACTTCCTCGTTTTTATTTTCCAGTCTCCTTGCGCTATAAAAAACAGTGTTTCCAAGTAAAGCACAGCTCTGTTGAAACAAAGATAAAATGTGGCATAACTTGACACAGTGCATCGATCCACACAATTAAATATCTCTATTATCTTTTATTTATATAAAATCCTATTCATTTGATTTTCTTTCCCAGGTCTCTAGTTAGCATCTGAATATTCTAATTCTCATTTGAGATTTGGTGAGTGAAAAAGCCCCAGCAGGCTTTTGATGCCTGCTTATCACATCACTAATTCTCATTTGTGCACTTCCAAAGCCCCTTTGAGTATGCATTTAGGCATTTCTTTAAAAAAAGAAAAGGAAAAGAAGAATAGTAGCTATAATTAGAGCCTTCTCAAAATTAGTGTCATAAAAGAACAATTGAATGAAAACCATGAATAACTGAAATAGGAGTGATGGGAGTTTAAGTAGGACCTATACTAAAAAAAAAAATACAGTATGGCTATTAAAAATCTGATCCATAACTGTAGGCTATTATTAGAAGACCTACAATCGTGCTGCTTTGGACAGACTCCATGCACGTGCACTGCAATACGATCCATGCTTCTGTGAAGGTACTGTCTCAGTCTTTACACTCATTCAGCTTAGACTGTGAACCCATATGGCATGATTGGGAGAACCATGATTTGCCTGTAGAATTGAGGGAGAAGGGAGAAACTGAGTTGTGAATACGAAGTTAAGGAAGATGTGTATTAGAAAGAAAACAAAGAAGCAATGTGTGAAGGGATGGAATATCTTGGTCTCAATAATTCTATATAAACACTTGGAAGACTTGATCTCCTGAATGTTATTCCTTTACCCCACTGAAGGAACCCCACTGAATCATACTACTGGTTTAATGTATCAAAGAAGAAGAAGAAGAAGAAGAAGAAGAAGAAGAAGAAGAAGAAGAAGAAGAAGAAGAAGAAGAAGAATTTATGCCCCACATTTTCCCCTGTCTGGGACTCAACGCAACTTAGATAAAATAAGAACAGCTAAAACATGGGGGGGGGGGAGGCAATAAAAACAACAACTAAACACACACACACACACACATTAATTATACGATCTATTAAAAACATGCAAATAATTTTGATTAAAACACAACAGCACTAGCCAGATTCAACCTTTGTTATCTGCATTGGCTTCCAATCAATTTCTGGGCCCATTTCAAAGTGTTGTTATTAACCTTTAATGCTCTAAATCAGTGTTTCCCAACCTTGGGCCTCCAGCTGTTTTTGAACTACAATTCCCATCATACCTGACCACTGGTCTTGCTAGCTAGGGATGATGGGAGTTGTAGTCCAAAAACAGCTGAAGGCCCAAGGTTGGGAAACACTGCTCTAAATGACTTGACGCTAGGTTACCTGAAAGGTCACCTCCTCCTACGTACATCTGTCAACATTAAGATCTTAATCAGAGGTCCTGTTCTATATTCACCTGCCAAGTATGGTGAGCCAGGTAGCTAAGCTGAGATCCTTTTTGGTGTTGGCACCCTGGTTATGGAATGCCCTCCCCACTGAAGATTACATGGCACTTAAAATATTTTAGGTTTTATGTGAAGATCTTTTAATTATTCCAGGTTTATTAAAATTATGCTTTGGTATTTTTTAGTCCTTGGAACAAATTATTCTTGGCTAGGTTTTCATGCTGTTTTGGAATAATTTAATGCTAGTGTTGGGGAAAATTTGGGGTTCAATGCTCAATACCCTGTGGGTTCAGCCAACACTAGTGACAGTCAATTCATGTCAAAACTAAATAAATGCATAACAAATAACAATTCTTATTAGGCATTTCCCAAATACGATTTGGCTAACTTGGCAACCATGCTAAATTACATCTTGATCTGCAAAGGAGGAAGACATTGTAATTTAGGACTAAGGTTATTGATAGTATAATGTTAGAATGCTTTCTGTGTAATACCCCTGAGTAGGCAAAGGAAAGAAATTGTGCTGTTCCTGTTAAACATGCATCCTTATTTGGGCCAAATGTAGAATAAATATTACATGATAAACAACAATAATGAAAAATGATTAAACAGCAAAGGTTCTGAGATCTCAGATATCTGAGGCTGACCTCTCTATACCTAAAAAAATATAGCATCTTCATATTTGCATAATTTGTTGTTAGAGGACTTAAAACACAATACACTGGATAAAAATCAGCAGGGAGGGAACAGTTGGCTGGGCCAGGGAGGTCATCAATGCCTCTTTACAAGAGGGGGCGGTCCCTGCCTGTTTGAAGGAGACAGTGGTAAAAACATTCCTTAAGGAACCTTCCCTGGATTTGGAAAACCGAACTAACTTCTGGTCAGTTGCTAATCTCCCTTTCCTGAGCAAGGTTCTGGAGCAAGTGGTCACAGTCCAGATCCATGTGTTTTTGGAAGAAACTGGTTTTCTGGATCCATTTCAAGTGGGGTTTAGGCCCAGTTTTGGCACAGAAACTGCTTTGGCCACCCTGTATGATGATCTCCGATGAGAGAGAGAGAGAGAGAGAGAGAGAGAGAGAGAGAGAAGGGAAACATGTCCCTGTTAATTCTTCTCGACCTCTTAGCAGCTTTCAATACCATTAACCATGGTATCCTTCTGGAATGACTATCCGAACTAGGTGTGGGTGGCACTGCTTTGCAGTGGTTCCAGTCCTACTTGGATGGTCATTCCCAGAGGGCGTTACTTGGGAAATGCTTTTCAGCATTTGATTGGCATCCTATGCCCTTTTAAAATGTGGGGTCTGTTTTTTTGGGGGGGTGTTATTGGATTGTTTTTATTTTGATTGTTTATTTTGTGTTTTTTATATTTTGATTTTATTCTGTGAACCTCCCTGAGACCTCTGGATATAGGGCGGTATTATTATTATTATTATTATTATTCAAATATTTTATTTAGCTATTGACATACTATGATAGATGGAGAAGTCCAGTATTGGATATCTATTAAATAATAATGTTTTAAAATCCTTCAAGTTTTCTGTTGTTTTCCTACAAGCAAAAGTTTCACTGTATTCTCCAAAGGTTGTATCCCCTACAACAGCAATTGTTGCAATAAGAACTACCAGGATAACACTGCTTTAAAATTTTGTATAGTTTCATTTCTATTTCCATGTCAAATGTAAACATGAAGAAAGTGACCTTGGATATAAAATATAAGAAGGCAATGTCAGAATTGATAGGACCTACCATTAGTATTTCATTCTGACAGGTAGGAAATAGGCATGTCAGCACTGAATGCTACAGACTGAGCTGTGGCCCTGATCACAGTCAAAGCGGTAAATTTCATCCTACCAAAGTAATTTTCAGCAAAACAAAAAGTGCCTAAATAATACAACAAAACTGTCTAGAGAGAGGTATAATTTTTTCATCCGAACTGAAAGGCAAACAAATGAAAGTGATATACATAACTTTTGTGTTGTGTAAATATCAGTAAAACATTATTTGCTACTAAACAAGATTATTGTTGCAAATTTATAGCTAAGGTTTTGCTTCTTAAAAAACTTACTTGGCTGATATAGTGGAAAGTTCATGGAAAATATGTTTTAATTTAGTTAATTCTTTTAAAAGGCAATGCAAATAGAATGGAAAAAATGTGTTTATGCATGTAATTAATGAAACAAGGCAAAGATTACAACAAGAAGTAACACTGTCTCATACACGATGGTGGGCTCCTCACTTAACATTTAGCTATGTTTGCCTGAGCACTGTTGGAAAGCCCCTATCCAGCAAACAACCTTCCATTTTTAATTCCTATTCTATAACTTCAGCAAGACCATTTTTTCCTTCACCCACTATCTTGTGCAAACTATGCCCAATTTTTAACACATGTTTGTAACATTGGGAATGAGGGACAGACTGGGAACTCTGCTAGTATACCAGCTGCCCTGCTATCAATGATTACCCAATACAGTGGTACCTTGGTTCTCAAACGCCTTGGTACTAAAACAACTTGGAACCCAAACGCTGCAAACCCAGAAGTAAGTGTTCCGGTTTGTGAATTTTTTTTGGAAGCCGAACGTGCTCCGTTTTGAGTGTTGTGCTTCCAATTTGAGTGCTACACTCCCATTTTGAGTGTTACGCTGAGGTCTGTCTGTTTTTGCTATTTATTTTGCATTTTTGTGGCTCTTTTTTTGTTTTTGTGACTGTGTGGAACCCAGTTTAGCTATTGATTGATTGATTGATTGATTGATTGTGTGACTGCAGTACATTGTTTATTGCTTTCATTTTATGGAACAATGGTCTCGTTAGTTAGAAAAATTCATGTTAAATTGCTGTTTCAGGGGTTGTTTTTAAAAGTCTGCAATGGGTTAATCCATTTTGCATTACTTTCTATGGGAAAGCGCCCCTTGGTTTTGGAACACTTTGGTCTTGGAACGGACTTTTGGAATGGATTAAGTTTGAGAACCATTGTGAACACCTGGCAAAATAGTCAAGAACCTGGAGTACCGACTAGGAAAGACTATAGTATCTAGGAGTTTTTAGTTGATACCTCCTTCCCCCAACAAATGTGTGGCTCAGTTAAGTGCAAAACTAAACTACATAATCATGCTGAATATAATTCTGTATATTTTAATTTATCACATTGCTCTTTTTGTATTTTGAAGTGATTGTGATGAATTCTCTCTAGATCTTTTACTTGCTTTTGGAAAAACTAAAGCAACTTAAAACTGAGGACACAGCGTAGTACTAGACATTAGGAATGTTTTGGCATAAGTTTGTTGTAGTATTCAGGTTAAATATTCCCTAATCTACTTAAAGAAATTAACTCCTTGATCTGTTGGATTTCACAGGGGCTTTAAAAGCTTCCTGAATCCTTCCCATAACCAGAGGCACTGCTAAATTAGTTGTGAGAGCAAGAAGGGCATCTGACCATTTGTGTGTGTTTACATTCTGATGGCATTAGCCAATGAGTATTTTGGTTCTTCTTTCTTCCAAGTAACAGGCTGGGTCAGAAACTACTGCCAGATGATGCTTCTGCTTTTTCCTGGATTACTTTTGCAGATGGAGTCACCATCAAAACTAAGAGAGGCAGATTATTATTTTTATAAAAAACCTGCAGAATACATTTGTTCCATGAAGAAATCGACATACCCCCACTTTGAATATGGTCACAAGGACAGAAGAACGGCTGCACCAAATCCTTTAATTTTTTTAATGTTATTTCACTAAAGGATTACATATTTATCCTTGTTCTTTATAATACCTTTAATGATGTGCTTTAGAGGTCTCTAATTAAGATTCAAAGCATAAAAGTGTGCAAGAGCTGATAACCCACAGAACTTAACAGATTCTCATTAACATTCAAATGCTTCCTTCATTTGGACCGAGACAGTAAGACTTTTCCACCTCGGTGGCAGACACTAATGATACTTGCAAATATGACTAATGTCTTCATTGGTGAAAAATTAATGCACCACAATAATTTTTCTACCTGGGGTTAATGAACATGTCACATGCTTAAAATGAGTTGTTTGAAAGTAAATTACTATAATCTATATTTAGAAGACACTGCTTTTAAAAAGGAAGTCTATACTATGTTTGATGTCGCTTACTTTTACCATGAATTCTGTTATTCGCCAAGTAAGACTATCTGCTGTGCTAATGGATACTGGATTCCCCCCCCCCCATTTCCTTAGAATGTCCATTATTTCAAGGACAGAAGGCAAGGTCTGTGCACAGTTGCCATAAACAACAACAAGCTAATCATCAAAGCTAAAAAAACAAACATTCTGAATTCTAACAGAAGCAGAGCCAGGGTAAAAGCTCAGGAAAACATTTTCCTCTGTTATGACCTTTTGGCTTATCCCACACAGTGATTTCAAAATTGTGGACTTAACTGTTTCCCTGGCACTTTTCCTCAGATAACAGTGATTGAATGATGCACATAGTTGACTAATCCAGGAAGTGAAAGTTTCAATAAACTACACTCAACAAACCAAAAGGATATGGTTGTTTGAAAACGTAAGAGTCCTCGTGATTCTATTTATTCTTTTATATTTCTAGCACATTCTGTGGAAAGCAACATACACAATCTTTACATAAGCTTTACAAGAATGACCCATACTGCAGTGTGTAAAGCAAGCTGAGTCAGATACAGATAAACCAATGCAGATAAAGCAACCTGAGAGAGGTACACATTAACCTAACCAGAGCCTAGATTGCACTACCTGCCTCCTGCAACTTGGCCTAACATTTTAAAAAGCCCTGCTGCCACAGATACTTTGTCTGTTATACCAGTGGCGTAGCGTGGGTTGTCAGCACCCGGGGCAAGGCAAGTAATTTGCGGCCCCTAACCCGTGGATTTGCGCCCCTAACCCGTGGATTTGTGCCCCCTAACCCCCAGATGTTGCACCCGGTGCGGCCGGCCCCCCCTGCACCCCCCACGCTACGCCACTGTGTTATACCCATACACACCCATGATGCTACCCAAAACAAATTGCTTCACCGTGATGCATAGTGGGGTCAGCTTTGTTTGTAACCATATTGTCTGAGAGGACTCAGTGAATCTGCACAATGTGGCATATACTTTAGCCTTCACTCAATATAGCAGAGGTCTGTTTGACTTCATGCTTGTTCCATTACATGAGGCAACCGATATGTCACTAGCAAATGCAAAGTACTACTATTTTTTGTTGATGTCTCCTAGTTCCCAACATGTGGGGCTAAGTAAGCTAATGCAGATTCATAGGTCCCTCTTGAAGTTGTGGAATACCAACTAGGAGCCCATAATCAAACTATGGAACTTGATTCTACACAAGGCAGTGATGGACACCAACTTGGATGGCTTTAAAAGAGTATTGGACAAATTCATGTAATTCATGGAAAGGCTGCTTTCTTACGCCGTCACAACGTATACTTAGGAACTGGATTGAGAGCTCATACCTTCATTTTCTCCCTTGTTCATCTTCCCTCCTTCTTCACTCATACCTTCAACAAACACTCCCCACCCCCACCCCCGCAATGTGGGCATGTTGCTTTAGAGTGTGAAACTTAAGTTTAGAAGATTTCTTCAGTGAGGGGTCTTAAAATATGTTTTTGGGTATGAGGAATTCGAATCTGCTATTATTTTGGTGATTGGGCAATATTTAGCTTTGTAGGTCTACATCTGATGAAGAAGCACAAAGAATTTTGGTTCTAATTTTACTTTCTGAAAATGTCAGGAAATGCTAATATATAACTGCAAGTACTTGGCAATCACTTTTAATTATTTCTATGCAATTTTACACACATTACACATTTTACCTACCAGGCAAAACTAATTATATAAATTTACCCAAAATATCTTTTGAATTCCCAACTCATGTTGCAACTTTTAAGGACCCCCCAGTTTTGGAATGTGAAAGTTGAAAAATTCAGCATGCCCTACCTTCACATTTTCTCCTCCCACTTCAACTTGCCTAGCATTCTTTCCTGTTCCATGTTCTTCTTCCAGAGGCCAACTGTTGAAGATGCTGCTAAATTTCCTGCTTATGAAGGAAACCCAGCAGCATCTTTGTAGGGAAGGGAAATTACCTTAGAGGTCAAATGCCTGATGGTGCAAGTACCCCGAGTCCTCTCAGGTTCTCCATAGTATTTTAGGTTAAAATCCTATTCCCAGTTACCTAGCAGTACACCTCACTTGAACTCAGTAAACTAACTTCTGAGTGCTAGAGGGCAGTCCACCTCATGAAGTAAAGGATTCATGGGGGCGGGGGGGGGGGTTAGGTTCAAGACACATGTCCTTAAAGGCTAATCACACCCACCCACCCACCCATTAAGGTCTCAGACAAAAGGAAAGCAAGTGACAGGCCACTTGCTTTCCTTAACCCTCAAAGAATGCTCCTCTGTGACCACTCAGAAATGCTCCGCTGCACCAACCTGAAATAATGTAACGGTGAAGGAGAAATATCATTATTAGTATTTTTCCTCCTTTGTACATCACAGTGTAGGCTGATACTGGGGTCTAATTTCAGCTTGACTGCATTCATCATACATTTTCCTCCATCTGCATTAGAGACTTCTCCTACCCACCACCCACACACTTTGCTTCATTGCCCTGAACTCAAGTGTATACCCAAGAAGTTGCATGGGCTGTGCTCAGCAGAGGCATGCTCTTGGGACTAATCACGTCAACTGTTAATCGGGTCCAGTCAAGAGATACCCAACTTTAGGCTCTTTTTCTTGATGATCTTGTAGATATATCATAACCCAGAGAATGTGGTTGTTTTTAAAAAAATACATCAAGTATTAACAAATTCATTACAACCACAGGAAAAGTGTTATAATTTAGATCTCAGGGGCCACTGAAATAATATCACTTCAAATAAAAATGTGTGTTTGCTTTGCTGGAAAATTCCTGTGGGTAACACTATGATTTTCAGTTTTCTTTGCTAGTGCTTTCTGTTTTCAGTTTCATAAAACAACGTTCTGGACAATTACTGGTTTTATTCATTTCTTGTTTTCTTACTAATAGTACTTTGAGGCAAGCTAGTAAACACACAATAGAATTTTACTGTTCTTAAATAAGCTGTCTAAACTCAGAAATTCTGTCACTCCATTTTGACAGATCAAGTAATAATGTTATCCACCATGAGAGAATATTAATGTACCAGTACAAGAATCATAGTGGGCGTATAAGCTGTAACCATCATAAATGACACTTTTTATTCCCTTTGAAAATCTTCCTGATTTATTTCATTTACTTAGACAGTGTCGCTGCTTATTTTTAATAGACACATTTTTTAAAACATTCCATCAGAGCAAACAGATAGGGAATGGTGACACCATAACCCAAATTGTCATTATTCAAAATGATTTCTTCTGCTTAGGTTGTTTTCATTTAGCAAAATAATTTCATTTTTCTGTGTCTGCACACATTATACTCACAGGAGGTAATGGAGGCTTAAAACAATGTCTCCTGCATTTAATATGCAAGGAGAATTCTTAATAGAATCATTTGCAGGATAATTAAAAGCCTGCTGATACATCTTATGAAAGTGTGAAACAAGTACAAAATGAATAGAGCCAAATGGCAATTGCTTATTTCTGTAGAGTAAGTGCTAAGTCAAAGAGGTCATAATTACTACTTTACACAGAGAAAATGGCTTTGTTTTATCCTATATTTTTCAGCATTGAAAGTATCATCTGCTGTTTTCATACAGAAATTAGTTGCATTTTGTGCAAAGGAAAGCTGGATAGCATTGTCATTTGCTCTGACAGTTGTATCAAGCATAATAATACCAGAAATTAAAATTTTGCTGAAGAATAACATCAGTTAAATCAGCACCTGATTGAGGTTTATTGAAGGCCAAATTATGCTCTCTGCCCAAAGAAAGATCATTTATATAATCTAGCTTCTCCAAACACCCACAGGACTTGTACACACAGTTCATTTCCAGGCGCAATTCAAGGTGCTCATGTTAGTGCCTATAGCCCTAAGCAACTCATGCCCCAAATACCTGAAAGACTTCCTCCTTCCCTACAGTTCCACTTGGGTGCTAAGACTGGCAGAGGGGTTTATTCCACCACTGCCCTCAGAAGCTGAGGTTGGGGTGTGTGGCCTGAGAGAGGGCATTATCTGTCGCAGCTCCTAAGTTGTGGAATTCTCTCGCCACAGATGTGCATCTGGTACCTTCATTATACAGAGTACATCAAATGTTGAAGCCACATTTTTTAAAAACCTGGCCTTTGACACTTGACATGTATATTTTCAGGACCCACTTTATTTATGTGATATTAAGTTGTTTAAAATGATTTCTAAACTATTTTTAATACTGTGATTTAATGTTGCACCCCAACCTGGGGCCTTGGCATGAAGGGCAGATAATTAACCCCTCACTCCTCGCTGAGAGGTTAGTGTACAGGCCCTCTTTGCTGACCTTGCCCAGCAGAGAGAAGTACCATGGTGGGGTGGGGGGGGATGCTCCACTACAGCAGAGACCCCAATCACACAGATAGGAATCTACCACCAAGGATTCTGCTGATGATGATATCAGTGGAAACTCCTCCCAACCTGGGGTGTTTCAGGGCAGGGTTGGACACCAGAAACTTTAGATCCATGGGAGCCATTTCCTTCCAGGTATGTAATGCAGCACCCCACAAGCCCAACTGAAAGCCACCACAGAGGTTAAGAGTGTGGTCTTGGTGCTGATGCTGCAAAAAAAAGGGGGGGGGACTCACACTGAAACTTTCACCTTGGCTGTGAGCAGCAGGATTTTGAATATGCTGCTTCACTGCTCCCAGCAAGAGGTTTGAACTGCCCTGCCCATTATTATTTTTTAATTAGTGAATACATGCATTGTATCCCCTCATTCCTGCTTCTGTTTCTGGGAGATGCTTATATTTGCCAATGTAAGGCAAAGCAAGCTCTTGGAGCTGCCAGTCCAACAGTTTGATCACTCTGCAGAGGAGTTGAACTGTTTGCTCCATCATGGCCACTGAGCTTTTTGCTGCATATAAGAATCGTCACAGATACATCAAATTTAAAACTGCTGAAAATTAACACTTTGACCCCTTATTTTCAAGTTATTAAGACAGCAAGTCATATATTTCTTTCCAATTTTGGTGAAAACTACTGACATATAAAAAAAATATTCTTGCAAAGCAAAGCCTATACTGGTGAAAATATTTGGTGAATTTGGTTTGTAAGGGTTCAAATGTTATTACGTTATCAAGGTTTCCTTGTCCCATTTAAATCTGAGGCCATCATGTGGCAGCAATGGAGTCAGCTCAGCCCTACCCTCAAAGCAAACTGCTTCCCCCACTGTCAGCTTTTGCCCAGCTGGCATGAGCAGGAGGGCTGCAAATGTAACAATGGCCTTGCCAGAAAATGACACAGGCCCTATACCTAATCTCTGAAGTCATGTGATAGAAGGAAAATTCATCTTCCAGTCAATATGAGAACATTTCTAACATCCAGATTAAAAATGGCAAAATATTATAGATTTATGGCTTACATCCCACTGTGAAAAAACTAACAGATAGTAACTAACTCCCACACCACTTTAGTGAATCCGAGAACATTCAGTGCCAGCTGGTGCAGGCAAATCCCTAGGGATGGGTGCGTGGAAGGAGCATAGCCAGCCTCACTGCCACCACATGATGCCATCAGGCCCAATAGGTCTACATGCACATGCAGCCATTTGTCTGTCCACTCACCTTCCGCCCCAGCTCGTGTGAGCAGCAGAAATAAGGCTGTGGCCCTACTGCCTTGTTAAGCCATAATGCTCCTCAGTCAGGGTCTGGACTGTACATGTAACCTGTGTTTCTGACCTGCCAACACCCACTTCTAGAGCCTTGGAAAGACTACAGCAGTGACAGCAGGATTGGGGAACCTTTTCCTATTATGAGCAAAATTCTCTTGGTGGTAATCTACCAGCTGTGAACCAGGCCACAAATGGCAATGGGTGGGACCAGAGGTTCTTTATACTCTTCCCTTCTCCTTCCCTTTCTTTCTCCTGCTGGGTTATGCTCCCTCACTTGGTTCATTCTTCCCTCTCCTGGGATTTCAGTGATGATTGCCCCTTTGCTGCTAATAGGTTTTTTCCTAAGGGGGTGATTTCCATCATGATTGTAAAAGGGAAGGTTTAAAACTTCCAACTTCCTATGGCTTTTACTGTGCTTGATTATATTTTTACCCGTTTTTCACAAATGTAATTTTGTTCCATTTTAAAAGCTCTTCTAATTTATTTCAGTGCACATCAGATTTTTTTAAATAAAAAACAACAACCAACAGTATACCTAATACTGCAGTGATCATCACTTTGGATAAAATGTTGTTGTTACTGCATGCACATTGCCATAAACTTGCTGCGTCTTCCATGGTTATAAATCAAGATGCGTGGAATTTGCCATTGCATGAAAGACTGCACAAGGGGCTCTATGACACGTTACTCCAAGTAGTTATTTAATCATCCAATTACTCCAAATTTGGCATTGATTTACAACTTGTGGGACTCCTGTTGAAACCAACAGGATTTCCTGAGACACAGAACAAATCAACACTGAATTTTGCCCACCTTAGCTATTATGGGATAAAACAGTTTAACACTGTGTCAGCGCAAATATACATGCTCAAATTCACAATGACCTTATGATTTTGCTATAGACCAACCGTATAAAGGGTCATTTAATAAAATAATCTGTCTTCCACTGCCTCTTATAATCTCCTCTTCTACATTTATGCTCATAAACTATTACATCACAATGCAAGCAATCTGATGCAGGACTTGGCTGGTATGCCATTACTTCCTGGCAGGCAGTTCTTATACACACTGATCACACATATTTCATCTTCTTCTAAAAAAAATCCATTTTGTTTCCCCCTCAATGTTCAGTGTGTACATAAGGCCACTGGATGAAAAGATGTGAAGCTTCCAACTAATGTGGCAATTTATAATGGCTTCCATCTGCACAGATATAATTGACCCTTCATAAAACAAATTGTATACAGGTTCTATATAGAAAAACACTGGATGGCCTGACTCTGCTGCAAGAGAATGAACTGGCTGTATACTGATGACACTCCATAGCAAATCCTCTGAGAAGCACATTTAGAAGCTTCATATAAGTTTTTAGCAATGTGGTGGACAAAATAATATAAATGTCATGGGGCAGAAGTAAAGTATCCAGATTCTACCTTTTGGAATTTGCTTTCCAGGTAGGAGTAGAGCACTGGAAAATTGTGCCCCTATTCCAAACAGTCTTTATTCAATGGAATAGCATTGTCAGTGGTACTGAATGCTGCCAAGAGATCCAGCAGAAATCATGGAGTTAAATTACCATTCTCTCCTCCCTGGTACATGTCATTCATCAGGACATCAGATAATCAGGGCAATCAAGGCAGTTCTAGTTCCAAATCCTGACTGAAATGGCTCAAATAAGTCAGTTTCATTAGTGCTTGGAGTTGGCTGGCAAGCACTCACCCCACCATATTGCCTAGTAAAGGGACACTGGCATCCAGTCAATTGTTGTTAGAATTCTGAAGGTCCATTTACGGCTAAAAACCCCAATTCATCCCAGAGTTCAGGCAGGGAAGAAGGGAGGAAATGAGGCATAAATCCTCCTGTTAAACTCTCCAGGGGTTCTGGGAAGTCCACATCCTGCAGCACCATGCAATCCTGTGTCTGTCACTTCAGAAGGCAGGACGGGAGTGACCTGGGCTCCTGCAGTGGATAAGCCTCCATTACCAGCATGACTTGTGGAAGGTTCCTCCACAATTTGGATAATTGGCATTAACTTAGAGGTGCCCCAAAGCAAGATATACAAATAGGCTGCAATAAATCAGATGCCAACAGAATTGGGACTTGTAAAGGTATTTGGATGGATTCTCGAATGGTTTTTCTAAGCTCTAAAATCCTTACAACAGCCATGAAGGAAAGGGGGAAGGCAGGGTGCTTTGTGTTTTTCTTATCGGGATGGTTCAATTTTCCTTTGCCCTCCCCTATACAACAACATAATGAAGAGACGTGTGCAGTTTCTATTTTACCTGGTACTTTGAAAAAGAGGGGGGATGGGCTTCAGATTTAAGTTTTTACAAGGAATTTACTATAGTTTTGCTATGCCTACCCCCCCCCAACTGAAGGTGAATGGATGTTAGTTATCCCCATCTCCAGACATGGTGCTGGCGGAGGAAAAATGCAGTGGTAAAATGACCACCAGCTGGACTGGTATGGACCTGCAAAAAAAGTTGAATCTGAGAAAGACTGAGAATGAAGAACAGAAGGGAAATTAATGGCAGAGACAGAGCCTGGAAAAATTCACTCTATATTCGGTTTTGCCTGCTTGTTTGCTATTACCGGACTGGAATGCAGCCTTGAAGAGATAACACTGCAGTGAAACCTCTAACCAGGGAAGGATGTATGGGACAAGGAACTGAACTTGTAAAAACACACCATGTCTGGAAAAAATAAAGGATTGCACATGCATGATGGATTATATATATTAAGGATTAAATGGAAGTTGCTGTTTGTAAGGTGATAAAAAGGACAGCTGAAGAATGGAAAACAACGGCAAGTGAAATGATGTCACCTAGAGACTGAAGTGACAATGGACTCAGCAAATTGGGAAAAATCTTGGGCATATTTGGTAATGGGGCAGGAAACCAGTTTTATTAAGAAATTATATTAAATTAAATCTGGTTTAATCTGTAATAATTTGAAAAAATATTTTAAAAATTATTTTTAAAATATTCTGAAGGTCCAAGGAAGCTTTTTTCATGAGGGGTCCTACAACTATTTCCTTTGAAGTGACTTGGACTCCCCACTCTGGGAACAGCGCACTTGTTACCTCTGAAACTCAGCCAGTCAGTCCCTCTCACTAGACAAAAGAAGTTATGAAGTCGCAACTAGTGCGCCAAACTCCCACAGCACTTTATCCACATCCTCAGGTCACAACTGAAACACATTCCCCAAAACCAGGTTAGGCAGTATTTTGGATCCTTCTCTGGAATGATTCATTGAAAAAGTGACATCTAAGGCTGCAATCCTAAAAATGTTTTCTCAGATGTAAGTCCCACTGAATTCAATAGGGCTTTCTCCCAGGTAAATGGGATTAAGACTGCAGCCTTAATCATTAGAGTTTAATGGTGCAGAATAAGTTTAATTTGGTTGTCTTTCCATTCAATATTATATCCTCATTTTGAAAGTTTCCTCAAGGCAATAAAGACTTATCTATATCCAGTGTAATATATAAATTCCATTGAATTACAAAAACACTTTGGGATTAGACAAGTCTTTTGGCTTTCTATTTTTGCATTGAATTTCCAAGAAGAGAATCCAAAAGAGTTGTGACAGACACTGACAAAAGCCAGGAAGCTGAATTTGACACTTTGTAAGAAAACAAATTGGGTGAATTAATGATAGAATGTTAGCTTCTGCTTTGCATTTTATGTTCCTCCCCACTGCCCAAATTTGCACTTACTCAGTATTATTGTAATCAAAGAAGAAAGATATTTGAACGTATTTAAGTTCCAAATATAGACTAAAGTAGACTGCTAAAATCAATACAATACTCAGGTATGTCAGTTCTTAAATCAAGCCATGAAAAGCAGACAAGGCACACTTCAGTGACTGCAGACAGCTACAGTGTGCAAAGATGGTTGGATGTCACTGTGAAAAGTCACTGCTACTACAATGACAGACAAAAATATGTAAGAGTGGGGGAAGGCTCAAGTGACTCCAGCCTGCCCAGATAGATTTTTCTTCATATAGTTACTCTATGTGAAGTAAAAGGTATTCAGAGCTTGATTTGCTTTCAGATAGTCTAAAATACCCTCCCCTCACAAAGGAATCAAAATTATAATTAGCTTTTATTCATTAAACTGTTATGGTCCATTTATTATGGTACTTAGTAACATTTCATTAAAAAGTGTCAACAGTCTGCAAATTTATGGCAACAAGAAAAGTTTGTATTTTACAGTATATAGTATCATAGAATGGAGTAGAGCACAACAGTCTGGGAACACTCCCATGCAATGGCTGTAAGATTAACATACAATGATTTAAACCACTTTGGCACCTCATACATGTTGCAACGAGGTCATTTATGCAGTCTTTTCCTAGCATATAATAGTTAAGAGAGAATGGGAGGGGAGGGAAGTATGAGAAATTAAGGAAGAATATCAGGGGCATTAGGCATTCCTATTCTGAGCATCATATTGATAAAATTGAGCATCATAATTGAGCATCATTGATAAAATTGAGCATCATATTGAAAAATCCAATGTTTGGGGCCACAGACAACACTTAGCCTTCATTCTATGGAAGATCTGATGCAAGACTCCTCTTTCTACTTGCTTCAACATCAGTACAACACGTAAGGAAGTGCACCATTGATTCAATATGTTTGTCACTTCTTTTCACTCACATGTGGCAGGCTACAGCTCCCACATGCAAGTACCTGTGACAGGTGCAAGTACTGGAGTCCATGCTCCAGCACCCCCATTTACCTTGCAGTAAATAAGCCCATTTTTGGATAGACAGTTGATTGAAGTGCCTATCCATAAGTACTGTAAATTTATTTGTAAGTGTCCCATCTTGTTTTTTGAACCAGTACATTTATTTTTCATTTCCCCTTTAATACTTGAATGGTATCTGAAGAAGCACAATGAAATGAACCAAAAGCAGTACAAACAATAGGCAAAAGAAAAAGAAACAACATGAAACTAAACATGGGGGTAATGATAACGCAGGTATCTATTCAATAAAGTTCCAAGTATGACTGAGTTCAAGGGACGCGGGTGGCGCTGTGGGTAAAAGCCTCAGCGCCTAGGGCTTGCCGATCGAAAGGTCGGCAGTTCAAATCCCCGCGGTGGGGTGCGCTCCCGCTGCTCGGTCCCAGCGCCTGCCAACCTAGCAGTTCGAAAGCACCCCCGGGTGCAAGTAGATAAATAGGGACCGCTTACCAGCGGGAAGGTAAACGGCGTTTCTGTGTGCTGCGCTGGCTCGCCAGATGCAGCTTTGTCACGCTGGCCACGTGACCCGGAAGTGTCTCCGGACAGCGCTGGCCCCCGGCCTCTTGAGTGAGATGGGCGCACCAACCCCAGAGTCTGTCAAGACTGGCCCGCACGGGCAGGGGTACCTTTACCTTTACTATGACTAAGTTCACTTTGCTGAAGATGTTGCATTTAAATAAATGAGACTAATGTAAACACAGATCTGATTAGGCTATTAATCTTAAAGACAGTGTACACTGGTTTGGAGCAGTATCTTAACAAAACAAAGGAACAACTAATTCCTATTTTATTTGATGTATGCGACTTGCAAGGAATTCTGGTCCACTTAGCTGATTTATAATTACCTATAATTTTTTGTTCTTGTTTTATCCAGCAAGCATTTAACAGTCTCTTTAAATGTAATGCTGTTGCTATTATTCTTATTCTTACTATTAAATTTATTAAATTTGTATTCCGCCATATAACCGCAGGTCTCAGGGCAGCTACAACATAAAAACACAATATAAAAACACAAAGTACATTTATGTATATCATGAATGAAGGTAAAACCATCAGGACAATATATTCTTACAAGAAATTACCCATGAATGAACAACCAGCTCTGCTTCATGCTGAAAGAGTCCTTGGAAATTTGTTGGATGGGGTGTAAGGCCTCACCACATCCTCCCACCACCATTAGATTCCAGACTGAAGGGAAATGAACTGCTCATCTACCTGGCTCCTTTTGCTATGAAGGCTACCCCTATCAACACAAGGACTACACACATCCACAGTCTTTGACCCATACCAGTTTGAGAGGTTTGAAGGAGGCAGTGATAATTCCAACCTAATTAGTCTAATAATTCCAACCTAATTTGTAAGAGCAGGAGTATTTATAATCAGTGGAGACCCTCGCCTACTCTGCCTTATCCACAGTTAGGTACAGTAGATATCTGCAGGTGGATATACTATGTCTGTAATATATTTTATGTTGTATAATGTTTTTCCTACTGAAAATGAGCTTCAGTGAAAAATACTACTTACTTGTGTCCTAAATGCCATTCATGGGGTGGGGGCATTAAAACTTCCCTTGTAAACATTACAAATCATACTTCAAAATAAAATGTTTACCATCACTGTGTAATATTTATTGTTCCTACTCTACTTAGTCTTTGTAAATGGCAACTGATATTCCAGAGAATATCAGTTATATAAAACATTATAAAGGTTTTCATGATTTGAAAACAGTAGCAACACATTCCTGGCTTCTGTTACATCAAAATGTAGATGGTAATGTAATACCGAATTTCATTTTCTAGCTCAAATACTTGGTTGACAAGAAATTGTTCAATACTGGATTCTCTTTAGTTTTTAGATATAATTTTTAGGATGCAATTCACAAAAGATACACTAGTGAAATGAACCATGAACATATATTATTCACCATCACATATAGGAATTTATTTATCCTGTCACCAAATGCCACTGACATTGGTTTTGGAAACTTTTATCTGACAAAATCTTTTAACTACATTCTTCAGGATTACAGAGGAATATTTCAGCTCTTCTTCATGGGATTTACATTTTTAAAAATTTACACTTCACTGTGTCGATTACACAACAGCAAAGCTGTATCTTCCTGTGTTTCAGCACTAATTCACAATGGAATTGGCTACTTGGGAACTAATTAGAGAAATTCTTAAATGCTCTAAACATTTTCACTAGTTAGTAATGTAATACTCATGATACCAGCCTAGGCTCATATTACTCATTAACAATTGTAACTGCTTTCACTTTACAAATGAGACAGACAAAATAGGAGCTATTTAACATGCAAAAAATTAATATCATTAAAAGTTGAGTGTTTTGAATGTCAAGTCAATATATAAACCCAGTGTAGGAACACTGACGGATCTGAAAGTTTAAATGGAGCTTGGTTCCACTCTATAAATATTTCAGAGGGCCCAGAGCATTGGATTTTGTCAAGTGTGGAGTGGTTCAAAATCAGAATTCTGGAATAAGGCAGAGGGCCCTTTCTTGTTGTTAAGTTCTTATTTAATCTAAGGCAAGGTTGCTCACTTTGTAGACCCAGGACAAAAAGGTGTTTATTGATACACACACATAACTCTACTCAGAAAAGAAATATAATGGATCTTGAAGTTAAAAATGGTGGCCCCTCAGGGTCTCAAGGAGGAGATGTTTTTATTCTGTATTATATAGAATTTATATACATTCCCTGAAGGGATTGTCTGGTTGGGAGTTTATAGATGATCCCTTTCTTCTTTCCCCCTTGGTAATTAAGTTAAGACACCTGTGTTTGACAGAAAGCATTTAAATATACAAATTGAGTTGGATACCCATGCTCCACCCAGCAGCTTCATCACACACCACGTGAACTAATAGGCTTAGAGACATCACTGTATAGTTTCTTAGTAATGCACAAAAACAAAAACAATTTTGGAACATCTCACAAAAACAAAAAGTATTTGTATTTTTCAAAAAAAGAAACTTTTGCTATTATGAAATCTAAAAACCATGGAGAAAACCCAGGAAAGACAAGCTGTTTCTTAAAAGATGAATCTAGCTATGAAATTTTGTAACGTAGGGGACTCAACATCATCAGCCAATGCTCACTAACACAGATGTCATTGAATAATGTAGGAAAGTTTTATCACTTGGTAAAGCCCAATCTTTACTATTCTAGGGCTGCCATACGTCCGGATTTCCCCGGACATCACCGGGATCGATGGCAGAATTGACGGGGGGGGGGGGATTTCCAGCGCTTTGTCCTGGACTTTAGGCAAGTGAATCAAAAAATTACAGGGTTTTTTTGGCATTTTTGTAAAAAAAATAATAAAGCTCAACAATTTTGGGGGCTTTACTTTTGGAAATATGGCAACCCTATACTACTCACTAGAATATGGGGCAATAAATAAAAAAGTAAATGAATAATCACACCAAATGTGTATTAATGCAGATGACCTAGCAACTACAGAAAGCTTACCACATTGTGTGTTTTTTTAATTTAATCTAAAAAATAATGATATTTATCCAGCTTTTCAGACAAAAAGGGTTCCCAGATCCCTACCAACAAGATAGTCTTTCCCTCCAGGCTTACACTAATAAAGGGCATGATGTAAAAGAAAAATGGATTGGGACAGAGAAAAAATAAGCAAATACAAGTTTTAAATTACAAGTTGCTTGAATGACCAGGTAGAATGGAATAGTTCAAAGAGAGGCCAAAAGTTGCTGGTCTCAGTTGCACCAATGGAGTGGACCAGCATACATTCCCAATACTGAGGATGTTGGTCATCTGTATTTATACCCTCTCTTCCACTGTCAGTTCTCAACTAGTCCTAGTGTTTACAGGCTATGTAATAAAAAGAAAATACAAGACTGAAAATCACTCTATGCATTATCAGCTATAGCTAGATATTTGCTAACATAGATATAGGAACTCCTGGATAGTCTTTGCTACGGGAGGCAGGGGGAGAGAACAATTTCATGTAAGTATGGGTCATTCATCCCAAGATCTCACATCAACATTGAAGTGAGTGCAAAATCCTATTATATGTGCAGAGGTCATTGTGTAGACATAAAATCTTTTACACCTAAAGAACTGCAGCATACCAAATACAGAAGTGCATGAAAAATGGAAATACTACATAATGAACAGCTGAAACTGTGAAATTGATGGAGTCTGAAGTGTGTGTGCCAGGCCATGGGAGGTTCAATAAACCTTGTAGGGAGACACTAGATGCCAGCAGTGAACTGAGAGCAACTGAAGAGAAAGGAAGGCATTTCTTCCAAGGAAAGACTTGAAAAGTTACAAACTTAAAACTTAAAATACCCCTGATAGATGACTTCCAGATTCATCTTAAAGGCAACAAATAAAATAATTTCTAGTTTTCCAACACAAGTCAAACAGTTTTCACACAGAGGAAATTATTATTTATATTCAAACAAATATACACCGTTGAAACATATTTAGTAGTATGGAAAAATGTCTAATTTAAGCACTACATATTGCTGCTCAGTGAACATTCAAACCACAGCTACAGAAATCTGAGCTCAATAAAAGCTATGGGCATGCACTGGAATGCAGAACCCTTTTGAAATAGCTTGACAGGCACAAGGTAAATTAGTACAAGCCTACAAATTGAGTATAGATCTTGTTTTGGCATATTCTCGCACTGAACACTGCAGCTTTAATAGTCTTTTTTCTTTTACAGAATTAACACCTGGAAAATATTTCCCTAGCAGCAAGGGTAGTTGTGTCTCTAGGGGCTTTCTAAACTATGTCTCTAGCTGAATGTGTACTGGCTCCAGAGCAGTTAGCATCTTCACAATTGCCTCTGGGAGTGCCTTAGGGTCAAGGCTGCTGGTGGACCTTATGGGCTGACTTATTTTCCCAAACAGTTTTTCTTTGACTCGTGCTTCATTGTGAGCACTTTGTTTCTCTGTGCTTCTGTATAAAATATAGATGAGTCCTCTTCAGGGATTTTTAATAGTAAAAAGGAGTATAAAGACTATCTGCCTCAATATTTTTGCCAGGATGGAAGAAGGAATTATGCAAGGAAAATAAGTCCTTTTTAAATATTATCCACATTTCAATGTGATTGTTAAGTTCTTTTTATTAAAACTAAGTACTTTATCAGAAGTAAGATGCACATTTTATACGAGCAAAATGAAAACAGTTAATCTGTCACTAAAATATCTTAAATATATATATATATATATTTAAAAACTTGCATGATTTCAGTTGCAATGTAACAGCTGGTACCAGTGGCGTAGCGTGGGTTGTCAGCACCCGGGGCAAGGCAAGTAATTTGCACCCCCTAACCCGTGGATTTGCGCCCCCTAACCCTAACCCCCAGATGTTGCGCCCGGTGCGGCCGGCCCCCCCTGCACCCCCCACGCTACGCCACTGGCTGGTACAAAATATATCCTGCACTAGAAGTGAATATGTTAAAGATGGAAAATGCAGATGCAAAAATGTGGCCATCTAGTTTATAAAACTGTCATTATCATTAATCATTCTATATACTTGTGACTCTCTACCTTTTTACTTGGGGACCAAATGTGAGCATGTTTTATTTGTTTTGCATCCATTATATGATTTATCTGCAAACCAACCTAAACCTATTTGCTGCTCTGTACTCACAATAGCCTAGTAACTCTTTGACAGAAAATCATATGCAGTTGATGACACTACCAGCATTTTTCATATTACCCAGACAAAGTATGTTACCTATGTAACATGCCAGAGCAGATTGCAGGAGCTTATGGGATGCATACAGGGAGAGGAGGGTGGAAAATTTTGTTGTGCAAACAGAAATTCTTGCACTGATAGAGTGTGTTAGTTGAATACCAACCAAACTTTCTGCTTGTCCCTGGTTAGCCTCTTTCTTGTCAATCAGAGTTGGAGGCCTTGTCTTTTGCTGCTCTAGTTCCAGAAGTGGTAAATACTTTAAAGGTATAAATACTTTAAATACTTTAAAGATACTTTAAAGGTATCAAGAATGCTTCAACTTTATTCCAAGCATGAATCATTATTTGCTATGTTTCTTAACAAAAACAATTCTAGACCAGGCTAAAACTTTTCAGGTTATATTAAGCTATTACTAAGAGTACACTCATTGAAATTAATGGACCTAAGTTACTCATGATAATTAATTTTAATGGGTTTACTCATAGTAAAAGTTAGTTGAATACAGGGACATAGGAAGTGGGGTGCAGGGGGTCCACTTCGCCCTGGGTACCACCGTGACGGGTGTGTGTGAAAAAATGGCAGGCGGCACTTGTCACCACAGGACTTGCGCCACGCATCTCGAAGCCCGTAGGCTCTGCACTGTCTGCCCGCTGCCTCCCCCCCCCCCCAGCTCTAGGGCAGCTGAGGCCCCGCTGTATGCCCTGTCCCTATGGGTGCCGTGTGCAGCGTCTCGTCCCTAGGAGTCTCATCACTATGGGCGCTGTGCGCCCCATGGTGTGCAGCACCCATAGGGATGGCACTCAGCACCCAAAGGAACAGCACATGATGGCACAACACAGTGCATGCGGTGCCCCATTCTGTCCCTATGGGCACCGCGCACCCTGCCCCTATGGGCACCACGCCCTACCCCATTGGCTGTTCGCCCCGCCCCTATGGGTGCTTCGCCCCACCCTGGGCACTCCGCCCCCGGTGCCCGAGAGGCTTTCTCTGCCACTGGTTGAACACAGTCCTTCATTTCTTGATAATGAGTTTCTATGAAATCAGTTTGCAAGTGCTAGCTTCAGCAGCATATATACTAAAATCAGTTTGCAAAACAGTGACGGAAAGTTGCTTATATATACCTCTGCATGTCTGCAATTGTGTAAGTAAACATTTGAATCAACTTTTAAAATAATACTTACTGACTATCTCTAAAGGTCTTAGAGTCTTCCTGCTTTCTAAAGCATGTTATTTTCACCAGTAAAGCTCATGAGATAGCAGTCAGTCTAATGCCCAAGATTCCTCAGCAAATCAGTAGAAACGGTGAATTTTGGGGGTGAGTAGCTTCAGGGCTCCCACAGGCAATCATACAGCTAGTGTAAAACAATGTATGAAATCTATGATGAATTTTGTTTTCTTAGCAGTAAGTCTGGTGGAAGAGCTATATATCTGTGCAATGGCTGATAGGGACCTGGGTCTTAGCATTATCACTACTTCAGAATTTTATAGGCAGAAATAAATACTTTTCAGTAGTACATACATGTTGCTATACATATTATTTTTCTTTAATGCAAGATAAAAAATAATAATTTAAGCAATCCAGAGTATAGTGTTAAAAATAATATAAAGTAAATTGATCATTTAAAAGAATAGTACAGCCATATAATTATTAATCACACTTCATCCTTGGAACTAAAATATCTATATTGTGTTACACTTGTAATAAGTTACTGAGATAGAATGGAATTTTCATAAACATAATAAATGAAGAAAACACAAAGCTGTCAGTATTTTTTTTGCAGTCTCACTTCTTTGATGAAAGGAACACAAACATTCCTTAACAATATAAAGTAGTTTTGCAGAGCAGTTGAGGACTAGAAAAAGAGGCCAGACGGTTGGAAAAAAGAGAAGCAGTGTGTCTGGAACAGGGACATCCAACTCCCAAGAGACTGCGGTCTACTCACAAAATAAAAAACTGGCAGTGATCCACCCCTTGGGGTGGGGGCTCAGGTCACCATTGTTGAGCTTTTTTTAGGGAGGAAAGTAAAAGTTTTTAACCTTTTTGGAGAGAGGCAGGTCAAAAATGGAGGATGGGGCGAGGGGACTTACCAGCTGCCAGAAGTACCATTGAATTTGCCCAGGAGGACCACATCTCCCAACTACACAACATGCCTCTCTACTTCTCTACTAAAAATGGCCAGTAAGTCTTTAACAGGAAGGGGGTTTGGGGAGAATCATTGGCTTGGCTTGAAACATAACCAGAACTATTCTCAAGTTTTTGAAAATAACCAACATTCCAGACAATGTGAATATTGCTATTCAGGCAAATCAATACTAACAGTAATACTGTATAGCAGAGAATAAATACATGCAAATTAGTCACATTGTTATTTATGGATATAGGTTATTGCTTTGAATGGTCAGGATAGCACCGACTAAAGATATTTATACTGTAAGGTCATCTTAATGCAAAACAAAATAGTGAAAAATGATTTTAACCATTTTTTCACATGATCAGATATTCAAATATACAACTAAATTACACAGAAAATGCTGCCATGACTTAACTATGGCCTATGCTTGTTTCAATTATTAGTAATGGTATAATGCAATAAAGATAGTTGCATAATTATCTATTATTTTTTAGGTGCTGAAATTTACTGGATGTGATTCAGGAATAAAAATCAAGCATTGCCCTGAATACAGGCTTGAATTCTAAAATATTGGTGCTGGTGATGGCAAATATATAAGAGTGTTAGAGAAAAACAGCTGTGAAACAGAAAATCAATAATGTGTTTTCTGTCAAAAATACTAACATACAAATTCCCAATAACTCCTGGGGTCATTGGGGACTTTAAATTGGCTGAATGAATAAAAACAAAATCAAATTAGACTTAAAAGACAACCCAACATCTTTGACCTATGTGAAGGGGAAACTAAATGGATAATTGCTTTTATTTTGTTGAAATCCTCAAAGTTAAGTAATGAATCCCCTTTGGTACTGATCAGACAAAAAAAATAACCTGTTAGAGGTTTGCAGCAAGATCCCAATCTTTTCCTATTTAAGCTTGCTACAAAGTAAAGAAGAAAATGCTTTGCCACACTCGGACAAAACTTGGAGTAAAAGTGTGTTTGCAGCAATTCTATAGTCTTCTAAACTAACAGTTACTCACTGAGGAAACTTTAATCTTTGAGGATATTACCTCAGCATTTCATTACGTGCACAGAGTGAAGAGAAACATTTATCTGCTTGAGAACCTCTGGGGACTACACACTTTACAGGTAAAGAGGGAAGATGTGGCATTTAAAATTAGAAGAATATAGTCAATGGCATATGGTCAAGTATTTTAAGTGTGTTTATGTGCTTGAAAAGAAAGATACTATCTTTCAGAGCAGTCTGTCTGAAAACTAAGCCTTTATTTATTTATTTTTGCTGCTGCTACAGTGAAATCTGTTCACAGCAGCAATTTATATATTATTACACACTTCTAAAAGAACATTCATGCTCTAAGGACCTTGGTTTTAATAGACGAAATATAATAAAATGAATAAGTAAATAAACACGACAAACAGCCCAGATAGGATGCAACAAGAGGCAATATTAAGGCGAAGCATAAACAAGTTTCTGTTTCTTGCTAGTACTGATATTGAAACAAATATGACAAAAACTATTGTAGAAATTTACTCATTCATTTATAACACAAGAGCTCTTTGTGAAACTTTGTAACCCAGCTAGCATAACCCACATTGCTATAAAGAATACCAACACTGCAATCTGAAAGGTAATTGAGGTATTGTAATCATGATAGCACAGTCTTCTGGAGTAGTCCTAAAAAAGCAGCCTCAGATTATTGTTATGAAAGTGGTACTTGCCAAAGTGAAGACAATGCAACTTCTAGAAGCAGGATAAACTGCTGAAAGAAGCATTAACAGCTGAAAACAGAAAGCAATGTTGGGATAACTGACAACAGGCAGATATGCCACTGTATCCCCTGTGTAAATTAAGCTGTATCATAAGTGATCCTGGCTGGCAGGTATGGGGGGGGAATAAGGGGGGGATATGATAATGTAGGAAATTGATTGATTGATTGATTGATTGATTGTACCACCCCTCATATCAATATCACAAGGTGGTTCACAACATAAAAATACAAAATGAGAACACAAAACACATAACCAAAAAGACCTCACAAACAAACCAATAACCACACTCCCACAAACACATTTTAAAAGTCAAAGATTGTTTAATCAGCCAAAGACCTAGTTATAGAGAAACATTTTATGAAATAATGCATGGTAGTATAATACTAGAACAGAATGTTGGAAGATTCAAGACAAACAAAAGAAAGTACTTCTTCACACAGTGCATAGCTAAACTTTGGAATTTGCTTACACAAGATTTGATGGCCACCAACTTGTATTGCTTTAAAACAGCATTAGACTAATTCATGCCAGATAGGTCTATAAATGGCTAGTAACCATTAGGCTTTGTTCTACCTCCACTGTTAAAGGTACAATGCCTCTGTATACCAGTTGTGGGAAATCACAAATGCAGTGAGTGCTCTTCCACTCAGACTTCTGGCTGGCCACTGAGAATAAGATACTAAATGATATTTGGTCTGACTTCACTTCATCAAATCTGGCCCTCTTTGGAAAAAAATTGGACACTACTGGTCCGATCCGACAAGGCTGTTCTTAAGTAAGATACTTACTTTTAATATGTACATAAAATTATTGCCATAAGATTGGGTGAAGGGCCCATTCCACACACAGTGTATTGGGCCCATAAAATCCTGTTGGCACCCCAAGCTCAGCAGGGGTAGGCAACCTAAGGCCCATGGGCCGGATGTGGCCCAATTGCCTTCTCAATCCGGCCCACGGATGGTCCTGGAATCAGTGTGGCTTTTACATGAGTAGAATGTGTCCTTTTATTTAAAATGCATCTCTGGATTATTTGTGGGGAATAGGAATTTGTTTATTATTATTTTTCAAAATATAGTCTGGCCCTCCACATGTTCTGAGGGGCAGTGGACCAGCCCATGGCTGAAAAAGGTGGCTGACCCTCGGCTCAGAGTAAGCCCTGATATTAAGAGCTAATGCTTTTCTCCCCGAAAGTCAGCCTAATTTGTATCTCTATGTTTACTTTGGCATATGCAAATTTTATGCATATTTGTGGGCCTATATTCTGAGTCTTTAGAATACCTAACAGCATCCCTGGTCAATAGTAGGCCCAACTGTGTTTAATAGGACTTATTCCCATTTAAGTGAGCACAGGACTGCAATCTTAACGGTAGCCTGTGATCACTGCTCTTCTGACATAATCTGGATGTTTGTTCCTCAGAGAACTGATACATTGAACTGGGGTAATTTATATTCTTGTGTTTTGCAAATTAATTATCAACTGTTAAGAGCATCACATGAGTGCAGCTCCATGAAGGAAATGGTACTGGAACTGAATGTACACTAGGACAAGGCTCTAAATATTACCTTTTTCATACCTTTAGTATGAGTTTACTTGGCTAAAACAAAAAGCATATATCTAGTAAAACTAACTACTGAACATCTCCGACACATCTCCAGTATATTTCATTGTATATTTGGATATAAACCTTACAGATTATACAAAAATTAATTAGGAAAGGTCAGAATATATATTAGGTACCTTTTTATATCTACTTATACCCAGGAATGATTATTTTTATTATAGAAAACTAAAGACTGAACTAATCACAAAATATTTTAAAGTATTTCCTCTATTTATGTCAAAACTGTTCCATATCCCATATGTTATATCTATAGACCAACAACAAGAACAAAAAAAAACATGTCAAGTGCAACATCATCACTAAGTAGTAGCCAGCTCTTATTTTAAGTGTTCTTAAATGGTAGCTAATTTAAGTGTATTGTATTTGACTGATAATGGAGCCACAGATATTGCTTGTCTCTGAAAGTATCTATTGATATGTAAAGCAAAGACATTAGCCATGTAATTAGCCTACAGCATAACGATCATCCTTCACTCAATCATTTCAGTTCCAACTGCCCAAACAATGGTAACATTTCACAATGTTTTCACTTGAAATAACTGGTGCTGTAATCATAGTGTGAGTTTCTTATAAAAAGCTCCCACAGATAGTGTACATCATGCTGGGAAAATGAGTTTAAGTAGAAGAAACCGATTAAAACTCTAGCAATCTCCCAAGGATAATTTGTTAAAGAAGCTTTGTTACTTTGCCTTTTCTATAAAAAAATCTCCTTTATTAAAATCTCCAATACCATAGAAGTATTTAGGGTGCTATAAGACTAATTAATATTCATCTATTTATAGTCTGCACAATTTATATTAAGAAATTAAAGCTACAATATTCTTCTGCAGAAGTCTCAAGAAAATAATAATCTCCCAATAGTTTTCAATTTCATTAGTTATTAGGCTTTTAAGAAAAAGGGAGTGCTCTCCAAAGAGGAAGCTTTTAAAACAAAACATTTTATCACATTTTCAAGGCATAATTTTCATGGCACATTTTTATAAGAACATAAAAAAGCCATGCTGTGCAAGGCCAAAGGCCCACCTAGTCCAACAATCTGCTTTCCCAGTGGCCAATCCTCCTCCTCCTTTGGCGATCACTCGTTGCCAAGTAAGATCGTCTTCCATGAACACAGTCTTAACAGTGAGTCCATAAGTGACTGTGGAGGCCAGTTCTGTGGATCCACACATTCTTCCACAGTGGGGACATAGGTTTCCAGGCAGGAGTTAATCATAGTGAGGGTTTGCCAAACTTGCCTTCCTCTTAGCACACTTCTCCCTTTCATCCTGAGTCTGAGTGTCTTCAAAGTCCATGACACCTTTGGTAAAAGTTCTCCAACTGGAGCACTCACAGTCCAGTGTTTCCCAATTGTCGGTGTTTATACTACTTTTTTTTAGATTTGTCTTGAGAGTCTTTAAACCTCTTTTGTTGACCACCAGCATTACGCTTTCCATTTTTAAGTTTGGAATAGAGTAGTTGCTTTGGAAGACGATAATCAGGCACCCGAACAACATGACCAGTCCGATAAAGCTGATGTTGAGGAATCATTGCTTCGACACTGGTGATCTTTGCTTCTTCCAGTACACTGGCATTTGTTCACATGTCTTCCCAAAAGATACATAAATTTTTTGGGAGACACCATTGATGTAATCTTTCAAGGAGTTGGAGATGCTGTTTGTAAGGGGTCCATGTTTCACAAGTGTACAGTAAGGTGGTAGTACTTGCCAATCAGATGCCTATAGGAAGCACACAAGCAGAAGCTAAGTGCAACTGCACTCTCCCCACTTATGATCCCCAGCAACTGTTATTCAGAAATATACTGCCCCGATGATAGAGCCAGAACACAGTCATTATGACAAAAAGCCAATAGAAGCCTTACCCTCCATATGTGATTCATAGAAGCACATATTAATTCACATTAGAATTCATAGTATATGGTGAAAATAGGATGGCTATATGGTGGAAGTAGGCTAATTGGGAACATACTGGGGAGGTACACACTACAAAGCTATATACATAAATGAGGGTCAAAGTAAATTTAGACTTGGGAAACTATCTTAACTAAACCTACAGCCTTAAACACACTTACCATATTTTTCGCCCTATAGGACGCACTTTTCCCCCTCCAAAAATGAAGGGGAAATGTGTGGGCATCCTATGGGGTGAATGCATGCTTTCGCTGAAGCCTGGAGAGCGAGAGGGGTCGGTGCGCACTGACCCCTCTCACTCTCCAGGCTTCAGGAAGCTATCCTCAAGCCCGGCAGGAGTTGCCGCTGGGCTCGCAAGGCTTGCGGATAGCAGCCTGTTCTGGGGGCTGGGGGGGAGATTTTTTTTAAAAAAATCATTTCCCCCACAAAAAAACGAGGTGCGTCCTATGGGCCTCTGCACCCTATAGGGCGAAAAATACGGTAATTGGAAATGATCTCCACGGAACTAAATAGTATTTGCTTTTGAATAAACATGCATATGATTGCACAGTAAGTGTCCAGTTTTTAGGACTGCATAGATGATGGTGATGATGATTTGTACCCTGCCCATCTGCCTGGGTTGCCCCAGGCACTCTGGGGCAGGTATGTAAGACAACCATCCTTTTTGGATAGTTTTTGTATCATATTTCCACGTGTGGCTGAAAGAGTTAATGTCGGATGTGCAGGAACTGCTATAGTATGGTATTTATAAACTTCACTAGGAAGTTCAAAAGCATTCTACTTCTTATGCTCATAGTTCTTGTGGAGCTGTACGAACTCATTTCTCATCATAGGTTTGTCTGCCAGCCTAGAGTCTGTAACACCAGATGTCCCTTCTACGTGCCAGAATTTCCCATTTGTTCATGTGAAAGTCTCTTAAATCAAGTTTACAAATGTCCTTATAGTAAAACTTTGAATGACCCCTGGAACACATAGATCTGGCCATCTCATCATACTACTTTTCCTTTACTTTGTGTCCATCTTGCATGCAATGCACATGTCAAGTCAGCACAGTTCTCTATGTCTGAGAAAAGACAGAATTTATTAACTCCTCATCATGCCAAAACACTGATTCAGTAATTCTTTCCTTTGATGCTCAATCTTATAACTAATGGTGATGCTTTGGGAGTGAGGTGACCAGAAAGACAGAATCCAGAGTTCTTTCACTCGTCACTTAGTTGACCAATGTTTCAACTATGTCTATATCTGGAGGCAGTGGCGTAGGGAGCCCTGGTTGCCACTGGGGCAGGTGTGCACTGTTCCATGGAGGCGGGGCATGCTGAAACGGTGTGTGGTGGATGAACCTTGATCTGAAAATTAAAGCATTCAAGAACTCGAACCAAACCACATTGTATAAAATCATACACAGACTTTACTAAAGCAAAACTCTACAAGAGAGAAAAATTCCCAATAATTACACAGATTAAAATGGCTCAGAAGGTAAGAAAACAACAAACACTAAATTATCCCGCTAATTAACATAAACGCTTATACTTAAATCTCAGTAGGCTGAGCAATGGAACAAAATGTTGTCAAAAGCCCAAATAGACATTTCAGTTGGCTGGCTGCTGAGAGCTCCCACCAACCCAGGTTTTATGGGAATACAGACCATGGGCATGAACCTCTTTCACCTAAATTACATTGTGACACCGGCTTTGAAGCCTTAAGGGGACACAGCTGCATGTAAGCTCATTATTTCTGAGGTTCTAGCCCAGGCATGGGCAACCATGGCCCTCCAGGTGTTTCGGGACTACAATTCCCATCATCCCTGACCACTGGTCCTGTTAGCTAGGGATCATGGGAGTTGTAGTCCCAAAACATCTGGAGGGCCAAGGTTGCCTATGCCTGTTCTAACCTATTCCCATAAACCAGTCTTAAAGGGGTGATATCACCACAAGCCCCTCCCCCTTTTTAAAGGCTATAATTAGTGGCAATAGACACGATTATAGCTTTATACAGGATCAAAACTGCCAATTCTTTTAAAGAGAAAGACAGCCATTCTAATGGAAGGATAATTACCAATATAATGTGGAATCAAATTGGATTTATCTGGCACAGTGGCAAATAATAACTAAAACATCATAACTCCCTTCCAAATTCCCCTTGGTGTTAAACAATCAGCTATCAGACATTTAAATTTCACCAATATCATCCCCACCATTCACCAGTAGAACCAATCCAGAAAGTTCTTCTTTATTTCCAATTTGGATTGAAATAGGGAATATCACATCAGCCCTTTCTCTACATGTCATCGGACTGAGATCCTCTTGCTCTGCAACTTTAAACAATTCAGAAGTTACAATCTGATTACAGGTAACTCTTGATGGTGGCCGAGTATCTGCTCCCTTTTAAGTTATTGCCGAATTCCCCGAGACGCTTTGACTCGTGAATACGTTCAAATTGGCATCACTTTACTAACTTTTAACAAATCTGCCCCATGACAAAATCATATCCATACTTCTGATGAACCAAGAGTACGAGATCACCCTCCCAATTTCTAAATTTCACATGCACTTTACCAAGAGCCACCCATTTAAGTTGGCCTTTGTAGGGCTCGACTTTAATAAAGCCGGCTGGTTCCCACTTTAAACCCTCAAGCACTTTGCAATTAACCAAGCTGATATCAGCCCCAGAGTCCATAGAACCCCTAATGATCACACTTCTGCCCAAAATAACAGATTCAGTTCTTAATTTATCAAGCCAGGCCTGCTGCTCAGGAGAAATAAGTTGTGAAACATCCACACAATCCATTTGATTCATTACTCCAGCTGAAGCAATTCTAACACTCCCCCATCTGCATTAGGCTAGGCCACTTCGGTACCAGATGCATAGTTTACCCTTGTTCTTGCTGCCGTTGTAGCCCAATCAGATCACTGTATATGGGACTGTTCAGTGATTTTTCTCATCACCATATTATTAGGCTCTTCTCTTTAATAGTCATCTTCCTAGCTTTCGAAGCTGCCTGGGGAATTAACAGGACTCTGAGCTCTACCACCTCCATTGTGAGTTACACTCTTGGCCTTATTAATTGTCTCTGCTGTAATTTAAGGCAGTCTCTCTTTATATGATTGATCTGACAGCAATAAAAACACACCGGACCTGAAGAAGGACCGGCTAAAAACCTTTCTTCCCCGCAAGAAGAGTTTCCAACTCTGCCCCTGGACCAGGTCTCATCCAAGCAGTTTTTTGGCTTAGCTCCCAGATGTCCTTTTGAGGAGTATAACTTTCACTTGTGAATTTACTAAAACAAGACTTGTATTCTCTGCTCCTTTTGGCCATAATCTGCTCAGTAAAAATGGCCAATTCCTCTAAATCGTGGGGGTTTTGAGCCTGGACTAACTCACCCACCTCCTCTGGGAGTGATTGACAGAATTGTTCTAACTATCAAATCATGAAATTCAGCTAGAATTGTTACACCAGCTGTATGAGTCCATAGATTCACAGTCTTTCTAATCCTTGCCTTATAGGCAGTAATAGGTTCTTTTAGCTTAGGGAATGCTCTTCAAAGTTTGAACTTAAGTTGGTCTTTGACTAAAGCAAATTGATGTAACACCAACTGCTTAAACTTGTGATAGTTTTGCACATCCTCTTGGGGTAACTCACCCAGAACTTCTGCAAGCTCTCCTGACATATGCAAGCGAAGGATCTGGTTGTACTCCCTTTCAAGCACATTGTATCTTTCACAAGTCACTTCAAAGCAATTCAAATATGCGCAAACATCTTCTCCAGCATGAAATTCAGGGATTTTTTCCTCTCCCATTCCTCTCCAGATTTACAGTCGGACTGAGTTGATTGTCCTTAATTAACTGATGGGCTGATATGAAAGTTTTTAGCCACTGCCTCCAATCCTCTTCATGTCTCTGCCCTCTACTTTGGCTGCGTCCCCTGGCACCTCCCACCAAACCCCCGGCACCTCCCACTAAACAGTGCCATTACAGAACACAATAACATAGGCATGAGTTTCTGTAACATCAGTGATCAAGTTAATTATCCCACTGCAGGGCTAGAGCTTAAACACTGTTCGAAATGGTGGCATTTCAATCTATATTTTTGGCAAGATGTTCTTGCCTTCTAAGTGAGGTAAACTTAAGAATTCTCATGAAATGCAAAAAGAAAGAAAGAAGATACTTCATTTAATTAGCACAGCATGTACTTGACAGTTGGGAACAATTTACTAACAAGGGAACAGTGGACAGTGAATTATGGGTGTTGCTTGTATTAGACATGACACTGCTTTATATCTGAATACCACCTTGAGGGCCTCCCTGAGCCAAAAGGCAGTATATGAGAGAAAGAAAAATCTTATTTGTGTCTCTACAAGTTCTCTGATTTCAAACTCTTCTGTTAAGTACATATCCACATATATTTATTATATGTGGCATGATGCAATACCCTGCTACTGCACTTTAAATTAAATATATATAAGATAAAGGTTTTTTAAAAAATGAATAATATAAAATACAAAATAAAAACTCTTCAAAAAGACTAACTTCCCCTGCTGATTATGGGAGCTGGATATCCAGCAATTCTCTTCCTACCCTACCCCAGATAAAAGGCAGCACATTTAATCCAAACAATCATTGTAATAGCAATCCAGGTGATTTGGACTTCATGGGGCCAGCCATATCACTCTCTTTTATTACATAAATGTATATCTTGAAATCATAATGTGCATTTCTGCAACACTTAGACACAGCAATAACCTCTACTGGTTTTTTAGTTCTAGTGCAAGAAATTGTATCAATAAAGGCTCCTATGGCTAATTCTTTTTCCTTTTTTTAAAGTAAAATATCAGTCAATCTTTATGCAAATGCACTATTTGTGAATTGGTCAGAATTAATGCAGAATGGGCTACCAAAATACTACCGTTTCCCATTTGTGCTGCTTATCACATGAATGATACACAAGTCTTGTGCTTTTTTCCAATTCTCAAACAGAGGACTCAACAGGAGGTGGTTGTTAATAAGTAAAAGCATTAGTCTCTTTATAAGGCAGCTTTGCAAAGCAGTGCTTTTGTCCTGTTAATAAATGGGAAACCAGAAATTACCAGTAATTTCACTTGGAGCACAAAAGGAAAGTAATTGTGAGAAATATCAAACACAGTGCTCTGAATAATTATAGCACATAACTGGCTGAGGTTTTAAATCAAGGGTACTTATCTTAATTGAACATCTGAAATGTTTTATTTATACAAAGAAAAGGTGTAAGAAAATTTAACTGATCCAAAGCATGAGGAATATAGTGCTTTGTTCTGGAAGATACTCATGTATGAACTCCTCCATTTCCTTTGACAGGATAGTAGGTAGTGCTTTAAAACCAGCAGCATTGTCAAAGCACATTAAAGTTCATACAGACCTTTTGGGTGAAGAAGCACTTTCTGGTTATCCACAACAGAACCACTGTGTTTTTATTTCAACAGCAGAAATGTTGCCTAAATTTTAAATAAACCAGGTTGGATATTCTGGTTCCTTCTGTCAGTGATCCATATAATTCTCCTGCTTTCAGTGCATCCTTTCATGAACCACACTTACAGCACATGCATATTATATTGCTATAAGCAGGGCTTTTTTCCAGCCAGAACTCACTGGAACTCAGTTCTGGCACCTCTCCGGTGGGTGCCATTGCTATTATAAGAGAACAAGGGAGGTGTTCATTTTTCTAGAAAAATAGCACTGGTTATAAGTTGGGGGGCAGACCCCCCCATAATCTCTACATTCAGTGAAGGGTCAGAATTTGAACTCTTAAATTCATGAAATAACACCAACCGGCTTCCTCATGAGTTCATCCAGGTGATGGCTCGGAAAGGCTTATGATGTCTTGCTTTGTTTGATAATGGGAGCCATCAGTCAAACAGGATCCTGGCATGGAGGAGGTGGATGCCAGGGTAACAGGGGGTGTGATGTCACCACAGGAAAAGTGTGTCTGAGGCTTTTAAAGCCAGAACTACATGCACAGTAGTTGGAAGAGGCTGCACCAAGAGATCGGGGGGGGGGGGGGCATGATAGGCAGCTGCTTTGCACCCAAGCTTGCTGAAGCTATGAGAGGAGCAACAAGAGACTATCTTGGGGTGTACTGTTCTGAATTCACTCACTCCAAATCCAGGATGTAAATATGTGTAAAATAGGGATAACAGTGGGGCAACGAGCCTACAAACTGAAGGCTCTTGCAGATGACGTGATGCAATCTGTGGAGGAACCATTGGAATCTATCCCAAAGGCACTGGAAGATATTAAGAAATCTGGAGAAGCAGCAGGTTTCAGAATAAATAAGAGTTAAACTAAAATGTTGGTGAAGAATGAGAAAGCTAATGTAAAGAATGATTTACAGATAAGTACTGGACTAATGGAAGAGAAAAAGGTTAAATACCTAGGAATATGGTTAACAGCAAGAAATATTAACCTATTTCAAGACAAATATGTTAAAACCTGAAGAGAAATTAAGAAATATCTTGAAATATGTGGAAGGATGAAACTTTTGTCAATGGGAAGGATGTCAGTCATAAAAATGTATTACCAAAGATGCTTTTCTTATTCTGAACAGCTCCGGTGATCGGCAATGTAGGACGCTTCAAAGAGTGGCGAAAGGGCATTTCTGTCTAGGTTTATCTGGCAGGGGAAGAAGCCAAGGATAAAATATAAAATTTAAATAGATTTTCTATTTTATCCTTGCCAGATTTAAGATTATACTATGAGGCATCATCTTTGTTGGTTAAATGAGTGGTTAACATTGAAAAATACACAGGTAATTTGGCTGGCATACATATCTGTGGTATGGGGAAACTAGAATGCATAAAGGTTTCATAAATCATGCATGGGGGGGATATAGTGTGGGATAAATACAAAAACTTGCTGGAAAGGAGAATACCATTATGGATTTCACTCACAGAAACCATATCGTTGAAAAAAAGAAATATGAGAGATGATTGGGCAACATATAGAGATTTGTTAACAGGGGTGGAGTGTGAGATTAAACTAAAGAGGTTTGAGGAGGTAGCAGGAACAGTAACAAGTTGTTTACAATATTATCAGTTTAATGAGCTATTTAATTTGTTTAAAAAGAATCGGCTCTTACGAATCAATCTCTCAGCTAGAAAGAGACCTGCTAGAGAATAATAAAAAAGTAATGCTTAAAATGTATAAGATGCTATTAGAATGGCAAACAAAAGACCAACAGGTGAAATAATCAATGACACACTGGGCAATAGATATAGGACATAATACTGAAATGGCTGTGTGGGAACGATTGCTGAATGTGGATTTGAAATTGACAGCATGTTATGAGAGAAAAGAAAACTATATGAAAATGATCTATAGATGGTATCTGACACCTACTAAATTAGCAAAAATGTTTAAGTCAGAATCAGATACCTGCTGGAAGTGTAAAGAGAAGGAGGATACCTTTTTCCATATGTGGTGATCATGTAGGGTAACAAAAGCATTCTGGGAAATGATTTATGAGTTGAAAATAATGTTGAAGATAACTTTTGTTTTAAAAAACAAGGTTTTCTATTAGGAAAACATTGTTTATATATGCTACTACTGCTGCCCAAATGATATCTGCCCAGAAATGGAAAGAAGCAGCAGTTCTAACTAAGGACTAGCAATTAAAACTGATGGAGTACGCAGAAATGATGAAACTTACTGGAAGAATAAAAAATCAAGAAGAAAGATGATTTAATATAGAATGGGGTGAGGAAATCATGGAAGGTGCAGTATAAATAAATTAAAAGGAATATAAAAGGAAAATTAGTAAATAGGCTTGAACTGGATATACAGTGGTAAAAGATATAACATAAGTAACTGCAGAAAGAGGGTTCGAAAAATGTTTTTGGATTGATTGTGTAATTTCTTTTTTCTTTGTTAAAATATTTGTAAATTGAGAAAATAAAAATAAAAAAGGAGAATACATGCAAAATAAACCTTATTTCTTATAGAAAGTAGTCTCTGCTGTGCTTTATTTCAAAGAAATGCAAACCCTGGTTAAGTTCCAAGACCCCTGGAATTTTGCTACAGCTTGGCAGAGATTAGAGTAGCCCATAACAATATTCTCTACAGACAGAACATTTTGCAGAAAATTTCACACATCTATATCCTTTTTCAAACTCTGGGAAATCAAACCAGAATGGTTATTTTCGCTCCAAATCCTCTCATTAGAACTGTCTGAAGGACATGGCGCCCAATATTTAGGAAGTATAAATACAAGAGCTCTATTTCTTCAACTTTACAGACTTCCAGCCAATTTCATAGGTCTCCACTTGGTACAATCTAAGCCCCACAAACTTATCTAGTTATTCCCATTGCTATATATGTGGTATTAAAAAGAGATACTGACATTTCCAAACTACTCCATTAGATGACCAGGAATTTGAATCAGAATCTCCCATTCCTTGCCAAGCCAAGTAAACTAATATGCAAACAGTTCCAGGATATGGTGGGCAATCCTTTGCCAGAGGTATTTTTCCATAGGGGCTGGGTGGACATTTGTCAGGGATACTGTAGTTGCACGTTGTATTGCAGGTCCTGCATCAAGCAGGACATTGCACTAGTTGACCTTCAAAATCCTTACCAGTTCTATAGAATTCCATGTGAAATTTATCTAAATGAGTTAACTTAAATTGCTTTGACTGGAATGGAATTTAACAAAAATGATGAAAATTAAGTTTTCAGCGGCAATAATATTTCCTTATTATGAAGTTAGCCTCTGTGGTAGTATACCCCCGAGAAAGTATGTGTCTAATGAGCCCAAAAGCCATGTGGGTATGTTGTTCTTAAGTTGTTTTCACACGGCAGTGCAAAATACATTTTCAACTCCTTTTGCAGCAACTAACCATGCAGTCACTGCTTAGAATTGCTCCTGCTGTCACCAGGAGTTAATAGACATGGAGACTGGAGATGCTAAGCACAAAGCAGAAATAATTGAGTGCTTCCTCCCTAAATGAAGTGTGGGAGATGATGGAAAAGCTGCAAAGAATCACCAGCCTGAGGCAACACAAAGTGTCAACAAGACAGGAGAACATCTCTGATACAGCTGCAGCCAGATTCTTTGACTAATCACTCGACAGCCCCATGTCAGAAACAATTTGCTGCCTCTAGGGGGGAAATGCAAAAGTGCTTGTTTTCAGCTTTCTGCAGTCTTTAGCTATATAGTAAACTTCATTTAATGGCAAAAACACTCAAAGGCTGGTACAAGCTAATTTGTTGCAAAGCAAATAGGGAGTATACATTTTGTTTCATATATTAGATTTACAAATGCTAGAAAAGTATTTTTAAAAAATAATAATCTGGGAGTGTGCATTATAGTTCATCTGGCAGGAAAGGCATTGTTTTGCTTAACAAATGAACAAACATTCTACCTTCTGCAACACACACATGCAGCCTTATGTGGCTCTCTGTTGTTCTCCTAACAAATATCTAATGATTCTACAGCAAAGTACAGCAAGAACAGATTATCTGTGGGAGCTCTCATAAAAAAAATAATTCTTTTCTTAAAAATGAATACAGAATTGATAGAATGAGAATTACATTCACATGCATGTAGCCTGATCCTCATTTCCTCAAAAGTAATTTCACTTATTTCAGTGGTACTTGTACTCAAGTAAACATACAGAATTGCAAACTGAAAGGTAAAATGCTAATCTAAAATGAATAAAGACACACTGGCCAAAATGTGACACTTATTGCAACTATTGTAGCTGTTATTGTTATTATTATTATTATTATTATTATTATTATTAGACTGCCTATTGACTTGGTAACTAAAAAATCTTCTGCTGAATTTGCTCAATGTATGATAACTAGAAATATAAACATGTTTAATGTTAGTTGAAAGTTCAAACCACCCCATCTCTGTATACCTATTGCAAGAATTATGTGATGACACACTATTAACATGTAAAGCGGGACAAAAATATGTATTTTAGTTCCCATTTATGTCATTAATGAGTGTGAACAAGGTTTTCTGAATACAGGTATTGCCAGATGAAAATAGTTCATTAATAATAATAATAATAATTATTATTATTATTATTATTATTATTATTATTATTATTATTATTTATTTATACCCCGCCCTCCCCAGCCAAGGCTGGGCTCATCTAAAATAGCTGAATAATGTGAAATATACTTACCACAGAAAAAGAGAATGCAATGGAGTTTCTTTTTGACTAAATGTCTTAAGAATTGGTCTGTAAGTTGTTATATCGTTTATGTCTCTTAAAAAAAAACATTTTGGCCTACCTCTGCACCTGTGCTGAACAGGCATATGACTCTCATCACAGTATATTACACAATGAACAATATGCCCAGAATCAAGATGTGCAAACAAACATGAACTTTGGATCTGGCATTTAGAATGCAATAAAAATGCATTCTTTTTGTGAAGCAGGTCTCTTTTATTTATGGAACTCAAACTGTCCAAACAGACAGATAAAATACTCTTCCCTGTAATGTAATAAGCAGGATTCCACTTACCTGTAAATGTTACTCCTTGAGCGCTTGCCTGGGGAATTCCATTTATTGGATTTTACATGTGCAAAGAGAGCAATGATCAGTCCCTACTGTAGCACTTACTGAATATCAAGTTTTTCACAGAGAGGCATGAAAATTGAGTGAAAGCATGCCTTTCACCTTTCAAAGGCCCACAAGTGGAGAATGAGGAAGGCAAACACATGAATCCATGCAGAGCTGCGGGGCCCTGCCTCATAACTTCCTTCTCCCCCCTCCATTATTATATAGTGGTTTCACCCATTTTATTTGTATTTTTTATTTATATAACTAGGCATATAAAAGGTGTTTTTTTTGGGGGGGGGGAATAATGTATCAGCCTTAACGGAACAGTATGCCATAATTTAATGAGAATTTAACAAACTTTACCATTGATGAATTCATGTGCATAACCTTGTTACAATCAAAACATCTGGATTGTGAGCCGTAGGCATTTGTTTTACTATTTTACAAGCCACTACTACTGCTTTGCCACAGTAATTTTTCACCCATTATCTTTCTCCGTATTTTGAAACCCAGTGAAGAAAGTCCATTGTTACAGGTGAGATCACTGATATGGAACTCAGTCAAAGTGCAATAATAAAATGAAAAAGAATATAGTAAAAAAGGGAAAGCTTGACAGTCATAATCATGGCTATTGTTCTTGATTTCATGGTCTCTGCACAGTCTAAAACATTAAGAGCAACTCATAAAATAATAATAACAACATGCACTGAAATAAAACTGGTTTATCCTGAATAACAGGGGACTGACCAGATTAAACAAATCAATGTTATTGCTGGCTTCCATCCTAGTGGTGATATTGGAGGGAACAATCAATTCATTTTTGCAGAATATTTGTTCTTTCTGTTTGTTCTCTTTCTCAAATGCATCAGTTTTGATCTAAAATTGCTCATTTGTTTTCTTCTTTTAGTATCACAACTTGTTCATATATATATATGTGTCAAAGTTTCCAGCAGTGCTGGTAATACAAATACACCCCACAGATTACCGTAATCAGGTGATGTGATCATTTATGTGCTACAATTAATATTGTTTTAAAAAAATATATTTATGGTATTTTCATAATACAGATTTGTTGTCCTCTTTTGTTTTCAGCATTCTTAAAAGTGTAGATAGTTCTACGTTTTCTTGCCATTTATTGCACCAATACATAATGAAGGTACTTAATTTTTCAATGTAAATATTATTTAAGTGCCTCGCCAGATTGCCCCTGATCAACAGCGAGGAACAATCCAGAGTCAAGGGGCAGGGCAGTGAGCAGGAAGGAAGAGAGACACATGGAGTCTGCAGAAAAAGCAGCATGAAACTGTTTACAATAGGCTTTCTAGCAGCCCTTTAGCTGTACATGCCTCTTCCCAGCAGGGAAACTGCACACATGGTCAAACTGAGCAGGATTGAATGCTCTGCTCACCAGCTTGTTGCAGGGAGCTACTTCACTACTTTGCTCCTCACATGGAATGCACTGGTGAAGCAGAACCCTGCAGGACTGAACCCTCCATTCACCAGCTGGTAAGTGAACAATGCAACCCTGCTCAGTTTGGCTGTGGGTGCAGGGGTGTGCTTCGCCAACATGTTCTTCATGCTATATATGAATAAGCTTCCACATGAGGTCTTGGGACCATGCATAAATAGTGCTAAGCCGTCTGTGTATGAACTGATATTAAAGTCTCTCATTCCTAGTTTCCTTCCATACAAAAGTGTATGTGGGGAAAATGCCACCCCCCATGTTGTGTGAGGAATAGACTGCAAAACCGGGAGCCATTTTTGGTAAACCTTTATCTAGAACAGATTGCTGTTGATTCTTTCCAGTCCTATGATTTATGAGGAGCTCTTTAGAATCAGCTACCTCTATTTCCACTGGTGACATATTTTTCAGTTTGATATATTTGAAATGTGACATTTTATGAAATCTACTTGAAGCAACACAAACTTTGTCTTTCTTCCCACCCACTCTGTTCACAGAATGAAAGAGCTGAATATTTAAAACGTATCTGCAATATAAGATGCATCATGTATATGAATGATTAGTATCTACTATTTATTCATATCAGTTTGTTCTGCATTTTCAAACTATAACCAATTTTTAAGAATATGACAGCAACACAGAATTGTGGAGCTAATGTTTATTATCTCTCAATGCTTTTTAGCACCAATTTGTCCTTTTTACAACTAAAATTATGACTGCTCTAGTTCACAGCCAGGCAAACACAAAATGGCATCTTTTCAACAATCTGGGCTCCTCCTAGCTGAAATAGCTAGCAACAGAAATTTATAACTGAATGTAAACAATTCTGTGACAAATGTAAAATGGAAATATAGTTCAGATTATTCTGGCCAGGAAGTCTCTGGACAGAGGGACATTTTTCTTGTGGTGTCACTGTCCTGTTTGAATATTAAAAGTTGTGTTAAACAGACTCGGATGAAAAACAAAGACAGGGGGCGATAGGGTCTACAGGTAGGATGATACTCTTCTTTTGTTCACAACTGGAGGATTTTTGATTTTCTAAACAGACAAGTTAGTCTGTTCAGTTTTGAGGAAGCATAGTGCTCCTTGGAGTGGCTTGTTACAGGGTAAGCAGAATTTACTCTAAATGGTTGATTATGTTCTATGGGATTGTTTGCTGTATATGGAAGACAGAGAGCCTTTCTTTCATAGGTTTAGTGACTTGGGTCCTACAAATTTGTCTTTAGGGAACGACCTTCAGAACAAGAATCTCTGGGGCTCAGTGTTTGAGAGTTTATAACAGGTTGTGAAAGCTACAAGGCTTTAGGAAAGGCTGTGATTGAAATATAATCATACTGTTGCCAGCAGAAGGAGGTAATAGGGCCTTTCCATTAAACCTGGGAGGAGATTGTTCTTAGAGAATGGATGCCAACCATTTAAAGTGTTTAAATGCATATATATATACAGATTCAAAAAGAAACGGCATGGCTAAAGGCAGTGGTACTGTGAAGATGGTGCCATTTTACATGCTTTATTTCTGTAGTTCATGGCATCAGTGAACTCAGCATAACCTGATATTAGTTATTTATTCCATAAAAATTATACAACGCTTGATTGAAAATACTAAGCATCTGGGTAGACTTGTCTATACAATAATGTTTTTAGCAGGTACCAAAAATTACAGTGAAGACACCTGCTGGATATCAATAGGAAGTGAGTTCCAAAGCGTAGGTGCTGCCACATTGAATGATTGGTTTCTCACAAATGCAAAACAGGTGTTATGTGGCACATGTAGTAGTGCAGACAGCCCAATTAAAACCATTTTAGCATATCAGGTATCTCTAGTCAATATAAATGTATCCATTTCCCCATTCCCCTAGATGTATTTTACTATTTGATTATTATTTAGATTTATACCCTTTCAAATTTATGATATCAATGTTACTTACCATAAACAAATCCAACCTACTGTAAAACAAAATACTTTAGGTGTAAGAATACACATCAGTTTACTGCAAGGGTATCTTTACTGTTTCCCATCATTTCCTATTTGTCTCAAGATTTCCTAAAGTATGGAAGAAACAAATTATACTCAACAGAAAGCAATCCATTATTATGTGGTGTTAAGCAATACAACATAAAATATGCACAGAAGCGGGGTATTTTAAAAACTTACTCAAAAGATGGAAATCTGTTCTTTTAAAAGGTATAGGATTTTTTACGTAATTTCACTGACGAAGAAGTGTAGCTATATCCTAATAAAGTAAAATCTGAATTTTCTACATTTAATATCAGCAATGGCTATGGGAGTTAATGGTGATTGTAAGCCTTTGAGATTGCTTCCCCTGCCTGCTTAGAAGCACAAGGTAGTCTTGGTTCCATAGTGTAAGAAACGTGACTAGAAAATAAAATAAAATAAAGGCCTTTTTAAATCCTCAGGAAGTCAAAATTCCAAATATGTTATATGTCTGCTTGGAAATACAAGCCTACCAAGAATATTATTCCACTTACTCACAGATTTATCATTGCTGTCTGAATCACAGTTTTTTTCAGTTCAGTAAACTGTTAAACATACCTGCTTGTCCATATGCATGCATATATACTACAGACTAAAAAAAAAACTGTGTAAAGAGTGTACTCTTAACAAAGAATAAGACTTACTCTTAGGATAATACAGAATTATAGCCTAAATAAACTATTGCTGATGATTCAGGTTATCAGGGGCTACATAATAATAATAATAATAATAATAATAATAATAATATTTATGCTATTAATGGAAACAATTGCCTTCTCCTTAAAATATTTATTTTCATTGTACTATGGAAACTTCTCCAAACATTCCTTACAATGTACAGTTTGAAAAGAAAGATAATGAATTAACATTCACAACTAAGAAAAGTCTATTTGTCCTAGATGAGCAGTTGCAGGATAAAAATAATCCATTTGTTTTGATTAAGGGATCTGTCAGCTTTGAACTGCTTAAATACTATCCTCCTCTTACGTAACCGAGACATTATTTTTATATTCATTGTTTTCAGTCATATGCCCTTCTTTCAGACTACTAAATGGCAATAAGAGTGAAACAGGAAGGGGAATGAGGTCTCTCTCTCTCTCTCTCTCTCTATATATATATATATAGGCACCTTGTCGTAACTTCCCAGCTAGCTGGAATTCTAGGAAGGTAGCCAGAGGAATAGGGGATGCTCCTGAAGAAGCTGAGACAGAGAAAGATGAATAGAAGTTCTAGAGAGGAGAAGGAAGGCTGGGGAGAAGGTGAAGGAAAGGCACAAAACCAGGGAAGGAATGAAGGGGGAAGCACTTGTCCCCTTAGGTCATACCTCCCGTCAGAAAGGGGGGGGCCTGCAGTCTGCCTGTGAACATTTGAATTCTGACACGCTCCTAATAATCAAAACCCTATTTTTTTCAAGCTCCATACAGACAGCAAGAACCCAACCACTTTCTGAAGTTCCAAGAAATGAGGCAATGCAGAGGAATGTTAAGGAACCTGGAGAAGGAGGGAAGGCAAAAAATACCTCACAGAGAAATGAGGGTTGAAGAATGAGGGAGAGGAGGGTTTCCGGTGCCTATCTGCCTTAGTTGAGGCAGCCCCCACAACATCACAGGGATCAAAGGCAGAAAAAAAAAAGAATGATAGAGGGTAAATCATTCTTGGAAATTCCTCCCAGGGAAGGGAGGAACAGGCTTCACTTGCAGTCTGTCTCAGTACCCGGCATTGAATGTGCGGGTCAGGGAGGCACTGAGTGTAAAAGCACTTCACCTAGTGAAAACCATCCTACACCATCATTAAGAAGCAGAGGTTCTCCTGTTAATTGGTGATTAATTAAAATGAAAGTACTCCAATATCCCATGGAATGGAAGCTGGATCCCACTTTCTTGGGCTGTCAAAATTTCTAAATGTTAAATGAGTAGTGAGAAAGAGTGGACTGGTGGCGTGTGTTGTTGTTTGGAAACACCAAGCAAGATGAGAGCATGATAGGAGGGAGCTAATGAGATATTTTGAGAATTCTCCAAGATTATAGCCCCACCTCTCATTCCTAAGCTAAGAATTCCTAAGCTGGAGGAATTTCAAGAATGGGACAGCAGACAAAGTCCAAGGACTTGATAATTGGACATGTATTAACATGAATAGTAATCATTAAAATGCAGCTGTTATCTAAATGATTAATATACCAACTGAAAGGTAATTAGATATTAATAAAAAATATGCTGCAGCAATATAAGAACTGGAAAAAACATTGATCAAGGAGCACAGGAAACCACTTTGATTAAATTGTATAAATTTGGAAATAATTGGAATTATTTTGATATTAATTGGAATCTGTATAATTGGCAAAACTGTGGTTAATAAAACTTTATTATAAAAAGAAGAAGAGGAGGAGGAGGAGAGTAGCTTTGCTGATCAACAACTCTGGCATTGATTCCAGCCCTTGATTGATTTCATAGAACAAAGGTTATCTACTTCTGATTTACTGCCTCTAAGAATCCCCCAAGAGCAATTAGCAAACACAATTACCTAAAATTTCAGGAACTAATTTTTTTAAAAAAAAATTGTGAATATCAAGAAGTATGATTGTGTGCAAGGCATTAGTATTTCCTCTGTTCTATGTAGACTGCTCATTCCATGCAGAGCATGGGAGGGGCACAGACGCGGTTACAAAATTCTTAGGGGTGCAAAATTTCTGTTCCTCACTCATCTGAGCCCTCAAAGCCCCTGAACTGCAGCTGCACCTCAGAAATTTTCTCAGCAGTACCCACAGCCAGTTCTGCAGAGTACTGGCTCCAACAGCCAATGGCAGGGCAGAAAGACCAGGACCTAGAACTGGGTTTGTGCTTGTAAGCAAGGGACTGCAGGTTCTACTATAATGGAAGCAGCTGCTAGTTGGGCTCAGAAGGATAGGGGACAGAACAAAAGGGGCTCGTGACAGAGAGATGTGCCCTTGCTTACCGCAGCCAATTCATTCTGTTTCTCCATCTTTCGTTTTGTTCTCCTTGCCTTATGCTTATATAAAAGTGGAGAGGAGAGTGGGGGAGATATTAGCTGGTGACAGTGGCAGTGACTGGTGAGAACTGAGGCTATGCTTCTCCCGCTCAAAACTGCCATCCGTAAGAGATGGAAGAGGCTGTGGCACCCATTCAGTTAGCTGAAGGGGTGCGGGGTGTAGGAGCCATTGCCCCCTCACTCTCTTTGGAGGGGGGAGTTAATGAACTGAGCAGGGGTTGAGGGGAGAGAGAAGCCACTCAACACCCTCCTTCTCTGGTGAGGGGGCTCCTGCTGCTCCCTTCCCCTCTGCCCTACCCTGGCCACAGAGACCTGCTTCTGCCTCAGAATTGAAGTTGTGCGGTGGCACCCGCACGGCATATAAGGTGGCGCAGAAGGAAACTCCCCCCTTTTTAACTTCCTCTTCTCTTCTCACACCCTCTTGTGGAGGCAAGTTTATGCTTGCCCCAACCCCTCCTCTCCCCCCACCCTTCGGCCATCCCCCAGCAATGTGGCTAGAAAAATCCCTTCAGCACTTTTGCAGGGGAAGCACCACAACTCCAGAACTTTGTGTGCAGCCTTAAGGGAGCCTGGCTTTCCCCCTACCCCAATATGTAGGGATGTGTGAGGGATGTGTTTGTGTGTTGGGGGAGTTGCCGCAGAGGAGGCACAATACTTGCCTTGCTCTGGGCGCTGACAACCCACACTATGACACAGGCATAGGCAAGGGTTATCCAGCACTTGGTGGGCCACCATGCAAGTCTGTGCCATATGTTGTGCACACTTAATTTAAAGAACCAAAAGCTTTCTTAACAATTGAGTCATCTGTTCTCTTTATCATTGGTTTTTACTTGAATAAATTCATTAACATATATAAGCTGTCTGGGAAAGGTTGTTTGTGTTAACCTCAGGAGCATGTAGATAGTGATATTTATTTTATATGCATATCATCATTCTACTCATGCCTTCTTCAACTGCACAAAGCTGCAAAACGGATGAGTTCTATTTTAACTGGGTAATTGCCATTTTTATTGTGAAAAGTCAATACTCTAAATTTACCTAGAAATTTGCTGGTGCTTTTTAAAATAATCAATAAATCCTAAAACATTTTTCTTCAGTGCATAGTGAATCAAGATATAAATGGTTTTCTACACAAACAAGATATTCAATATTCAATGAAATAAACAGACTACCTTTCAACAGTTCAACAATTTGAACATGAATGTTTAGAGAAATGTTCAGTGAATCATGTGTTCCATTAATTTGCTTTAATAATCTTAACTCTTACCTTTCTGTCAAGTACCATCCTAATACTGAAAAGCTAGCTTTTTTTGTTTCCATCTACAAGTGTTGTTTTCATGTCAATAATATTACTTAGTGTGAATCACACTATTGAACCACATACAAATCTAATAAGTATACAAGCAAATAAATGTACTTGCTACTATAATTTATTTTGACTGAAAGGTCATTCCTGGAAAATCAATATTCTTCTGTTCCTAGCTAACAAATTTGTATATAATACAGAAATTTAGGCCATGATCTTATCATTCCTGATGGAATCCAGAAAGCACAAAATCATTGCTGTAGCTGAGACTGCTAAGCATAGAGCACAACACTGAGATGTCTAAGCATGTTGTGCAATAGTGGCATGGTTGGAAAAGTCCACCTGAACATTGTTCCTAAGAATTGGGTGGTAATTTCACCAGAGCATCAGCAGTTGGGCACACATAGTTTGCTTGCAGACACATAAAGCCACATCATATCTTACTTTCCACATTGTACTAGGCCTTATTTTAGGACACCAAACTTTCATGTGAAATATCTTCTTCTTGCCACCTCCAAATCTCTATGATATTGCATTTGCAGCTGTGAAGCCTCTGGCACCAACTGGCTAAGCCGTTGTGGTGGCATCCAAGTTTCTCCCACTTGGATCAATGCCCAGGGAACAAAACTAGTCTAGCTTCACTTAAGAAAAGTTGTTTGCTAGGATTAAAAGCTCACACAGCTGATGAATGAAAATAGGATCTGAAACTTAGGGAAATTAAGGAACAGGCAATTCAGAAGTAAAGAGACTGTGACGAAAGGCTACTTTGGACTAAATAACAGGTTCCCAGAAGGAAGACGTAGGTAATAAAGCTTACTAAAAAGGGCACATAATCATAATCCCTCCCTTTTTTATCCTCACATGATCTGTGATAGCCAGGTTATTTTTACTCCCACTTTTCAGTTTGGAGACTTGAATGAAATATAATGCTTTTTTTAATGGCTACTCTTACTTTACCATGGCTCTTCAAAAAGTGTGCATTCCTACATCCAAATAATCAGTTAAACAAAGATATGTGGAATGTAAGAAATAAATGCACATTTATTATGAAAAAAAACATAAACTAAATGGTATTATGAAACCACCCAAAACCACAGCTATATGAGTAAACTTGGCATTTGTTAAAATTCTGAGCCAGTATAATCACCTTGCTCAGTATACTGGAATAATTAAACTACTTTTCCATTCAAAAAGGCAGTCCCCATCATCAATCTTGCCATCTAAAAAAAAATTACCAACCTGGAACTAGTGTAATTAAATAGGGATGCTGCTAATAAAAGAAATAGATAATTCCTAGATTAAAAAAAATCTGAAAATTGAAGAAATGCCCTTTTAATATCTATGCTGAGAATATATTTGCTTCAAAACGAAATGTATTAGAAGTTTGACAGTCTCTCTGATCAAATAATAACATAATAGCTTTTGTCCTGTGTCAGTATATGTTAGCCAGCATCAGAGGAGAAAATAAGCAGAGGGTTGCTATTGTGTTGCTATTTTAGAAGGGCCTTCCATCTGGTAGGAAGCACAAGCCATCAGCATTGTAATTAAAATGCAATTACTGTCCCCCATCACAATCCCAGGATGATCATTCCATCTGTGTGATATACAAGGGAGGGGCACACATTTCCCCCCTTTCCAGCCCCATTAAGTTCATTTTCTTTGTATTAATTTATCTAACACCAAGGGTATAGTGTTATCTTGCACAGCAACATGTCACAAACTCTGCACTCCAAAAGCCTAAAATCACATATTTTGAATTTCTGCACCATCCTTTGAACAAAAAACATTAATTACTTCTGATTCACCATCTGTAATTAAAATATATCACTACAGCAGATTTACCTGCACTTGTGGGTATCGGGGTGCATGCTTCTGTGGCTGTCACAAATGAATGCCTCAGAGACATTAAAACAGAAGTTAAGATATATTGAAGAAGAAGAAGAAAAAGAATAGAGAGTTTAAATGAAAAAAACTGCATTCTTTCCACCTTCACTGCAGTATATCCCTGGTGAGCATGTGCCTCTTGAACCAGTGATAAAAAGCTGAAAAAACAAACTTTGACATCAAAGCCAGGATGCTCTAACTCAGGTCAAACTTTATGTGCAAACTTTAATTACTATTTGTTTTTGGACATTTAAGGTACAACCAGTTTAAACATAGGTCAGTGGTGCATACAACTGAGTCCTCTGAGGGGTCTGAGGGACCAGTTTAATTAGATTGACCTTTACTGCAACACAAAGGATGTGGGAAATTTTTGACTGGGCACAGAAGCCAGACAGAGTGGCGAAGGAAGCCTCTCCTGCACCCAAGGTGGAGGCACCGAGGGGTGGGGCAAACAGCCTGGCAGCTCGCACACAGTGCCTGTACAGACAGTGCTTGAGTGGCAGCCCGTATGGGCGCCGCGCACCCTCGGCCACTCTACAGCTGGGGGGGAGGCAGCAGGCGATATTTTCACCCCCCCCCCAGGGTGGCACCCGGGGCAGACCACCCCCTGCAACAGGCTCGGCATCTCACTTACCACTCACACTGATGTGCCCGCTCTCACTTAAATATATTGCCCCCACCTCACTGAACAACCTTTTACCCGAAGGCTTAAAAACAAAACCTAACTATCCCAGAGTATCCTGTGGGGGATCTTTGTGAGGGGGATAACCAATAAGTTGGGAGTCTCAAGCAGGTGTTCTTTAAATAAACAATAAATATTTATTTTTAAAGCAAAGTAGTATAATACAAGTGGAGAAACTTAGGTTACTTCAATAATAATGTGGTACCTCTAGTTACGAACCTGAAACTGTTCTTAACTAGAGGTTTGCTTTCACTAATAGGACCTCTTGCTGCTGCTGTGCCGCTGGCACACGACTTCCATTCTCACCCTGGGGCAAAGTTCTCAACTCAAGGTAACTGTTCCAGGTTAGCGGAGTTTGTAACCTGTGGCGTTTGTAACCTGTGGCGTTTGTAACTCAAGGTACCATTGTAATATGCTAGTTCAGTTCAATTCGTTCTCAAAGGTTTCGACTTTATAGGTTGGTTCCTTTCCAAGGCGGTACTTTCCTTCACCACCAACCCCTTTAACAAATCCAGCTCCTGAGGTACTTTCAGTAACAGTCTTAAGGGCTCACCACACACCCCTTCCTTCAATGAGTTTTGGGAGTCTCTTCTTTCCTCAGAAGTCTCTCCCCTCCAGACTAGTTTTGAGGCCTAAGTAGACTGATCTTTTTCAGCTCCTACTTTTCCTGTCTCACCCTCAGTCTCCCAGCAAGATCCGGTCCTATTACTCCTGCAGTCCTTCACTGTACACTCGGAGTGGATGTTTTCTCCAGAACCAACTCTCCCTCCTTAACACTCTGTATTCCAACCTGACTCCTATCCTATCTCCCTACCTAACTCCCAACATCCCTCCTCAACCACCTCAACTCAACCACCTTAAACTCCCCAACTAACTCTATCTCCCTACAGAACCTCTCCTTTTAAACTCTCCCTCCTGGAACCATAGCCAATCAGAGGTTGCCGTTCTTTAACCATTTGCTGGCAAGAGAAAAAAGTAAAAAGAAACACTTGTGGAACCAACTTTTCCATCACCCCCCCCCCATACACCCGTGGCCAGATACAGGACCACCTGTGACCAGCAAAGATCAACAGTGGAGTCTCTCCCTCTCCCCTCCCCTCTCTCCAGGGCTAAAACTGTGAACTACACTGCAGGATTGTAGCATACTATTCTCTTAGTCCGACCTGCAACATGGTGCAGTGCAGAATTGTGGGAAGCTATTCTATCAGATTCAGCCCAGCCTCCAACCTGCAACATGGGTTTAGTACCTCTGGACAACACTGCATGGGTTGCTGTAAATCACTCAGAGTCTGGACCTCATACAGTATAATGTAAACTACAGTAATCATTCTCTTTTGCTCTCAAATTACTTTTCCTCTTGGAGGAGGAAAAAGAGGAAGAAGAAAATGGAACAAGAGGCAGAGGAAGAGACAAGAGATACCACTGACCTTCTCTCATCCTTACCACCAACATACTCCTTGACTATGTTTTCCTGTCAGATAGCTTCTCTAGCCAGCCAGCCTCTCCAGCCAGTGTTCTGAAGTCTCTGAGGTTGCTGTAGCAATATTCTCCTCCTCATCAGCCACTGCCAGACAGACAGACAGACAGCTGACGCCAATCCCCCTTTTTCTTTTCCAACTGATTCAGTTTTCTTTGCCTACTGAGCATGTTCACTCCTTGTTGAACGGTTCAGGGGATTTCCCCCCTCGAAGGTTGTTTTAAAAATACATGTTTGTACTTTAAACCTTTTAGGCCTTACTGCTAATATCCACCAGTTGATGTGGCATGGCCCTCATATGTTTACCCAGAAGTCCACAGCGTTCAGTCGGGCTTATACTTAAAACAGTGTAGCCTTACAGCCCATTCCTATGCATGTTTGCTCAGAAGTAAACCCCATTAAGTTCAGTGTTATTTATGCCCTTGTAAGGAAACCTGGGATGCTAACTTTAATTTTGTATTGCATAAGGGGATGCATAGGTGCAGTGAAAAGATGACTTGGTGTGACACACTCCCTAGTGGTCATTGATGATAAGTCAGCACAGCAAAAGAAGATAGTATTGACATCTAAAATGAGATAATTCATTTCTCGAATGAGAAAGCAATTTCCATGGTTGCTGAGTCCATCAAAACTATTAATGACTTTTAAAGAGTTAGTCCAGGAAACAAGAAAAAAAATGGATAGACTGCATGAGTAAAGCATTCTCATGTGGGCATTTATTTGCATAGGTCATTGACACTGAAGAGTATATGTAGGGTGGGTTTGCTTCTGCATATTGCTTTATGTATAGCGTTCATACCTTGGCTACATATTAACTGGCTTTCCATCTATGGACCACAAAACTAAGGTACAAGAAACAAGAAGGCTGAATTACCAGGTATTATTAGATTTGACAACAGAATATTAGCAATTGTACTCCATATCTTCCATACTGAACTATCTCTATTTTCTTTGGATCTGATGCTATTGTTTTACAGAATCCAGTTTTTATAGAAACTGAGCTTCCAGGAAAACTGATTTAATTTAAATGCAATTAATCAAATTTACTGACCAGCTTCAACCTTATGGGGTGGTTTTAAAATAAATAGTTAGTTAGTTGGTTTATATCCACCTTAAATGCTTTTGTGTCTAGGAAATGGTCAGATTACAACAAACAAATTATTATCCCACAGCCAGTGTCAGTACTTGGGCACCAGCGATTCTCATACCCTGATATGTAACCCACTTTCCCATGTGCTTTCCAGACACTGAGAAAACTAGCAAGAAGTATGTATTAAGGACCGTGGAAGTAATGCGGCTGATGAACCCACCTCAATCTGAGTGAGCCCCTCCTCAATCAGAGTACACTGTGCTTCTTCCTTATATTCTGCCTAAAACTTTCATCTACAACAAATCTAACAACCTATAATAAAAATTTACCTCCATGATGTTTCATTGGTATTTACTAGACTATAAGAAAAATTAGATTCAAGGATCACAAAAAGAAATTAATAATAATAATATTTTTTTATTTATACCCCGCCCTCCCCAGCCAAGGCCGGGCTCAGAGCGCCTTACAAGCAATAATAAAAACAAGATGAATGGTTACAACTTAAAAACAAAAATAAAATACATTAAAATAATGGAACATTAAAATATTAAAATGTAGCCTCAAATTGTGTGCTCTTGGTGGGAAACGTGCCATAATTTGCCTGCACTGCCACAAAAAGCCTGGAAAAGATTCTCATCAAAATTTAGATTGGACCAAATGCCAGAGTGAAAAATTGTTTGGTAAATCTTCCTTTCATGTTAACTCTGAGAGTATGCTTCTCAAGGCCTTGGCAAAAAAAAGATAAACAGAAAACACTAGGATATTATTTATTTTGCCACTTGACAAGAGTGGTCAGAACTAAAACACTTCCTTTGGAAGATGACCACAATGGAGATAGTAATATCAAAAGGTAACAATAGCTGAGACATCTAAGTATGAAACTAAGGTTTGAGCTTTTAAGTGGGAATGATCACATGAAATTTAGAATGATTTAGTAGAATGTTTAGCTAAAGGATGCAGTTCAATAGGAAATTATACACACTTTCTTTGATAAGCCTGAATGCTTGTATCTGATCTTTTAAATGAATACCCACTCCTAATGAAAGAAGATGAGGTAACAGCAGATGTCATCCATAAAGAATATGCTTTTATCATACTATATTGATATAAACTCCTCATACTTGTGTGAGTCAACAAGCACCATTCTCAAGGAACTGAAGGATGGTATTGTGGTTGTTAAGGTATACTTAAAGCAATAGCCTGAAAGAACAAGCTGTGTTTTAAAAAGGGCATGGTCTACATAGAAAAACCTTGAAAATATCGCAACATGCATGCTGTCATTTTCAGCAACATTAAAATAATTAAAGCATGTGGACAATTAATGCTTCTGATACTTGAGTTAGCAGCCTTGGGCAGCCTGCCCAAGGTTAGCCCAGCCTGCTTCACACATGGTTATAATGTGACTGAATGTAGGTTGTCTTAGCACTTGTTGATAAGGCAGAATATAAATTAATAAACAAATAACAACATTAAACTAAACAACAGCACTCATCATGAACTGAAATAACCAACCCACATCTTTGACACAACATCCACAATTCAACACAGAGTTTACATCAATAAGTTTCAAGTGTCAGAGTGCCCTGAAACCTTCCTAAACTGAGGAACAAACTCTCTTAGCAGGGGGCATATGGGTGTCAGTCATTCTGAAAAGGACTATCAGAGCATTGCTTGCCTTAAAGTGATGCCCCACTTGGATCTAAAATAAGCACACTCTACTATGTTCATTAAAATTAATTCATGACAATATATTGTCTAAGCATAATTCTAAAATTCCGCATATGAAAACCATCAATAACCATGTGAAATAGTTGAAAGACTGCATTACAGGGTGCTTCCTTTGCTCATTTAGGTGATAATCTTGTAGCAATATATTATAATTTTTTTTATCCCAGATCACAGCCCTATGCAAGCATTACCAATAGGAAAGATATAAATAGGTGAAGGGTTCCACCCCGCATCAGTGTGACATATTTTAACTCACTTCAGTAATTTTCCATGACTTGCACACTTGTCTATGCCATCCTCCCCTCATGCATCCATACTACCTACTGGTAACACCTGCATAGGGCTAATGTTGGGCTGAAACACAAGAAGTGTATAATACTTCTCAAGCGTACAATTTACTTCTTTTATGATTTTAGGATTTCTTTTAGGGCTCCTGATTAAGCGTTTGGTACTTGGACTAATGAGAGTTTGAGATAATTATTTTGGAAGAGTAATAAATGGTAGCAGTTAAGAATTGCAAATTACTTTCGTTGAAATAATCTGAGGTGGTTAAATAAAAATCCAGAAGTCAACATCTGGATTATAAATTGTTAAATCCTAAAAACTAGTTTAAGATAATTGTGTATATTGTCAGTGAAAAATCCAAGGAGTGGTAAACCAAAGAGTTCTTTCAAATAGTGCCCATTTCTTTAAGACCATGGCTATGCAGCTGCTGTGTCTTGTGATACTGATCTTGATTCACAAACAGAAAAGAGTAAGCTGGAAGAAAGCCCAGTTTGCCACATCCAATCACTGAAGTTGTGCAGAAACTTCTATGTGCTTGTTCAGATCTGAACCAGATCATCCATGCCAAAATGCAAGTCATAGGCTCATGCTTATTGTCAGTCTTATAAATAAGCACACAAAGATTACCACTGGGGGTTGGCAAAGGAGGGAAAGAGAGCAGCCCTCTATATTTCTAACTAAATAAATATTATTTATTTGCAGATATATAAACTGCTTCACAATCAAAAGTTTCTGAAGTGCTATACAGTAAAACAAAATACAAACAAAATAATAAGATTACATACACAGTAAACTAAAGCACTAAAACCATTTCTACAATTGTTCAATTATTATTCCATAATAATAAGCCTTCTTAAACAAAACTATATTAAATGGCTGCCTAAATGTGAAAACAGTAGGCACTTGTCTTGGCTGGTAACTGCTTCCGAAGATGCAACACCAAAATCCCAGGCTCTAGTACATACCGAATGTACCTCTGGGGCATGTGGTACTCTTAGCAGTGCCCCATCCAAGCTGAGCGGGGCAATCCTTAGGCAACTTGGTCTCAATATGTTCAGGGCTTTAAATCAGAAGTGGGGAACTTACATAATTAGGCTCCTGAAGCTTCTCCCCACTCCCCAAAGCATGCCCACCTGTCATATGTGATGTCAGGTACGGGACAGGCAAAGGCATGGCTGGGATGGAGTGCAGGATGCTGATTCAAACTGCTGCTGTGCAGAAGGAAAATAAATGTGTCTTTACAGGCAGGAAGTGAATCCAAACCATGCCTGCAATCAGATTTTAAATGGGTTTGCTCTCTGATTAGCTGTTGGGCGCTATGAGCAGTCCCTTTGCAGGTGCAGAGAAATCTATATATGCCAAAGGCTTGGAAGGCCCTTGCTTTCCAAAAGGTGTCTGTAACACCAGCTCAAAGGAAAGGAGGTGTGCACATTTGTATTTCTGTGTACGTTACTCTGGTGGAAATATTCTTCATCATTAATTTATCCATTAACATGCTTATCCCTGAGAACTGAATAAAATAAATATTTGCATACTAGCAAAGGGCACAGCATAATACAGACTGTACTACCTGCTTTGGGAGTGTAACTGAAACTGTCTTTTGTGACTTCTAGGCATCTAAAAGACAGTAGGAAATGAAAGGGATACATTTTTTTATGCCCATGCAGTTTTCATAAGCGAACTCTTAAGAGAGAAATGGAAGCATGACCTTTCACATCCCCACTGGTATGTGGAAATTAGATTGTAAAGGCAAAATAAAATGGCAATCTTGCATCATATCATCAGCAACATAAATAAATAAAATGACAGGAAGTTAGGATTTATGCATGGAGGATATTATTCAGCAATCAATATACCTATCTCACTGGTCTAGGCTGCATCCCCTTCACCATGGTTGGGAATACCTTTGTCATTCATTCTCAGGATTGGTGATCACAATAAGATGCAGGGAAGATGGGAAATGTCTGAGATTTATAGGGGAAAAGTCAGCACTGTTCACACATGGAAGTGCATTCGTATTTTATAATAAATTGTAGAGACTGGATGGCCATTTGTCATGAATGCTTTAGTTGAGATTCTTGCATTGCAGGGGGTTGGACTAGATGGCACCTGGGGTTTGTCCCAACTCTACAATTCTTTAATTCTATGATTCTGAGCATTTTTGTTCCACTGCTTTTGATCATCTTTTCGGCTTTACTCTCACAGCCAAAATGGAAGAATGCTAATTGGGATATACTGTATATTACTTTGAACAGGAGAAACAGCTTTTTAAAGAGTAGTTTAATTCAATAATCCTGAACTAGCATGAAATGAAGGTTAATTCAAAGCCTGCATATTTACCACTGTATTTAAAACATGTTTAATGCCTGTCTTTGTTGTATCATTTTGCTGTGTTATTTATATTATAGTTTAGAAATTTTCTAATCTGCTCCTTAGAATCAGAACAAGTAAATTCAATTTAAAATAAAAGTATATACAGACACCTAACTACTTACAGTTGGGGACCTTTTCATTAACCAAAATGGATGTTGTTAATGCAATTGTGCAAATCACTGCATAATGCGAGAGGAGGGGGGATACCCCATAAACAAAATTGCTTCAGCACATTGCTTAGCTAAATGTAACAAAAGTAGTAAATCACACAGCAGAAAGTGCAGCAAGATTCAGATCAAAGCTGAACATGCATGATTTCTAATATTAATTACGGAAACTGTCTATGTAAAGTTGGAAGACAGATGGAGTTTGTGGAGCAGAGAAAATCTATAGAAAATTCATAAAATCTCTAATTATTTTCCCCCTGCATTTACCAAAATATTGAGATGCAAACAAAGACCTTTACTTTAGCCCACATCTATTCACTTGGAAGTAGAAGTCCACTGAACCATCCCATACTCTATAGTTCTGTTTACCTTAGTCTTTGTGCTTATTAAATAATTCATGAACTGCCTAGACAACACAGTTAGATAGACAATATAAAAGTTTAACAAATAATAACTACCATATTTTTTTGTGTATAAGATACCCCCATATATAAGACTATTTTGAGGAACTCCAAATTAAGAAAACACCCCTCAGCACTACCCATGTATAAGACTAGCCCCTATTTTTCTGGTAAAAAAACCCCTAGTCTTATACACAGAAAAATACGGTACTTAAAATAAAAAAATCTGAAGTTACAGAAGCAGAAATGTGATAGCAATCTTCTCTCAGTTTATTGGAACATACTTAAACTATTATGTTTAAGAATACCCTTCGCAGTTCTGCAAATGTTCTACAACTTGTATTTAAAATTTAAAAAAATGTGTGTGTTAAAAAGACAGGATTAGTAGGATTATATTGTTTAACAGTTTTTGAAACATGAAATTAGATCTCTATTTTTACTGCTCAACTTGTTTTATATAATAAAAATTATAATAGAAACATAAATTTTTGTGTAAGAGGCTATATTTCAATGAATTCAATTTGCATTAGTCTGGCACAGGTGGTTATTTATTACAGTGTATACACACATAATCTTGATGCTTTGAAGGTGACTCAGACTGCCTGAGTAAGTAAGCCAGGGACAGACAGCAAAAGCGTTTACTCAGCATCTAGGGCACACATTACAAGCTCAGCTATGCATGAAGGGCAATTTCTGCCATGAAGAAGCAGCAAACTAAATCAAGGGCAATGGTAGTTTAATACTTTCAGTTCCATGCAGTAAGAACAAAATCTTAGTTTAAGGGGAAAGTGGAGACAAAAAGGTTATAAAAATAGTTCCACTCTAGTGGTAAAAATGATACACTAAGATTGCACTATTTTTGTGTGAGCAATAACATAACTCAAGTTTTAAAAAATGTAGTTCAAAGGTAACTAGTTTTTCTTAGAACTTTCTTTCTTCACTATTTATGAAGAATCCAATTATGTTCCACCGCACTGCAGTTTTAAAAGCTGTGTAACCTGCTAACGCACACATAGTATAGAAATTGACGAACACACACAGTCAAAATGTTAACACAAAGCAGAGATGCAATTGGTGATCGAAGTTACTTCAGAGTCAACACAAACTGCTAAGCTCGGCAGTCTGTGTAATGGAAAAATGGGGAGGGCACAGTCGCATCTAGCAGTGCAGGAAGTGTGTACAGCTACCGAAGGGCATAAGTTGACTGTAGAAAGGGACATTAGACTTAGAAGAAAACTTACCCAAGGGGTTTGCTTGTCTCAGTTTAATTTATTTTTAATGTTGGTTTGGAATACATTACCGTATAGATGGAATAATTTTGCTTTAAACCTGATCCCAGCAGCAAAGTGCTGAAGGTCTGATAAAAGAAATCCCCATGAGTATAGAAATTCAGCCACCAAGCACACACCAAGAAAGTGTGTTTTCCACATTCACCATTTAGAAAAATAAATCTCTAATACTAAAACCAGCTTACTTATTACAAAATTTGTCCCATTCTCCTTGGACTGACTTTTTATTACTGAGCTACTCTATTACCATACTGACAAATTCAATTGTATTGCCTATTTCAATTGACACATATGCAGGCATGGTTGCAAACTTTATCTTTCTTCTAACATAGTAGCATGTACAATCTTGTGCTTTATCAATGTAATGTGGAAATTCAATAGCAAAAAATGCATGTGAATGAAACTAATGCTATGTGTTTTTATAAATGCAGATATCCCTCTGCTACTTTATATTGTCATCTATTGTATATGCATGGTTCACAACGGTTCATTAAAAGTTGTATCCAATCCTAGTCCTACTCAGAAAAGCCCCATTGTAATTAATGTACATTACTATCTAAGGTTCATTAATTTCAGTGAGATCTACTCTGAGTAGGGCTGGTAAATATTTACAGTGGAACAAACTAGTTCAGTTGAATGAAGTGCACTGAACTGTTTTGAAAAATCTCTGAATTGCACCAGAAAGAAGTTCCCATAAGTTCCCAGGTGAACTAAAGGTGAACTGAGTTATATCATTCAATTTGAATAATTTCTATCTTCATGTTCACACCACACACACCAAGCAGGAGGTAGATCCTTAGCTTTCATAACAACAACAACAACAACCCTGGACATCTCAATTAATCAAATGCCTCTTCCATTGAGGGAAATAAATTTCCAAAGAAAATGGCAAAAAGACAAGTTCTGCAGAATATGACAAAGTGCTTAGAATTTAAAATATAAAGTTATGTCCTTGAACATCAATTACAACTTTGGGCTGATGGTTTTGTTCAAAAACAATACAGAATTTATTACATCCAATGAATTGCTTGAGTGATCTAAAAAGATACTAATTTAATTAGCAGAAATTTTATTTATCTGTTAGTAAAATAGATTACCCATACCCCTATCCTTCCAAGAAAACAAACTCCAGTTCCCTCAAAGCCAAAAACTTTTATCTGCTTGCACTTAGACATCCAAAATGTTTGGCAGCAACAGAAATACAAGGACATTAGTATGTTATCAAATGAGATGCAATTCCTCCTAACTCCTGCATCTAATATAGGTTTATGTGCAACCCAGATTAAGTTTTAGATACATTTTCTAAGCAAATTAGAAAAGATTTGTAAGGATAAGTGATCATAGGAAGTAAAATTTAAAGTGAAAGAAACATGGAATAAACTAAATAGTATAGATACATATAAATAAAATGTACAAAAATATGTTGATTACTAAGAAGATAGGTTAATTAACCTGACAGAGTGGGATGAGCTCTGTGAATATATAAATTATATAAAACACAAGGACCACATTGGGAGAACAATGAATTTTTGTCTATTTGTTCTTTAAGGGAGGAAATACAACAATCAGCAAGACTAAAACTATTTATTTATTTATTTATTTTCTGCCCTTCTTTCTAAAGGAGTCCAGTGTGGCAAACATACAAGCAATAAGACAATCAGAACATCTAAAAACAATTTGAATACAAACACAAACTTAGAAGGCTTGTTGAAAGAGGAAGCTCTTCAGTAGGTGCCAAAAAGACAACAGAGATAGTGTCTGTCCAATATGTAACAAGAGTGAATTCCAATGGATAGGTGCCACCACCCTATGGGATCGACTGCTATATCATATGCAATGGAACTCCTGATAACATAGTATCCTGCAGATTGCAGTGATAGAGATTATAAAGTCTATATAAGTTAAGGTATGAGAATATTTTTTAAGGTATACTGGTCCCCAGGTATAAAGGGCTATGTAAACCCTTGTGTTATTAATAGGCTTACCATACATCAGGAAAATTCCTGACATGTCCTGGTTTGGGGGTTCAAAAATGGTATATGGGGGGAAATTTGCTGAATCGGCAAAATGTCAAGGAAAACCCAGATGTATGGCAAACCCGGATGTTTGGCAGCAGTTTGTGCATATAGATAATGTTAATGTATGTGGAACCAACTGCCAGGTTACTAATTAATGGAAGAATTTCCAGGAAACTACACTTAAAAGAGGCACACAGAAAGGGTGCATTACAACCAGTGACTACTGTTATAAGGTAACATGAAGGCATTACAGAAATAGCAAGTCAGAATACTGAACACAAGTTGAGACTATATGCAGATACTATAGTAATATACATGTCTGACATAAACAGATACGGAGGAATACCAGAAACAAATTCATTCATTTGGGATGAGAAAAGAGCTAAAGCTGACAAGAATATAAGTTACAAGACATGAAAAGAAAGGGGGTTGGGCATTCCCGATTAATTTATCTACTACATTGCTGGAGTCCTGCAGTGAATATCAGTTGTTCAAAGAAGAAAATAAATATTTTAGACCAACAGAAGGGTCTATATTGAGAACTACACCAGGAATTTATTATGGTTGTCTAACCTCACCAGGAAAACAACATTAAAATGGGCACAGTTACGTGATCAATATATGTTTAAAACCTGAGAGAGATATAAGAAAGTTTTATAACTAGAAATTAACAAAATAGCATCAGTAATTAACAATAAGAAACCTAAGTTAAATGGACAACTAGGAAATTTTCAGACATAGATAACCAGCAGGTTATATCTGTATCAAAATTAGGTATGACTTAAAACATATGAGCAAGCCATACATGATATAGAGAGCAAACCATCTGTTTTTCAATGTGTTCAAATAAGAACAGATTACATTGTAAACAACCAACAGAGAATTTGAAAAGTAAAGAATACAAAACGAAATATTTGCAAAAAAGCATGGGCTACTGAGAAACCAAAACGATCTATTTATACCAGTTGGTGGAAATCACAAATGGAAAGAAAGATGTTGCAAAGATTCAGAGTAATCAATAACATTTGTTTTATGTTCCAGAAGAACTGAAAGAAGCTTCACAAGTATCCTACAGATTTTTCTGATAAGTTTCCTTGTAAAAACTGCAGGAGTTTACTATGGGGAAAGAACTACTAAGCCAACTATAGTAGTTATTTTGGGAACTAATGGTTGTGAAGGAAAGGGATGGTACTGTTATGTTTTTATTGTAATAAGTATATATTGTTTTAATTCTATTCATATTTAATTGCTTTTTAATTATTATTTTCTATGTTATTAGTTGTTTTTATTTTATCTGAAAGTCGAGTTCTGGCCTGGGGAGAAGGTGATATAAATCATCTTCATCTTCATCATTGTATTGTCTATTGAGTTGAACTTTCATAAGAAATTGACTTTGGGGAGCTAACTCGTGACTTTGCAATGAAAACACCTAGAAAAAAAGCTTTAAAGAGAACTAGTTTATTTAGCAAATGTTTGCAGCCATGTCAGTCCATTAGAAGATGTCACAGACTGCCTGGACACAGAGGAATAGTGGGAGGCACCCCCATTCTTCTCAAAGGAAGGCTTAGAGCCCAGGGATTGGTGGTGGGACAAAGATGAGCGGTCAGAGAGAAGACTGGGAGGAAGAGGTGTCAAAACCTGAAGAGGTAACAGGTTTTAGTGAAGAGCGATCTGTGGCAGAGAGAAGTCCAGAATCAGAATCAGAAATGGAAGCAGGAGAGGAGGGAGGTTATGAGGCAGAGATGAAGAAACACGAGTGTCTTCTCTGCTCTGCTGCACCAAACTCCCCTCCCTCACGTCTCCCTGGTATGAAGCAGGAGGAGCAAAGGCAGACATGTTGATGTAGCCTTGGATTGCTTGGAAAAGACCCAGAAGAAGAGGCAGGAACCTTCAGTCTTCACAACTGCCTCATAGGCACAAGACCTACCGAAGAGAGATACTGTGCTCATTAGGTCTGGCATTCTTGAGCCAGTGAGGTATAGTGGTTAAGAGCGGTAGTTTCGTAATCTGGGGAACCGGGTTCGCGTCTCCACTCCTCCACATGCAGCTGCTGGGTGACCTTGGGCTAGTCACACTTCTCTGAAGTCTCTCAGCCCCACTCACAGAGTGTTTGTTGTGGGGGAGGAAGGGAAAGGAGAATGTTAGCCGCTTTGAGACTCCTTAAAGGGAGTGAAAGGCAAGATATCAAATCCAAACTCTTTTCTTCTTCTTCTTGAGCAGATCCTGCTTCTTCTAATAAAGTGATAACTTCACTTATTCCGTGCGATTTATTGCTGGCTCGCTTGTAACAGAAGACTATTTTTATAGGACCAATCCAATTAATAAAATTATAAGCAAGTTTATGACTTGTTTTCACCAACAAAAATGGGAGAGGAATTATAGAAAAGCCCCAGTGTGTAACTTTAGAATCAAACTCAAACCATTTCTTTCATCATTCACAAGATTGTATGTATGGGATGGGATCATCGGTAGGGACTCTTAATCTCTTGGTACTTACTATTACAACCTTTAAAAGAACTCAGATATCTGAAGAAGTGCCTTCTCTACACCAACCTACCTGTGAATTAAATGGAAACACTTTCCCATGTGTTAGAGGAAGCTTGTACTATGCTGCTGCCCATTCTCTGGGATGCCCTTCCCAAAGGATTATGGCTAGAACCAATGTTAAGAATCATTGTTGTGCCAGATCCAAACTTTTTTTTTTGTCCAGGCATTTAGAGAGGCATTCACTTCTTTTAGCTGCCTCTCTATAGGATTTTAATAATGTAGTTTAAGTGATTCACTGTATTTTACTTTTGATATGGTTGTTTCTTCGTGCCTATTGGGGGAAACCCTCATACCTTTGAAGAAGAGTGGCATAAAAATATTTTAAATAAGAAAATAATGGAGGTGTATCAAAGGCAAAATATATCGGGTCACCAACAGCAGCCAATTCATTTCATTTCATGCTTTTTCCCACCTCTTCTCCCAAGGACCCAGAAAACTCTTTGTAGATTAGCTATAGGATTTTCAGATGAGTGGCATAGTGCTTAGGTCTCCATCAGTCTGTGCATTCTTAAAGTAGAGGCTCAGTTTGGAAACATTTAGACTCCCAGTTTTAGGAATATTAGTGGATAATTTAAAAACCACAAAAACTATAAATACTACTGCTAGGAACTTTGTAGGAGTATATAGGATATAGTCAAATCTTCTTTGTTTCTGTTTTCAGCAATATGAGAGAGGTGTGAATGTTGAGAATGGCTACTAAGATCCCAAAAATATACACACAACTGTAATATTATCCTAATTTGTTTTCCTTCTGTGTTGGGAATTACATTCTCCTGAGAATTACAAACCCTAGCTAAAATTATTGTCTTCTGTTCTCATGCTCTATAATCTGTCATTCCAATGAAAGTGAGGAACAATTTTTAACCTTTCAGTAAGAGGACATAACCCAATAATTAACTCTTCTTCCTCCTACCCATTTCTTTATAAAAGCAAAAACAACGAAGACTTTGCCAAAGGAGCCGTAATTTACATGTTCAGAGGAAAAGAAACTAGGAAGATAAACATTGTAAAACAGTGTAATTTTATTTAAATTAGTTCAAGACTTCAAAATGGTTGCCTTCTTTATTCAAGCAAGAACCACTATTTAATCAGCTGAAGTAGGGTTGCCATAACCCAACCCCTAAATCAAGATAACTAGCATAACATGCAAATATGCTGAGCTAATTATGGTGGCTAATCTACATAATTTCTATCACACGCTTCAGCCTTCTTCCTTCCTTAAATAAAGAGTGATGCACATGGGACAAGAAAATTTCCCTTCTTCACATATACACTGATAAGGTCTAAATTTGCCGTTACTACACAAAGAAACAGAGGTTGCAGGCGTAGTGCAGAGCTCACTGCAATACCAGTGAAACAGGAAAATTCAGTTTTGCAAATGATTAGGAAACGGGCTAGAAATATATTTTTTTAGTGTCATTATATAAATGTACAGTGCAGCCATGTTTAAAGAGTTTTTAATTTCTGTGAAAGCTAGTATACAACTAGAAAATATAATGGAAAACTGCATAAAGCCCCTGGTATAGATCATCTGACAGATAAATTTTATTTTAAAAAAATTCTGAAATATTGGGGCAGGGGGAACCCCAATATGGGCAGGATGTTTAACAGCATTCCAATGGGGCAATTGTCCTGAGATCCTGGAAAGAGTCTAGAATAGTGGTAATATTGAAACCACGTAAAGATTCAGAGACTCTGGACACATTTCATGCATTGGGCAGGGTGCTAAAACATTTACTAGCATTCTAGCTAATATCAACTGGCAAATATATTACCTAGTATAATCCATGCAGAACAAGTAGGTTTTGTTAAACATAGACATATAGCAGATCTCATACAGAAGATGCTAAATGCAGTATATTATGGAAAACTGTTGTGGAATCCATGTGTGATTGCTTCACTAGATGCTCATAAAGCGTTTGATAAAATACACTGGAGTTATTTGTATTTACTCCTTAGCAGTGCTTTTCTCTGGGGGGATGAGGGGATGCATACCCCTAAACATTTTGTGAATCTAAGTTTGGCCTCATTGAGGGGCAGTATTTCAATATGAGTAGGAAAATGAGAATACCCCTAAACATTTTTTTTAAGAAAAGAAGCACTTCTCCTTAGATATACAGTCATACTTTGGAACCCAAACGTCTTGGTACTCAGATGCTTTGGCTCCCAAACACCGCAAACCCAGAATAGAGTGTGCCAGTTTGCAAATGTTCTTTAGAACCTGAGAATCCAGCGGGGCTTCCATGGCTTCTGATTGGCTTCAGGAGCTTCCTGAAGCCAATCAGAAGCCGCTCTTTGGTTTCCGAACGTTCTGGAAGTCAAACAGACTTCTGGAACCGATTCCGTTCGACTTCCAAAGTATGACTGTATAACAGTGCAATGCTAACCATGTTCTCGCCTGCCTATCTGACATTTTTTAATCTATTTATCTCAAGTCTGAATGCCATAGAACAGATGTAAGAAGTGTTGTGTCTTCACATGTTGTTAAACTGCAACTCCCATCAGCTCCAGCCAGTACGTTCAATTATCAGGGATGATGGAAGTTGTAGTTAGCAACATCTGGAGTGCAATATGTTGGGTACCCTGCCACTATCTAACTGGATCCTGAGTTCTGAATTTCATTTTTGGCAGAATAATTGGTTTGGGTTTTTTAAAGGAAGGATGGAGTCTGGTAGTTTGTTCTGCAGACAGACTTTGAAAATTATTATTACAATGCATAAAATACACAACAAAACATGATGAATATTTTCTGTAGAAGAGGTTAGAAAAATATAATACAAAATAAACACTCTGTCTATACATGATATTTGAATCAATGCTGCCAAATTGCTACTACAGTGTAAAGATGTTAGGTAATGGAACTAAAGGGCTCCCAATTGTCTGTTTATATTATTCATTAAAAAGAAATTATCTGAATAACTACTCTTTTAAAATAATGGACTCTGCTGTCATTCTTCATGCTCTTGCACTGGGACTATATGAGCCATAACAATGAAACTATATCTTTCTAGATACCAAACCCAACCTTTCCCTAGTATTCCTTGGTCATTCCATACAATAGTAAAGCACATAAAGAAAATGTTTGGCTAGGCTAGTTTAGGATGTTGGAAATTACATTTGGTCAACATTTTTTACACCAAGACTGGGAAACTATGACCCTCCAGTATTTCTTGGGCTGCAACCCTCACCATCCCTGATCTCCGGCCATGCTTGCTGTGGCTGGTGGGAGTTGTATTCCAACATCTGAAGGGCTAAATACAGCCCACCCTTGTTTTACAGGCTTAACAGAAGCATCAATCCACCTGAAGGCACCATTTATAGATAACCACAAAGGCAATGATTAAAAATGGAGTTTGCCTTATTTGTGATAATCTGTTTACAGATGAGGAATGTCCTTGAACAGCATCTGGTAAACCAAGCAGCCACACTGTGGAAAAAAGATATCAGAAAACAGTTCAAAATATTATCAATCTGCTAGAGTCGTTATGTGCCCACCCAAATATTCACACCCACAAACACACACACACACACACACACACACACGGTTTGATTGCTAGAAAAGAAAAATAAGTTTGACTATTTTTCTTCTTCTTTAGCATGTAATGAAACAAAAGAGAAAGAAACTGAAGTAATACAATACTTTCTAATCTGATAAAGCAGCAAAAATAAAGACTATAATGGCAAAAAAAAATCAGTCATGCTTTTACAATACTTTGTTCTGCTTATGATTACAGGTTGAAACGAATGATTTTCTCAATGGCAGTATTTTAAATAGTGTGTCACACTGTCAAAATCTGAAGCTTGATAGGACCAGAGTACTTTTTAAAAATATAAATGTAAAGCATTCAAAGAAGCTCAAAATTTAATTAAGCAAAACATTAGATCAGTTAAATCTAAACGGTAGTATAAAATATTAAGGTAAAACATGTATTAGTGTGAGATTTGCATTTTTATGAAGTATGAATCACAAAGAAATGAAAATGCTGCTAAATTTCAGTTAACTCCTTTTTAAAAATCTTGTTTCCATGGCAATGCTGACAGTAAGTTTGCATGGGATGTAAGATACGGCTTTTTCCCTTTTCTCTTACAAAACAATTTAGCTGAAAAGTGGCAGCATCATGGACTCTTTTCAATTTTCTAATATGCCTGAGAGGCACAGAAAATAAGCCAGCAGAAGTCATTGACTGGAAAAAATGCAGCAGTTGAGCCTTTCCCCCCTAGTTTTCTAGCTTGTGGTATGCTTTTAAATGAGCATGTTCACAAACATCACCCACAACATTCTAATTGTCAGATAGAGGTCTTGTCTCTTTAATCTGTATTCCTTGCACTCCTGGTTCAATTAAGGAAGCTTTTAACAACATTAAACCTTAGCACGGAGATCATCTGAAATTCCAGTAAAGACTGCCTACAACACAAGCACTCAAACCTCTCTTTTTCATTCTAGATCTAAAAAGAACTGCTCAATTCTCTAATGAGTAATCAGGGATTGAGGTTTCTAGGCTACAAAATCTTGTTGTCGCAAAAGAAAAGAAAAAGGTAGAAATCTAACACCCAAATCAATACTGTATTACTCTCTCCACAGGCAAGAGATGCTGGGTCAGGAAAATCATGAAAAATTCATAGCAAAGGTGGTCAAGTCATCCATAAGACAGAGAAAATAATGCTATATCTAAAGATCCCTTGAGCAATCGAAGACACTTTACAGATTTTACCGTGAATAAGTGCTGGTTTGTTTCATCGATGTGCCTTAATACTGCTCCTATCTTATTTCTGACAGTAAATGAGGATGTTTTGATCTATATTTACTATCTTTCTTATTTACTATATTCACTTCTCAGCCTCTGTATTAGTCACTCATGGGACAATTCCAAGTAATTGTTTTCTGCTGAAAAGGGGGATAACTCATCAGGGAGGAGGCCTTTCCTAAGTGCATATTTCTCGGTACCAATAGTTTAATTCCAACAGTCTAGAAACAGCCTTCTCAAAAGTCCTATTGAATTCTGTGACTTCATTCTTCCAAGGAAAAAAGAGCCTCCCTCACTTATAAACTTAACGTTTTGAAGCATAAACAAAGGAAGACACCAATGTAGTTCATAGTATGGTATGTGGGGGGAGGATAGTACCAGAAAACTATAGTGACTATGTTGCAAGGGCAGACTTTGATAATATGGAGCCCTGAGCGATAACAAAATTTGGTGCCCTTCCCTAAATATTTCTTATTTTCACAATAATTCCTTTAAGTACAGTTTTTTATGGATCTTCTCAGTAGCTACCTGTATAAATACAGGGTTTTGTGTTTTTGTTTTTATTATTTTGCACCCACTTGGCTTGGCAACCTGTGCAGTGGAACTTCCCAAACAGCCCTAATTCCAGTTCTCGATGTTGGATTATTAAATGGTTTTACTATTAAAAAAAATATTAATTTCTCTATGGGTAGCTCACAAAGAAATCACCTTACTGTACCAAAACTCACAGAACTAAACAGAACTAAGGAATTTTATGAACTAGGCCTCATATTCACAAGGCCTCATAGAGAATATGAATATAATCTGTCCATGAAGAAGGAATTTTGTCACATTTCTCAGTCAATATACATAATTTCCAACAAGCCTTGAGTAATGTGAATATCGCAACTGCATTTTGTACATTCTCCAGTCAATATGCACAATCGTTAGCAGGTTTTAGAGAGTATGTATACAGTGGTACCTCGGGTTACATACGCTTCAGGTTACATATGCTTCAGGTTACAGACTCCGCTAACCCAGAAATAGTACCTCGGGTTAAGAACTTTGCTTCAGGATGAGAACAGAAATCGTGCTCTGGCGGCACGGCGGCAGCAAGAGGCCCCATTAGCTAAAGTGGTGCTTCAGGTTAAGAACAGTTTCAGGTTAAGAACGAACCTCTGGAACGAATTAAGTACTTAACCCGAGGTACCAATGTATCTCATTTGAGCTTTATACATTCTACACTCAGTATACATAGCCTTCAGGAAATATGCCCATTTTCTATCTGTCATTTAGAAATGTTCAATCTGCATTCTGAAGGCTGCTTCTGACCAGCCTAATCTTATGTGATCCACCACATACCTTCCCACTGAGCAGCAGGGTGTAGAGGTGGGGCTTCAGGTAAAAATATTAACTTTTTTCTGCACCCCAGACTCCTTTTCCTCAGTGTCAGCTGTTCTCCTGTTGGATAAGCAGCAGAGTGGAGGAATCACAAGCAGATGTGTTTTAAACCTTCCCTTCCATAATCCCTTCTTACTTTTGCTTCTGATCCTCCTCCTTTTTCCTCTTGCCTTTTCCCTGGTCTGTATTTAGGTTGGCAAATACATGGCATTTTGCTTATGTTACTTGGTAAAGTACCATATATATGAGGACAGTGTTTTGAACAAACACAAACAAAATTAGGAAAGCTCCATGATAGGTCTCTGATTAACTATAATTGGGGAGACTGGGGTGTCCAAATAGATATTGATCCAGACATTTTAAACTTTAATGTTTGCATCCAGCAGTTGTGCAAGTGGAAAGCAATTTGCACAAACATATGGTATTTCTCTTCTCACCTTTTCATTTGCATCCTCTAAAAAGACTTTCCAGGGGACAGAGCAACGGGAACTCACCCCGTTGCGGGGATTTGAACTGCCGACCTTCTGATCAGCAAGTCCTAGGCTCTGTGGTTTAACCCACAGCGCCAAACGCGTCCCACATAAGCAAGGTATATCTGGACAAATACCCTGCACCACTACTATCCCCTGGAAGAGGAGATAAAAGACCCTGCCAATCAAGTCTAGAGGGAGGCATTATCCTGTAAACAGAATATCTTTGGACTTTATCCGGCAAATAACATGTTGATTTATGAAACTATTAATTTCTGCTTTTCTTAATGGTCATATTGATATTTGGGTCTGGAAAAAGGTCTATCTTGAACAGATCACTTGATAGTTTAGAATTAAGACCACACCACATACTGTATGATGCAGCACAGTATCCTTCTTTGTGCAGTACCACATTTGGATTCCATGCCTCGGCAGAGCATCATTCAGAATGTTTGGCTAGTACTCAGTGTTTTAGGCTCTCTGTAGTTGCTTTGCTTCCCCTATGGCAGGCTTCCTCAACCTCGGCCCTTCAGATGTTTTTGGCCTACAACTGCCATGATCACTAGCTAGCAGGACCAGTGGTCAGGGATGATGGGAATTGTAGTCTCAAAACATCTGGAGGGCCGAGGTTGAGGAAGCCTGCCCTATGGTATTAATGAGGGGGGATGCAAGACCTTGAAAACAAAATGGGGGAGGGCTGTTTTGACTGTTGTTCTCATTTCACCTGGATTTGGCTTTTTAAAAAGTCAGCAATAAAGTTTCAGACATTGATGCTGATTTTCACTCTTTAGTTTACTAAAACAAGTAGAGATATTCTAAAGTTATTCTTTTCAGCTTAATCTTAATTTTATCAGTTGGATAGACTACATTCCTTTGCATAAAGTATGTTCTGCTGATGCTTCTAGATTTCCATTTTCATTAGATTTCAACATTCAGCACCTAATACCATAAATTTGTTTTTGAAACTCTTTAATTCCCTTGAGTATTCCAACATATTGAATGCTATTTGCTTTGTATTATGTTGGTAACAAATCTGTAGTGAAAATGCTGTCAATATATATTCATAGCTAACGTTGTTAACTAAAAGCAATATTGTTTTTCCACTGTAAGCTGTCATGAATGTTTGGCACCCTGTTGTGTAAGCCAAAAATGTCAAAGAAATGATTAAAAAAAAAATTAATAAAAACCCTGTGGTGATACCATGTTAAGTTTTCTGCAATAAAATACATCCCTTTTGTATAAGCCCTTGCAATTTACCAAAAAGGGGAAACCTTCTCCACGTTATTTTAAAGTTAGAATATTGTGACTATATGTACATTAGGAGAGGCGTTACTTGAAAGTGTATGACAGCATAAGAATAATGCATATATATTCATGATAGCTGTTATCCTTCTAAAATAGTAAGAAACTTTACATTTTAAATAAACTAAATATTTCAGAAGTAATATTATACATTTGGGAACTGAAAATTATGCTGATAAATAGACAACCTCTTCTGAGGGCTGTACCCCAAAAAGAAAAGTCACTGACTTGTATCCAAATAGTGCCCTTCCATGATTGCAAGGACTTTTGACCCAGCAGATCTATCTGCTAAGTGTAGAAAACTTTGGCCAGTGCGCCAAATTAAGCTTAGTATGGGTCCCAATTTGGCCCACAAGGCAATTTCCCCTGGAATATGCCCCACTTCTACCCACTGCTGGCTCACAGCCCTCAGAGACTTGTCCAAAGTCGAATGCAGATTCAAGGGGGAAAAGGAAAGGAAAGGAAAGGAAAGGTTCCCCACCACTAAAAATTGTCCTCTGATCCAAAGTGAATGTAAGGCACTTACGAGTAATAGCTACATACTCCCACTCTCTATTCTTCAAACATGATTTCAAACTCTGAATAATAATGAAGCCTGGTTAGAACTAACCATAGTTAAGGTCAATGCTTCAGAAAACTTTAGCCATTATTAAGACTCTAAAACTCATACATAGGTGGTCCCAACCCCTAAAAGAAGAATATGAGAGAAGTAGTAAGAAAAGAGAAAGAGAAATGGTGAATACTTAAAGTGGGATATTGCAGCAGTATTTTCTGTATGCTGGATTTGTCCTGAGGTCTGCCAGTTGCCAAAAACAAGTGTGACTTGAAAAGCATGCTACAAATAAGTTCCTAATGTGTCACATCACTAATATCATGATAATTACAACAAAGCATCCTTCTTGTTTGTACTATTTAGAATTTTGACATTCTGATTGACAGATGTCATCATATTAAGTAAGTAAACACACCTGGCTATTTAGATTCTACTCAAGAAACATCAGTATAACAATCAAAAGTATGAATATGCTTGCTGTAATTTCAAAAAATTGGCAACTAAGATGTTTTCATAGACATTAGAAATTAAGTGTATAAATTTAACACAATTTTATCTATGTCAATCCATATTAATTATATTCTAAAAGCTGGAACATGTTAAGGAAGCATTACATAAAATGCTTACTGTGCATTACATTGTAATGATTCAAAATAAACGTCTCTACTTGAAAGAATCCTACTTGGAAGAATATTAATCTGCAAAAGTTTCAACAACTGCAAAGTTACTCATTTTAGAATAATGGTGTATGTATGGAACTGATATTTCTGTATAAAATATGAGGCATGTCTAAGATTCTTAGATATCACTGCTTCATTCTGCATTTAATTTACATTTCACACAGAGTAGCAAACAAATAATGCAATCATATACAACATTTATCAATTCAGGAATAGAAGGTTACAAAGGACAAAACTGCTCATAATGAACACCTAATTACATTCATTCATTCATTTGTTTGTTTGTTTGTCCATCCTCCAGTGTTGAGACGTAATAAAAGGACAGTTTTTCAAAACATGGGAATGTAATATACAGAAACTATTCCCAAACACTTTTCAATTTCAGCTAGAAACAGCTTAAATTTTTGGTAAGAAAACAAAGCAAACAAATCTAGAGCAATCTGTCAGGACACATGCTGGTGATGGGCAATCAGAGTAGATGATGCTCTGGATTGACCGTCTCAGGTCTTCTAACATTCTGCTTCACTGGATGTCCACATGTTCTACTGTTGTGGGAGAGGGAGAAAAGCTTTTCTCTAGCCACACCAGGAATAACTGTAAAAGTCAGCTTAGGCACAGAGACCTTTGTTTATCAGCTGTTTCAAGGGCACAAATAGATGCAGAGGGGAGGAGGGGGCAGGAAACTTCCTTATGTTAAAACCCAGGGCAGTATATTTGTGAAAAAGTTTTTCTTTTAAGTAATCTCTTTGTAGGTTTAATTTTGCAATTAAACAATTATAGACTTGGAGCTGTAAAGGGATCTTGTGGAGTTCAGCCCTTTGAAACAAACAAAAATCTATGCAAAGCTATCCTTGTCAAAGGACTGCAAACTCCTCATGATAGAGTCTCATCAAATCACTGTAGCAGGCCATACAATTGTATACGGGTATCACAGGTGGATTAATGATATTGAAAACATAGTTTGCTTTCTTTACATTCTCAATAATAAATGTAACATCAATAAGTAAGCTTATTGTAAGTATGTTATATCAAGTTAATCAAGACCTACTACACTGAAATAATGACATTTAAACATGCTTAACTATGAACTGGGCTGCAGCTCTAATGCCATTAAGGAGGGGTTATGAAGAAGGTGCAATTATATTTTATAATCTTAAATAAATCACTTAAAATGATTTTACAACCTGTTCAGAATACAACAAAGAGACTTTTACAATATGTTTCTTATATGACACAATATAGTTAATAAAAAACACACCACATACATTTGATACAACAATTTGTAGCATTTATTTAATACACTAAGGTTGCAGTGTCTGGTGGTGCCCAGTCTGAGAGATGCTTAAGATTTCATTATATTCATGTAGGACTCATTTTAACGGAAATTTGAGAGATAAAAAAAGCAGATTGCAGGAAGACATATTATAAAAACAGACCTCACAAGTCAAAATTAATAGTGAACCCATTCTTTTTCATGTATACAACCATGAAAACAAATATCCTGTGAACTCTAGATATATATTGTATCTCTACATGAGATCTTGGTGCTCATCGAGACAGGTACTCAATCATCTCATGGCTTTACAATCTCATCATTGTTGACTAAGGAACAAAACAGGGAAATAGGACCAATCATCTATGCAGTACCACAAATTTTGATAACACATTTCGTGTGTTTTTTCTTGTAACATAGGATAGTCATATAAAAGAGGAATTATTATTAAATAATTCTTCCATTAAAATGCTATTTTAGTTATGGGATTTTTTCAGGCAAGACATAATGATACAAAATCATGCACAGACATACATGTATACAGACCTACATATTGTGAACAGCTGGGCCATATTAGTACTGACAAAATGTACATTAAGGAAAGAACTGTGGAATAAAAGCAAAGTAGTATCACTGGGTTAAATCTGGACAACATCCACTCACCTGCTTGAAGGTGAAGTGGTATATATGGCCTGGCACAGCCCCACTGCCATCCAGTGGTCCCAGGCTCTTCAGCCCCAGGCTCCAACAGCTGATGGGAGAAGCAGCAACCTCTCCCACCAGCTATTGGATTCAAATTTGCCCACTGGGCACAACTGGACAATCACAGGTGGGTGAAGGGGTGGAGCCTGGGGGCAGGTCTGACAAAGACTCCTAGAAGACTTCATTCAGGTCTGCTCCCTGGGCATAAAAATTGCCCTGACCTTTGCTAGGGACCGCAATGGGCTTTTAGGATCTTCCGCCCACCCTCCCTTATCTCATGGTTGGCACCCCTTTTACTTGTGTTGGGCTTTGCTTGACTTTGCTATGGTTCTATAGTTGATGCATTCAGGCCCAGGGAGGAATTTTTCCCAAATGAAGGACCTCTACATGCCAAGCAGACAGACAATATTTAAGATCTTTATTTATTTATTTATTTATTTATTTATACATACATACATACATACATACATACATACATACATACTAACACACTGTGTTGCTCTTGTTCTCTAATCAAACATCTTTCTCCCATTTTCACCCCTTACAATTAGTTGTCCATCAGGAACAAAACATTTTGCAGGTTGTCTTGCCAACATTGTGATTAATCATTTGGCTCTTGTGCAGTCCAAGGAGACATTTCTTAACCTTAACTCATGTGCCCTATGATCTGCCTCCACCACTATCCACAGACACACTTTCTATAACATACAGCTACTAGATGAGCATGAAGGCAAGGTTGTCCACATGCAATTGATCTTTCATAAGAATTTGTGCAAGGATAGTCTTACACTTCTTGGAAGCTTAAGGAAAATGGTGTCTTTCTATTAAAATATTGTGTGTGTGTTTAAAACCCAAGCTAAATCAACCAGTAACTGTACAAAAAGAAAACATTATAGAAAAAGGTCACAAATGCATCCATATGTAAATTGTTTATAGTTCCTGTCAGGACTGCCGCTAGGTCCCAGCTCACAGAGGACCAACGCCCAGTGGATATTATATACAAAAGTCTTTATTGAAGTTTAGTTTCCATTTCCAAGCTCTGGGCGCGCAGGCCCACGTCTTAACGCTAGACCGGCTAAGTCCCCTCTGACTCACTGCTCCACCCACACCAGTTTAAGATTCTAGCCCGGCTCCACCTCTTGCGCTGCTCTTTCCTGCGTTGGGTCCTTCTGCCCTCTGGGGTTCCCTCCTTCCTGGACTCCTCTGACGCGGAGCCTCCTGAGTCTTGCCCCTCCCTCCGGCGGGCTTTAGGACCTGGCTCCCTTCCCGGGCTCCCCGCTGTGCCGCGCTCCTGTACATTTGAACTTGGCGCGCGCGCCCAGCCGGTGACTTTCCTTCTGACCGTTTCCCCGCTTCCTGATGTGGGTGTTGCCAAACCTGACTCCTCTCCTCCCTCTGGTGGTGAGGACACTGGTCCCGACTCCTGGGACTCCCCCTCCCCACTGCGCTCTGGTGGAGACGCTGGCCCTGATCTCCAGCTGCTGTTCAGAGACTCCCCGCTGGCCCCTCCCTCTTGAGGTTTCTCCCTTGGAATCTCCCTTGCTCTGGCCACCGGCGCTCCCTTCTGTGAGTCCTCCGATTCGCTAGAGAGGCTTGTGGAATAACTCTGGCCACTGTCACTGCCTGCGCCCCCCTCGTACTCCTCCTCCTCACTCTCCATTTGCTCCCCCTCCTGTGTCTCTCCTTCTGAACCCCTGACATCCATCCCCCCCTCGAAGCCCCCCCTTCCCCCCTCCCCCTCTTCCGGTGCGGGTTCCGGGTGCTCCATTGTTGTAGGGGTGAGTCCAGGATACAGCTCGTCCCCTGAGGCTTGCAACCATCGAGATAAGTCCGGGAAGTCCCCCATGGGCTCGTCGACGACGACCTCCTCCGCTTCCATCTCCTGCGCGGTGTGCTCGAAATCTGCGCTCGACCCCAAATCACCCAAGAGCCCTCCTCCCCCTGTTGTTTGATGGGGGTCCACCTCCCAGGGCCCCTTCGGCATGTCTCTGCGCCAGCCCACCTCGGGTTGGTCCTCCCACCAATAAGATCCCCCCGTGCCAAAACCTGAAAGTGATCCCTCCGGAGAGCTGCCTCCCGGAGCCGAGTCCTCAGCTGACGAGAAACCCCGGAAAGTGCTGGCCGAGAGTGTGGGTGTGAACAAACAATCCTCGAAAAAGCCCGCCGGCATAGGCTTGTGCGGGAAAAGTGTGTGGAATTCTTCCTTGAGCAACTGCTCTTCCACTGCGTAATCCGGCACCCACCTGTTGGCGCTGGCCGGGGTGTCCTCCGTGGCGAGAAGATATTCAATCCCGTCCTCCCCCCACCTTGAGTCTAAAATCTCAGTGGCTTCATTAAGTGGCTCCCCTTTCGGCGACCCCCCTTTTTTGGGCGCTTCTCTGAGCGGGTCTGGCGCCTTCCCCGGTGCTTGAAACCTGTGGGGCTCTCTGTAGGGCGTGAGCACTGATCTATGAAAGACCGGGTGCATTCTGGAACCCTCCGGGAGTGTCAACCGGAAGGCCACTGGGTTGATCTGCGCCTCTACTTGGTAAGGCCCTAGCTGCTTGTGCCCTAGTTTCTTCTTGGCTAACGATCTGGCTGGAACTGCTTGTGCTGCCAACCAGACCCAGTCTCCCACCTGGATGTCCTCCCCAACCCTCCTGTGTCGATCTGCCTGCACTTTGTAAGCCTGTTTTGCCAACTCTAACTGCCTCCTGAGCTGCTCGTGGATCTCCTGCAACTCCGCTGCCACTTCCTCTGCTCCCTGTGGCTCCCCCTCCCGCACTGTGTCCAGACCCGGGAAGGTTCTGGGATGCCTCCCGTAGTTGGCAAAAAATGGGGTCACCCCCGTGGACCCGTGCTTCGTGTTGTTGTAGGCAAACTCGGCCAACGGTAGATAGTCCACCCAGGTCGATGGCTGCTGGTTCGTGTAGCATCTCAGGTACTGCTGCATGATGGCGTTGACCCTTTCCGCCTGCCCGTTAGTTTGCGGGTGTCTCGCCGACGCCAGGCTGACCTTGACGTTCAGGAATCCCATCAGCTTTTGCCAGAAGTTGGAGATGAACTGGCGCCCCCGGTCGGACAAAATAGACCGTGGTAGGCCGTGCACCTTGAACACGTGGTCTATGAACATCTTAGCGGTCTGCTCGGCCGTGGCCACCTTCGCGCACGGAATGAAGTGGGCCATCTTGGTGAACAGGTCCACTACCACGAGCACTGCCGTCTTGCCCCTTGAGCTGGGTAGATCTGTGACAAAGTCCAGGGCTACCCTCTCCCACGGTACGAACGGTGTCTGTAGCGGTTCCAACAGGCCCGCCGGCGGCTGGTGCACAGGCTTAGCCCTTTGGCAGGTGTCGCACCTATTGACATAGTCCGCGACATCCCCCCGCATCTTAGGCCACCAAAAGTCTCTGGCTACTAAGTCCACCGTCTTCTCCTTGCCGAAGTGCCCCGCGCTGGGCGCGTCGTGCAGCTGTTGCAGGACCTTCGCGCGGAGGCTGTCTCCTGGTACGTAGAGGACTCCCTTGCGTAGGAGCAGGCCGTCTCGCACTTGGAATTCGTCGCCCCTCGCCTTGCCACTGCACACCTCCTCCATCTTGGCTCGGGCGAACGAGTCTGTTCGCAGCGCGCGGCGCACCGCGTCCAGGTCCACCGTGGCTGACGCGCATGCCCACGCCTGTGGTGTGAAAATGTGCTTGGCCGCCGCCGGTGCCTCTGCCTCCAGATACTGCGGTTTTCTGGACAGCGCGTCCGCCAAGACGTTGCTGTTTCCTGGGATGTACTCAATTCTGAAGTCGAAATCTGCAAAGAACTCCGCCCAGCGGATGTGTCGCTGGTTCAGGAACCTCGCCGTGCGCCAGTACTCCAAGTTCTTATGGTCTGTGCGGACCTGCACCGTGTGCTTGGCTCCGACGAGGAAGTGCCGCCACGCCTTGAAGGCTGCATGTATGGCCAGCAACTCCCTGTCCCAAATGGTGTAGTTCTGCTCCGCTTTGCTGAGTTTTCTGGAGTAGAAAGCGCACGGCCTCCAGTCCCCCTGGTGGTCTTGCTGCAACAGAACGGCTCCCACGGCCCTGTCTGAGGCGTCCGTCTCCACTCTCATGGGCCTGCTGGGATTTACGTGCAGTAGGTTCTCTTCGGAAGCGAAGAGCTGCTTGAGCTTCTGAAAGGACTGCTCTGCCTGCTCCGTCCAGATGAACCTCTTCTTCTTGGAACTGAGGGTGTCGGTGATGGCCGCTGTCTGCATGGCGAAACCCTTGATGAACTTGCGATAAAAGTTGGCAAAACCGACAAACCTCTGTACTTCCTTCCTATTGCGTGGGCTCTTCCAATCCAGTACTGCACGTACCTTGGCACCGTCCATAGCCAGTCCCTTGTCGGACAGTTTGTAGCCCAAGAAATCCACCTCCGTCTTGTCGAACTGGCACTTCTCCAGCTTGGCGTACAGCCTGTGCTCCCGCAGCCTCTGCAGAACTTCCCTAACATCTCTCTCGTGAGCCTCCGGCGATTCCGAGAAGATTAGGATGTCATCCAGGAAGCAGACGCACTTCTTGTAGAGGAGACCCGCCAAGACATGATGCATGAAGGCTTGAAAGCAGTGGGAACCATTTTTTAATCCAAAAGGCATAACTCTGTATTCATAAGTGCCCAGCGGCGTAAACATGGTTGTTTTCCACTCGTCGCCTTCCCGTACGCGAATGAGATTGTACGCTCCGCGCAGATCCAACTTGGTAAAGATGCGACCCTTCCTCACCGTCGCCAGCAGGTCATCGATCTTGGGCATAGGGAATGCTGAGGGCTTGGTCTTGAGGTTCAAGAAGCGGAAATCAACGACCAGCCTCTTTTGGGGCGTGTCCCGCTTCTTTACAAAGAACACGGGACTGCCTCCTGCCGCCTTGGACTCCCGGATGAATCCCCGCTTCAGGTTGTGATCTATGAACTCCCTGAGCTCTTGCAATTCATCCTCAGACATGGAGTACAGTTTCCCCGTCGGGAGCGTCGCCCCGGGCAGGAGGTCGATCTTGCAGTCGTAGGGTCTGTGGGGTGGCAGCTTATCCGCCTCTTTCTCGCAGAAGACCTCCAAAAACTCCTTGTATTTGTTAGGCACCGCTTGCAACATGCCCAAGTTCAGCTGTGGTCCATCCTCGTGCCCCTCATCTTCCAAGTCCGCCAGGATGCAGTGTTCTGCGCAGTAAGAGGAGCCGAAGGTCAGTTGCCGCTGGTACCAAGCTAATGCCGGGCTGTGCCTATCCAGCCAACTCATTCCCAACACTATGGGCGTGTCTGACAGGCGGGTGACGTTGAAGCTGATGACCTCACGGTGGTTTCCAATGCGCATCACCATTGGCGGCGTCTGCTGTAGCACTTGCCCTCCCAGTAGCTCCCTGCCGTCCACTGTGACGACTTTCAGAGGTACCGCCGCTGGCAGAAGGGCTATGCCATGTTGCTGGAGGAACTGCATGTCTATAAAATCTGCATTGCTCCCCGAGTCTACGGTGATGGGAATTTCCACCAGTAGCCCATTGGGGAGCTGAAGGGATGCGGTGAGCTGCACTACTGGTTTGGGTGGGAGGGGGTCGGTGGGCTGTAAGATCCCTGGGGATTGCTTCACTGACTTGTCTGGCTGGTCCCCAGAGACGCCATCTCCAGCCAGACAGTGGAGTTTTCCCGCTGCGACTCCCTCTGCTGAATTGCGTCTGTTACTGTCGCTGCGGCTGCAGTATGCTTGTGAAACCGCTGGGGACACTCTTTTGCCATATGCTGAGCACTGTCGCAGATGTAGCACTTCCTGGTTCCTCTAGGAGGCTTCATCTTGACTGCTCCCGGAGTTAGGGCTCCGACTGTGGAGTGAGCCTTAGCACCACCTATCTCCATCGGCTCCTCTCCCCCTCCCAGCGGAGGCATGGATCGAGCGCGCGCCGCCTCCTTGGGGAAGGGAGGCAGTCCTTTCGCTGGCGTGCGTCCCAAATGCCCTTCCTCCCTGCCCCAAGGGCGTCCTTCCAACCGAACCCCAATGGAGAGTGCCCGTTCCACCACTTCCTTGGTGGTTTGGGGTCTTCCCCCCCTTGCGATCTCATCTTTCACAGCTCCGCTCAACCCCTCCCAGAACAGGTCTCTGACGGCAGGCGATTCTTTCTCCCAGGCTAGTACATTCACCAATCCGAAAAAACGTGCATGATATTGCCTCACAGTGGCTTTACCTTGTCTTAGTCCGTGAATCTCCCTCCTAGCGATATCCACATCAATCTCAGATAAAAAACACGCATCCATCACTTTAATGAAGGCAGCCGCATTTTGGAGGGCTGGATCCTTGTCTCTCCATAGATTGCGCAGCCACGATTTTGCCTCCCCCCGCAAATGCGAAATAATAAATCCCACTTTCTCTCCCTCATTTTTAAAGTCTTTGTCAAGCAGCTGCAATGTATAAATCACATCTGCTCTGAAGTTAGGATACTCCTGCAGGTCCCCATTGAAGTGAGATACCAGGCTCCCTCCTCTGTTTCCCAGCCCAATCCCTTCTGGTCTGGTGGCTGGTAGCCTCTGTGTACTTAGCACTTCTAACCTGGTTCGCAGATCCTGGCAGGCAGCAGCTGCTTCCTGTTCTTTCTTTCTGGAAGCCGCAATTTCTGCAGTCAACTGCATCACTGCGTTTTGCAAACTCGCTATCCTCTCTTCGGTAGTCATTTCCCTGTTTTTCGTGAGCTCGCGAAGCACCAATCTTCACCCCTCGCTGCTTTCCCGCACTCCACGAGGTTGCAAAATTGGTGAAAAAGGAGAGGGGACTTACTGTCAGGACTGCCGCTAGGTCCCAGCTCACAGAGGACCAACGCCCAGTGGATATTATATACAAAAGTCTTTATTGAAGTTTAGTTTCCATTTCCAAGCTCTGGGCGCGCAGGCCCACGTCTTAACGCTAGACCGGCTAAGTCCCCTCTGACTCACTGCTCCACCCACACCAGTTTAAGATTCTAGCCCGGCTCCACCTCTTGCGCTGCTCTTTCCTGCGTTGGGTCCTTCTGCCCTCTGGGGTTCCCTCCTTCCTGGACTCCTCTGACGCGGAGCCTCCTGAGTCTTGCCCCTCCCTCCGGCGGGCTTTAGGACCTGGCTCCCTTCCCGGGCTCCCCGCTGTGCCGCGCTCCTGTACATTTGAACTTGGCGCGCGCGCCCAGCCGGTGACTTTCCTTCTGACCGTTTCCCCGCTTCCTGATGTGGGTGTTGCCAAACCTGACTCCTCTCCTCCCTCTGGTGGTGAGGACACTGGTCCCGACTCCTGGGACTCCCCCTCCCCACTGCGCTCTGGTGGAGACGCTGGCCCTGATCTCCAGCTGCTGTTCAGAGACTCCCCGCTGGCCCCTCCCTCTTGAGGTTTCTCCCTTGGAATCTCCCTTGCTCTGGCCACCGGCGCTCCCTTCTGTGAGTCCTCCGATTCGCTAGAGAGGCTTGTGGAATAACTCTGGCCACTGTCACTGCCTGCGCCCCCCTCGTACTCCTCCTCCTCACTCTCCATTTGCTCCCCCTCCTGTGTCTCTCCTTCTGAACCCCTGACAGTTCCTTTCTAAAAATTGCTCAATAAGAAATGGCAAAGTGCTCAACTAGGTGCTCTGCTAAAATGGTGTCTTAATTCTTAAACATAGCAAAATGAAAACTCTCTTGCAGGCAAGCACAAACACGCCCACAAAGGAACTGAATACAGCTCATTGTGAATGCACATATCTGTTCCTTAGGGGACAACCAAGGCAGAGATAAGAGGTGAACCATAAAAGGAAGCTGAGAATGCATCCTACATCCCATTATAATGTGTATTGGAGTACAACAAGCTAGTTACCAACAGACAGAAGTATAAATAGGGAAAACTGGTTTAAAAGTAGATCAGTTAACCTATCTCCTAGACAGCTGGTACACTGGTTTGAGGCAAGCAGCTAGGAGTGACAGATTAGCAGTAACCATAGCATGAGATCTTCAGACCCAGATCTTCAGATATTTTAGCCAAATATCTTACTCAGCCCAGGATATATGAGAGAGACACATTTTACCACCTGGGAAACAAGTTTCTTGTCAAATTAACATGTCTAAATAGCAACAATATAGTACAGGCCATCTCTACTCCAGCTACAGAGCAGCCAGAAAATAACAGCTATCTAAATATTCAGAACATTTCTAGTTGTCAAGCAAAAGTTTACTTCATTCTCATTTAAATTGCACTTACCTGAGATTCTTTCACATTTTCAACTGTGAAATTGAACCAGACTCGAAAACGGGGATTACATGTATCTGGTCTGATAAACAGGTCATACTCAAATTCAGTAATATAGTCCACACGTCCAAGGTTACCTAAAAATATATTAGAAACAGAATGCTATGTTAACACATTCCAGAAAAGCCCTTTGATCAGTGATACCTCTCTTAGAGAAATATTCTACCAAAAGCCTCAATAAAGTTGTATGGAAAATTCTAATCCACAACTGTTGGCTGTGAGCACATTTCATTTCCAAAAAATAAAATAAAGTGTATTTGTCTTTCCAGATGAGCTGTTTATGATATAACAATGTTCACAATGCCTTACTCAGGGCAGCCCACACATTCCTGAAGAAGCCTCTAGAGCCAACATATTGGCAGAATGGTAATATTTATTGAAATATAAGATCAGCAAATCAAGAGCCAATTAATAAGTGAGGGCAGATGAGTTTATTCATTGTATACAGGGGAGCACCTCCTGGCCATGTCAGCTGCTTCACATAGTAGTTTCCTAGCCAATGATTGGGTGTACTTCTCCCCCATCCTTTGGGGTATTGGGGGTGGGGCTGAACATGTAGACCATGACCCTGCAGCAAAGCGTTCACCCAGGGCCACTCCCTGTGATTGGTCACTTATACCCTGGTAACCTCCTTGTCCCCTCTTCTTTGGGAATTCCTGCTGGGTCTCCTTCAAGTAATGAATAGGTAAAGTAAATTCAAGTAATGAATAGGTAAAGTAAAGTAAAGAATAGGTAAAGTAAATAGGTAAAGTAGATGAAGCGGCTGGGCCAAAGCCGAAAGGACACTCAGTTGCGGATATGCCTGGAAGCGAAAGGAAAGTCCAATGCTGTAAAGAAAAATATTGCATAGGAACCTGGAATGTAAGAACCATGAACCTGGGTAAGTTGGAGGTGGTCAAAAATGAGATGGCAAGAATAAATATTGACATCCTGGGCATCAGTGAACTAAAATGGACGGGAATGGGTGAATTCAGTTCGGATGACCATCATATCTACTACTGTGGGCAAGAAACCCATAAAAGAAATGGAGTGGCCCTCATAGTCAACAAAAGAGTGGCGAAAGCTGTACTGGGATGCAATCTCAAAAATGATAGAATGATCTCGATACGAATCCAAGGCAGACCTTTTAACATCACAGTAATCCAAGTTTATGCACCAACTACTTGTGCTGAAGAAACTGAAATTGACCAATTCTATGAAGACTTACAAGACCTTATAGAAGTGACACCAAAGAAGGATGTTCTTCTCATTATAGGGGATTGGAATGCTAAAGTAGGGAGTCAACAGATAAAAGGAACAACTGGCAAGTTTGGCCTTGGAGATCAAAACGAAGCAGGGCAAAGGCTAATAGAGTTCTGTCAAGAGAACAAGCTGGTCATCACAAACACGCTTTTCCAACCACACAAGAGACGACTCTACACATGGACATCACCAGATGGGCAGCATCGAAATCAGATTGATTATATTCTCTGCAGCCAAAGATGGAGAAGCTCTATACAGTCAGCAAAAACAAGACCTGGAGCTGACTGTGGCTCAGATCATCAGCTTCTTATAGCAAAATTCAAGCTTAAACTGAAGAAAGTAGGAAAAACCACTGGGCCGGTAAGATACAATCTAAGTCAAATCCCTTATGAATACACAGTGGAAGCGAGGAACAGGTTTAAGGATTTAGATTTGGTGGACAGAATGCCTGAAGAACTATGGATGGAGGCTCGTAACATTATACAGGAGGCAGCAACGAAAACCATCCCAATGAAAAGGAAATGCAAGAAAGCAAAGTGGCTGTCCAATGAAGCCTTACAAATAGCGGGGGAGAGAAGGCAAGCAAAATGCGAGGGAGATGGTGAAAGATACAGGAAATTGAATGCAGATTTCCAAAGAATAGCAAGGAGAGACAAGAAGACCTTCTTAAACAAGCAATGCAAAGAAATAGAGGAAAGCAATAGAATGGGAAGAACAGAGATCTGTTCAAGAAAATTGGAGATATGAAAGGAACATTTCATACAAAGATTTCCATAATAAAGGACAAAAGTGGAAAGGACCTAACAGAAGCAGAAGACATCAAGAAGAGGTGGCAAGAATACACAGAGGAATTATACCAGAAAGAAATGGATGTCTCGTATACCCCAGGTAGTGTGGTTGCTGACCTTGAGCCAGACATCCTGGAAAGTGAAGTCAAATGGGCCTTAGAAAGCACTGCAAATAACAAGGCCAGTGGAAGTGATGGTATTCCAGCTGAACTATTTAAAATTTTAAAAGATGATGCTGTTAAGGTGCTACACTCAATATGCCAGCAAGTTTGGAAAACTCAGCAGTGGCCAGAAGATTGGAGAAGATCAGCCTACATCCCAATCCCAAAGAAGGGCAGTGCCAAAGAATGCTCCAACTACCGCACAATTGCACTCATTTCACACGCTAGCAAGGTTATGCTTAAAATTCTACAAGGAAGGCTCAAGCAGTATGTGGACCGAGAACTCCCAGAAGTGCAAGCTGGATTTAGAAGAGGCAGAGGAACCAGAGACCAAATTGCAAACATGCGCTGGATTATGGAGAAAGCTAGAGAGTTCCAGAAAGACATCTACTTCTGCTTCATTGACTATGCAAAAGCCTTTGACTGTGTCGACCACTGCAAACTATGGCAAGTTCTTAAAGAAATGGGAGTGCCAGATCACCTCATCTGTCTCCTGAGAAATCTCTATGTGGGACAAGAAGCTACAGTTAGAACTGGATATGGAACAGCTGATTGGTTCAAAATTGGGAAAGGAGTACGACAAGGCTGTATTTTGTCTCCCTGCTTATTTAACTTATATGCAGAATTCATCATGTGAAAGGCTGGGCTGGATGAATCCCTAGCCGGAATTAAGATTGCCGGAAGAAATATCAACAACCTCAGATATGCAGATGACACAACCTTGATGGCAGAAAGTGAGGAGGAATTAAAGAACCTTTTATTTATTTTTTTTTTAATAAATTTTTATTAGGGGTTTTTACAAAATAAAGTACAAAAATAAACAACCTTTCTTTTATCTCAACAGAGTTTCATGACTTCTTTGGACTTCCTCACATCTCCCGCTGCCATTTTCATCATCATAAATTTTTCCCAGCAATTTATCATCTAATTTGCAAATTTTATAACCACTTATTTAAATATAATCCTCTGTAAATTAATTTCCCTTAATCTCACTTTACATCCCATTTCGATCCGATTTTGTGGTGGCCAATTATTTATGATCAAACATCCTACTTAACTTTCCACCAAATCACAATATTTTTGTAAATAAATCTTAAATTTCCTCCAATCTTCTTCAACCCTCTCTTCTCCCAGGTCTCGAATTCTGCCAGTCATCTCAGCCAGTTGCATATAGTCCATCAGCTGCATCTGCCATTCTTCCAGAGTGGGTAAATCTTGAGTTTTCCACTTCTTGGCGATAAGTATCCTTGCTGCTGCTGTTGCGTACAAAAAGAATGTTCGGTCCTTCCTTGGCACCATCTGGCCGACAATGCCCAGGAGGAAGGCCTCTGGTTTCTTAAGGAAGGTATACTTAAATACCTTTTTCAGCTCATTATATATCATTTCCCAGAAGACCTTCACCCTGGGACAAGTCCACCAGAGGTGAAAGAATGTTCCTTCATTTTCCTTACATTTCCAACATTTGTTGTCTGGCACATGGCATATTTTGGCTAGTTTAACTGGGGTCATGTACCACCTATATATCATTTTCATTACATTTTCCTTCAGAGCATTACATGCCGTGAAGTTCATCCCCGTGGTCCACAACCTTTCCCAATCCTCAAACATAATGTTATGCCCAATATCCTGTGCCCACTTTATCATGGCCGACTTAACCATTTCATCTTGTGTATTCCATTTCAACAGCAAGTTATACATTCTTGAAAGTACTTTAGTCTTAGGTTCTAACAATTCTGTTTCCAACTTCGATTTCTCCACCTGGAATCCTAACTTTTTATCCTTTTTAAAAATTTCTTGAATCTGAGCGTAATGTAACCAGTCTCGCACTTTGTCTTTCATTTTTTCCAAACTCTGCAATTTCCAATTGTTGCCCTCTTTCTCTATTATTTCCCAATATTTCGGCCATTTGGCCTCCATATTGGGTCTTTTTCGGGCCTTAGCCTCCAGAGGTGATAGCCATCTTGGAGTTTTATTTTCCAATAGGTCTTTGTATTTTGTCCAGACATTAAACACTGCTTTCCTGACAATATGGTTCTTAAAGGCCTTATTGATCTTAACTTTGTCATACCATAAGTATGCATGCCAGCCAAATGCATTGTTAAAACCTTCTAAATCTAACACATCAGTGTCCTCTAGAAGTAGCCAGTCTTTTAGCCAGCAGAAAGCTGCGGCTTCGTAGTACAACCTTAAGTCTGGCAGGGCAAAGCCCCCTCTTTCTTTCGCATCAGTTAATATCTTAAACTTAATTCTGGGCTTTTTGCCCTGCCAGACAAATTTAGAAATATCTCTCTGCCACTTCCTGAAGCACTCCGTCTTATCCACAATTTGCAATGTTTGAAATAAAAACAGCATCTTAGGCAATACATTCATCTTAATAGCAGCAATTCGGCCTAACAAAGAAAGCTTCAATTTTGACCAACTGTCCAAGTCTCTCTTAATTTCAGACCAACATTTTTCATAATTATCCTTAAATAGACTCAGATTTTTTGCTGTTATGTTTACCCCTAGGTACTTTACTTTTTTAACCACAGCTAGTTCTGTTTCTCTCTGAAACCGTTCTGACTCTGCATCTGTCAAGTTTTTTCCCAACACCTTAGTTTTCTGTTTGTTTAATTTAAAGCCCGCTACCCGACCAAAGTCCTGAATCAATTGTAACACTCTTTTTGTACTAGATTCTGGCTCTTGCAATGTCAAAACAAGGTCATCTGCAAAAGCTTTAAGTTTAAATTGTTTCACTCCGATCTGAATCCCTTGCACCAACCGGTCCCCTCTAATCAAGTTCAAGAGCACCTCCAGGACAGAAATAAACAGCAAGGGGGAAATCGGGCAGCCTTGTCGTGTCCCTTTTTCAATCTTAAACTCTTCTGTAACCACATTGTTAACTATCAGTTTTGCCTTTTGTTCTGAATAAATCGCGTCAATCCCATTTTCAAAACCCCGCCCCACTCCCATTTCTTTTAAATTCCCCTTCATAAATTTCCAAGAAATATTATCGAAGGCCTTCTCCGCGTCTATAAAAATTAGAACTGCTTTAGTGTTAATATTTGTTTGCAAAAGTTCCAAAATGTCAATAATGTTCCTTGTATTAGCAAATAAATGTCTTCCTGGGAGAAAGCCTGCCTGGTCTTTATGAATTATCTCATTTAAAACTCTTTTGAGTCTTCCTGCCAAAACGTCAGCAAATATTTTGTAATCCACGTTTAAAAGGGAAATGGGGCGGTAGTTCTTAAGTTGTGTCTTTTCAGTTTCTGATTTTGGTATCAATGTGATAAAAGCTTCCTTCCACGATTCAGGCGCCTTCTTTCCCTCCATAATTTCATTGCTGACCTCCATCAATGGTTGAATCAAATAGTCACTTAATGTCTTATAGTACTTGGAGGTCAAGCCATCTGGCCCTGGAGACTTGCCCAACTTCATATTCTGAATGGCCTGTTCTATCTCTAGTCGTGTTATTTTACTATTCAGGAGTGATCTATTTTCTTGTGATAGTTTTTTAAGTCCATTTTTCTCCAAAAATTTTGCAATCTCTTCCTCCTTTTGTGGCCCTTGAGTGTATAATTTCTTAAAATATTTCTGGAAACATTTTCTAATTTCCACCGGGTTCTGAATATTCCTTCCTTCTATTTCCAAATTTGTTACTATGTTCAGCTTTTGTCTCTTCTTCAACTGCCATGCCAGCAGTTTCCCACATTTATTAGCCGATTCAAATGTTTTTTGTTTCATTGATTTAATCTTCCATTCTATTTCCTGATTTATCAGTTTGGAATATTGTGCCTGATGAAGTTTAATTTCTCTCAAAATCGGCTGTGACTTCGGGTTTACTCTTAGTTTCTTCTCTAACTCTTTAATTTTCCCCAAAATCTTGTCCTTTTTCTCATTTTGTAGTCTTTTCTTTATGGCGTTCTGTTGTATCAAGAACCCTCTCATCACAGCTTTGCTTGCGTCCCAGATTGTTCTTTTTTCCACAGCAGTGTTCAAATTTATCTCAAAATAGTCCTTTATTGTTTTTTTGGCCTTCTTGATAATCTCCTGATCTCTAAACAAGTTGTCATTCATCTTCCATCTAAAGGAGCCGGTTGGTAATAATGTCATGTCCATTTTCAACGCATTATGATCGGAGCAGGTCTTTGGGCAGATTTCCACTTTCTTCACCTTAGGAGCCAGACCTCTAGAAATCCATATTTGGTCAATTCTTGTCCAAGTCAGTTGGGCTTCAGAGAAAAATGTTCCTTCTTTCCCTAAGGGGTTCTTTGTCCTCCATATATCAATCCAGTCCATGTTGTCTGTCATTTCAAAAAAGGTCTTTGGTAGTCTGCCTTCTTTAGTAACCTTTTGGCTTTGTGACCTATCCATGTTTGTAGAAACGATCCCATTCATATCTCCCATCATAATGATGTTATCATAGTCCAGATAATCCAGCATAATCTCATGCAACTTCTTGTAGAATTCTGATTTCCCTTCATTTGGAGCGTAGATTCCTAATATCAAAATTTTCTCTCCTTGGTGCTGTATTTCAATTGCCAAAATTCTTCCATGTTCATCTTTAAATAGAAATTTTGGTGAGAGGCTCTCCTTTGCATATATCACCACTCCTCTCTTCTTAACTAAGTCCGAAGATATAAATTCTTGGCCTAACCTTTTGTTTACCAATATTTTCCTGTGGAGCCTGGTCACATGTGTTTCTTGTAAACAAGTAATGTCTAGTTGCTCCTTTTTTAATATGTGAAAGATTTTCTTCCTTTTTTCCGGGCTGTTGCAGCCATTTATATTCCAACTTAAAAGTTGCAGAGACATCCTGGATAGATCTGTTTAGTTTCCTTGGGATGGTATTTTGTTCTGTAAGTCTTCAGGGTTCTGAGGTACAGGCACCTGTGGTGGTTCAGGCCCTGAGGGTAGTTCAAGTCCTTTGTGAAGGTCCTCTCCGTAGGCAGTCAAAAACTTATCCCTATCTTCCAAAGTTCTAATTTTAATCTTCTTCCCTCTAAAGGTAAAAGATAGTCCTTGGGGAAAGTCCCACCTAAAGATGATTGAGTTGCTTCTCAGCAGTTTTACTAAATCCAAATATTCAGATCTAAGATCCAACAGCTGTTTAGGAATGTCCTTAAAAATCTCAATTCTTTTGTCCGAAATGTTCAAAGAGCTTCCGTAGTGCAGGCCCAAAATCTTGTCCCTTTCCTCCTTTGATCTCAACGTAATCAAACAGTCTCTGGGCCTTTCTCTCTTTGTGAGTCTTCCAAGTCTGAAGGCTGACACAATTTTAAAATCTTCCTCCTCTAGACCCCAGAACTTGGAGAATTCTTTGGTCAGAAACTCAGCTAGATTACCTACTTCCACTTCTGGTATCGATCTTATCCTTAAATTAATCTCCCTGTTCCGAAGTTCCAACATGGAGAGATAGGTCTGGTGTTCCCCAACCTGCTTACTGAGCGGCCTTACTTCTTTTTCCAACTCTCCCACTCTTTGGCTGGTCTCTTCGGCCAGTTTCTGATTTTCACCTGCAGCCTCCTTCAGTTGTCCGATTGCTTGTGCATTCTGTGCAACTTGCCCAGATAATTTGTTTAAAGTTTCTGTATTAAGGTCAATTTTCGCAGTTTGTTGGTCAACTTTCCTCTCCAAAGACTCCAATTTCTCAAGAATTCTCTCTAGTACAGAACCAGATCCTCCTGAGGCCATCTCTTCTAGTTGTAAATCCTCAGTTTCTTCCTCCCCTGCCTGTGACAGGGAGGTAACTTTTTCCTCCGAGGGCAAAGTGGGCACAGATGATCTGCGTGCTTGTGAGGCTGCAGTTACGGTTGTCAGAGTTGTTTGTCTGGTTCTTAATCCCTTTCTTTTTGCGCCACTCATTCCAAAGTTATCTAGCAGTCAAGGTCAAGCTGAGTTATTCCCATGGGAAAGCTACGGCCCAGATGGTAGCAGTCAAACAAAGGGCCGGGAAATAGAAAGTAAAACAATGTTTTTGTTGTAAATCCTCAATCCTCTAGGGGGAGCATAAAATGTCCTAGGAAGAAGAGTCCATTCCACATACGAAATCTGAACCAATACTTAGGGATCTTCACAAAAGTAGTTTTAGCAGAGTTGGTTTTAGGTTTGCCACAATATTTCAAGTTGTGCTTACTGCAAGAACGTAACCATTCTGAACTCCCTCAGACTGTCTCAAAGTTTAAATAGAATGTATCCAAATTTGCAGTCTGACAGTTCTACTGCTCAGGCAGTTCTGACACCTGGGCTTCTTAAACAGAATTGTAATCCACAAAGAAAGGAGTGTATAAGTCCTAATAAAAGTCCAAAAATCAATTGCTTACAGTCTTTAAAGGGAAAAGTAATTTCTGCGGGTGCTCAATCTGAGCTGTCAAAAGTTCTCTCTATGCCTCCACTCCTCCTGCTCTTTGCTTTAAAAGTCAATGGCTGCGGAGGACGGACTTCCTTTTCCTCGTCTCTCCGCTTTCAGCTTATTTTCAATATTTTTGGTCCCGAAATTTAGTAAAGTCCTCAATTACTCACGGGTTGTTACGTTTTAGAATCTTGTGTTGAAGGAAGAAAGGTCGACGCTCACCGGCAACGGCAACGCGGCTTCGCTCCGCTGAATGCGCATAGACCCACAGCGCCGCTACCCCCTCTGCGATCCGGAGCCCCTTACGGGGTTCCCTCAACGTTTCGGGGGTAGCTCCTGGCGCCCGCCGGGTCCCGAGACCGCAGGCTTCCGCTGCCTGCGGTTTTCCAGAATGGGTCTCCGCTTCGCCGTAGCGGACGACCCTTTTCCAGCGTAGCTTCCCTCTCCCGGTTAGGAAAGGGCAGCCATTACCGTTCGCGCCGCCTCCGGAACCTTTTAATTAGGGTGAAAGAGGAGAGCGCAAAATATGGTCTGAAGCTCAACATCAAAAAAACGAAGATCATGGCCACTGGTCCCATCACCTCCTGGCAAATAGAAGGGGAAAAAATGGAGGTAGTGAGAGATTTTACTTTCTTGGGCTCAATGATCACTGCAGATGGTGACAGCAGCCACGAAATTAAAAGACGCCTGCTTCTTGGGAGAAGGGCAATGACAGGCCTAGACAGCATCTTGAGAAGTAGAGACATCACCTTGCCAACAAAGGTTCGTATAGTTAAAGCTATGGTTTTCCCAGTAGTGATGTATGGAAGTGAGAGCTGGACCATAAAGAAGGCTGATCGCCGAAGAATTGATGCTTTTGAATTATGGTGCTGGAGGAGACTCTTGAGAGTCCCATGGACTGCAAGAAGATCAAACCTCTCCATACTGAAGGAAATCAACCCTGAGTGCTCACTGGAAGGACAGATTGTGAAGCTGAGGCTCCAGTACTTTGGCCACCTCATGAGAAGAGAAGACTCCCTGGAGAAGACCCTGATGTTGGGAAAGATGGAGGGCACAAGGAGAAGGGGACGGCAGAGGACGAGATGGTTGGATAGTATTTTCGAGGTTACCAGCATGAGTTTGACCAAACTGCGGGAGGCAGTGGAGGACAGAGGTGCCTGGCGTTCTCTGGTCCATGGGGTCACGAAGAGTTGGACACGACTAAACGACTAAACAACAACAAAGTAAATTCACTCTTGATAATGGCAGGAGTGCCACTGTTTGGATTTGAATATGAAAGAAAGGCAGAGCATAGGTGTGAACAAAAGTTGGGGCTATTTCTGGTCTACTCTCTTGAGCAAAGGATATCCACCTCCCTTGGCTGGACATGCCACTAACAGAACAAAATGTGAAGGCTTGGATCCTTGGGGCACCATCTCTTTCTGACATATGGTAAAAAAAAAGTAAAAATAAAAATAATAAGCTACCATTTGTGCCAGAATGTTTCCAGAATGCCCAATAATAAATTGTAATGATAATTCCCCATAGTCTGATTTAGAATTGGGTCGGCAATTCCAATTCCAATATCACTTGAAATAGTTAGCTACTTGGCATTTAACATGGTGGCTTGTGGGAGGAAAGCTTTAGAAGTCATGTCAGCTACAAGGTTTAAAAAATTATTCCATCTTCACATAAGCTAAGGCGTAATTATAATTTATTATTTATACCCCGCCCATCTAGCTGGGTCTCCCCAGCCACTCTAGGCGGCTTCCATAGAAACCAAAAATACAGTAAAATATCACACGTTAAAAACTTCCCTGAACTTCCCTTAAGATGTCTTCTGAATGTCAGGTAGTTGTTTATCGCTTTGACATCTGCTGGGAGGGTGTTCCACAGGGCGGGCGCCACTACCGAGAAGGCCCTCTGCCTGGTTCCCTTCTTCCTTATTCTCTGGATTTGACTCACATTTTCACAGTCATAAAAGTATCATTTGGTGCTTAGTTTTGCTTAGACTATTATTACTGTCCAAGAGTTGGACAAGATAGATGAACTAAAAGCACATTCTGTATACATGCTGAACCTTGTCTTACATTCTGGGCAGCAGATCTACTTTTGCAGGAAATGACATTTAATTTGTAGTACATCTGAGCATTATGGTAGGTAAATTCATATTCAAAAGAAAAGTAATGACAAAGCACATTGCCATGGGCATAGCCAGGATTTAAGTTGGGGGGGGGGGGGAGGCAGGATTTATGTTGGGGGGCAGAGCCTCAGTAAAGTTTGTTTGTTCTTTTACTTGATTGCCCTATGTCCCGCCTTGGTTGCGCCCATAAACATCACCCGTAATAAAGAATCACTCTCCTGGTCGCAGAAATAGAGTGGCCAATAACTTTAGATTAATTAACTGAAAGGATCACAAATACCTATACTAAGCTTATGATAGAAACTTAGAAAGTAGTTTTTAAATAAAATCTTGTTTAGCATATAGTGGGATTTTTAAAACTATGTCCTGTAACATATTTAAAATACAAACACTGTAAACTAATTCTAAAGATGAATGTCACTACCACTTTATTTAACCTACAATATGAACTTAACTCTTCATCAAATACTAAAACATGGTGCATCCTAGATCAATAAGAAAGGCTGCATTTCAGGACAAAAGAAATCCTGTTCCAGTAAATGCTAGCTGGAGTTTTTAAGTATGCCAACAATTATTATAAAAATGCAAGAAAACAGAGATATGTTAAGCAATCCTAAAATCTTCTTAAACCACACATTGTGCTTTTCTACAGAGAATTTTAAGATGAAAAATAGACCTTGAGGGTCTTTGACAAGCCTCAGGCAATATAAAGGAAAAAGGTCAAACACACTGCTAAAAAGGACTGTTATCTTCAGAACAACAACTTATCAGCCAGCTTGCAGCCCTGCTTATTTACAGTTATTGGTCCCAGAGGAAGTGCACTTCAACACAGGTCACGATTACTTTGTAATGAGTTTGCCAGAAATGGTAAAGGAAACTAATTTGTAACAATGTGCTATTCCTTGCACATGAACTTTTGCAGACACCTTTTTTTTTGTCCAGCAATGAATAACTAACTTCAGCTTCCCTAACAAGCAATGAAAACAGGAGTGTACTCAAAAACCCAACATACAGGCATGAATGTGTTGAAATATCAGTAATTATCTCTCTCAGCTGTCCATTACACTATTCATGATTATGATCAATTCCCCTGTGGTTGCTATACAGAATACAGATTTCAGGGGATGAATTTGCACACGCAAATTAACACCATTTGGACGAAAATAGGTTGCACCTGTCAATGCTTAGTAACAAAAGGTCAGATGCCCTCTTTTGCACCTAGAACATTTGGCTATTGTGTGCCTTGCTTGCAGGAATATAATTCTGGTTTGACTAAATAGAGAAAAGTGAGCACCATGGTGAACAGAAGAAAAAATAATTAAACCTTAACTGAAAGCTCACAGTTAACCCATTCTTTAAAATACACGTGAATAGAAGTAGCCAAGGCAATTTTGAGTAGTTTTTCAAAAGAAATATATAAAGTACTCCTCTGTTTTTGTCAATACATTGCTAGGCCTCAAAATACTATTTTTCATCTGAACAATAAAAATCTGGACAAGATGGCAATAGAAAATCATTAATACACTTGCAGCTGCATTTCAATCTATACAAAACCCTTAAATAAAAACAACCTGGGAACAAATGTGCAGAATTGCATAATACATACATCATTTACAGAGCTCGGAGTCTGAAATTGTGCTCAAGATAGCCAAGCAGAATTAATCTATGTTTTCAAATAAACTTTTAAAAAAAGCATTGAACTTTAATATTCATTCTAGAATGGGCCATCAGCTGAATGCTACTGAAAAGATAACAAAACTGAGGTGATAAAATGAAGCAATTATATAGATTATATTCTAAGTGAAAGCGGAAACTTCTCAAAAAAGTCTTTAAAAATATTTTCCCAGCGAACCATGTAACACATTTCATTTTTTTACTCATGAAAAAAGATAAATACAGTGATGGGAAGCAGTCAAATCCATTTTTTCAGACAACAAAATCACAAAAAGGAATAAATATTTTTTTAAAAATCATATTCACCATATACACCACTATTCAGAAAGCACCTGTAAAAAAAGAAGAAGCTATTATTGGTGTACGTAAGTAGATGACATTGTCCCCTATGGGGATGCAGATACTGTCACCATTATCACCATGCTCTCTTGAGATGCATAGAGTATATTTGGAGCTTTCTGTTGCTCTTAAGTCACAAAACATTCTTATGAACCAAGTACAGCCAAGTCTGTAATGGAGACAAAATCTTGAAAGTCATAGATCCAGATAAACATCTAAAAGCTCCTATCCCACTTTGTTTCCCCCTCTGGGGTCCTACAAAGTGTTGTTTTCCCAGTAAAAGCCTAACTGCTTCACCACCAACACTCCTTCAAAAGGGAGGGGAAACATTAGTAAGTATTCACAGAACATGCATCTAAGTTGCTGAAAAAAAGGACCAGTTGTTCCAAATGCTGCAATTGTGTGATAAAACAGACTGTTTTCATGTAAATTGCTTGAAGATTTTCACTATAGGCAGTATATTTGTTATATAAATAAATGAATAAAATTGTGGCACCCAGCCAGAAGGTATAGGGAGCAACTATAATTTGGGGATTCTGTCAAGTTAAAATTTATCTGTTTTCAAAGGCCTTTGGAGAAAATGGCTGAAGGCCCGTGGTTTTTATCTTACACTAATATTGTTCTTACTGTTTGATGAGAATTATAAATGAGGTACTTTTAAAAAAGAATGTTGTTCCCTGACTTTTATACAAATGGGGTAGCCCATTCTCTCTGCCAGCTCTCCAAACCATCAACTGCCTCCTGGAGCCCTGTTCCCACTGCCCATGATCCTTACAAATGGAAATTAAACATGTGAAAGGATGGATCCACAGAATTGTGGCTGCAGCAACCAAGGAAAGCAAAGCAGGTGTCAGTTCATTTGTCTTTTTGGTCCCTGATTTAGCTCTACTGCTTATTCACCCCAACCATCAAAGCAGGGGTAGGACTACCCCCTCATCCCTGACATTCAACATGCCTCCCACCATTCTTGCTTTCCCATTTCATGCCCTTGGGGAAGGGGAAAGTGAAGGGGAAGGGGAAAGGTCAAGCAGTCAAAGATGGAGCTAGGGGCACAGGGTGGGTTGGAAGCAGAGGAAGAGGCCATTCAGGTGAGGGGCAGGCTGGTCAAATCTCAACTGTATCCGGCCCCACTGTTATCAGGGACTGGCAGGGTTCTAAAGAGAGTGTGGTGGAGACAGGGGACCAGGGGAGTGACCCAGGAGAGGAGACCAGTGATTTATGGGGTGTCACACAACCCGCAAGACAAGAGCCTGGGGAAGGAGAGAGAATCAGGGCAGTCTGAGGCAGAGGAAGGCACACAGGATGTAGCAGAGAAAGAAGGGATGGTTCAGGCAAGGATCAGTAGATTTTCGCTCACCCCACTGTCTCCTATAAACAGAAAGGACTGGAAAAGGGAAGAGCATGGATGACTTCAATGCAGGGTAAGTCTCAGGTTGTGGACACACAGCCTTTCAGAGAAGGGTATATAAGCCAGAGGAGGGGAGGTGGTGCCACACTGTTGCTGCAACTGCTTCACAGGGCCCAGACCTGTGGACAGCTGCATTCAGGCTAGAAGCATGTGAGTGTGTGTATCCAGAGCACCATGGAAGCTGCAGTGTTTCTCTTGCTAATAAAGAGTTAACTATCAGATGTATGTCTTCCTTATCTGGAATAGATCATGACAGTTGTTTCTTAGAACCAGGAGGGGCTTGAAGAGCACTCCATCAGACAAGGGTACAGAAGCCTGGGGCAGGAGGGGCAGGGTCCCACTGTTGCTTCAACTGCTCTAGCAGGCACAAACCTGGAAAACAGCTACATAGACATTAAAATTGTGTACGCATGTGGTAGACCTTAGAAGCTGCTGTATAGGTGTGCATGTTTTTGTCAAGAAAGAATTAACTATCTGCCATTTCCCTTCCTTGGCTGGGTGTGCACAGGACATGGGGGCACCCATTGACCATCTGACAAGATTCCTCTGAAGAAAGCAGAAGGACACCAGTCAATGTGAAAGATGACATGTGCATGAGGCTGTATTTTTGCAGTGCTGAAAAGGAAGATGTGACATGACTATATGAATATAACAAACAAAGAAGAGAAAGGAACTGTGGGCAAAGCCAAGGCTTTGTGCATGTTTAGCTGAGTGGGTCATGATATTAATTGATTCACAGAGTATAAAAAGAAGGGAGGCTTGGGAGAAAAGATAAGAATTTCATTGTTGAACATAGTGAACTTGACAAAGTGATGAAACATCTAAGGAAAATTATCCAATAGGCAGCTAGAGACACAGAACTGAATTAGACTAAAGTTCTGGGCGTACCAAGTATCAGGTGGTACAGAGAGCCATGGGATTTGATGAGGTGACCTAGGGGTGGAGTGTCATAGCACAGACTAAATAACAGACGCATAAGGGACCCTTCTTTTTATCTGCACCCTAGTCTCTGTTCCAGGAGATTACAATGGAATATTTTCTTGCTGGTGTTGCTAAATTTGTTTAGATGCTTGATATATTGCATTGTAGTTTAAAATATCATATAGCATTGGAATAGTCACATTTGGCTGGTTTCTTTACATAAAAGATCATATTTACAATTTATTTCCTTAGTTGTATCCCCTTTGGTCTTATGTGATATTTTTCATTATTTCTAAATGCTTATCACATTAGTGAGATCCTCTTTCCCTCCATCCCACCCATATACTTTTAAAATACTGACATTTTGAAAGATATTTTGGTCCTCCCTTATGATTAGACTATTTTCAAGTGACTAGCTTTTTTCTGTTATTTCCTTTTACCAAATACAGAAGCAGTTTCTTTTATTTCAATGTATTTCAGGGTTTGTGGCAAATTAAACATTAATCTTTCTCTGTAAATGTCAAGTGGTATTTAAATGTTTTCCTGGCAGATAAATTATTATTAATATTAATGCAATAAAATTGCAGTTTTTGTCCTTTCTTTGATATTTACAAAAATACTAAGAATGTCAAAACAGTTCCATAGGAAAAAAAATCATTGGTCTACCATCCAGTCCACATTAGCATGAAAGGTTAAAAAACAGAAAAGAAAAGAAAGAAAGAAAGAAATGCCAGTCTTAGAAAACTGTGTTCATATCATGAAAGGAGAAAAGTGAAATTCTGTCTCGCTTCCACATTGAATGTATCACTTTCACAGCAAAATTGCCTTAGTAAAGTTCACTTTAATTTAAACCTTCTTTTTTGTAATTCAGTGACTGCTTTAAAATAATGAAAGACACATTGTCATTCTCATAATTAGTTGCTGTTGTACTAAATGAGGGGAAAAAATCTGATCTACAATCTATACAAGCAAGGTCATATATCAAAACAGAAGTAGCTTCATATACAGATCTGCAAACAGTCAAAAAATACACAAGGCTTAGAATAGAAGCCTAGTAGTCATAATCATTTTTTAAAAAATTATGTAACCTCCACCTTCCTTTCCAATTTCTTTGACCGGCTAGATTTATCTCATATTCTATAGCCCTATAAATACAGTTACAGATAGGTAGCCGTGTTGGTCTGCCATAGTCAAAACAAAAAAAATTCCTTCCAGTAGCACCTTAAAGACCAACTAAGTCAGTTCTTGGTATGAGCTTTCGTGTGCATGCACACTTCTTCAGATACATCTGAAGAAGTGTGCATGCACACGAAAGCTCATACCAAGAACTGACTTAGTTGGCCTATAAATACAATTTGCTGTTTAGATGCAAAAGCAGCTTCAGCACCAAGGACAACACAGTAAGGCAAAAGGCTATGAAAGTAGTACTATGAACTTTAGCAAAGCAAAGTCAAAATAAATTTACATTTTATTTTTATTTAATTGCACTGACCATGGAACAAAGCATATAATAGCAATAAGTCATAAAATACATGTAAATCTCACATTAATACTTATAAAACATCCCATAGCTGTATTTAGTTGGAAGCAGAACCCACTGGGAGAAGTTTAATGTAGTGCAATGGCAATTGATCTGTCAGTGCAAGCATTTCAGCTTGCAAGATGGGATGATCCCCATCAGAAATATCCAAGGATGCAAGTAGAACCAGTCCACCCACAAGAATGTCTGTGTCTCCTTGCCTAGCCCCATCACTTGAGCCGAGAACCACTGGAGGTCAAAGTGCAAGTAGATAAAATGGTACTGCTCCAGCAGGAAGGTAAACGGCATTTCCATGCACTGCTCTGGTTCGCCAGAAGCAGCTTAGTTATGCTGGCCACATGACCTAGAAGCTGTACGCCGGCTCCCTCGGCCAATAAAGCGAGATGAGCACCGCAACCACAGAGTCGTCCGTGACTGGACGTAATGGTCAGGGGTCCCTTTACCTTTTATTACTTCCCTCGATCTGGACACTATACTTTTATTAATGCAGTCTAGAATATCATTAGCTTTTTTTCCTGCTGCATCACACTGTTGACTTATGTTAAACTTGTGATCTGATAAGACCCATAGATCCTTTTCACATGTGCTACTAGTAAGCTTAGGTGTTCCCCATCTTATATTTGTGCAGCTGATTCCTCCTGCCTTAGTACAGAACCTACATTTCTCCCTATTGAAATTCATTTTGTTAGTTTGGGCCCAGTTCTCCAATCTGTTAAGGTCATATTGAATCCTGAATCTGTCTTCTGCAGCATTGGATACTCTTCCCAGTTTGGTGTCATCTGCAAATTTGATGAGCATCTCCTCAATTTCTTTGTCCAAATCATTTATAAAGGCATTGAACAACAGGCCCAGGACAGAACCTTGCAGCACTTCACTTGTAACTTTTTTACAGGATGATTAGGAAACATTAATGAGTACTCTTTGAGTTCAGTCAGTGAACCAACTACTAACAGTTACCTTGTCCAGCCCACATTTTACCAGCTTCCTTGCAAGAATATCATGAGGGACCTCACCTGTTCTCCAAGAATTCTCCAGGATTATAGACAGAGGCTCTGAGATTACATCTGTAAGCCCCTTTAGTATCCTTCAGCCCAAGAGAAGAGGCACCTCTTGGACCCAAATATTGACTCTGTGGGATTTATTCTACTGCTGCTCCCAAAGAATCTGCACCTCGTCACCATTTTCAAATGATGGTAGAGACTGAAGTCAAGAGCTTCACTAGCTGGTTTCCTATCCCTGCCACCTGTGATTCAACTACTTGACAATTTATTATCTAATGGTGATAACATTACTTGCCAGTCTCCCACAAGCTACTTATGCAGATTTTAAAATCTTTTGCCATGTTCCTATCACTTGGCAGGTCATTAGTCAATTTGAACCCCTTCTGGCCTTAGCACTACAGTGGTAGCTCGGGTTACATACACTTCAGGTTACATACGCTTCAGGTTACACACTCCGCTAACCTGAAATACTGCTTCAGGTTAAGAACTTTGCTTCAGGATAAGAACAGAAATCAGGCTCTCTTGTGTTGCCACCCTCCGAACCTCTTGGGGAGGGGGAACATTGAGAAGGGCCTCAAACTTGTGTGCAGGGTACAGGTCGTTTTGTATGGAAAGAGGTGGTCCTTAATGTATTGAAGTCCTGAGCCATGTAAGACTTTATAGGTCAACATGAGCACTTTGAATTGGGCCCAGAAACTACCAGTAATTGGCAGTCAGTGCAGTTGGGCCAGGATACAGAGCTACATGGCAAGCCCCCACCCCACCCCCATTTAATTATTTCACTTTAAGAAAATTATGCATAAAGTGCTTGAGTTTGGGTGATTTCAGAATTAGGAAAAGAGCAGGTAGTAATGTTGAGAGCTGCCATATATTTCTTTGCACAGACAGCTGACTTGATAGCAACTGGTAGAGTCTTGAATTAGTTATCCTCTTCCTACCTTGATGGAGTTCCTTGCTGATGTCAGCAGCAGTTTTGGCTGTCTTGACCATGGATTTATATCATATGAGGTTTATATCATTCTGAGAACTGTAGATTTATGTTATGAGGTTACCTGAGCTGACCAACCTCATGTAGGGAACTGGCATAGCAGCTAGTAACATAATCAACAGAGAACACAAGCTCTTACAAAGAAAATGAAACACAATATATCCTGTACATTAGTATTTGAAGGAAAAACATTGTTATCATCAGCTGATCCCAAATGTAAGACAGGAAAAGAGGGGATAGCATGGTAGGATAAGATAAAAGCACCCACATTTGCTCAAAGAAAAAAATGCAAACAATTCTGAGCACACAGGAATTATATCTGAAAATACTGAAAGACTGGCAAGATTATGTAAGGATAGCAAAGGGAAAAACAGAGTGCCTATATTTTAACAACAACAACATGGAGACAGGGGATTACATATAACTTGACTTCTATCTTCAGGAAATTATTACAGATTTCAAAAAAAAAGTTCAAGGAAGCAGCCTGTCAAGGGAAAAGGTGGGGGCACAACAACAACAACAGTGGTAAAATAATCTGTTCATATTTACTGCAAAGCCTGCCCCAAATTCTTGTGATGCCTAATAATATAATAAAACAAATATAAAATCCAATTAAAAATGATAAATAAACAGTCTTTTAACAGCTACAATGTTAGCTTCAAAATCTTGCTAAACAGAAATCCTAAATACCAACTTTCAATTTAGAACACTTTCAAAACTTGCCTAGGGTAGAACTTTATAGAATTCCATCACTGTGCAGCAGCTTCTGGGGCCTACTTATCATACCCTCCAACATTTCTCCCATGAAAATAGGGACATCCCGCTCCATAATGATAATTTTTATTTATACCCCACATATCTTACTGGGTTGCCCCAGTCACTCTGGGCAGCTTCCCACATATATAATAACATAATAAAACATTAAACATTTTTTAAAAAAAAACTTCCCTATACAAGATTGCCTTCAGACAGCTTGGGAGTTAAATCACTCCATACCCTCCAATATTTCTCTGGTGAAAATAGGAACGTCCTAAGGAAAAGCGGGACATTTTGGGATCAAATCAGAAACCAGAATGTCTTCTCTAAATCAGGGATGTCCCAGGAATATAGGGACACTTGGAGCCAGATGGGCAGGGTATAAAGTATTATTATTATTATTATTATTATTAACTGCAAAGTGCCTATATGTTTGTTTAATCGTGTCATCCATAAATACATATTAATGGTTTAAACACTCACATGTAGAAATGTCAGCGGATTTCAGTCCAGTTCACAATTTGCTGAAGTGCACTTTCATTTGTCCAATTGAACCAGACCTCAGGAAAAAACCTAGATTTGTGGTTTATTCTACAGAGCTATCAAGAAAGCTAGTTTGACTACACGTAGCACTTATACGGTGAACTAAATACTGCTATCTTGCTTTAACAAAGTAAATACCATACAACTTCAAAGTATGGTACCTCCACAACATTAAGTAAAAATGCATTTTTAAATGGTGCAGAAAATTACCGCACTTCCTATATACTTGCAAACACAAAGCCACACACACAAACACACATCGCCCCCACTCCCAAGACCCCTTTTGTGCATTGAATCGTGCAGGAATCGATGTGTGGTCACTTCCTGCACTATTTTTAATTGTCAAGTTGCAAGAAAACCCCAGACTCATATTGTGAATCTGTTCACTAAAACACCTTTATACTAAAAAGCTGTAAGAATAAGTACCTGTGATGGGAAATGGGAAATGGATTGTACACTTCAAACATATTTGCTGAGAAATTACAGAGAAACAGCAAAGAGGCTTAGCAGCTGTTGATAAAAAAATAACAAGACTCAGTTACTAATGCGAAGAATGGCTTTGCTTGAGTCCCATGAATGGCAGATCCTCCAAGTTTCCCTATTTTCTAGGGTCAATCCCAGATTTCTGGAAGCTATCCTGGTTTCTGATTTGATCCCAGAATGTCATGCTTTTCTTTAGGATGTCCCTATTTTCAGTGGAGAAATATTGGTGGGTATGGTAGGACATCCCTTTTTCATCAGAGAAATGTTGGAGGGAATGGAGATAAGGAACTATACAACTTTTAGAAGATACCTGAAAGCAGCCCTGTACAGGGAAGTTTTTTTAATGTTTAATGTTTTATTATGTTTTTATATGCGTTGAAAGCCACCCAGAGCGGCTAGGGCAACCCCGTCAGAAGGGCAGGGTATAAATATTGTCATCATCATCATCATCATTATTGAATAGGATGTCCCTATTTTCATCGGAGAAATGTTGGAGTATGGAATGACACTTGCACTGAAGAAGAGAAAAAGAATGTTCTTGATGGTGCAATAGCAGATGAAACCACAACAATGAAATGGGCATGACACAAATTACCTTGTGGTTTATGAACAAGTGTGATAATAATGTTTAATTTGGACACAAAATACCTTCAACATGAGCAAGCTTCCAACTGTACTTCCAGGGAGAAGGAATGGTGGATTGACTACCAAGTAAATACATTCACACTAAAAACAATTCTTTAAAATACACAGTGTTTGTGATGCCAAAAGTCCAATTACACCAGACACCACAGAAAACAAATAATTCTTCCTAGGTGCAATTCAGACTATTAATCTGTTGCAAAATGCTACCATATAAAAAAACACCTTTATATATTGTAGTAATTTACCTCCACTTTGTGTCATTATAGTTGATCCCAAAGTTCCCACTAGCTTTAGCAAGACCATGCAGCTATAATAGATGGTGTGCACCCAGTTTGTTTTTAAGAAATACAAACCCTAAATCAAAATTAGCATGGTAAAGGCTAAACCTAGAATGCAATTAGACCACTGAACAGAATCAATAAAGGCAAACGTGAAGAGTTATGTGCCTAATCAGAGGAATTTTATGTGCTTAACCAGTGGAATATTATGCTTCAAAGGTAACATTTTGTATTCAAATGAATTTTGAGCTTCTCAGGAAAGATGTTAATAAATTATTTCCCTCTGAGTCTCATTACAGTGCATGTTCATCTTGAAATAGAGTAAAATTGCTGATTTTGCAGCAACAAATCTTCCTAAATAGGTTCTCTAACCAATATAATTTAAAGAAATAGAAAATATGGACGATTGTTTATTTCATTAAACCTGCCCAAAATGTATCTGTAGACTGCAGACAGCTAAGTCATGCTACGGGTCCCAATTACTCACTTTTGACTTTTGAACATCTCTTAAAAACTCTATTTATAGTTAAACTCTTAAGTTAAGTTACTTATAGTTAAACTCTTAAGTGGTTTGTGTATATATTGATGGTGAATATTCCAATAAATATAGCAGTGTTTATTTTGAATAAAAACATAACAATCATTAAAATGACTAGCTACTTAAGTAAATTTTAAATAGCCACTTAGACCTATCAACATAAAAAGTTTTTAAGAGATGTTCAATCTCTATTTTGAATTACTTAGGACCCCCAAAGGCCATATAACCCAACCCCCTAAAATGCAGGAATCAAAGATTAAGATCCCTGGCAAATGACCATGCAAACTCTGTTTTGAAACCTCCAACGCAGGAGTGTCCACCACCTTCTGAGGTAGCCCATTCCACTCTTGAACATCTCTTACTGTCAGAAAGTTTTTCCTAATGTTTAGTTGGAATCTCTTTTAAATTTCATTGGTCTCAAATTTTATTGAACCAGGCTATGACAAATATTTAGTTTAGATCTATATCCTCCACATGCTATCCTGCTATTTGACTGTGGAATGGACACCCCCAGAAGATGGTAGAATCTCCTTCATTGAAGGTTTTTAAGCAGGTGGTTGGATGTCCATCTGCCATAGATACTTTAGTTAAGATTGCTTCCAACTCTACAATTCTATGATTCTATGATACACACAAAGTGAGATTATATAACAACAGTGTAAGTTCTATCTTACACTGAAATAATAAAACATCAGGCATCTGGAAACAGGATGAGATGCCACAAAAAAGTAGTTATAAAACAATTTCCTTGAGTAGCGGTTGCAATATTTGTGAACCATTATAACAATTTCTTCAACATACTACTATAAGGATATCTATCAAAGGCATTGATGTAACATTTTAAGCTAAAAATGATTATTGTTAGGACACACTCAGTCAAAATGATGTGACGCTACCCACAATAAGCTTCTTTTTCATGTGTGTATGTGTGAATATCTCCCTGGAAAAGGCCCTGATGTTGGGAAAGATGGAGGGCACAAGGAGAAGGGGACGACAGAGGACGAGATGGTTGGACAGTGTTCTCGAAGCTACCAGCATGAGTTTGACTAAACTGCGGGAGGCAGTGGAAGACAGAAGTGCCTGGTGTGCTCTGGTCCATGGGGTCACGAAGAGTCGGACACGACTAAACGATTAAACAACAACGTGTGTGAATATATACATAGAAAAGTCTATGCAGTTATTCAGACCTAAATAACCAATTTTGTCCAAAACTATTTTTCGAGTGTTGCCCACTAAGATGGAGGGTAGTGCCTACATGAAAATTTCAAACAACATATGATGTTTATACAGTATTTCTGAGTGCTCAGGATAATTTATATAAACGCTCAACCAGCTGCAATAATTCTGCATATGCTCGGTGGGAAGGCTGTGCTTGAAATTGTCTAGAGATACCTAGTGAGCTTAAAGCTATGAACAAGAGACACCCCACAATTCTAGAATCCGCAGTTCTAATACTGACTAAAAATTGCATGCAAACACATGTAACAGAATGCTACTTCTCAAAAAGGATAGGAACCAAATGATATCTAGAGCAAGTACAAAAAGGGGAGTGGATAACATTTTTGTTGCCCACAATGGGTGAGGAAAGGGTGCACTTTGAACATTTACTTGCTGTTGTTGGTTCCTCAGTTTCTTTGCTTCTATTATAATTGCTTTCAAAACAAAAATATAGCTAGTTAACTTTGTCATGTGTACTGCCCAACAAAAAATATTCTAGAGATTATACCAGCACCTAGCTGTATTAACTAGTTTAAATGTGCAACATTGTTTATCACTTTACTATTATATAGATAAAATGGATAAATACAAGTTAGAAGATGATTGAAGGTTACTTACCATTTTAAAGTTAACAAGCTGGAAAAAAATGAACCTTTACAAAGGCCAACTATTTTCAACATCATTATGGAGTATTTTGAAAGCACTTTGTTCTGAGCAGAAGTATCAAAACTAAAACTTATGACCTAACCAATACTTATTTATGACCCCCAATCCATTATGTTCAAATAGGGCAAAGAGACAACATTCCACTTTAAAAACTGCAAGAGTTTTCTGGAAGAAATAAACTAAATGTCAGAAAAATAATTTCATGAAACCTCTACCTCACAAGTAAAACACTAATAAGTGTTCAGAGTTGCAAAACATTTTAGTCATATATCTCTCAAAGATGTCAACTGAAGTCAAAATGGAAAACACCTTGCAAAATAACACCTAGAGAACTGAAGAACAGTCAACTACACTACTCCCTGTGGACATAGAAATCTGTCCTATACTATACTTGTCATTCTAGACCACTAATGAGTACTGCAACTGGAAAGAGAGTTCACCTCTGATTTTTTTAAACCAACAATATAATGGATTGAACCTAGGACTTTCCTTGTCCTGTGAATATTTATATAGAAAAGACTGGATAAAACCATTCTGAACAAAACCAATTTTATCTTGTTCCTGCCAACATCTAGGACTAAGGATTGACCCATCCTTTTCTGTGGGTCTTTAAAAAGATTTACTCTGCTGCTACAACCTGCTGGGTGACATGGCATCTCACTTTCTTCCTGTTAGTAATGAATTATGAAAGAATTATGTTGAAGTTATTGTATTATTTGTGATTATGAAACTGTTTTAAATTGTATATACATGGACATATGAAGGATAGCAATGCATTGCTGATGTATTTATTCTCTTGAAATTTTGTCATGGCCTAAGAGTAACATATAGAGAAAAGTATATAGAAATGAAATGATGATGACAGCGGCCAGAATAATTCATCAGTGTTCCATATCTCTAGATTATGTTCACAGTAGTACAAGTCTGTCTATGCATGTTGAAGCAACATTCAACACATGATGTATACATTGGCAACATCCAAAACATAGACTAATTGAAATCAATTCACAAAGTATGACATTCTTGGTTATCACTGTTTATAAACGTTTTGTGGTCTAAGCTGGCAAGTTCATAGATGTCTGCAACTTCTTATTGTTTTATAAATAACATTCTACTTACCACTCTCAAAGCAGGCATCAAATATGAGATGTCCCTTTTTTGGTTGTCCAAAATACCCTGGTGGAACAGCGGTGCATTTGTTTAAGTTTCCTGTGATAATTTCATCTATTCCTATGTCACTACCTGTTGGAATAAAAATAAGTTAATTAGATATTATTGTAAACTTGATACCAAAATAGAACACAGAGATTATCTTCCTTTGCAATTTTAATAGTTTGTACAGGTGATGAAACATAATACTCACTCATATGCTATGATGTTTTCCAAGTATATTCTTTAATAGTATCTGATAAACAGCATTTCCCAGTAGCAATGAGATTTCAGGAGCTAATGATCTGGCAATGGCAATTACCTTCCCTCAACACCCCCCAATAACAGGTGGTCTAGAAACAAGGCCTTATTAGATACTGTATTTTGCATAGGACCCCATCAGCATGTGTGAGGCTAATTATTATTTAGAATAGACCCACAGTTGCACTGCAGAGCATGAAGTTCAGAGCTTTCCCTAAAGAGACAGTCACATCATATATTATAAACATTTTCCACAGCAAGACACTGTGGTAACCTGATCACCATCTCCCAGATCAGATGGCCAGCAAATTCAACCAGTGAATTGTGCACTAGATTAAGGTGGTACACAAACATTAAAACAGAGCTCCTACAATGGGCTTTAAAATTCACAGCTGCCATGCACAGTAGCTTCAATGGACTGCTGATGGTGGCTAGTGTACTGTAATAAGGGAATAGATCCAAGCATTTGTGCACCCCTATGCTGGAATCCTATAAATTTTGTTCTAACCAAATGCACTGATAATGGAATAATACACATAGGGTTCATCCATATCACTGCATAAAATTGCTAAAATTCAAATCATGGTCAAATAAGTAAGGCCATGGGAGACCTCTTTTTCCATCTGCTGGTCAGCCATCCTATGGCTGCAGCATGCAGCCCTCTGCTTACTTACATTGATTACTATTTTCTTCTCCCTTTGTAATCAAGAGCTCACATTCTCAAATGATTCCGTGTCCTAACTAAGAATGTTGATTTCAGAAAAGCATATATTAGGTTAATTTGACACACTGCTTTTATCGTGTAAATATATAGTTACATTTATATTCAATTACGTGGGAAAATCAACTGTTAATTTAAAATGAACACATACGCTTTTGGTTAGAAATTAGAGGATTACCTAATTCATTTCTCTAATGTTTCACAAATGCTCCTTGTGCACATGTGCATAGGTAAAACACTATACAACTAGAATCTTGGTTTAATCATATACACAATCACACAATATTTTATCAGTACATGTGTGCACAGCAGTAATAAAACAATGAAGGAACTGAAAGCTGCAGCAAACAGTGCATGCATAGCAGTTGCTTGTAAAAAAAGTACTGTAAAAAAAATAGAATAGAAACAAACAAAACAGAGCAGGATTTCTAATGCATTGGCTCCACTTTGCTACCACAACTAACTCCAAATGAAGACAATTCTGAAAGCATCCCTAAATCCAGGCAAATTATCTGGGAGTTCATATCTATGGAAAGCACAGCATTTCCTTTAAGAAAACTGTGGTGATTTTCCTACTTGCTTGCTCTCAAATACCAAACCTGATGCACAGATGCCAACATCAATTGCTCTACCAAAAATTATTTTTCAACATCAGTAAAAACAAGAGTGTAGCACAATTACTTTCAATACTTCTGAGACTGATTACTTTTATATCCTCTTCAAATTAGAATTTGGAAAGACTTTGATATCTGTTAGTTTTTGTTTAACCAAGTTAGTTAAATATAATGCATGGTTTCTTTGCAACAAACCTAGCACCTCTTTAATGAGAAATTGGTCATTTGTGTTTTATTTTATCTAGTTCATACTTATTATAACATCACTGCACTTTTCTGTAAAAGAAAGATCCAAACTACAGTAGTCTAATCTGACAAAGAATGTAACATTTCCTTCTACAGAGAGTGTACAGCAAAGTAGACTTTAATAGGACTAAATCAGAAAGAACTGCTATTGCTAAACTATTACTCTTGCCAAAGTCTGCAATCGCCAGTCTTTTCCTTAATCTTTGGAAAAGAAAAGTGGTTTAAAATAGCAAAAAGACAGGGCAAATTATCCTAAAATGTACTTTACTGAAAACACTGAGAAGTGCTTAAGTCTGCATGGTATTCAGGAACAGAGCTTGAAACACTGTGTTCTTTAACAATCTGAACGAAACTGTTTCAAGGGCCAGTTGTTGTACTGTTCCTCTGAGTAAGTTAACCCTTCATATTTTTTACAGGGTCTGACCCAACACTATTCCTCCAGATTGTGCCTCAGAGGTTAAGACCTAGCACCAATCCTGTGTAGACTACCTATCCTTGTAAAGTAAAGTGGAAAGAAAAGGCTATTGGAGAGATGGTTGAAGAGGTTATTTTTTCTGGGCAGGACTTATGAACCATCCCACATCTAACTCAAGGGTGGGAGATCTTTTTTCTGTAAAGGACTATACAGTGGCACCTTGGGTTACAGACGCTTCAGGTTACAGACTCTGCTAACCCAGAAATAGTACCTCGGGTTAAGAACTTTGCTTCAGGATGAGAACAGAAATTGTGCTCCAGTGGCGTGGCAGCAGTGAGAGCCAGTGTGGTGTAGTGGTTAAGAGCGGTAGTCTCCTAATCTGGGGAACCGGGTTCGCGTCTCCGCTCCTCCACATGCAGCTGCTGGGTGACCTTGGGCTAGTCACACTTCTCTGAAGTCTCTCAGCCCCACTCACCTCACAGAGTGTTTGTTGTGGGGGAGGAAGGGAAAGGAGAATGTTAGCCGCTTTGAGACTCCTGGAGGGGAGTGAAAGGCGGGATATCAAATCCAAACTCTTCTTCTTCTTCAGTGGGTGGCCCCATTAGCTAAAGTGGTACCTCAGGTTAAGAACAGTTTCAGGTTATGAACGGACCTCCAGAACGAATTAAGTTCTTAACCCGAGGTACCACTGTATTCCCTTTGGGTAATCTGTAAGGGCCTGCTTTCCAGCAGCAAGAAGGTCCACTTCCCTTTTCCATAGTCATATTTTCAAGAGAAGGGTTTCAAGGGAAGGAGGAAATTAGTATTTGCCCTAAGCTAATTTAAGATGTTGTTTAGGATCAGCAAATGATAACAATACAAGCAGAAGTAAATCCCAGAGGTCAACTTAACTTACTCGCATGTACAATGAATATGATCTCAACCTTAATATGTTAACAGTAGGTACAAAGCATTATCCAGTTTAGATTCCTTTATAACATTACTTCCAGCAGGCTAACTGCATTAGTGTAGCCACAACAACAATTTTGTTAGTTCACATTAAAGGCTAAATTTTATGGCATATACTTTTGTGGATCAGAGCCCACTTTATCAGATGCATGTAATGCTGTTCTCAGTTGGCAGGTAAATATACAAAGGGGTGTGTGTGTGTGTGTGTGTGTGTTTGTGGGTGGGTGTATTGCTATGAGTTTGTGGGTGCCGGATGATGGGCATAACCAAGGGAGGGCAGCGGGGCAGCTTCCCTCTCCCCCGAGCAAAAAAAAAAGTATTGAAAAGCATTGAAAGTACTCAGTTAACTGAGGTTCTGTGCCCCCCCCACAGCAGAAGCCAGCCTCCCAACCCAAGCGTGCCCCTTGTAATGTCACCGCTTTGGTGGTATCTTTACCTGTGATTAAAAAAAAATAATAAATCCTAACAAAAATCCTATGCCTATGAGCCAGACCCCTCTAATCCCTGGAACCCCGCAAGTGTTAAAAGATAATCAAGTTAGGCTAGCTTCCTGAACCCCTGAATCCAGCAAGTGTTAAAATACAAGCCAGGTTAGCTTCCTCATGAGGTGACTGCCTGGGGGATGGGTCAACAAGGGAAACAAAGGAAAGGAGCTCCATGAGAGACAGCAAATGGGTGGGGCTGCTCCCCCAGACTGAAGTTAGTGACAAAAGGCAGAGTTTAGAGATGAGTTTGCAGTGATGTGGGCCAGAAGCAAAGCAGCAAGCACAGAGAGCAAGCCATGCTGTGACTAAGGAAGAAATAAGACCCATTTGGGGTGTTAATGCTGTGAACACCTCCATCATAAAGATCCATGGTCTCTGCTGTGCCTCATTTCCAAAAGGAAACACAAACCCTGGGTAAGGGCGGAGAACCCCTGGAATCTTGCACCACTCAGCAATTGGGGTGGCGTGGAACAACACATACCGGTACATAAATGAAAACTGAATTCAGTAACTTTATCTAGAAGTTGGAGAAAATGTTCCTCTGAGAATAAAATAGAATCTTCAGGTAGTATAAAATCCTTTTCCTCCAGTTTAGGATCCCACTGTTGAATAGCCAAATTCAATAATTTATATTATATCACTTGAATATGGTGGTATAAGTTTTGTTGCTTTTTTCTACACCCATGTGGACAGAACCTACCAACTAAAGATAACATTTGATGCAGCTGATGAAGTGTACTTCAACCCATAAAAGTTTATGCCTTAATAAATTTGTTAGTCCTAAATGTGCCACAAGACTCTTTGCTGTTGTTTTTATACACAAAACAATCTAGCCAGCAGAATTTACCACTTCAAAGAAACAATGAAACGTTAAGATAAGGGAGGGCAAATGTGTGGCTTGAAAAGTTCCAACAGGTTTGGAAAGCATCTCAAATGATAGCCAGACAAGAGGACAGATGTCAGTTACTTTGAAATCCACATTTCCTATGGTTGTTACTACCCCTATTACAACTACAAAAATCAGATGGTTTTAAAAGTTACTTACTTGGTGAAAATTAGATCCCCAGACTGTTACTGGCCTCACAAGAGGCCTTTTTTGTTTTGAGTAAGAAAGGGATAAATAAGAATGTCAGTCCCTATAGGCAACAATCCAGACTTTGTCCCTTCTTCTCACCAGTCTATAATCCCTGCACACTGTGCTGTTTACACTACTAGTTTCCAAAATCCTAGTTCTGGCTATCATTTTATTGTTATTTATTTCCTTATATGCTTTCTATGTGGTATTTCAAAGAAATTTACACTATAATAAAGTATATTTACATATATATAAATATTTTAAACAGATACATATATAAAAATAGTTAAAAACAATTGTGTGTCTGTCTATCTATCTATCTATCTAGTTTAAAATAAAAACAGCATATACTTAAAATCAATTTCCAATACAGATACGAGCTAGTATTGTGTTTCTGTGTGATGCATGGACACTATAAAATACATGGACACAAAATCTAAGGAAGGTAACAAGGTACAATTTCACATAAGGAGACATGTGTCCAGGAGACTACCAGTAGTAGACATTGAGAGTAGTAATATACAAAGAAGGTGACTCCCCTAACAAGGTATCAAACCAAGAAGATCTTCTTTAGATCTTCCTGAAATGATGGAGAACCTATGGCTCCCCAATGTTGTTGGATTACAACTCCCACCACCCTTGACCATTAGCTATGCTGGCTGGTGCTGATGAGAGTTGATGTGCAACCACATCTAGAGTCATAGATTCACTATTCTTGCTATAAAGGCTGCAGCAGAGACGGAGAGGAGTGAAAGCACACCACCACCATCTCTGCTGACAAGCCAGCTCCTATTTCTATCAATTGTCATCTAGCAGCAGACATTTCACCATGATGCAAAAGAAATGAAAAGGTTCACATTAGCTCTGCTCTGAGGGACCAGAAACTATAGGTTTCCCACTCCTCACATTATCTCCATTTCAAGTGGTCCTTACAAAACCTTCTGCCTGACTTTTGCTTTTTTCCTCCTCCCTTCCAAACACATTTGTGTCATGTCATTAGGATGATAAGCCTGAGTGGAGGGACTGTCATATGACTGATCTTTGTAAGTCTATCTGGGAACCTTTTTTGGCTGAACAGCAGGTTAAAAATGCTTCAGATAAATAAATAAAAGTCTTGATTCCACAAGCAAAATGTCAATCCTCTTCCATATGATAAAAGAAAGTGAGCTGCTACCAAAAACTTAGGCTTCAAGCAGTACTCCCACAAGTCTCTTTTAAAAGACAGCATCATGAAACTCATCCCTGCATAACTGAGGTGGAGTATGACCTCACTGCAGGTAGACTGTGTTCTCCGCTTTAATTTTTTTTTTAATCCAAAGAAACTGCAGATAACTAAACTTCTGCCCCCACTTCAAGTTAATGAAATTCTAAGACATTCCTCCAGATGTGAAGGAGAATAGCCCTGATATATAGCAACTACAAAAAGTGCCAAAGCGTCATGTTAACACTGCTAGGCTTAATTGGCACTGTAGGGCAATGTTTACCTCAGTAGAATGAGAAGGAAATTATTTAAAAGCACATAATAGCAATGAATGGGGAAACTGCACTACAATAATGGCCTAGACACAGTCAAAGAGGTCCCAGTGACACTCATACAACTGCATTCTATATACAGCTTTCACAATTTACATGGTATTGGGGAAAAACCTCTATAATTCCCGCACACAAAACACAATATTCTGTTGCAAGGAAAATGCAATACCCCCACAAAAGAAGTGTTATCTTGATAAAATAGATTAGATCCTCTTGGAATATGGGACTCTCTCTACTTTTACTGCACATGTCAATATAATTTTTTTAAGGGCCCAACTCTCCCCCCTTGCTTCAGATTTTTTTTTTACAAAAAATGAAAATCCATTTTATGTACAGTGAGGTAAGATCTGAACAAAGCTCTTTAGGGTGCAGTCCCGCAGACATTAACCTTTGAACAAAGCAGGACTTATTTCTAAATAGACATGTCAAGGATTGCGGTGTCTGCCAGTTTGACATTCTAATACAGTATACATCTAGAAATGTAAACTGTACTAAATTAGTGAAATACGTGGGGCCTTCGAGAAAAACTAGAATTCAGGAGGGTCAAAATGCATTTTATTCATGGTGGCATAGCTATGATTAGGCACTGCTCCCAAAGCGTGAAGATGGTGCAAAATAGTTCTGATGCTAAATATGAGATTTACAAAATTGTGTGAACAGCTCTCCTCCCTCTCATGCTTTTACTAATTTTCACACCTCTCTGCATATTTATATACATCACCCAACAGAGCAAGATGTATTTCTCTCATTCAAAATGCCTTAGTCTGAGGCTATAAAAGTTTGCAACTTCACACCCTACTTAATAGCAAGCAACTTAATCCCCATCAGTAGGATATTTATAAATTTATACATCAGTATGTTACCTTCGGAGGGCAAACCTTAATCTCTCTGTACCTCCTTCCTCTTACATATTTGAACTGTCAGCATGATCCCTTTTAAAAACGACTGCAATCCGATGCACATCTATATGGAGCAAGTCCTTCAGCAATGCTTTCCTCTGGGGTTAAACATAATCAAACTCCTCCAGACTGGGCTGCGATTTCTGAAGGACAGAGCAACCCTAAACATGTTTACTCAGCTCCCCTGTACGTCTGCACAGGATTGCAATCCAAGTGGATCCCCGAATTGCTTTTCTGGCTGTTTTCCGGCCCTCGTCGACTCCCCACCACCATTACCTCATACCTTGTGAAATGTGCCCTAAACCTCCCTGTGCCCTAAACCTCCGTTCTCCTCAGCGGGGTGTTTGTGCCTAAGCTAGCGGGGGCCTCCTTTTCTGCCTCACCAAAGTGGGGGGTCTGACCCCTCAGATATCCCCTTTATGAGCAGGCTTCCTTCCGACCCCCGCATTCCAGCAGGGCGACGCTTCCCTTGCCTTCTGGGCAGGGCTTCCTCACACAGCTCCTTCTGTCCCCCCACAAGGTCGTCCCCCGCCAAAGCCTCAGCGGGGCCCCAAATTCCCTCGGTGGTTCCCTCTGCCAAGGCCGCACCCCCCTGCCGCCTAAACCAGGGCTGTTTCCACCGCCCGTCGCTCGCTTCCATAGACTCCAGCCAGCTCTTCCTGCCTTCGCCTCCCTCGCCCCCCAACCCCACGCCGCCCGGGACTGCCGCTAGAATAATAACTGACCCGTTTCTGCCGTCTTGCTCCTCTCCGCCATGTTTGTTTTCATCCCTTCATTTCCCTCCCCCTCCCTCCGCGAGACGCTGTCCGGACGTCACCATGGCAACGCACGTCACAGCCAGGGGAGTCCCCCTTTTCTTTTGCTCCTCCTGGAAAGCTGAGCGGCGCGAGGGAGGGGAAAGGGGTTAGCCAGAGCCCAGAGAGGCGACGGCGACCAGTTCCAGGCGACTCTCTGAGGAAGGCTCATGTCCAAAGGCACGCTGGCACGGGAACGAATAAGCCCCGTTAAGCACAGTGGAGGTTGCTTCCAAGTAAACATGCCACAGGTTCGAGCCGCATGGCTAAATATCTGTGCCTAAGCTTTGCCGCGCTTACTCGGACGTTAAGCCCTACCGAGTTCAACAGGAATTTCGCACGCATCACCCGAACTGCACGATAACCCTTTCCGAATATACCCTGTGCTTGGGGTTTAAGAGGCGAAACTCCAGCCATACCCGCCAACTCTATAGGGCTGAGGAATCCGGATTTATGTATAAGCTAAGCAAGCTACAGCTTAGGGCTCTGCTCTCTTGGGGGCCCCAAAAAAATTTAAAGGAAAAAAAAACCTGGATGTACATTTCCAAAATATAAGGTAAAAAACAAAATAAAACCTACATACAGTAACAGTGTTTTGTGTTGTGTAGGCTCCTATGATGTTAGTAATGGGCCCTGCCTGCTAGCCTGCTCCCTAAAAATACCACTGGTTTGCTCGTTTTTATATATGTATTAGGGTGCCTACATTCTGCAGGTGCAAATGGCTTTAGATACCTGTTAGGTCCATAAGTTACCATATAGCATATATTCAACACAAAAAACAATGACAATTTGTTGTTGACAAAGGACAGCTGGACATATAAAGGGCCCCATTACCTTCAGTAGCTTTGGGTCTCATGAAACCTAAATCTGGCCCTGGGTTTAGAGGACTAAACTCCAGTCATAGGCACCAGCTCTATAGGGCTGAGGTGTCTTCAGCCCTTCCCATGAGCCCCCCCATTTCTGTTGGGACAGAGCTGAGCCCCCATTCTTGAGGGGGCAGAGGAGGCCGAGCACGACAGTCATGCACATGACTCACATTGGGGGCCCCCTAAATCCAGGGCACCTCTCCCACCATGCTGCCACCCCCACCTGCTCACACCTGCCATCGCCAACGTCGCTCCCCAGCCAAAGTTGATGGGCATTGCCATTCAATATTTATATACTTATATATCTGTCACATAGTTATGATTAGCAATCATGGTGCAGGAATATGCTATGCACAATTGACATAACAAATCTTGATAATCTGTCCTTCCCTCTTTGTTGGAAGTCTTGGCTGTTTGTACAAAATGCCCTTAAACTGGTTTCTGCTTATGTGCTCTAAGTTTGTGGACGAGTGGACTGACAGATGTAGACCCTTTCTGTATACCTTATTGAATTATACTACTTTGAGAGTTTATTGGCTGCAGAGTTATCCAAGATCCCATCCTCTGTTGCACGATGTGAGGGCAGAAAGTGGGTAGAGGGAAGCCATCTTGGCCTGTCCTTTGACTCCAATAGGAATGTTTTAATACTGTCTCCTTTGCAAGTGTAATATTACACACTGCGGAGCTTGGAAACAAGCTTTAATTCAGCCAATGATTTTTCTTAAGCTCTATTCTTGCCCTGCTCTTGCCCTTTTTGGCTTTGGCATTGGGAATGCTTCGTGGGCATTCTGGTAGCACAAGAATATAACTCCTCTAATGTTAATCTCCCCCACCTGTGTAGCGCTGTGCTCCACTGTCTCAAGAGTGCCTAGACGCTATCCTATCCTGTTCCTGCTCTGTCACACGTAGCTCACAGTTGGAATGTCCTATTGGAGAGTGAGCCTTCTAGAAAGTAAATTTTAACATGGCATGTGGCCTTAAACATCAAAACCGTGCATTTTATTTTCTTGCTGATCATGTAGGTCTTCTCTTTTTAGATTTTTATCTGACAAACATTTCCACACACAATAAAAGTGACGTCCATGTGGGGAAGATGAACAGCTGAGTCAGCTCTGCTGGGATTTTAGCATGTGGGTCAAGTGAGTTGAAGGATTTCAAGCATGAATCTTACGGCTAAACAAGAAAAAACAAACACATTGCTCTGTTCAGAGGCAAATCAAAAGCACTAAAATAGATTCATTGATTATAAAAGAATCCTTATTTGAAATAGTATTTGTGTATAGTTACAAAAGTGGTCAATAAACAAAGAATCATAAAGTTGGAAGGGACTCAAAACGTCATCTAGTCCAATCCCCCTAGCAATCCAGGAACCACAACTAAAGAATCCCTGACAGGTAGCCATCCAACCTCTGTTCAAAAACCTCCAATGAAGGAGAGTCCACTGTTCACTTTTTTAAAACCAACAACAAGAGCACCATTAATTTAGATTATCATACAGCATCATGTTTCTGTAGGAGTGTATTGTGGTAAAGAGAGCAGTTCTGACATGTGGGAAAGACTGGTAGAGCAGGGGTCGGCAAGGTATACCTCGCCTGGGCTGGTTCACTCCAGCGGAAATCCCTCCATGGGGTGGATCATGTGTGTGTGAGTGCGCCCACCCGCAATTTCTGGTATCTGCGCAGATGCGATTTCCGGTGCCACGGAAGCGAGTCCCCGCACCACGCTGTGCTGCGCCGGTTTAGCGCAGAGCATGGGGACTCGCCGAGCAGGCGGCTCAGTTCATGGGTGGTTCGTGGGCCAGTTAAACGACCCCTGTGGGCCACTTGTGGCCCATGGGCCTTAGGTTGCCTACCCCTGTGGTAGAGCATCTACTCTGCAGGCAAAAGGTCTCAGGTTCATTCAAGCCCCACCATCTCCAGGTAGGACTGGGAAAGTGTTCTTGCCTGAAACCTGGAGAGCTGCTACCACACAATGTAGTGTCTGGACCAATGGCCTGATTTGGTATAAGATGGCTTTGTATATTCCTATGTTACTGTATTTGAAGCAACCTACAATCTGCATTTTCACAAAAGGGAACAAAAAAAACGAAAAATTCCAGGATTACCTTTGCATTTATTTTCTTCTGAGAGAATAATACTGTAAAAATATTTACTCTGAAGAGTCAGACTCTAATGTTTAGAGTCTAAATAAACTTCCAAAAATCATAGACTGATCATAACCTTCCAAGATAAAAATTATTAAAACCAAGTAAACTGTGTACACAGGGGAGGTGCTATGTACGACCTGCATGGATACATTAAACGAACACCCTCTCTAGTGGCTCCTCTCTAACAGCCAAATGGTCTCCAGATATAGATTGCCTCCAAACAAGTCAGAAAAATATAAATTCATGGCTGGGTAAGCACAGAAATTACCATTCTCTCTTTGGAATCAGTGGTTTAATCTGATTGCAGTTATACAAAAAAGTAATTCATCCCAGGCAGTACAACAGGACAACTATATAAACAACAGTCTTATGTTTTATAAGAGTTTCCAACAAAATGACACTTGGTTGAGGTGTTGGTATCTAGCCTGAATATATACACAAAAGTCCATATAACTGCCCAGTGTATCTCCTGTTCATCTTTTCACATTAACAACACAACAGAAGTGGTTGTGCCTCTAGTGGAATAGTCCAAACTATGATTTGGTGTATTATTATTGCAGTATTATTATTATTAGTATTAGTATTAGTATTAGTATTCCCATTGTGGTTATAACCACAAGTGGTCAGATGTTGCAACCTGGTGTGTGTGTGCTGCATTGGGATACTGGCTGTCAGTCCAAAGAACTAGAGATGACTGAATGAATCCAGGGCAGGCATAGATCCAGACACTGCAAACAAGCAGCCACTGGCAGGTAGTAGTCCAATATAGGCAAAAGGCCAGGTTTCAAAAGAAGCAACCAATGCTTTAAAACAAGGGTCAGCAAACTTTTTCAGCAGGGGGCCGGTCCACCCCCACTGTGGGGTGACAGACTATATGGGGGGGATGAACGAATTCCTATGCCCCACAAATAACCCAGAGCGGCATTTTAAATAAAAGGGCACATTCTACTCATGTAAAAACACACTGATTCCCAGACCGCCCACGGGCCGGATTTAGAAGGCAATTGGGCCGGATCCGGCCCCCGAGCCTTAGATTGCTTACCCTTGCTTTAAAGGAACCTTCACCAACTCCTGGCTGGGGCTGGTGGGAGTTGTAATCCTAAATATCTGAAGCCACCAGGAGGGCAAAGGATGCTCTAAAGAACATAAGTGTTATTATTGCATACATTATAACCATGACCGATAGGTTATTGGCAGACATATCTGTGGGGCTAAGGGAGCCTGCATACATCTCTTAACACCAACGACATGCACAGTCAGTCACCACATATTGTGACTCTGCAGAGACTGAAGATAACTTTGGAACAAACCTAAAGCAATCCTGGCTGGTGTCTAGTGAAACCTGTTGTGCCAGACTTGTTTTCCTGTTGCTTGTCTTTCAATGGCTGTCTTCATAACATAATTCATTTCTACAACACCTATTTTCTATATTTTGAAAGAGTGGTCCAAATATTTGCGCCAGTGGCGCACTATGAAATGACAAAGGTTTTCGCTTCAGTTGGATTGTTGGGTATTTAAGGTAAAGACTTAATCTTATTTTTGGATTTATTAATGTTTATCTTGGATTAGACATTTATCTGCTAAGGATTTTGACCTACTTCTGTTGAACAACTAAAATGCATGATCCTATAATAGCAGATTAGAATGGTTTTTGCTATGTTGACATTTTAGCACACATTTCACATATGGTCCCTATTCAATTCTTATGATACCTTTCACACCTATACTTCAAATAACTGCTTATTTTCTACTAAGTACAATCTGTCTTGCAGCATTCAGCAGGTGTTATACTGTTTGATTAGGAACAGCTTAAATATCAGGCTTCACAACCACACAAAAGGTTTCGAATGATTCTTACCTCCGCAGTTCCTTTTTTATCATATTGCTAGAAAGAATGAAAAACTTATATTGGCAAAATTCCGTCCCATTATTTTTATTTTCACTCACTAATAGTTTTTTGTTCAGTCTAGTTCCAAATTAGTATGCCTAAAAACCATTTTTGCTATTTCAGTGTGAAAGGGCAGGCACAGATTCTCATCAAGGTTTGAAGACACTCTCTTGTAATTCATAATAACTATATCAGTGTTAATCAACACATGCCAAATAGCTCACACTTTAAAAGCATGGATTATTGCTCTTGCATTCATATGCCTATTAAATTTATATCAATAGTAAGTGTGTAGAACAGGAGGGGGAACTTGAAGTCCTCCAGATGAGGTTCAGCTCCACCTCCCATCAGCCCCAGCCAGCATGGTGTTAGAGATCATGGGAGTTGGAGAACAGCAACCACAGGTTAGCTATTCTGTGTGTAGAACTGAGAGACTAGAAGCATTGTTATTTCAGAGGAATAATCACATGTGGGGAGAGAATGCTATCTCTGCCACAAACTGAAAGTGCCTCTGCAGCTATTCTAAGATATGTTCAGATGCTCATTACAAGCATCACTGCAGCCGCAGACTGACTCACTTGCTACTTGAGAACTATTCAGCCAGGCTTTTTCACAGCATGGACAGAAGCAGCAATGGGACAGCTACTGAAGGTACTAATTTATATGAAAGGGTGGTGTGTTAGTAGAGCAATTTGAAGAATGCTGTCAATAAAAGGGATTTCATTTTCTGGGCCAATTTAATAAAAGCTATTGATAAATTTAGTTTCCTGTTTCCTGATGTGAAGACTATAAATATAGAAAATGGTAGTATCTTCCACCGAAGCATTGTTGCATGTGTCTGAAAGAAGAGGCATTAGAAGATAAAGTAATCTAGTATGTCCAATAAAAGCTATCCCCTTCAGTTGTTTAAAAGTGTTTTAATCCGCAAAGATTCATTCGGTCTGTATTGGCTTTGCTCCCAACAACCCTGTTGCTCCCATCTTATAGACGGGTAACTGCTCTTGAGAATCAGATCGTCATACGAGTCTAACAATGTAATCCTATGCAGTTACCCTGAAGTAAGCTCAACTGAGTTCAGCAGAACTTAATCCCAGGTGAGTATTTAGAGGTAAAGGGTCTACGCCCCTTCATGATATAGTTTCTCACTATGATGCTATTTATGTGCATTGTTGTACATTATCCCAATCTCAGAGCGGTATGAGATTCCAGGGATTCCAAGTACTTACCCAGGATTTGGTTTCCTTGGGATGAGGGACAGCAGAAACTGTGGTGTCTTTTTGATATGTGGTTATTTACACATATAGTGGTACCTCGGTTTTCAAACGTCTCGGAAGCCGAACGCTTCAGTTTTCGAACACCGAAAACTGGTTTTCAAACGCTTTTTGGAAGTCAAACATGCCACGCGGCTTCCGTATTGAGTTTTCTGTAAGTAAATGCTTCCGGAAGTAAATGCTTCGGCTTTTGAACGTTTTGGAAGTCGAACAGTTTTCCGGAACACATTATGTTCGAAAAGTGAGGTATCACTGTATATACAGGCGGAAGAGGAGTGCGGGGGGGGCGGGGAGCTCAACACTCCTGGCAACACAATCCTGGTGGGGTGCCATCATGGCTGCCCCTGCCTGCGCTGGGCGCCACGCCCCTGCAGGAGACACAGCACGCCCCCAGGATGCGCGCCAGCCCCGCCCCCGTCTGCTCTCCCCACCCCACCCCCAGTGCCAGAGCATGAAGCTCCGCCACTGCCTAAGGGCTCACAATTTTAACACCTCAGAAGATCTTGTTTCCCCATAGCCACAGCCTTGGATTCAAGCAGAAATCAATCTGCTCTCACTCTCAAGCTCCTTCCTGAAGTCTGCTTCTAGTTTAGTTCAGCTCTCATTATTCATCTTCTCACTACCAGACAGGTGAGGGAAGGGGCCCACCCATTTGTCCTTTGGCAACTTCCTATATTAAACTAACAACCCATGCTTTAAGGACACTACCAAGAAGCTGGCCTGCCTACTTCAACATGGGATCCCCCATTAGATTTTAACCCTTGATGGATCCAGGAATTAGAAGGGAATCAGGAATACAGTCTACCTTCCCCACCTAAACTCACAACAGTGGTTAACATCTGTCTTTCTCGAGAGACAATAGAGTGAAGCCAAACTGCTGGAGAATCTCAGGGCTAAAATATTATTTAAAAAAACCAATAAAACATTTTAAAACTATAAAAACCATAGCCACATGTGAAACAGCAGGAGTTAAAATCCATACAGTGGTACCTCGGGTTACAGACGCTTCAGGTTACAGACGCTTCAGGTTACAGACTCTGCTAACCCAGAAATAGTACCTCAGGTTAAGAACTTTGCTTCAGGATGAGAACAGAAATTGTGTTCCGGCAGCAGCAGGAAGTGGTGCTTCAGGTTAAGAACAGTTTCAGGTTAAGAACGGACCTCCAGAACAAATTAAGTTCTTAACCCAAGGTACCACTGTACTGCAACATTTCAACATCTCTCATGCCCAAAGACCCGATCAAATAAATATGTTTTGATCTGCTATCTAAAAATGAATGCACCCACACCAGAATCAATGGAAATTCTGAATGTTTAAAGACAGGTGTTGCCATCCCTTTTATTCAGTAATGGTACTATCGTTGTCGTCTAAAAAAGAGTATTATAAAAGCTTCCCTAGCACATCTTAAAAATGTGCATAGTATTCTTTCTCTTCTTACCAAACAGCTATTTTAAGACTCCGTTGTCTAGTCTCAATTTTAAAAAATGTGAAGTAGATCTAAATGACAAAATGATTTGGGGTGTAAGTTCACAAAATAATTTGCCTGCTGTACTCTAACAGCACTGTCAAATTTCAGATTCTACACTTAGTCAGGAGACACTATTAGCAAAAGTTCATTATTTTGCTTTTGGATTTTTGTTCTGAGTGTGCAGTTTTCTATAAATTGGGCCAGGTCTATTCATATCCATTTCTTCCAGAGGTTGTTATTGTTGGAGGACAAAGAAACAGGGCGGTCTGTGGGCGGAGTAACACAAATTACATGCTCAGGTACAGAGGACGCTATATAGACAAAGTAAGAACAGGTGTTTTTTTCAGTTCATACATACAATGAACCTTTGCAATTGATTAAGAATTTCATACAACACATACAAGACTTTTTCCTGCGAACAATGTAAGTTTTCATTCTACTACTAATTTTAAGAAGATTGCTATTTTGTTTGTGGCAAAATTATTCTAACATTAAAATCATTAATTTTCTGAAATTATTAATATGAAGCATTCAATTTGCAGCAACAGCTCATAATCTGTTCTGTTTTAAATGAAATTTATAACTATATTCAGAGGGCTAATATGAGTGTTTACTGCTTGAATAGTAGCTGATTTCTAAACAGTGAACAACTTTGGTATGATATACTTTCTTACTAATTTTAAATAGGTTATTGCAGAAATGATGTTTGAGAATAACAACAGTTTTTGACGCATTATAATCCCAAATCAATGAACCTTGGTTTAACTGGATTATGGCTCAGGCAGTAAATATGAAGGATGCATTGTCAAAGGGATGTATCCTGAATTGGACATATTTCAAAATAGGTTATATAGAAAGAGTTGCTCTATTAATAATTGGTGTGTGTGGTTATTATTGTTTTGAATGTAAAACACTACTGTACTAGAAGAAATGAAATGTGAAAGCATCAAATCTATATTAAATTTTAAAAAATAGTTTCAGCAAGTGAAAGGCTGGGGGAAATGGTAACTATCAGATTCCTACATGTGAGACACACTATGAGTGGGAATGGTTTTAGACTGGAAAATTAATATCAGACTCATGGCAGAAAGTGTTGTCTAAAATCCTAACCACACTGAATGTATACAAAATTACATATCATTGAAATTTCTGTTTCACTTACCCTAAAACATAGGAAGATGCATGTGTTTTCTGTGTCTGTCTGATGTCTGTCATTAAAACTGCTAAGAGTAGTGGTGCCCACATGCTGAAATGCTTTGGTCACTGAAGTATATTTGTTTCAGGGGCTTAATAAGATATTGCAAACAGGAAATTACCAACAAGGTGTTTTTTTAAAAAACAAAATGATGGAATTCAGATTAAATTGATTAAATGTGAATGCGTGAGGAACACCCATCTGGCAGTCAACACCCATCTCAATTTAGCGAGCTCAATCTCTGTTGGGTTTTGTCATTTATTTATTTATTTAAGTTATGAACAACTTCTTATGGGCATCTCAAAGCAATTTCACAATACAATAAAAAACATGTGTAAAACAATTGCTTACCTTACATACAAACAGCTAAAACCATTACATATTTAACAAAAAAAATTGCAACATAGCTTAACTGGGATAAACATGGTTAAACGGGGATAAACAGCTCGACTTGTTGAAAGGGCAGTCTTCAACAGGCATTGAAAATACTAGAAATAGTACCTGCCTGATATGTAATGGGAGGGAGTTCCAAAGGGCAGGTGTCATCACACTAAAAGCCCAACTCCAATATCATAACACATGGCTTGATACACTTTTGATATCTGCAGGATGCTCTCTCCTGCAGAGCAGTGATTGGTTGGGGATGTATCTTCAGCAGGACAAACCTGGCTGTTCCGGAAGGTGTTGTGATGGGAGGTTGATACTCTTGATATTTTTACTTGTTTTTTTACAACTCATTTTACCTTTTCTTATTTTTAGTATTGTTTTAGATTGCTTTATGATGACTGTTCATCAGTTCTGGTGACAAAGATTATGCTTTATATCACTTCTAGACACTTTCTTTCTTTTGGGGAGTATTTGTATATTTAAAAAGTTATTAGAAGTTCTCACAGAGCTAGAGGAAATGAACATTCCCTTCAAACTGACTGAACAGCCCTGCATATGTTAGAAACTTTTAGCAAGTATTTTATTTGTACACACTTAAGCAATCAGAACCATATTATTAATAACAATCCAGTTTTTGTATTTAAGTGTTTATTAATGAACTGAAAACAGCCTACGTAATGAATTGGAAGCTTTTTGTATTTTATCATCATATAAATCATATGCAACCAGGATTATTCATATATATATATAAAGCTGAGTCCATTTGGACTGAACAGATTTGGCAGATATCAGACTTCCATATGCTAATATTAGAAACAGATGGGTTTTCATATTATACACACTGAGTGTAATTCAATGCTAATCTGCCTTTGTTCAAGTACAGGGCATAGGGAGTAAAAATGTCTTTAGTACCTTCCTTAGTTTCAATGATAATACAGAGCAGTGTGAAAGTCAATTAACAGAATCAAGTGTCAGTAGTGCCACCTAATCCCATCCAGACAGATCAGATCAATGTTGAAATTTCCTGTGGAAATCTTAAACAGCTTAATGAATGTTAGATTATTTTCACTTTGTGATAGAAACCCCACTAAAACGAATTACAGCAACACTCAAAGTAGCAATTTAGTATTGGTACACTGGTAGAGATAATTCTACCACTTTCTAGCATTCAGAGACAATTCAGAGATCACTTGTACTGTACTAGCAGAGTTCTGTTAAAGACATTGAAATCACAGGAGTATCTGGTATTTGTAAATGTTGAAAAACTAAAGAATGGCTTCAGAAGAAAATATTAATAGGATAAGTGCCATGTATTTTAGTACAGTATATGCTTCTGGTTCCAGCGAGACTCTCTGGGAATTGTTAGGGAAGGCCTAAGCTTCTAACACCTCAACTTTCCATTTTACAATATTGTTGATTGTTGGACAGAGATATTCAAGTCTAAGGAAAAATGAAGAAGGGTAGGGAATCCACCACTCTTACTATTTTCATAGGTTTCAAATGAAGATAAAAAGATTGTGAGAGTTCTTCTGTTGCAGAAACTTTGAATCGCATTTTGTTTCTGCATGGTAAAATTGAGGGCTGCAACCTGTTTCCAAACGTAATTTATAATTTTTTTTTTCATTTCTTTACTTAAGAAAATATTTATATTGTCCATTCTTATTTGTTCTGGCTATACTGTATATTGCAGCCATATTTTCTGTTCAAGCATAACAGCTAGAATTACAGGCTGTCTTGACAGCTGGGGCTTCGGTACGTTTTGCTTTAATCACCTTCTACACGTGCATTTTCTGACAAGCCCAAATGTACTTGGGCAAAATTAGTTAGAAATAAGTTCCTGCGTGTTCAGTGACGTTTGTTACCCAAGTAAGCGAGCACACACCTTGAGTGCCATATGCAAATATGTTGTTTTCCAAATGCACAAGTTCTAATAGCATTCAAACGTTTTCTATCCCCACTATCTAGTACAGTATCTGTCCAATTGTTGTAAATGCAAGAACCCCGCGTTTTGCATGTGTGAAAGCCCTCCCATCGGTGCTATATAAGCGCTCCGGCTGCTGGGAGAGAATTTTAAGGGCTTATTTCGTATTTTGCGGTTATGAGGAGCTCCTCCCCAAAAGCCACGTTCTAGTATTTATAGAAACCTAGAAGCAAAGCCTCTGGATTGGCTTGAAAACTCCCCCATCCCTCTTAGCGCACAAGCAGGAGTAAAGGTGTCAGGGGAGCGCGGGAAATGTCTGGCCTTCTTTGGGAGTTCTGCACAATCGCCGATCTACGTGGCGGCAACGGGGGCGAAATCCCTGAATTGCGTTGTATGTTTAGGCTTTGGTCGCAGGACTGTCCTGCGCGAGATCCTGTCTGCTTGAGTGCGCAGCCCTAGTCACCCATTCCCACCCGCTTTGCCCCGATCGTGCTTTCTGGTAGATCCTTCAGGGTTAATTCACAACACGCCCCGATTGGGCTCCTCGCCAACATAAGTTCCTTGCTTTATTGGGACCGATGTTCTTCCGTCCACACCCTTAGTTCCACGCCCATACCGTGCCTCTGAGCAGCGTGGCAATGGCACGATGGAACACGGGGCAGTAGTTGCTGTTTCTAACATTTTTTAATATTGCAAAGCGCCCTATGATCTTCGGGCGAAGAGTAATATATAAATTTAATAATTAATAAAAAATAATAATATTGCTGTAGGCTTTTGGTTCCAGCTAAACAAAGAAAGACAGGCCCCGCGCTGCATCCAGCCCCCTGAAGGAGAAATCTAACGCCCAAAGGAATTGCTCGGAACGCCTGCCGAAGATACGTAAGCGCTTGCAACGCCCGCCTGTTCTGCCTCGTGTTAGCGATTCCCGCTTCCCCAGGCTCAGCGCTGCGTTCCCATTGGGCGAGCCGCGCGCGCGTGGAACGTTGCGTTGCCCTTTACTGGCACGCCGCCGTCACGTGGCGCGTTTTGGAAAGTTCTGCCGCCTTCGAAGGAGCGTTCCGTCGTGCTCAGGCGTTGCTGCTGAGACGCCGAGGCTTCGGAGCTCAGCTTCTTCTTCCCAGGGCGGGTTGCCTTCTCCTGGGCGGGAGAGCGCGTCCATCGCTTTCTTTCTCCTGGCCGTTGCTCCAAGAGAGGAAAATGCGCCTGAAAGGCAAAGTAACGGCCACCCCTCCACGCCTCGTGCAGCAGGGCCGATTCTGCCGGGATCAGAATGCGGCCAGGATCTCATCCGCTCAGGTATTTGCGGATTAGAAAAGCCCCTTTTGTAGGTCGGGGACCCCCCCCCCCCAAAAAAAAATTCTGCCAGGGGCAGAAGGGGCCCCATGCTGACGATTTCCTTTGCTTTTGGAGATAACCTTAGCATAAGTATCTTACTCAAAAGTAAGTCCCGTTTGAATTCAGTGGAGGTTACTCCCTAGGCGGATATAAGATTTATTTCAAGTTTATAACACCGTGAATTGAATTTAGTGAGGCTTGCTTCAATGAAAGTAAGCGTAGGATTACAATATTAAAGTGAGAGCATGTTTACTCTCAGGTAAACTCCACTGCACGTTGTGGCTTAGACCACTGGAAGTGTGTTTGGGATTCTGGCCTTCTGAGTAAATCAGTGTTTCCCAGGTCCTGAGGGAAGTTCAGACAACTCTCTGAAATATTCAGTGTAAAGTTTACTTCAAGATCAAATATGAAAACAATTCAATCCAAGTATTTAATAATAGTTTCCTAGTTAGTCCCGTTCCCCCTTTTAAAATAAAGGCATTGCTGTTGCACAACATAGCATTTGAAATCTCCACATTTGCTGCTTGGGGTATAGATAGTTCTGTGGTCTCCATTCCTCCCCTGCTCTTCAGCTTAGCACTGGTTTTTGTTTTGTTGAAGTTTCTGTCAATGCTGGGTGGATAATGAAAATCTCAGTGTAGTGTGGTGGCTAAGAATTTGAGCAGGTTAGAATCGCATTTTCAGGGGCCTTTGCAAATGGAAATGCTGTCTCGGCCTCCCATCTGCAAGATCTGCATTACAAGATCCTTAAAATGTTCACTAAATTAATATATGTCAGATGTTTTCAAGTATATGCAATATAGATGGTAATATCAGGGACTGCTGTTTATGGACAATTTCTCAGTGCCTTTAAAAGCTGCATACCGGAAATCAACTGATGGAGCTGCTCCTTGTTGCAGTGAAGGGAACAACTTCACCTGCTGAAGGCACACAGCTTCTGTCTATGAAAGAGCAACAAACCTATCAAAATGCAATTGACAGTTTCCCAATAATATATATTTATTTGGAAGCTGCTACTTACCCCCCCCCCACTCTTTACAAAAGGCGCAGAAAAATGTTACAGATAACACATCTAAAGGAAGAATAATTTGCAAGTCAATTGTATAAAAAAGGGCAGCTGCATACACGCTTTATAAACATTTGCAAAATATTTTTTTCTACTTTTACAAAATATGTTCCCATACAAAGTGTTTTTCCTTTTGCAAATTGCAGTTTAATGGAAGCTTACAATTTTCTAGTTACCCCTAATTGCCGATTAAAAGTAGTAGTGAGAGTACTGCTTTCATTAGAAGTAGATGAGAGTTTCCACTGCAAACCTGAACCCACGCTTATGTTATTGGATATATCTGTACAGTACGTGGATCAGCTGAGGAATGAAACCTTAACATTTTGTTGATAATACAGTACTTAAGCACATAAGAACTGTCCTACTGGATTAGATCAGTCTGTCTATTGCAGCATTCATTTTTGGACTGTAGTAAGACAAATTACTACCCTAGATAGCAACCAACCAAAGAATTTATTTTATTAGCCAAAGGCAATAACAATTTCATTACAATTTGCCAAACTACAAACCATAACATACAGCATACATCAATTACCTAATAGAAGGCATCAAGGATTTAAGGAAAGGGAGTCAAGAGTTCATTAGTGTCATGTGCTAGCTCATACCTATCTTACTTTCCGTTAGACCTCCAAATCTCCAATGTAACTTATTGCAATATTGTCCTTCTCTCCCTTTCCTATATTTCTTGCAGTCACTTTATGTGTCACAAATCTGTAAGTGTCACTCAAAAGAAAGTGAACCATTTCTGACATAGTAAACCTGCTTCCAGGAATTAGCAAAAGTTTCAGGAATCGATCTCTTCGATCCCTATACAAAGGGCAGATTAACATACAGTGGTACCTCGGGTTACATACGCTTCAGGTTACAGTCGCTTCAAGTTACACACTCCACTAACCCAGAAATAGTGCTTTAGGTTAAGAACTTTGCTTCAGGATAAGAACAGAAATCGGACTCTTGCGGCGCGGCGGCAGCAGGAGGCCCCATTAACTAAAGTGGTGTTTCAGGTTAAGAACGGACCTCCGGAACGAATTAAGTACTTAACCCAAGGTACCACTGTATTGTATTGATGTCTTCCACCTGTGGTTGACCACATATGCTGAGTCTGTCATTTGGAACCCTATGATAGCTGCTATCCAAGACCGCTATGGGCATCACCTTGAATCTTAGCTCTATAAATGCGTTTCTTAAGGCACCAGGGATGAGTTGGGTCAAATAATATGCTCTGAAATGCTGTTTTCAGAAATGAGAGCCATGGTAAGAATCTGGATTTCCTAATTAAATGAAAATCCCTTCTGGGTTCTGTCCAGAAGATCCAATCCCAAAGTTGTCTCTTATGATGGGATTTGGACTTAAAGAACATTGGGATGGCCTCAGGTTCCTCACCTTAATATTTTAATTTAGGAAATGTTAGAAACTGTATATATAGGGAAAGTTCCTTTTAGTTATCATAATTTAAAGCTGTTGATAGATTTCAGTCAGTGTTATTAGGTGATCTTAGCTCTGGTATTACAATAAGTGATGAATAATTTCACTTTCTCCATGCTATTCACCATTAATTTTTCTATAAAATTGGCACGTTTAAATTTCTCTTCAAATGCTTTAACCCATAACGCTTTTGAGAATATCTGTCGTCTTATGGGTCTCAGACCATAGGTACCTGTTCCACTCTCAGCCTCCCCAAATGAAGTAGAAAGGCTTTTCACAATATGAAACACTTAGAGTATAGGGTTTCAGATCTTAGGGAAGCTACCAAGTGTGTTTAGCTGAACCTGTTTAGAAGCTCAACATAGGAAGGTAGAGCATGGAGCAGGCAAGTCTGCCATGTGCAGGAACAGTGGGAGCAGTGGCAGAGTGTACATCTCCTTCCTCAGTTTGAGCCCTTTCACATTCTTTTTGAATGTCTGAGGAGGGAGTATGAGATTGGATAAAAACATAGAAGCTGACTTCTTATCTGAAACTTGCTTGTTTTATACAGTAGACTAGATTTTGTTCCCCATTGTGCCTTGGAAAGTAGACAGAACTGAGTCCATAGAGGACTCAGAAAAACATATCCATGGAGACACCCAAGTTTGTTTCTCATATTTGCTATTATAAATGTTGATGATGATGTTTGTAAAACATTCTGATTTTGTAATAAAAATTAAAGCGGACAGAGAATTGGAGCTCTCTTTTCTCTTTGTAGCTGATTTCCTTTAAAAAATGCTGAGGTCAGATTGAGTGCATTCGCTGAATCTCTGACTTACTTGGACATTCAGGGACTAAAGTTGACATGAGTTGAAAGTGGATCATCAATCAGTTCCTCACAAGATCAGTTCCCCAGTTTGTCATACATTTCAGCAAAGTTGGTGTTTCCATTGCTGCTCCATCCGGTCTCTTCTGCAATGCTTTTAAGGGCATTTGTGTGTCTGAAAGTAATCCCAGGACTGGAGTTTCTAGAAGATTTTTTGCAGGGTGTTTAAAGTCATGCATGCCCACTTCTACTCTAACATGTGGCGTGGCTACATTTCTAAGTTTTTCCACATTTTTTCTCATAATAGGAGGTATGTGACTTACTCATATGTTACAGGATATAAGTGCATACAGAGCAAGTGTTAATTAATACCTTGCTTGTACAGTACTATAAAATGTGAAGTCAGTGACCCAAGAATGTTAGAGAGGAAGTGTGGCTGAAACACCCTTGTGTATGTAGACAGGTGCTAATTCATGATAACCCTGGGATTGCAACCTCTGCAGCCAGATAAAGTGAGGATGGAAGGCCTCAGAATAACAACCCTGAAAAAAGCTTTTACTTCCCTTGCTGCTCAGAGGCAAGCTATTAGTCTTCTGGATTACTTACCTTCACCACGGTGCTATGCAAAATATTTTGCAGTTTTCTTCTAAAAGGTGAAACGGAGATGTTGTGTTTATATGAGTATCATGTATTTAAAAATTGAGTTAAATGCTATTGAGTTATTTCTGCTTTTTCTACAGGCTTCTCTTATGAAAGTAAGTACCGTATTTTTCGCCCTATAGGATGCACTTTTCCCCTCCAAAAATGAAGGGGAAATGTGTGTGCGTCCTATGGGGCGAATCCAGGCTTCAGGAAGCTCTGCGCAAACCTCGGGAGACCAGCTCTGATGGCTGCGCAGAGCTGCCTCCAGTCCCGGGCTCAGCGCACTTCTCCCCATCGCCAGCCCCACAAGCTCAGGGGACACCGGGGAGGCGGAGCGCGCCTTCCCGCTGTTCCCCGACCTGGTTCTTCCAGCCCCGCACCGGGGGGGGGGGAGATAAGTTTTTTTTCTTTATTTCCCCCCCCCCCCCAAAAAAAAACTGGTGCGTCCTATGGGCCGGTACGTCCTATGGGGCGCAAAATACGGTATATTTATAAGTACAGTGGTACCTCGGGTTACATACGCTTCAGGTTACAGACTCCGCTAACCCAGAAATAGTACCTCGGATTAAGAACTTTGCTTCAGGATGAGAACAGTAATCGTGCTCCGGCAGCGGGAGGCCCCATTAGCTAAAGTAGTGCTTCAGGTTAAGAACAGCTTCAGGTTAAGAACGGACCTCCGGAACGAATTAAGTACTTAACCCGAGGTACCACTGTATGGTTGAGTAGAAATAAATGAATGCTATTCTTTGAAATACTTGAATGGAAGTACAGTAGAACCTCTACTTACGACTGCCTCTACTTGGTCCCGATCCAAGTTATGAGATGCGGCTGCCACCGTCTACACATGTGCAGAAGTGCACTGCTGCCAAATGCGTCTGCGCACAGCAGTGCTTCTACCAGTGACCCGGACGGACGGACCTCCGGAACTGATTACGTCTGTAAGTAGAGGTTCCACTGTAAATGGATTGTGCCCAGCTGTGTCGTTTTGCTGGTGGAAGCCTTCTGTCAGCGGAAAGTGGAGGGAGGTAATTCCCCAGCCTCCCCCCTCCCCCCCCCGTGTCTCCCCTAAATCTTCCCTGAATTGTCCCTGGAGAGACCATTGGATTTAGCCCAATATATTTATTTGACCAAAATTAAACTGAGGCTTAGTTTGCATGTTAAATCATGGCTTAGCAGTGGGTGTGCAGGAGAGCAGATTGTGGCTGCTTTGTTCTTCCCTAGTCGTCTTTCTCATGCACTTATTTCATAAGCTTCTATTAGATTCCAAACATAGACACAGCATCACAGTCCTGGAAGCGACACATGGATGTTATCCAGACTGACCCCTTAATCTTATAACACTCAAGGGAATGCAAATTGTCATGCAGTACAATAGAATATAAGAAATAAAAGAAGAAATAAAATGCAATTAAGAATCATACAGTATCTAGTACAGTGCATCACAATTGCTATAGCAGCAATCCCCCCCCAAATTAAGTGGTCCACCAAAGGCCAGCAATTATGGGGTGGGGGTGGTGAATTGGGAGCGGTTATAATGACAGACCTCCAGCCATCAGGCAATTTTGAAATCCTTCCACATTTTAGTCCAACATTTTAAATTTTCACTGTTGTTTTGAAATGTCCTTTAAAATACAATATAGTTTTATGGATAAGGTAGTAGTAGTAGTACCGTATTGGCCCCCCCAAAAGCCACATCCCCCCCCCAAATTCTGACTGAAAAGTTAAAGTGCGGCTTATATTCGCGACCTTACAGTATGCAGCAGGAGCGTGGGGCAAACAGTGGCAGGCGTGTGACAAAGCGGCGCCCAGCCCACGCCAGGTCCATCGTCCCCTCCCCCAAGGCTGGGAAGGGAGAGAGCGAGGAAAGGGAAAGGCCACCAGCAACACAGCACGGTGCCCCCCCAAAAAAATATGCAGCCGGGAGTAGCGAGGAAGGGAGTGGCTTATATTCTCTGTCTCTACCCCCCCTCCAATTTTAAAGGTGAGTCTTACATTCTGGTGTGGCTTATATTCGGGCCAATACGGTAGTATACCACCCTATACCTGTAGATCTCAGGGCGGTTCACAAAATAAAACATATGTTTAAAAATATGGCCTAAAAGTAATCTTTGTATGGCTTTTAGTGGTTTCTCTGTTACTTCTCTTAAAAAGTCAGGAGATTTATTGTGATGCCATAATCCAGAGTTTGAGTTATCCACACTTTGCAGTTGCCTCCTGTCCATGTGTGCATTTATCACATACAGTATTTGAGATTGGTTGTTTTCACGGGACTTTGCATCAAACATGCTTTTTTCCAGCTTTGAAAGTTTTCCAGAAAATACTGAAACTGGAAAGTTTTCGTTGTCTCTAATTCATTTATATTAATTATGGCCCACATTTTGTCTCAAAGGAGACATTCATCAGCACTTACATCAAATAACAGTAAAAAGCAAAACCATAAAATGATTGAAAACAGAGTTTAAAAATGGAGGAGACAGCAAATAAAGATGCTAATACAGTTTTACAGTAAATAGATTGAGATCTGATTTAACATGTAATGAAGTTAAGCAGACAGTGCAACCCTATGCATGTCTATTCAGAAGTATGTCCCATTGAGCACCATGGAGCTTATTCCTATTACATGTGTGTACTATTGAAGCCTTAGCAAACAAAACAAAAAAAGTATGCCATCTTTGTTTTTTATGTGCTGTATAAATATCTCATTTTTCCCCAAAAGCCAGAAGTAGTTGATCTGAAATATTAGACTAGGAAAAATCAATGAAGCACATTTAAAGTGGTATAAAAAATGTATTATAAGAAATTCAAAGCTTTACTTGGAAATTATTTTTATTGGATTACTTGTAAATATTTGAAGACAAGATCATTCAATAGCATATAGATCCCTTCTATTATTCAGATGTTGGTAGGAATATAAAGGCACTGAAAACATACATACCAGTTTTCGCATGCCTGAGGACCTGTGCAACAAATGTATGTGTTTCCTAGAGAGAACGACTTAAAGCAAGTTTTTTACAACTTTGATTTTAAGTTTTTTTGAACAAGATTGTTGTATACAGTGGTACCTCCAGTTGCGGACTGGATCCGTTCTGGAGGTCGGGTCGGATCCCGAGGTTTCCGCAACCTGAGGACTGCTTGTGCGCATGCACAGTGAAACCTGGTAAAATACTTCCGGGTTTGTCGCGCGCGCATCTCAAAGTTTATGTAACCAGAGGGTTACATAAACGGAGGTTCGACTGTAGTGATAATGTAAAAAAAGCATAATTGTTTAAAAAAAGGAGTTGCTGAGTATCTGGAATGAAATTATGGTGAATTCATTTCTAATTCCTGTTGTTATATTTGCTATTTTTGAATTTTTCAGTGATGTGGAGATGATCCTTCTTCCAGTGCTTTGTTTTGTGGGAAATGGATGCCAATTGCTGATAAATATCTGGCAGTTGCAAAGTTCATGGAATCAGAATGGTAGAGTTGGAAGGGGCCTGAGGGTCATCTAGTCCAACCTCCTGCGATGCCCATTGTGGGGCTCAAACCCACAACCCTGAGATTACGAGCCTCATAGCCCTACTGACTGAGCTTTTTTGCTTTGTTGATTAAATACAGGTAAAATAAACATTTTAAATTAGATCATTATGTAAATCATAACATTTTCCGTTTCAAATACTTCTTAAAAGTCCACGTCACTGTTTAGGATTATAATTTAGTCAGTTGGGTTGTGTAAATGAACATTCCAAATTTCCCTTCACTAGAGCTAAAATCACTACATGCTATACGCAACTCAGTAATTCAGGATCAGAATAGAATGGCTCACATTTAGTAGGATTTGTAGTAATATATGTGAGTGTAATTGAAATGGGATTTTCCTGGGATTACTGAATTATTTTTATTTTTCACTGGTTTTTAGAACAGTGAGACCTAATTTAAAAACAGCAACTAAAAATTTGCCTCAGGGATAGTGTTCGTCTAACAGCACTTAACTTCCTTCTTTTATGCCGATTTTTCTTTCTTTAATTCCCCTCCCACATTGGCTCCAGTGGTGTGGGGGCAGGCATTATTTTTTATGCCAACTCCAAGGTGTTGTAGAGGGAGGAACCTTATCCTAGGGCTTCTGCAATGAATGAAGGGGCCTTGGGTCCAAGGGATCCTATCCCTTTTCTGGAAAGGCCTGTTTCAAGGCCTAACACTAGGAAGCCCCAGTGAAAGGAAAGCCAGCAATAGATCTGTACTGCAGACCTATCTGTGAGTAGGTCTTGCTCTTTCATACCTGATAGACTCCTCTGCTAGCAAAGGTTTTCTGCCAGCAGCTGTGTTTCTTCCTAACCCCCTCCTGCCCGTGAATCTGCCAGTTAGGATTGCCTCGCCTAAAGTATACAGTGGTACCTCGGGTTAAGTATTTAATTCGTTCTGGAGGTCTGTACTTAAACTGAAACTGTTCTTAACCTGAGGTACCACTTTAGCTAATGGGGCCTCCTGCTGCCGCCGCGCCGCCGGAGCACGATTTCTGTTCTCATCCTGAAGCAAGGTTCTTAACCTGAAGCACAATTTCTGGGTTAGCGGAGTCTGTAACCAGAAGCGTATGCAACCTGAAGCGTATGTAACCTGAGGTACCACTGAATGTTTATTTCCTTAATGCTTGTCATACTATAAATTGGCAGGATTTTAAAAATACCACATTTTTCACCCGGTGCAGTGTAGGAGCAGGTAATCTGGTGTAATTGTTTTTGTTCCGGAACAACTCTAAAAACAAAGCACTGCTAGTTTATTAGGGTAGTTTAAAGGTCCCTTATTGTCCAGTGTCAGAAGAACAATTAAGTTTTATCTGAACAGAGCAGGGTGTCTCTAGACACAGGTAAACAAAGCACGTAGTGATATTAAGAGAGAGCGCTTGTTGCGTTGAAGAATCCTTAAAAAACGTGAGGGGAAGTGCCAGGTGGGGAGAACCATAAATCTGTTTCTGGGTTGGAATATGTTACATTGGAAGTTAGTAGCATATGGCAGTGTAGATCTCTGTGCTGCTAGTTTTTCTGCAGTTAATGTCAATTGTCTTTCATTGCTAGAATATTCTAAGAAACCTCTTGGTTTGAAAATGTGAAATGTTTATACTCGGGGAGGGGAGGTGGAGAAAGGAAGGTGAGCTTAGGAATTCCCTTTTTTAGGGAGATCTACCACGCCCACTATCTTCTGCATTTGAAGGGCTCTGGCAACATTTTTATTTCATAAGGTTTTTAATGAGTGACTTGTGATTGACTCTATAAATTTTTAATGTTGATATATGTGTTTGATTTCTTTATTATTTTTACTCGATACAGTTTTAATCGTAGTTTTATTACTGTTCCATTGTTTTAATTGTGTAAGCTGCCTTTGAAAAGAATTATTATTCAAGGCGGAATAAAAACGACTTCAATAAATGGAGGATAAAAGAAAATCACAGCTAGCTTGCTTGCTTTCTTCTGACCCAAATGGTATTGTTTCCACGAGGGTAAAGGCTCATCCTTCTCAGGGGTTTTGAAAAAGACTTCCCATTTGAGTTTTATGTCCTGTTATGTGAGTGTGAGTCCCAGATTTAGAGCAGAACCAGCTTGGAACTCCTGAGGAACAGAGATGCAGGGAAGTTGCAGAATTTCTTCAAAGGCCTCTTTACTATACAATTAAAGCTTTAATAGTGTTATGTCACAAACTTTGGTTACACAAGAGGTCCTCTGAGCCACTTTTTGTACCTAGATCTTTGCCTTAAAAAATATTTCTCTTCCAAATGACTGCTCTGTAGTAGTGTCCGTTAATTGTACAGTGGCACCTCTGGATATGCACACCTCCGCTTGCGTATCCTTCAGGATGCGAACGTGGCAAACCTGGAAGTATTTTTCCAGGTTTCGCCATGCGCAGAAGTGCTCTACTGCCGCATGCGCAGAAGCAGTCCCTCCGGTTGCAGAAACTTTGGGATCCAACAGGAGCTCCGGAACGGATCCCTTTCTGAGGGAAGAAAGAGCAAGGAGATTGTGAGCCGCTTTGCGACTCCTTAAGGGGCGTGAAGGGCGGGATATCAAGTCCAAACTCCTCCTCTTCTTCCGCAACCGGAGGTACCACTGTACAGTCATACCTCAGCTTACAGACGCTTCAGGTTGTGTGTTTTTGAGTTGCGCATTGCACCAAACCTGGAAGTACTGGAACAGGTTACTTCCGGGTTTCGGCACAGAAGCACTAAATCGCGCTTTGCGCATGCGCAGAAGTGCTGAATCGCAACCCGCGTGTGCGCAGACGTGGCACTGCGAGTTGCGAACGTGCCTCCAGCACGGATCACGTTCACAACCCGAGTGTCCACTGTACTAGTGTATGTGGTTGCTGCATAATTTTGTCGTTTCAAAGTGGTTTTCATAGTTTTCAGTACATCTTTAAAATAACTTACAATTAGCTTGGAATCTTAACAGGATTTCTATTTCATAATGGGGTACAGTATGGCATTTGACACATTCCTTCCTTCCCCCGCCTTAGGTGTGTTCACATACTTGCCTGCATATTTTGAAGCTGAGGATCTATTTGATGGGTCCCTATAACATCTGAATTGGGTTTGAGAAAGGTGTGTGGTCGTATTCTGATCTGTAGTGTTGACTCCTTGCACATGAAAGCTTTCTTCCCTCATTAATAGATTGAAAATGAGAGTACTGCTCTTTTTGTTGGAGATCTGTTTCAGTCACATTGGTCTGGTGTGCAGTACGGCATATGGTGGTATGTCAGTTGTTTGATATTGATTGGCTGCGTTTCGCTCTGGGGATTTCGGCTTCTTAAAAATGTGTCTTATGTCTGCTCACCTCCACTTTCCCTTTGCTGTTTGGCTCCATTATAAAACAGTGCTCTTAACAAACAGGATAATAAAAATCTTGAAAATCTAGGAAGCCATGAATATTTTATTCAAAACAGTAATTATGCTTTGAAGTTACACTTTAAAATTAATGTTTGGGAGATTAACAGAGGGACCTAATTGAACAGAAGAAAATGTGTATATCAATACTTCCTTGGAAAAGGGATATATTTATTTTCAATGTAAATATGGGGAAATAGTAACAGCAGGCCGGAAGAAATGTGATGTTTATGTGAAGAAAAAATGATTGGGATCATCATTTATTTCATTGGGAAATACTAATTGTGTCAGGTGAGGGTATGCCTCTCAAAGGAAACTGCACTACATTTTAATAACATTAGGAGACATATTCTTCAACCACCACAGTTGAGTCTGGAATTCTCTGTGTTGAATCTAACTAAGTCACTATGTGAGGGGAGTTAAATTTGCTTGCACAGTGGACCTTTGCCTTCTCCTCTGGAGGATTGAAGAGAAACCCAGAGCAGATCTGGATGAGTGTGGGGGCTCAGGGGCAGGAAGAGTGAGTGCACATCCTCTTGCACAAGTGAAAGTTGTTCTGCTTGGACAATTAATTGGATGCAGCCTTTTATATACCTGGATTTCAATGTTCTGTACCTTCATATTTAGGCTTTCAAAATCGAAGTCACCTGAGTAGATTTATTAGTATTGAGAAAAGAGCAGTAGCCCAATTTAGATTGCCATTGTGTTGCTGGTTTTCCAGAGGCAGAAAATAGGAGAAAATGGGGATAGTTTTTATAATGTAGGTAACTTGATTAGTGGTAAGGTTGCGCAATGATCTATATTAGGACCATTGTTATTTTTGCTTGTTTTGTTTTATTACATACAACAATATTAATGTTTGAGAAATACAGAAACAAACAAGGACTTGCCTGTTTGACCTATCTGATTAAGAATTATTTAATTAATTTATAAATGCACTGTAGTCAGCGGTGATCAGCAATGTGGCCAAGTTTACAGATGACACCAAATGATTCAGGAAAGTGAAAAGCCAAATCAATATGGCAAGGAGTTCCATATGGACCTCCATATTGGTGAATCAGTGTAAGTGCAGAGGTGGACATATGGGCAATATATATATATATATATATATACGCCCTGTCTTGTTTTCTTGCTTGCACAAAAGAAGCAGCAAAGTGGATGCATATGTGTGAGGCTCATTCATATCGCAGCTTATTAAGCCACATTCTAAAATTGGCAACCTCCTAGGCTACATCTTAGGTAGGTGCCTGCTGAATGGGGGTGGAAATGGAAATCTTCGTTATAGCTGAGTAGGGAAGGGGAGTGTCTCTCCTTAAGGGGGTATAGTTTAGATGCAATAAGCCACATACTCCTGCATCCCTAAGGTATCAAGAAGAGGCCCTGTAGACTTTTTTGCTCAGCAGTCCCCTAGGTCCTGCAATCATTCATTGGACTCAGAAGCTGTCTTCCTATGAATTGTCCAAGTGTAGATTACAGCACACAGTTGAGTCTGCTAGTGCATATGGACTGGATCATTACAGCACTCTCTCGTATTGAATCTTACCTAGTCCTTTCCCCAAAAATAATGTTTTCTGTTAAGCTTTTGACAGAATTCCTGAAATCTCCAGCCCCTACTGAAACTTAAGGCTGCATACACATGACATTCTAGAATTAATGGAGATGGTAGTCCACATGCTGTCTAGATCCACTGCATATTTTTTGCCCTTGAAAAGCTCTTCTTGAAAAACTTGTTTCATGCCCAAATTAAAATATCATTGATTCTGCATCACTGGGATTGTATCCACACTTACCTAGTGATGTTGTGGGTGGGCGTATACAATGGTGGATTTTCAAATGGGTACCAATGTGTATCAAGTAACCACACCCACTCTTGTGGAAGGCAGGACTAATGTAGATCAAAAACAGCATGTTGAGGACAATTATGGATTGAGAAAAATGAGATGGTGCTACAAATGGGTTGCATGTGCACACAGCATAAGGTGAAGTATATGCAACTGAATGAACATACATTATTCTCAATATCTCTTCATTCCATCTGCTGTCTTTCTGAGCTCATGTTTAGATTTTAAGCTCCTTGGGACGGAGAGCAGTCCTTTTAAACTTTATGGAGTACTACTACTGCTACTACTACAACAACTACTGCTACTAATAAATATAGTATCCGTGTAGTCTTCTGTATCTTCTTTATATTCTCCATGAAATGTCATACACAAATCTGAATTGTAGATAGCTGAACGGGGCCTTGCAGTTGTTTAGAAAAGGTACTGTTTTGTTCCCAGTACCACAATCTTAAATCAAGGGTGCTTTTTAATCATCACTTTTAATCATCACTTTTAGCTTATCCGTTCAGTCACAAGGACTATAAACATCAAGCAAGAACTTGCAAGTGGGATAAAAGCTAGGATGCTCAGCTTTTCTGTAGGCATTGTAAATTTTTCATCCAAACATTACACTAAACCTGCAATTTACGTGGGGGTCATTTTCCAGCGATCGCATCTAAAGCCAAAATCGTGTGTAGTCAAAATACATTGGATTCAGTGGTGGGTGGATTGCCAAAGTCTGTTTTCCTGGAAGTCCACCCCCTTTCCGCTCCCTCCCTCCCTATTTATTTATTTATTTATTTACCAACCATGTACAGCTGAATGCGCACAAGGTAAAATGCACATAAGTTGCAGGGTTACTGTACTCCAAGCAACTAGACGAGTTAAATGGGATTGTTGTAGAATTCCGCTAAACTGAGCAAAGGGGACAGTGCTGAAGTTTAATGAACATTTTACTAAACCCTTTCAATTGTGGTAATTAGGGCTTTTCATTTAAGATGCCTTGTTTTCTTATGGGGGGGGGGACCCTGGTAAGTAATTTTTGAAATCACTCATTTATTTCCCCCCCCCCCCCACAAAAGCTGTGCATGATTCTTTGACAAAGCAGATGATACAATCATGCAAGCCACACCTTTGTCCCTTATAAATACTTGGCATTTTATTTGTATAAGGAGCCACAGTTAGGAGCTGTTCAGTTGCAATCTCAAGATGTTCATTTTGAATCATTCCACGCTGCCCACCTGGTGGCTAGAGAGTGAACTGTTACTTTAAAGAACAGTTTAAGTAACAACCATGCTTTGGAGTAGCAGGCAAAAGAGAGCAGTACATGTTACAGGAGTGAGTCTGCTCTGTATGCGAAGAGGGAAAATGCAGCTCACTGACTAGGTGTTTTAATGTGTTAAATCTAGGGAGAAAACATTGTTGTGTGCAGGAAATTTGACTTCCCCTGTGCTGATAGAGGACTGGATTTGCAAAGGATTCTCTTTTCCGTTTCTCTAAAACCAAAATCTGTGGCAAGATGTTTGAAATCACCAGGACGCTTAGTGCTGCTTTGTTAAATAATGAGGTAATATTTTGTCACATCTTCTGGGCAGTGTTTGGTTTTTCTTCTTCTTCTCCATATGTTTAGAAAAGATTCCATCCTCAAAAGTGAGAGATTTAAAAGGGGAAAAAAGAGGGGGGGAATAGAAATCCTTCGCTTTATTTTTCTTTTTTCTTTTTTTAAACAACACCTCCCATCAATCATTTTGGATAACAGGATTCTCTTTTATTTGTGGTTTTAATCAGCTGCTGTTGCCTAGGACATTATGCCACGCAAGCCTTCTTAACTGCACAGTGTAGGTAGTTATTAACGCTGAATTGGCTTCTAGTATAGTCCATCTGGACTCTGTATGAGAAAGCTTGCTGGCGGTTCCTGATGCTAAGATACCCGCAACCTTTGGGATGTATGCATGGTGGAGAGGGACACAGTGCTATGAGATCACTTCTTTTAAGGGAAACTGTCATTAATGAGTCAAGAAACTGCTCATTTATGGTAAGGAAGAAGAGGGAGGGCAAAAGGACTCGTGTGGTTTCATTTTGAAAATGGATTAGCTGCATTTTGAGTCAAGTTTTTGGGGGGAGGGGGAGATAAAGGGGGTTTCATGAAAATAGCATCTCCACTTGGAGGCTTCTCTCAGTTTATGGTTGAGAGACTTTATTGAAAATTTTGATGCTTTACAAATTGTGTCACTGCTGGTGATGCACTGGTCAGCCGCCCCCACCACCCCCGAAAGATGAATGGTCCTATTGGAAATCTGATAATAAGACTGTTTCCCCCAGCCCCAACAATAGGATTCTGCCTTTGTCTATAGAGAGAGGCCTCTGTGGACATTGGTGTATTTGCCTTGTGGTTTTTCCCCCCACTTGCTTTATTATTTATTTATTTCAATTCTCTTAAATATTTTTCTTGTGTGGTTCTCAGTGTTGGTGCACATTGTACAAAATGCATGGATTTTTAGGTTGGCAAGACAGCCAATTTATGCTTGTATCTGCAATTGTATTTTAAGACAAAGAGCTGAATAATGATTCTGGACATTTAAAAAACGGTGGCTAATGAAGTGCGTTGATACGGAGAAAATGATGGAGAAAGGATTTCTTTACTCTGTTTCATTTTTTTTAACCTCTCAGATATTAATTCAAAATCACTATTACAAATGAAACTCGCATGTTACAGTTGGGGTTCACCATCCTCTTGCCCAGCCATTTACTCTACCGTCGTACTACTTGATGTTTTTAAGTTTTGAAATGGGTTAGTGGAATCTCTTAGTTTTAAGTAGACAGCAATCTGATCCAGAAGCAAAAGGAAAGCTTACAGTTATTTAAACAGTGTACAATTTTCTTTTTCAGTGAGTTGCTTTTATTTCAGTTTTCACTTCTTTATTTTCGTTATGGGTTATGTTTGCTCTTTGTATAGTAATATTGTGCTCTCAGTGGAAGATGTGTATGCTGTATGGCCCATGGTAGTGTTTTACTCAGATGTGGCTGCATTAGAAACTGACAAACAAATCAGTTTCTAATAGCTTGGAAATGTTTTAACTAATTTCAGATGGCACACAGAATAGTTTTGCTCAGAACATTCAGTGAGAGCATATTTTGTGTGTGTGTAAAATTGTTAATCTGAGTTGGCTATAGTATGAGCAGGTTCTAGTTTATAGACTAGGCTTCTTGAAGCAAACATAAGAATAGTGAATGCGTTTGGAAACAAACTCTTTTTCTATTGCAAATGTAAATGAAAATATCCTTATCGAAAGTGTTTTCACTAAGTGGGTGGACAGTGAAAAGTTTGTGACATTTTGTGTGACATTTGTGATTTTTATTTTCTCAGATGCAAATAAGCAAAGAAATTTCCACAACCATAGCAAGACTTAAAAATACTCTCTTGTATAGTGTAGAAAAGCATTACTGTCTTTTGTCTTAAACCAGAACAGAACAGTCCCTAAAACAAATCCCTAAAATCTTCCCTCCCCATTTTCTACCTAAACATTCTGAGTAAATTTTTGTCCTGAGAAATATCCCGTGACTGTAATTTTGTAAATCAAATTTACAAAATACACGAACGTCCTTTATTATGGGCAGATCTTCGGGAATTACGTAGAGACTAAACACTATAGCACCAATGAATAAATACAGTTAAGATGCGCATTAAAGTGTTTTTGTCATATCTTTTAAGCCTAGAGGCAGATCATTAAATATGCATTTCTCTGGAAAGCAACTGTCGAGAAAGATAAGGTGGTTTAAATGGTCTAGACTTCACAGCCTTGCATGGAAGAGGTGAGAGGATGGAGTCAGTGGAGCATGGCTGAGGTGTAACACTTGAGTGTCAAAGTGCTGGAAACTCTAAGGTGTGGCCTGAAACTGCCCCTCTCTCTGAGTGACTGATGGAGGAAGGGGGAAAGAGGTGTGGGTAAAATCCATGCATGTGTGATGTTCCTAAACTGGCCCTTAATTACTAGACACAAGCAGCAGTTCAGAAATCTGGTCTCTGTTGTTGTAGAGGTCACCAAATCATTAACATTGTCAATCTGGCAGTAGCTAATTTCAATAGCACCTGATGTTGCAACGCCTCCTTTAGTTTCCCTAGCCAATCGGATCTTGCTTTCAGCTGACAGATGGTCCCATAAATGGATGTAAAAAGGAGAAGCTGCTAGCCAATTTCATCAAGGCTCTATTCAGTTGTTAGTTACGTTTTAAAATCAGGGGGCTTCATCACAGTGCTTGGGTTTTTGTTTTGTTTTCCTCATTTTGCTGCACCCTACAACCGCACTGTGTGTTTTGTGGATTTTTGATTTTGATTTTTAATTTATAAAAAAAGATACCATTCTAACACATTTAGTTCCCTGAAACCATATCAAATCCTTAGAGGAATTGAAGCCTTGCAAGACCTATTATTTGCCATTAAGAATGGTTATGGTAGGTATTAGTAGTTTTTAAAATCTGTTTGTTACAGCAGTCTTTCATAGTCTGTGTATAGAACATATAGCTTTCCCCAAGTCTGCATTTTGATCAGTCTGTGTTGTCACATGAGTTTAGTTTGCTCCCGCTGGCTCGCTTGTTAAATGTCTTTCTCCCTTCATTTATCTTCCTTCTCGCTCTCTCCTGCTCTCTCTCGCATTGATATACTTGCCTCGCTTTTAATAAAGGGCAGCCGCAATGTACTTTGCCATTTTAAGGTCATTATCATTTCTCTTTTGGAATAAAGAAAAGGCTGGTTTCCAGCACGAGGCTGCGTGTGGCCAACAGAAATGCTGAAGGCGGGGGTTGGGGTGGTTATTTCCCCCACATTCACACACGGGCATCACACACGCAAAATGGAATCCTTGAAAAAAATAAAATAAGGAGGCAATTGCCTTGGGACTGATACTTTTTGGTTTGGTGTATTGCGCAGTAGGCATGGTATTTCTTCCTTCCTTCCTTTTTTTCTAAGAGAGTGATTTATAGGAGCTTCAGTAAATGCTGCATATTGTATTTCAAAGAGTTTCCTGTCATGACCTCATAAAAAGAGGAGGCGGCTTGTATGTGTACCAGCGCCTAGTATATGCCGATTTGTTGCATCGTTGGGCAGGAGTTCTGTAAGAAGGAATGTCAGCTTTTACATAACGTTCTTTTTGCTTTTGACACTGTGCGGGGCTGTAAGGGTCCATCTTTGTGATCACAGATGGAGTGGAATGGCTTGAAAATGGTAAGTGGATGCCGGCAGCAAACTGTCCATATAGGCTTGGTGCAGTTGTTATGCCTTGTGAATTATGCTTGTTTAGGGTGGCAGATTGTGAGCCATAAATAAAATTACAGGTCGTTTTGGCTTTTAATGGGGGCACCTGTGTATGTAATGTGTATGTACAACTATTATATAAATATAGTCAAGTGTCGTGGCACTGAGTGTTTCATCCAGTGAGCATGCATTTGGATGATCTCCGCTGACAGTCGCGGTGCTTTTGTAGTGTGTCCCCAGCACAAGACGCCTTTTAATCTTCATTTGTGCTACACGATTGCTAAGTTGAAATCTAATGACTGCATGTACTGTTGCCGTAGAATCCGAACGCTATTGTGAAACAAGGGTGCTTTCTTTTCTGCCGAAGGAAGTTAAATCCATTGGTGTGATAGTAGTATTTCTATTTTTGGAGCATTCTTCCAGCAGAGAAAAATCAGAAACTACATGACTTGTTCTCTCTAACCCCCCCCCCCCATTCTCCCCACCACCCCCCTCGCTGTTTCTTGTGCTTTCCTTATAGATTGTGCAAAATGGCTCTATCAAATATGGACTTTTGAATCTTTCAGAACAGAGCAAATCACGGAGGTGGGGGGCAGCAGGAGGGAGGGAAAAGGCATTAACATTCACCTCATTCTTCCTACTTTTGTTTCAATTAAACATTTTGCAGGCGTTCCCTCTTCTCTCTCTGGATATTTATTATAAACTGGGAAACAAAGCTATGGTCTTTTCCCTATTCTTATAGGATTTCTTTGTCTAGCTGCTTGTTTTGATGGGTGTAAAACAAATAAGATTAGACTGAGCAGCCGAACTGAAAGCGATAGCTGGGAGGAAAAGCCAATGAAAGGTTGCCGGGGAAACGAGCATTGGGGAAGCTGAGTGGGGGAGCAGGTGGCAGTCATGTGGGAATTCTGCAAACAGCGTAAAAAAATTCTGGGGCTACCTCAATTATCTTTGGTGTTCTTTGTGGCAGTCACAACTTTAATTATTCTTTATAAATAAGTGTTAATTACATTTCTGGCTCAAGCTTACAGTGATTTCTAGAATCCTTTTTTTTCCTGCATCTGTTCTTTTTCTGCATATGGTGGGTGGGGGCTCTTTAACCATTTTATTTCTGATGTGAAATTGCATGTGCAAGAAAGTACAAGGCGCAAGGGAAGCAGAACACTATAAGGATACAGGATGCTGAATGGAACTAGCAGACTTGCAAATGCTCTCTTAGAGTATTCATCAAATGTCAGGGTGAGAACTGTGCACAAACTTACCCTAAGTAAAGGTTTTTATGTGGAAGTGCTGTTTGTTGTGTGTTTTATGAAATGCCATGGTTCTGTAGTGGAATCATTATTTAATGCAAATACAGCCTACCATTTAGTTTATGCATGGAATCACAGATTTCAAATATAATGAAACTATTCTTTTTCCTACCCAACTTAATTTCCACAGTCTTACAGATCTTTTATCGCAATACGTTATCTGTCTTTTGTGAAGCAGTACTTAAAATACAAAAATATAAGCTAGGTGCTGTTAAGAACAAACTTAAGTATCTGTTGCTAATTTTTATGGTGCCATATGTTGTCGGGCACAATATAATAGCATAGCACCTCTTAAAAGAAGGTAATAGGCATGTAAAGCATTAGAAGACTTTGTTGGTTGGCAGGTGATGGTAAATATAATACAGAAGGCTAAGGATGCACATGCCCGGAATGTATGGCAAGGATAAAAGAGAAGCATACCAGAAATACAGGGGCACACCTTTTATACTTGCCAAATTTCGCATTCCCTTTCTTTGGCACATAATTTGAATGATCAGTTAGAATGATAATGCTAGTGTTTAGAAGGATTAAAAGACGAGAAATCAAGTCTGCTTGGATTTCATTCCTTAACTAATTCTTTTGGAGACTTCAGGGTAGACGAAATTGACCATGTCACTATATAGAAAAAGAAAGTTGTATGGGTTCATATATGGAAACTCTGATGAATTTTAAAAAATCATTTTCAGATGCAATATTATGTTCATAATCTTCATTCCACATTCAGACTTGAGTGTCTCCCTCCCCATTCTCAAAGAGTATCGGCATACAGCTCTATTGTTTTCTTGAATCATTTTGGTAGGTTTTTTTTAGGGTTCTCCTTTCATCTACTCTGCACAATTTTAGTGTAGATTTTCATTTCCTCCTTACATATATCTCATTGGCATTGAGCTATTAGATTTTTGGTGCCAGAGATGGATGTAATATCCATAGCTTCTATGTATATGTGGCTCTTTATTTACTGTTAGCTTATACACATAAGATTTTCTTGGATAACATGAAAGCTTATGAATAGAACCTTTGTAGAAGAAAATATTTAAAACCAGCAGATTATTTATGATTGTTTCTGCACTGAACCTTTAATTGGATACCTAAAGCAGGTGAGATGTGTGAAGCATTTTATTTAAATATCTATAGTTTACAAAATTCTATCAGGACAAATAGTCCAATTTATGGATTGCTTAAATATTGACTCCATCCTTTAATTTATAATTATTCTTATTGCAGTGCAAATAACTAATGAAACTGGCACGTTACGTAGAAAGATGCTCTTCTAAGGTGGACATCTTTCCTTTGGCTCCTTTCTTTTTGTTGCCTCTTTTGGCTGCGTTGGTAAAGGAAGAACTAACATGTTGTATTAGAGAATCACAACAAAAGGGTGACCAAGAAAAGAATGACAACAAAAGGATGCTTCCAGTGGTGGGCTTGGTTATATTCTGTTCTTAATAGGCATAGAAGAGTTCAAACTTCAATGGATTATTTTTTTTAGTGTTATGGAATCTTCATAAATTATTTTTTGGTAATACCTTTTCTTTTTTTTCTTTTTTCAATCTTCCACATGCTTTGCCCCATAAGTTATGTTTTAAAAACTTTTGAATGCCTAGTATGTCGCTGGGAAAGCTTGTTAGGAGTTACTACATATGTAATATTAAGTCTTGTGTATGCATGACCTTGTGGAGAGGTTATGGTTCTAGGCTGCGCATGATTACCCACATAAAGTAACTTCAGGAGTATATAAATCCTTGATATTTTTGTACATAATCCAGGACCTTAAGATACAGAGTGGGCATGGAGTACAGCTTGAATATTTAATTGCACTCGCAGCGTTGTCACACTTTTCAGTTTCTCTGTTGTGTGGCATTTACTATATGTGATTATATGCCTTCTTATTTGGTTTGACTTTGGGGCATCTGACAGAATACCCTCTGATACACTGGCAAATACTGCAATGCAGTATTTTTTTCAATGTCATTGGGGTTTAGGGAGAAAAGAATTGCAAGAAATTTTATGCAGGGCTGAATCACTGATGGCATCAGATTTTGTAAAATTGGCCAGTACCTTTTGGAAAGGCAATTGCCCATCTTCTGCCATTTCTGCTCTTCTCTCAGAGGTAGATGAGTGTGTGGGATGTATGTGTCTGCGTGTTTATGCATGTGAGCATGTGCGCACTTATGCTTCTATTGCTTTGGTTTAGTTAAGCTAAACACATTTGGTCTTCTGTGAGAACAGACAAGGATGCATGAGATGTACATAATCCTATGGTAGAAAAATACATAATTCAGTGAAAACATTTGTTCTTTTCATCCCTTTCTAAAAAGTACTTTGGCTAAACTTATCCTATATTTTTAGTTTATTATAACCAGTGAAGAATATGTTCGTTTACATTAAACACAGATTTACTATGTACAGTAGAGCTATCAGCAATGTTCAAAATTTACTTAGGTATTCCTTCAGGCGATCTCCTAAACACCTTAAAGTGTAGAAGACTTATAGGTCACTAGCTTAGAGTTGAAGAAAAGAAAGCAGAGGTAGTAAATTTATATGCCATTGCAAAAATTGTGTAAACTAAGCTGTCAAGGGAAAATGAAGGGATAAACAGAGGAGGGAATGTACCAATCCAGTATGAGAGATAATGGACAAATTTTGAATTCGTGTAGTAGAAGTGTCAATAGCTTGACTTCGTATGCTTTTTGCTTTAATTATTATCTATGTTTCTTCTTAAATGATAGCATGGGGCAGCAAAAACATCCCCTTATTAATTGTTTTGACAATAGTTTTGGAGCAGCAGTGTTTTTAAAAAGCCGTGTAGCTGTATATGGCGAACATATATTTAATATTTGTAATAATTTGATGGGGTTCCCACAACTAGAAATCATTTATGTATTAATTCATTAAGAATTACCTCCATGGCCAGGGCTATTTATTTTCTCTAATAACTACATTAGTTTGCTTTAGCCATGGCACAGCTTTTGTGCCCATGGGGCCCTGTAGAAGTAAAGAGGAAACTGAGAATAATTCCCATCCATTATTCTTCCCTTAACTGTACCTTTTAATATGAAGTAGTAATCTAGAAGAGCCAGGAAATACCAAGAAGCAGCGAGAAACCCTTAATTAAATTGGATAAAAAGGCAGAGAGAACATTGAAGAAACAAGGTCAGTTAAAGGCTGAACATGCTTTTTAGAAATGCTCTATGCAAGGCTGGCTGGGGCTATATTTGGGAATGAGAACATATATAAAATGCTGAAATGTTCCTTTGTTGCTAAGGTGAACACAATTATGCCCAGTACTCTACCGTGATGGGCAGATGAGATGTCCTTGGCCTGGCCTCTTAAGAGGTACTTTAATTTTGAATTAGCTTGTATCATTAAAACCAGCAGAGACAATGCTGTGGGTATATGTGGTTATCTGCACATGCAGGAGCACTGGATTGGGTGTTGATCCAATGTGTTGTGTGTCATTTCAGTGATCCTAAACCTTGATGTTACAGGGGACATTCTGTTTGCCTGTTTACTTGAAACTGATGCACATGAATGTAGAAGTTGTAGTCATTTGTAACACTTCAAGGAAAATCCTTGCAAAGCGCTTCTGTGCGTGCTTAAGTGTTTCTGAGTGTTGGCTTTGGACTGTGATACCACTGGATCCTTTCCAGTAGATAGCATCTTTAAATTCTGATCACTTTTGCATTGCCCTTGGCATATTTGCTTTTTGATTGATATGATACGTAGACACTTGTTATTTCTAACTCCCTGTAGATTGGAATATTGACCAGAAATACACCTGCGTTGTAACCTAGAAGTTTTATAGGCAATGTTAGAAATTCACTTGTATTTTAACAATAAGCAGTACTTCACTCTGGCTGGTAATGTAAGTTGGCCTTGCAGAATAGCCTTTTTGATATTCACTCTGCTGGTTAGTGTATTTATTCTCCAGGTTGCACCTGAAAAATAGCAGACTGGCTCCATCTTCATAAAGTGCCCTCTGTAAGCAGACTTAGCAGTGGGAAAGAGCTGTGAAAAATGAAGTGTAGCAGTCAAACTTGTTTAAAAACTCTCCAAGCTGAATTATAGTTAATAAAGGAGTGTTGTCTTTTCCATCGCTTTCTCTAACAAAGGTATTTTGGAATTAACATAGAAGTAAGTAGTAATGGGGCAAATTTCCCCACCAGTTAGTTCTAACTGGAGCTGGCCTTTTAATGGCTAAGACCCTAGTGTATTATCAGCTTACATAAGAATTACAGAAGCCTCTGCCCCACGGATTTCAAGACATATTGGTTGTCGTAAGAAAAACCTAACCCTAAAACAGCTTTTCCATTAAAAACAACACCCTACACTTGTGTTCTACTTTTTGTGGAATACAAGGGTATTCTTATTCTGTTAATGTTTATCATCACTAAAGCACACTGATAATTAAGATTAGACATATTTCATATGAGAATAGTGTTAACATACATTTGGCCTTGAAAGCTTCCTGTCAGTGCATATAAAAATGGAAATCAGTCTGGTGTTTATCACAAGCTTAAAAGACAAAGGCTGTGATTCTGCATTCAAGCTGCTTAAATCTTAGTGACCTCAATGAAATTTAAGAAGCCTAACTGCAGAATTTCCTCTCAAAATCTGGGCCTAAAGACAGTTGAATTACAGTATTCTGTTTACCTGCAGACCTAGACTCTAGATTTTAATTCCCTCTGGAGTCAGATAGAAATGCCCACTGAAACATTCAGATACCTTTTCCAAAATCTTCTGCAACCTTTAGGATATTTTGAAAGGTGCTAGTAGTTGAGCTAAGGTGAAACCTTCAAGTAGAATACAAAGGGAGAAGGTTGAACCATATAAAATAAAAAAGCTAGAACAGGGTATGCCCACCAGCTATTGGGAGTTGAAAGAGACATGTGTTTTGAAGGTTGAACCGCCATCTAAAATGTGTTACATTAACTGTCTGCTCATAAAGTCAAAGAAGAAGCATTCGTGGTCTTTTCTTCTGCCACCATCCATCTAACACTGGCACTTTTCTGGTGCTGCCATCAATGTATGCTCCAACTATAAGCATTTCTTAGTACTGAATTAGTTATTGAACTGAAGGGAATCCTAGTGCAGCAGTTGCGGTTCATTAGTGCAGTGGGAATGAGCGCAACAAATACATACTTTTGGGATGAAGCAGGCCACTTATTTATTTTGGATTGTTCAGCAGATAAGCGGTGTTGGCGTGGCAGTCGGGCCAGGAGCTGGTCTTCATTTGAATCAGTGTTGGAATAAATACTGCTGACAGGCAGTTGGGAAGCACCTATGAGAGTGGGCCAGCATTAGACTCTGATGTGGTGTAGACCAGGCATCTGGGTTCCCACTGGGCAGCTGGGGGAGGGAGGCCGGGCCCCTTTTGATCTAGGGGTGTGGCTTGATTATCCCCCCCCCCCCCCCATCCCAAGACCTCTTATGGAGGTTCTCATTATGTTTAGATCCTGCCCAATGCCATTCCACCCAAGGTCATCACAAAGTATAGAATGCGTAACAGAGTGACCTTGACCATCCTGCCCACCTAGTACTCTTGCCAGAGCCTGTAGGACCTTGCAAGAACTGGCTGGGGAGGCCGCAGCCTGGCGGCTGCTGATCCACCAGACAGCGGCATCCTGCACAAAAGGCATGGGAAGCAATGGTATAACATATTGGTCCAACTTTATCTACAGGTTTTGGTCTTACATTTATTCTGAAACAAACGTGGTATTTCAGAAATAGAAATGGGATCCAGATAAAATGTTGCTTGAATGCAGTGAGCAGTTTTTAACAGCTCATTTTCAGTGTCAACTTTGAACTTGTAGATTTTATAATTTATATTTTATAATTAACATATACAGTGATGTCTCTCTTACCCCCTTTTTCTTTTGGCCTGTATTGATCTGTGCTGCTGTTGAAATGCATGTATTTTTTATTACACAAATATCCATATCTCTTTCTAATGTGTGCCAGGTGTGCTGTTAAGGTGCAGCTTTTACAGTGCCACATTGCAGGAGTCTTTTAAGAAGCAAGCTCCACTGAATTCATTGAGGCTTAATCCTACTTAAGGAGGGCTACAGCTGTGGAGCATCAGTTGTTCTTTCTGTAAGAACAGCTATTGTAGCGAATTAGCCAGGTCTAGACAGATTCATGCATTGTAAAGGCAAACTTATAATGCAATCCTAGTCATATCTATACAGAAGTAAGCTTCATTGAAATCATTTTGACCTGCAGCACAATCCTGGCCATGGCTACATCAATACACATTCTACTGAATTCAGTGGGGCTTAGTCCCAATTAAGAGGGGTTTAGATTACATCTTTACTCCTAGGTAAGTGTATTTAGGATTGCAGTGTTAGTATAGCAACTAAAACGGCTTTGAATGTGCCCATTTGAAGGAACCAATTCAGTAGCTCTGCATAGTAGCATATGTGTTTGGAACACTTCAAAAACTTTACTGCGAGTTTAACCTACTCAGAGAATCTTGAATGTGGTTAATGAGTTGACATCATGTTTGATCATTCAGAAAGTGTGGTATATATTTAACAGTAGAACTGCTATTTCCGTAAAATGAGTATATTTTTAGTATCTTTTCTTTGCCAGCACTAGATCTGAAAAAAATATTTGTAAGTTGAATATTTGATGAAGTGGAAAATAAAAGCTGAAATTAACACTGTGTTTCTTATACAACTTTAGTTGGAAGTTTAGTTAGGTGTGGAAATCATGAGGTGTGAGTTAGCAACACATTTTAGTGAAGGAGGAGGAAACAATATTTTTCCACCACAGTTTTGGTCTTTAAAAGGCTTCAGTCTGGATCCCAGCGGTCCAAGTCCTGGTATACGCATGCAACAGAATGAGATGGTAGAATGAGGCAGTACCCACTTAAACCTGCAGGTGATAGGGAGTGCCAGGCCCTAAGATGCTAGTTTTCCACTCCTAGAGAAACTTCTGCATAGGGGGATTTTTTAATATTTAAAAAAAAAAATGATTTATGCCTGCAGCCCCTCCTGTGACCTGTCTCTGTCGCCTCGTTTTGCTGAATATGCAGGCCAGACCTAAACTGCCCTTCTGCGGCTGTAGGTTGAACATAACAACATAGCTAGCTCCCTGTATTATCACTTCATTGTCATGTCCTATACACTTGAAATGAACTGATAGATTATTCTCAATTTGTGAACAAAGTAGGAGACAGTATGAATGCAGGTGGACAGTAATTGAACATCATGCACCATTTGCGAGGTGTTACAAATCCTGTAGGGGCAGAGCTGTTTTGTAACCAGAATTTAATCTCAATTGTTCTCTACACAATTATTTTGTTATGGTATGCAGTGCCATGCTCAACTTCAGGTGAGGAAACTTCAGTTAATTTAGGGTAACCAATTTGTGTTTTTTTAAAAAACAATAATAATCCTATAATCTATATTTTACCATTTTAATCTGAGATTTCTTTGTAGGATGAGTTGCACATAGAAAGAAAGGAAACACTGTTTATATTGTATGGTTATATTGGATACAACTGTAGTTTAAACTTGAATATCTCAAGTTTTCCTATTTGACTGTCACAACCTCAGCTGTCTTGGGAATCAGATATTGGCTTTGATAGAATATAATGAATTTTGTATACTTTAATATTTTCAGGGTGAAATTTTGCATGACAATTACTATACACATTTATAACCTATATTTGAAAATAGTTTATTGGCTTGACTTGTTCACAATGATGAAACCTTGTTTGCATAACAACATAAAACATAACATAACATAACATAACATAACATAACATAACATAACATAACATAACATAACATAACATAACATAACAACAGTGCTCCTATTTTCCTCTGTCAACGTATATATTAGAAGGCTTTATTACTTCCTTTAAATGTCCAGCTGACTGTAACTGGTCATTTAGAGTTTTATGCAGGAAGTATATTCCATTTGTAATATGTCATCTGCTGTTTGTTCTTCAGTGTAGCATTCGCCTGTGTTGTTACATGATGCTCACATTTGACAGCAATGAAGTATTTTATTCACGTGCAAACTTAAGTTCATATTTGCAAAACTTGCTTGTTTAGCAATATAGCATCTTGTCTGTCTTTCAAAAGCTTTAGAATAACTGAAAAGTTGCAGCAGTAGGTGTTTGGTATCTCTGTGCAGATCTTGTGCATTTTTTGCCCTTGGAATATACTTTTCATACCTAGAGCTATGCTGGAGTCATGACCCTTAGACCATGTGTATACCATGCCTTTGCTTTGGTTAGTGTTCTTTTCACCGTGGTACATGGTGCACCTCAAAGCACCAAAAATGTATTGTTCTTTTATTCAGCTGCACCTGCTCCTGAGCATCTCAGACTGCTGAGAAATGCCTTAGTTACCTCGGGACTAGATAGCTGCCACATCCTTAAATGGGGCTGTCTTTAAAGAGTCTACAGAAGCTCCAATTTGTTCAAATGCAGCAGCTAAACTTATTGGAGGAGTTTGTTGTTGGGACATGTGGTTTTCATTTTGCTGCAACTGCAATTCAGAGTCTTGATGATGACCTTTTAAAAGCCCCAAGTGACTTGATTGTTGGTTACCTAAAGGTTTTCTCCTGCCATACCATCCTGCCTATTCCTTCAGACCTTCTAGAGTGGATTCTCCATGTCGCAGCAATGACCTAGGCACAGTTGGTTGCAATGGGACATGGAAAAGATCCTTCTCCATTTGTGTACCTAAATAGCAGAACTCCTTACCTTAGCCTCTTTTTATTGGTCTTGTGCCACCAGCTGAAGACAGTTCTTTCCCCGCAGGCATTTGCCAAGCAGTATAATATAATATTAGCGCACTGATCCCTGGTTTTAAAGTTTCCTTTATTTGCTGGCAGTTCTTTTTTTAAAATTTAATGTGAGGGTTTTCCTTTTAAAAAAAGTGTTAGATCTTGTGTTTTAATATTGGAGGGTAGATGCATTTATTTGATACATCTAATAAAGAAATAAAAAGTAGTATTGAGACTAGATTCAGAGGTAAAAATGAGACAGTCAAGTTTGATAAAATCCCTTCAGAGCAGTTTCCGCATGTGCTGTAGATGGAAGTGAGTGGCAGATGTCAACCTGGCAAGGTAGCTCACCTAGGAGAAGGAAAACTAATCCTAAAACTCCTCTGCCTTGCGGGATATCTTTGGGAGACGAAAAGGCTAAGGAGTGAAGCCTACACAAATCCACAGTAGAGTCCCTAAGATGGTTGGATGGTCCTTGTACGCCTCATTCTGTCAGCTACTCTAGCCAAGCTGCGGATACCATGCTCAGTGAAATCAAACACCACAGCAAGGTCCAGAAGTGAGAACCAGGTCGCAATCCCACCCCCACCCCCCGGTTGTGTTCTCTGTAAAGGTTCCATGGACAGACCATGACCCAAATAGAAATGGATTTCAATAGAAGTGCTATCCCAGAATGCTTGCAGCTTGCCCTATCACAACACTCTCCACCACATTCCCCAAAGGGGTTTTTGTCACTGTTAGTTTTTCTGTTCAAGGAGTTGAGGCACTGTATTTTAAAAATGTCATCTATTAAATAAATATTGCTGGAATTTTAGTGAGCAGCTGTAATTACAGGTTTAAAACTTCTAAATATAACCATATATCACCAGAAATGTTTTCAAAGGCAAAGCATATCAACTGATCTGTAGAAAATGTAACTTGGAAAGAGACATTGCACATACTTTTGTAAACTAATAAATCTTTAATAAAAATACATTTAGAAACAAAACAAAAAAATACTACTTAATTGTAAACAAAACATGTAAACTGATTTAGTAGTATAGTTTTGCTGGGGGAACTTGAGTAACAGTGCCATGATGTTCAACTGATAGAAGTAGAAAATAAATACTCCTTGTATTCATCCAGGTAGTGGTAATATCAGTGATAGTAATATCTGACTACATGAAGTATTTAGTGTCATTTGTGCCCTCTTCTCAGCTTCTTCCACAATTTAACATTTTGGCACACCTTTTCCCTCTAAATTTTGATTTCTAAACTTTCCATCATTTCAGCTCTCCCCACCCCCTTTAAAAATAGTTGTGAATATGTTTCAGTCCATGGGTAGGTAAACTAAGGCCCGGGGCCTGGATCCGGCCCAGTCGCCTTCTAAATCCAACCTGCAGATGAATTAACGTGTTTTTACATGAGTAGAATGTGCCCCTTTATTTAAAATACATCTCTGGGTTATTTTGGGGGGTCTGCCTGGTGTTTTTACATGAGTAGAATGTGTGCTCTTATTTAAAATGGGTTATTTGTGGGGCATAGGAATTCGTTCTTCTTCTTCTTCTTTTTTCAAAATATAGTCTGGCCTCCCACAAGCTCTGAGGGACAGTGGACCGGCCCCCTGCTGGAAAAGTTTGCTGACCCCTATTTCACACCTAGATTACATGTCAAAGTGTGCACCCTTGTATATCCAAAGAATCATACCTGTAAAACAAACATTTCAGTATTATCAAATGTTTCATTTCTAAGGATCTATTTTAATAATATATATTTTTATGTCCTACCTTCCTTTCATCGTGGCACTGAAGGGAGTCTCAAGTGAGCTCCCACCCAGAGCATTCATCAGATGCTGCTTCAGCAAAGTTGTTCATTCCCTTCCAACCATGCTCACATCAGTCCATACATGAGACTTTATTTATTTTACAGTGAATTAGCACTTTAGATGGCCATGCCTCTTCCACAAGTAGGAAACACTAAAATACTTTCTATCTTCATCCTAGATCTGCCAGATAAGCTGGTTGTAAATACTTTCCCAAGGAACGGTTTGTTATTCTGTTGCAAACTGGTAATTGGTGCCTGCCTGTTAAAGGCCACAATCCATTCTAAGGTTGGATATAGGAGATAAAAAGATATGTATTTGGTGAGACAGGATTATATGTTTTTATTTCCAGCTTTTAGTATTAAGTACCCACTAAAGGAGCGACTCAAACATTAGATGGCCGTACATTATACGCTTGCACTGCTTTCTGCAAATTTTACTCTAGCCCCAATTCCCTTCCTAAGAAATCACTGCTGATGTTGTTCTGCGCTACTTTTTCTTTTTCTCTCTCAAGATAGTTACTTGTACAGAATCAAATACATTATCATTAATCACACTGTTTTCAGTGTCATCAAATGAAAGTGTGTTTTAGGACTGGGTAACGGGGGAGCAGAAATAGATCATTAGCATTGCCCATTGCTTTGTGGATGTGTACTGCCTCAAGGTTGTATCCAGTCCTACTCAGAATACACCCATTGAAAGTAATGGCCTTCTCTGAGCATAGTTTACTTGGATACAATCCATGGGCTCACCACCCATTCATACTTGACTGTGGATAAAGAAAACCCATTTTCTCCGATAAAAATGGTCTTGTTTAATTGGACTAGAGGTCTGTTTAGAATAGCATTGTCTGTGATGGTGGCCAGTCTCGTGTCACAAAGATGTTTGCAAACAGGACAGAATGATTGTCAACCTCTTATTTGTCCCCAGCAACTGGCAGTAGAGGTTTATCACCTTGGCACATGTATATTTTTTTTCTGACTTTGACGGCAAATATCCCTTGATTATGTCCTCTGAAACATATTTAGCCTCGTAATCATCACTTTATTCTGTGACGGTGAATTTTGTTGGGTTGTTATTCTGGTGGAGGTGGGAGGGAGGTGTTCCCCCTGGCCTACTACACTGGAGGAATTAAATCTGAAATCTAAATATATGAATGACATGTTCTGCTATTAAACTGTTTGTCATTGAACTATGACCCTTATGTCCTTTATTTCCTAGCAGTAGAAGATTACAACAGATAGTTAAATTATCATCCCCCAAGTACTTAGGAAAGCAACACTGACCCTGTATGAGGATAGGTTATGGTGCAACCATTATAAAATTAACTTACTTACTTGCTCTTTTCTATCTATCTGAAGATAGTAACATAAAGATATAAAACGAAAAATAACTTAATAAAACCCCAAGACTCACAACCGAGATTGCCTCTTGCGTCCTTAGCAACCTCAGCATTTTCTAGCTGGTCACGGGCTAAGCCATTTGCAAAATGTTTGCAGAGATGGCCTATGTATTCATACATTTCTGAAATTTAAATTTTTATATTTTTTTTAGATAGGTGGCGGAAATTGAAAGCTCGCCTTCCCATTGTGCATAGTTTGTTGGAGAGATTTCAGGAGTTAAAGCAATGAGAGATGTGATCATAAGAACGTAAGAAGAGCTTGTTGGATCAGACCAGTGGGCCATGTAGTCCAGCATCCTGTTCTCACAGTGGCCAACCAGGGGCCAATAGGATGCCAGCAAGCAAGATTCAAGCGCAGGACCACTCTCCCCTCCTGTGATTTCAAGCCACTGGTATTCAGAAGCATTACTGCCTCAAACTGGAAGCAAAGCATAAAATCCTATTTTTAAAGATAGACGTTCTCAGCATTGTGATGCTGTTCGTATATGTCATTCTTCAGCCTCTCTCATCTCTGCAGATACTTGCTTCAAGTATAAGGAACACTGTAGTTAAACAAAACAAAAACAGCAAAAGAATGCTTAATACAGTGGTACCCCGGGTTACAGGCACTTCAGGTTACATACGCTTCAGGTTACAGACTCCACTAACCCAGTAATAGTGCCTCGGGTTAAGAACTTTGCTTCAGGATTAGAACAGAAATTGTGCTCCAGTGGCAGCGGGAGGTCCCATTAACTCTAAAGTGGTGCCTCAGGTTAAGAACAGACCTCCAGAACGAATTAAATTCTTAACCTGAGGTACCACTGTAATTTTAAACAGAAAATGAATTTCTTTGCTAGAAAGCAAGTTTATTTTCGAATGCAAACTAGATAACAGCAGAAAGGTATGTGAGCTGTGAGAAGGTTCACCCCATGCACACTCCCAGCAGCTTCTAGCACATGCAGGGCAGCCACATTGAGAGAGTAATGGCACAATTGCTAATGCCTGCACTGTATCTTTCTTGGCTTCGCCCCCTCATGGCATTTACGCTGCCATTGGCAGGCAGTTTTAAAAACTTAATTGCTACTGGAATTTCTGAGGGAGTAGATAGTAAGAGAAGATTTTACTCTTCCTGCATTCTGTGGTGTCCTCTCCATCCCCACCCCAAGCCTGAAGTTCTGGGATAGGTTTTTGGCAGACAGGTTCTGCTCTATCTGTTCATGCCTCCTTGGGCCACTTTCAGAACCTAGGTGATGGGTGTGTCTAACCTCTCTAGAGAGGCAGAGCTCAACCCAGTGACTGACAGCTCTGAGATGGGTGGCATTAGAGGCACAGAGGAAGTGTTGGAGATGAAAGCAGGGCTGAAGAGGGAGGAAGGGCGTGGGGTTCTTGTTGCAGAGACAGGCAAGGCGAGCAGGTTGAGGGATCCTCCACTTGGCTCCTTTCCAGTATCCTCACTGTCGGGCTCCCCCAAGTTGGGCACCTCCCCAGGGTCCCTACAAACCATCTACAGTGGTACCCTGGGTTACAGACACTTCAGGTTACAGACTCCACTAACCCAGAAATAGTACCTCAGGTTAAGAACTTTGCTTCAGGATGAGAACAGAAATCGGGCGGCGGTAGCGGGAGGCCCCATTAGCTAAAATGGTACTTCAGGTTAAGAACAGTTTCAGGTTAAGAACAGACCTCCAGAACGAATTAAGTTCTTAACCCGAGGTACCACTGTAACTGCATCGTCCTGATCTGACCAGCCCATGACTGTGTGTGTGTGTGTGTGTGTGAGAGAGAGATAGATTGTTCCACTCATCATTGGCATGTGTCCCCCAAGAAGTTAATCACCAGGGAATGTTAACCTTGGACAGAAAAGGGTTCCTGACCTATGATGAGTGCAGCAAACTCAACAGCACAAGAATACCTGTTTGCTAATGTGAACAGAGACTATACAGACAGTGGTCATTTTGCTGTGGTTAATTAAAAATATATGTGCTATTTTTGTCTTGGAACAAACTCTTTAAAAGCCATAGCTCTGTGGTTATGCTAGAACTAGCTCAAGAGTGCAATTTATGTAGAGGTTTATAGCTAACACTGTTTAATTAGAATAAATATTGGAGTAAATTTGGCAAATATATCTTTGTCGTAGTTTCTGGGATAATTCTTTTTCTGTGAGTGACACCTTGGTGAAAACAGGCTTTTATTGTGAATTTTGTCAGCATTTTGACTAAAATAAGTTTATTGTGCTCAGAAACATTTATGTAAGGATAGGTTGCATATGGCTATGGAGCACTGGTGATTATCAGAAGGCACATAATTTTTGCTTTCTAATTCTCACAAATTTTACACATTAAGAGCCATCTTGGATTTTTCACACTTGGAAGGTAATAGTTGCAGGCCCCTAACAGCATACAGTAAGTTGGGCATACCTTACAGATATAGTCTTGTATCTTTCTAGATAATGAAAATGATGAGTAAATGAAGCTTGTATATAAGTAAATTACTGTATTTTTTACCCTATAGGACGCACTTTTCCCCTTCCAAAAATGAAGGGGAAATCTGTGTGCGTCCTATGGGGCGAATGCAGGCTTTCGCTGAAGCTTGGAGAGCGAGAGGGGTCGGTGCGCACCGACCCCTCTCGCTCTCCAGGCTTCAGGAAGCTATCAGCAAGCCTGGGGAACCCGCGGGAGTTCCTGCAGGGCTCCTTAGGCTGCGGATAGCAGCCTGCTGCACGGAGCGCGGGGAGCGTTGAAGCACAGTGCCCCGCGCTTTGGACAGACATCGGCCAGCCCCACAAGCTCGGGGGACAGCGGGGAGGTGGAGCGGCGCCATCCCGCTGTTCCCCGACCTGCTTTGGATTCCCCGACCTGGTTTTGGGGGGGAAATTCCTTTATTTCCCCCCTAAAAAACTAGGTGCGTCCTATGAAACGAAAAATATGGTACTTGTACACTTCCTGCTCTGCTTTGTTTCCAACATGTCCCTCAGGACTCACTAGTCCCAGTCTCGACTTGCTCTGTGACCACGACTGCAGCAATAGCTTCACAGCATCTACATTGCTTCCATTTGTCTCGCCCTCCTGGTAAGGTTGTGTCTCTGCTGGTTCACCAGCGGAGCCAATTTGGTGCTCTCACCGGTGTGCCCATGCAGCAGTAACCATGCTGTTACCTTGTAGGCAGCTACTGGCTAATATGGCTTTGTCCATCAGATAGAGCCGCTCCTGTCTGGGTGGCTCAGTAGCAGAGCAAGGGCTAAAGCAAATGTAATATCGTGTGAGATAGGGATGGAGCAGAAGTTTTATTCAATTCTTATGTCTGATTCAGTTCTTAGTTGTGATACCTGCAGTCCAATGACTCTTGGGACACTGTTCTATGAGTCTCTTTTAAAGGCAGACCTACCTAATTTGCACTTTTCAAACTGAAGCACAGCCATCATTTAAAATTCTGGGACTTTCTGAATGCAGAACACAGGCTATACCATTGAGCTACTGCCCCTCTGATTGGATTCTCCCTTTTCAATGACTTCTGTTATACTATGGAAAAATAAAAACCAGAAGGAGATCTCATCAAGTCTTCTTTGGCCCTAACATTATGCTAAGATTCTTTTTAAAGAAAGTCGTAGCCATTAGCACATGCTTCTCTCTTTTTGGGAATTGACACTGGCCTAATTCAGTGATGGCCAAACTTTGCCCTCCAGCTGTTTTTGGACTACAAGTCCCATCATCCCTAGCTAACAGGACCAGTGGCCAGGGATGATGGGAATTGTAGTTCCAAAACAGCTGGAGGGCAAAGTTTGGCCATCACTGGCCTAATTTCATGCACCACACTAAAGTATAGTAAAAACAAATGGTCATTTCATGTGACCGTGCGGTCTGCTGCTGGAACACACTCATTCTGCTCTGGACCCTACTCTTGTTGTCTTGGCTTGTTGCATCTGAAGCCAGGCAGACTCACAAACCAAAAGTGATAACCCAACGGTTTGATGGAAACAAACCAAGAGCCTGGATTTGGATTGTTGTAACAAACCAGACTCTGGCTTGTTTCTGGCAGCGCAGCAGAAGCAGAGCAATAACTTTTCAGAAGCATGTACATTAAGATACAGTTTGTTCTTGATTTAATATGATGTGCAAACCAGTCCATTTCTCTCATGCAGTATGTCAAAAACCAACTAATGTAACTGAGACAGAAGTAGAAATGCAAAGGTAGAAATGCGAGTCCGTGTTCAGAATTACAACCTGTTCTGGTACTTTTTCTAAAGGATCAGTTTAGAGGGGTTTCTGGATGTAAAGGCAGCTGCAATATCTAGGAATGCCTTTTCCCAGCTTTGGGTAGCATACAAGCGCACACATTCCTGAAGAAAGCAGATCATCCATTGTTACACAGCCATTAATCATATCCATATTAGATTACGGAAACACACTACATGTGGGGTTGTCCTTGAAAAGTGTTCAGAAACTCCAGCTGGTACAAAACATTTTGGCCAGAATAATTTCTACTGCTCACTTTCCTGACCATATTACTTTGGTCTTGCTTAAATTACACTGGCTTCCACTTTGTTTCTTGCTCCAATTCAAGGCACTTGTTATTACCTACTTTGGGCTGCCTTTGAAGATGACCTGGAAACTTCAGTTGGTCTAAAATGCAGCAGCCAGATTACTGGCTCGGTTTCCATTTGGAGCTTATAAACCCTATTTTAGAACAGCTGCATTGATTGCCTGTTTCCTGGCCCAGTTTAAGATGCTCATGCTAATGTTTAAACCCCTAAATGACTTAGGTCCCAATAGCTGAAAGATGGCCTCTTTCCCTACAGATCTTCTTGGATTTTAAGTGGTTCATATGCCCTCAAAATCTTGGGGGTTGTTAGCCCAGGAGAGAAGATTCTCTCTAGCATCCCTGAAATTGTGGAATTTCTGCCTAGCATATGTGCATCTGTTACACAGTGTATATCATGGCTGAAGATGCACCTATTTGCCATGGCCTTTGACACTATTATATATGATTTTAGAAAGCAATTTACAATTATATGAAGGCATACTTCCCCATAAAATACAATATAAAACCCTGTAAACGTTTAAAACATAAACTTCAATATATTTTTGTTATTTATAGTTCAGTTATTATGCAGGTATTTTGCCTGTTACGGTGCCCAGTAGTATGAAACCATAAAAGTGCCAATTTCTAACTTACTCATGTTACAGGCTGAATCTTACATTTTATATAAAAGTTGTAACGTTTTGTCACTCAAAAATTTAGACATTGATAAGCATCCATTAGACCAGAAGCTTTTAATTTTTCTTGACAAGTTATTTCTGCAACTAAGAAGGTCTGTTTTTCGCCAAGGTTCTTTGGAAAAATGTTGATGATACCCTCATACATTTTTGCAGGTTGTTGTGTCAAAATGCAGAGGGTTAAAGATTTATTTCGGGGATATTGGATTTGCCTTGAGGCAGAGATACTCTGAAACTTAGTTTTCCTCTTTTATTTTGAGTTCAAAATGTATTTATTAAGTAAATAATAGCAAGTCTTGTTGTGCAGTACAGAAGTTTTAATAAAAATAGTAATTGACATTGAAACTTGGCAGTTGTGTTATTGAGAAGCAAATACACTTTTGAAGGTCCCACAGATAAGCTTTTATATTATTTCCACGGCGTTTTTTCAGATACCAGCCTACTTAAACAAGAATAAGTTTATTGATTGATATATTAAGAGATTATGCCCTGTCCTTGAAGCACATTATCATGATTACCTCCAATAAAATACTAAAACTATGCAATAGCTAACACATATCAAGAAGACATTGAATGCACAATCTAAACAAATTTAAGCATTTATCCCAATGTTTTAAATAGAAGAAATTAAGTATTTGTTGAAAGCTGTAACCTTATGTCCACTTCTCTAGGAATAAGCTCCAATCATCTTATTGAGACTTCCTTTTGAGTTTGCATGTATGAGATTGTGTTGTGACTCACCCTTTCAAATCAACACTTGTGAAAACCTTGGATTTGGATTTCCCTTATACTTGAGGGGCATTTCTGTCTTGGTCCAAGTGTGACATGAGAGATAGGCTGGAAGTAAGAGAGAAGACATTAACTGGTGTGATTTGATCACAAGGATCATCAGTATATCCTCTTGCTTTCTTCTAGTATTCTTCTAACATTTTGGCTAGTGGAAATATGGGTTTATCATGTCTGCACAAGATGAAGGATTTGGGGCCTCACATTTTAATTCTTCATTTCCTGGAGTAGTAATGCTAAACCAGCAACTGAGGATGGGTGACTATGTTAATTTTTGGCTTTTTTTTTTTTGCAATATTCAGTTCGATTCTTCACATTTTCAAATCAGGTTGTGATTTTTAAAATGCAAATTTCTCCTAATATACAATTTTTTGCATGGATTCTTTTTAACATGCACATTTTTTTGCAAAGTATTTGTATTTTCCACTAATAAATGCATTTATATGCACACTGTACACCACTGTAGGGATATTTTACATATTACACGGCTGGAGAACAATATTGCAAACATTGGAGATGTGAATTGTGGAGGATGGCTGTGTTATTGTTTGCATATTATTTCAAAAAGTGTGAATTGGGAAAATTTGCTTTTAAATGCAAACTGAATCCATTTTCTCCCACATCCCTATCAGCCACAAAGGAAGAATCAAGAAGCTGCCAAAGTGTGTGGCACAAAAAGTTAGGAGTATCTCACCACCTAATTTATTGGAATCTGAAGACTTTGGGGGGAGGGGAATCAAGAATACAATCTCCCAGTGCAATATTATTGGCAAAGTTCATTTCAGCTTTTTAGAAGTATATTCGGAGTGAGACCTCTATGATGCCAGGTGTTGTATAAACAAGAAGGGAGTTTGTTTGTTTGTTTGTTTGTTTGTTTGTAAAAGGAGCATGCAAGGGACCACAGTTTGGCAGTTGACACTACTAAAGTCATGATGGGTGGAACTAATACCCCTAGATTGAGTTTATCATATTAACTTAATTACTTAGTGTGTGTTTAAAATACTTGATTAATTGGACATGGGTTTTCTGTCTATTAGCTGTAACTTGGACTGAATTAATATAGGGATTCAGACTGGATTCAGATAATCAAGAAAGGAGTATAACTGTAGATTCAGGTAGGTAGCCGTGTTGGTCTGACACAGTCAGAATATATAAATAATAATAATAAAAATTGTGTCCAGTAGCACCTTAGAGACCAACTAAGTTTGTTCTTGGTATAAGCTTTTGTGTGCATGGTATCGTGTGCATGCACACAAAAGCTGATAACAAGAACAAACTTAGTTTGTCTCTAAGGTGCTACTGGACAATTTTTTATATATTTTAAAAAATATTTTGGAGTATAACTGTTTTGTATTTTGTTTTAGATGCATAGACTAGCTACCATAATCTGTCAGCAACAAGTCAGGTTCTGAAACATGGATGCTATACATGCTGTAGTTTGCAATTGCAGAATAGAGCACAGTGTTGAAAATAATTATTTTAAAGGAGTGCGTTTCTACAAGTCTTAAGTTTGCAATGGGTCCCCTCTGACACTTTGTTGTGACATGCAAAAGCATGTTGGAATGATAATGAAAGAATTGCCTTTGACAACAGAATGCTGCATTATTTATCAGTGTTTATTTTATGAAATAATTTTCTAATTCTGTTCATTAATTAACATTTAGAAATAATATGAAATTATAGTTAATGAATTTTTGATAAGTTGTATTTTACCACAGCGACTTTCTTTGCCAGTATAAACTTTCACAGTCCCTTTGAGTATTTCCCCTCGCTTTTAGTTTCAGAACCCATCCAACCAATTTGAAAGTGATTCCATTTTATTACCATATTTCCCAGTTCCCTTTGCTCACTTAGAAATTGCTAGTTTGTGAATGCTGGTCAAACTTGTTTTAATAATTTGGGTGTTTTTGTTTTTTTAACTTTGTTGCTCATTCAAACATATTTCCCTATTGAAAATAGATGTTTTCATGTACTTGCACTAGTCAGATTGGGATTTAAAAGATTTTATTTCTACAATGTGAGGTTCTTTCCAGTTCAATACCCAGATGTTGCTTGACATCTGGGAATATTAACATTTTTTTAAGAAAATGAACATTTCCCTGTATTGATCAAAGGCAGTGGGAGTTGTAGTCCAATAACGTCTGGAATAAGCCACGTTGGCAACCTCTTCTTTAGGCTTTGGGGCAACTGAGTTTAGAAGCTACAATAAAGGTTATTGTAATTTAAGTTGTCCTTGTTGATACCACCACTTTGCCAAATAAGTGGAGATAACGGGAAGAGGGAATGTAAACAGAAGAGGCAAGAGTAACAGGGTGGATATAGAGTAACAGGGAGAACCACCTATCCACCTGCCATTATACTATTCCAAGTGATTGTTCCTCAAGCCACTCTTCCCTTGCAGGGTTCCAGACATATAGTTGTATATCCTGTGAGATTTCAGGCATATTTGCAATGGTGTGTTGTCTCTGAAAGATTCCATCTACTGCAAAGTTTACGGCAGTGCCCCAATTCAGCTCCACCAAGCCCTAAACGGCCTCACTCCTGTATACCTGAAGGAGCGTCTCCATCCCCATTGTTCAGCCCAGACACTGAGATACAGCACCGAGGGCCTTCTGGCGGTTCCCTCATTGCGAGAAGTGAGGTTACAGGAAACCAGACAGAGGGCCTTCTCGGTAGTGGCGCCCGCCCTGTGGAACACCCTCCCTTCAGATGTGAAGGAAATAAGCAGCTATCTTCTCTTTAAAATACATCTGAAGGCAGCCCTGTTTAGGGAAGTTTTTAATATTTAATTCTGTATTGTTTTTAACACTTGGTTAGAAGCCGCCCAGAGTGGCTGGGAAAACTCAGCCAGATGGGTGGGGTATAAATAATAAAATATTATTATTTTTTTATTATTACATCTAGGTTTGGAAACTCCAATATGCACATGTTGCTTGTGCATCCTGAAGGCTTTCCTGATAACTTAAATAGAGAGGGATAGGCTCTACCAAGTGTGCAACATGATGTACGGGAATAGGAAAGCCCACTTTTCAGGAGCTCTATGTGTGTCTGGGTGTTAGGCTTTGAATTACAATATTTTGGTCTGGGGAGAGCTTAATGCTCTGTGGAACAGCATGCTGCCTCTGCCCCACCATTTTATTGCTGAGCGTTGCTTGAAGAAAAAGGAAGGGTGTTCCAGGAAAGGGCAGAGATTTAGAGGCTAATGCTTAGGTGCAGCACTTGCATAAGGCAAATGGAGCTCCATTTCCTCTTCTCACCTTTTAGTCCAAACTTTTTGTTGATGGTCAGGGGATAGGAGAGGAACTGTTCTGCACAGATAGCTCTTTAAACATGGGTCAAAAAGTGGCAACTCTACATGAAGTATATACAGGCTGACTGTTGACTTGTCTGTCTTATTTAAAGGAATGCGGATTTTTGCTTCTTGAATTGTTTTGCTGGTCCACAGCATCCATCAGTATTTAGATTTGAAATCTGCTTGATGCAGCTGTGTGAGCACTGTGTAGTGGGGGGGGGATATGTTCAGTTGAATTGGGACTCTAGAATACAAATGGAGATTTAAGGTTTGAAATGTGGGTGGGAGCAGAAGGGGAATGTTGCTTTAGCAGCCACTCATATTGCCATAGCCTTTTTCTGAATCTTCCATGTTCCATGAACATACAGTTGTAGGAGAAAGAGCCAAGGCAGAAATTTCCTGAATGGCTATGAGAGACCTGGGAGACCTGTTTCCTGCCTTTCAGGTCTTTTCTTACCTGACTTGGGAGGGTGGGACCCTGACTGATTCCAGCTGCAAAAACTGAAGCTGCTGAACAGACTCTTGGGCTGGGCTTATGTTTGGGAGGCGTTTTCTGTTGAGGGAGGTTCTTGCTGTTGGCTTTGTCTTTATTTTAGATCTTGTTCTGATTTATGTGGAAATTTATTCACGTTGGTTATGTATTTCGGTTGTGTACTGGCAGTAATATGGAGCCATTACCTCGATCTTCTACATCAGTGGCTCCCAACACAAACACCACCACCACCAAGAAATGGCTTGAAAATTACTGAGGGTCTTGGTGGAGCACTTAATGTTTTTTATGCCTGTTGCAGCTATTACAACGTGCACTGCTAGATCATAAGGCTATATGTCCAGTGCCTTTGCTATACCTGTTGCACTGTATAGGCATCTCCCCACTTGCACATGATCAGCACATGTGTGACTGCTGACACATGCGTTGTTTTCAGTGCCAAAAGGGAGGTGGGGGCAGAGTGGACTTGCGCATGTCCAGGAACAGACTCCCCTGCATAACCAGGATTCCTCTGTAGTCCATGAAGTTGTGGCCCAATTTAATCCAATAACAGTTTATGTCTCTCATTATTTGCCACCTGCTCCTGCACCGCCAGCTCCACTGTGCTTAGGTCTGCAAAGTGGTCTTTACAAATTGGTTCTCAGAACTGCACTTTGAGATATATGTGCTTCCTGTGTTTATATCTAGAATACTAAAGCAAAGATTGCATTCCAGAAATTCAAAAACCAACATCGAGTTAAACACCGAGAATAATCGTATTTTGATTTTGCTAGCACTCTTAGAATTTGAAGCAGAGTATTAAGCAGTAGGCTAAATCCGCCCTTACTTCCACAACTTCCAATATCATGTATGTGGTCTTTCTGAAACAAGAAAGCTCTTGAGAAAAGCTTTTGATTACAAGTGGTGCATGAAACAAAATACTGCAATGTGGAGTGCTTCTGCCTAAGATCACAGCCAGCTGTGCCCTCACCCAGTTTCAGCCCCTTCCCCTTTTCCATCCTCGCCCTGCCAGTCAGCATTCCATGCCTGCTGAGCCATTGACATTAGGCAATGTTATTTGCATGAATGGTGTTGCTTTGGCTGTGTAACAGTTGGCAGGTTGAGAATGAGTTTGCCATAACTATACATTGGTCTCCGCCCCTGCGAGGCAGCTTACCCACCTGCCCAAGTCCCTTGCCCAGTGCTTCCCAAGCATCCAACAGCCAGCTGGTTGCCAGGCACTTGGGAATGACAGTGTAAGGGTTTGTGCCAGCCCTGTGCTTGGCATTTTCCAAGTGCTGAACACACGGCTGGCAGAGCTACTTTCTGCAAGGATCAGCTGTGCTAGAGTTTCCTACAGGGAACTAGTTTGCATATTTTATCCGGCAGACTTGAAGACATTGCCCACCAGCTGGTAGGTGGTGACTTCAACCCTGCTTTGTGCATATACTGGCTGCATGATAAAGTTCCCCACAGGGAACTCGTGCCTCTGCCCCACACCTGATGTCACATATGATATCATATTAGGCAGGTGTGTATATTTTGGAGGGGCAGATTGGGACCCATGCCTTGCCTAACTTCCCCACCCCTGTGTCTTTACTTTTTCTACCAAGTCTGCAAGTCCCCCCCAAAAAGACCCTAAGATAGTTTTTCCGAGGCTTGTAAGAAAATTGTTCTCCTAGCCATTTTTGCAAGAGGAAGTGTCATCTTCCTGATGGTAGTTCTGTATTTCAAAAGATGCAGTGAACCTTCCTGTAAAGTGGCCGTCCAGTTCAAAGGGTAACCATCCATTGATGACTAAGGATTCCTTGGGAACCAATAAGTATTACGATTTTTCTCCTACTCCTATGCATCAAGAAGATTCTGATGCGGCAAAGGATGTGTCTATGCATGCATCAAAAGATGATGATGACACTGCTGTGGCTTCCTGCTTCCTAACATTTGCAGTCCTGGTGAATATTTGTGAGAATTTCACATAAGGCAGCATTCACAAACCTGTCTATGAACAAATACAATTTGTTAATTGGTTGTTGCAGAGTAGTTTGTGTCATCAATAGTTTGCCCCCAATTATTTTATGTTCCTTTTGCACAATATCTTGCGTAATTAAAGCCTAACTAATTTCCTTTCATTTATTCATATGTAAAATTTATTTCTGAAGTTTCATTACTATTGGCCTTATGTAAGAAGACAACTCTGAAATCTATAGCATTTGAAAATTGTAGGTTATGCTCAGAACCACGTTTTTGTTTTTTCTCTTCTAGGATAAGAATAGAAATGTTAAATGCATCAGTTTGCTTTCATAACTCACTATGACATACCCAATAATAGTGTAATGGAACAGTGAGAGATTGTTCTCAGAAATAAAGTTAAAGCATCTTTAGGACCAGGTGGGGACACTAGGTCTAGAGGTGGTAGCTCTCCATTTGAATCGTTTTAAGACTCTGAAAGAGGGCACAACTTTTCTGCCCTCCTCTTTCAGTTCCTTTGCTCATCTTTGTCTCGTATCTGCTGTGGAAGATAGGACACAGGTTTTGCAGTTGGTAAAAGGAAATAACGATAGCATTTCCCTAATAACGATAGCATTTTCCAATCCCCACCTCTTTCAAGTTAAGAAAAGCAAACATCCCTAGATCACAATCAGCATAAGTGTATGATAGAAGATTCAGGACAGACAGCAAGAAGTACTTTTTCACGCCGCCTATTTTATTCAGAGGGCTAGTGCACACATGTCTTGCTTGCATAGCTCCCAGAGGCTTCTGGATGGCCACTGGGAAACAGAATTCTGAGTTAGGTAGGCCTTTGGTCTGATCTAACAGGTAATTTCTTATGTCTTAATGAATCATGTTGAATAATTCTGTATGATTTTAAAGCTCACGTAGCCTTAAAAGAAGTTGGCTTAATAAGAGTTTACATTCCTTATCTTGTACCCCCTTTTTAAACAAACAAACAAACAAAGAAAATGAAGAGGTTCTTCCAGTTTCAGCTAAAGTGGGGCTGTTTACTTGTGGAACATTAGCTCAAATATATATGTATTTGCAGTTTCAGGCCTTTAGTGTAAGAATAAATCAAAAGAAGCCCTTGGTGATAAATGTAACTGAAGAATCCAGGCCTTTCAGTGATACAAGTAAGTGTGTTCGGTAGAGACTTGAGAGGTTATTGCTTCAAGCTGATCACAGTCACATCTTTCTGTAGCTTGAATGCCCTAGATAAACCTGTCACAGCGCTGGGTGTTACAGTAATTAAATAGCTAATGTATTTTTACCTTTTCAGTTTCTACCTCTATATGGGACTCTTCCACTTAAACGGAACTATGATTTTAATCATAGTCATTATACCTTAAATCAATTAAATTGGTGTGGTGTAAATACACATTTGTGAAAAAGGTTACACCAGGAAAAGAGAAATTAGCTTTTCATTAACAAAAAAAGGAGGAGAAAAAATAGACGGGGAGGTTTTATTTGCCTCTGCATCTTAGTATGTGCTCTCTGCCAAAGACTAGCATGACCTACTTTACAACAATAGCAGAAGAATCAAGCTGGGTTTTTTTGTTAACTGTCTTAAATTGGCCATGAATGTTACCTACGTATTCATTTGTAAGTATCTTTTTAAAAATAGCAACTGTATCTCAGACTTTTAAGATGGTATTTCCCTCCCTTTTCCTTTCTGTTCTAGATAATTAGCACCATGGAGCCTCAGGTGTCAAATGGCCCAACATCCAATACAACCAATGGACCTGCCAGTAACAGTAGGAACTGCCCTTCCCCTATGCAGACGGGGGCTGCTACAGATGACAGCAAAACAAACCTCATAGTCAACTATTTACCCCAGAATATGACCCAGGAAGAGTTCAGGAGCCTTTTTGGGAGCATTGGTGAAATAGAGTCCTGCAAGCTTGTGAGAGACAAAATTACAGGTAAAGTGCTTCATTGTTTTCTTATTTCTTGAGATTGGGACTTGCATGCCGTGGGGTTCTTTTTCTTTGACTTCTGACAAGGTCTTTACAAGTTGCCAAAGTTTACTACATCTTTTTTATAGAAACACTTTACATTGCCCAGCAATATAGAAATCACGTGTCCATGTTTCATTACGATACTTCCCTCAGTCATCCAACACCAGTGGCATGAGTTATGCTAGATATTCTGAAGAAGAGGAAATCGCACAAGCGCCTGTGTGTGAAGTTACAGGATGAGGAAGCTGAGATGCCTTAGAGCTAGATGAAAGTACTATCATCCATATGACCAGGCATTAACTATAGCTTTGATGTAACACACAAGGAGGGGCGCTGCTGCACATCTCACCTCCAGGCTACACTGTAACTTACCAAGGGGGTGAGGGGTAAGACAGTGGGGATGTCAGCAATATGTGGATATAGCGGTGGAGCCAGTCCAGCCCTCCCACCAACACGCCTACAGACTGCCTGATGAATACATATAGATGCTTACTGTGAATGTAGTACCTTGAGGCCTAGGTGGTGGAAGTAGATGCAGGGGTTCTCATGGGGACTGAATTTCTAAATCAACACAGGAAGGGCTGGAGCCATGGAGGTGAACCTGTTTGCAAGTAGGTCACACAACTAACTCATAATTTCAGCTCCCTTTCAAAATTAGGACCATTTTAGTTTATTTTACGGTAATCAAAATATGTATTCTCTTTTAAGTTATCATCCTGTTCCTCTCCCCTCCCCTCCACTTTATAAATAAAATATGGTTCTTAGGTTGGTTCAGTTTAGTTCATCATTATGGATTGTTTTCTATAGACAGTTTGGTACAGCTTAGCTTAGTATGGTAATCAACGTTTTCCCAGTACCAGAAAGGTTGACTAAATTTGGTGTATTCTGGGCATAGTTTGTTGGGGTTAACAAGCTAGGGTTGCCCAATTAGCTTGGTAAAGCAGCTCATCTTGTTTGCTTCATTCGTTATTGAGAGGAGATGACTGCTGCCAAAATGTGCAGAGGAGTTTACAAACTTCCTGCTTTAATTTCTTTACTGATCCATTTATTTCATGGTAACAACAATAATATACAACACATTGTAAAGAAGCAAGCCTTGTAATCCAGAGGGTTTAGGAACTGTATTAGATTGACAGATGCAGGAGCATGTGGTCAAGGATGAATGGTGTCTTGGGAGGGGCTGGTAAGTTTGGGAGGTTCAGGAAAGGGTTTGGTGAAAGAAGGGTATTATAAAATCAGCTGAAGCAGGTATGGATATGGCTTGAAGAAGAGGGAAGACTTGTAGACATAGGGAACAGTGATGAAGGTTCAGGGGAAACACAGAAGACCTGTAGACAGGGAATAATGATGAGACTGCAGAGGGGAACAGTGGTGGCTCAGATGATCATGGAGAAGGCAAGAAAATGCAGATGAGAAGAGCTAGTTGAGAGTGCAGTAATTGAGAACATTTAAAAGTAAGAACTAGGAAGCATAGAACATGATAAGGAACCAATGTAAAGGCTTGAAGTGACACATTTTGACTTGGTTGAAGAGAGTAGAAGTGGCTGAAGAGGACTAGGAAAGGGGAAGTTTGGTTATCTGAGAGGTGACCAGAGAATGAAGAACAATTAGAGACTAAATAGCTGTGTGTGGAATTTAGATGTGCACACTGGAGCTTAAACCTCCCTGTATCACCTGTACATCATTTCAAAACCCAATTCCAAAACTCATGAGACTCTCCAGAGTGTCACCCTATATATATACCGTGAAAAACTGAAGCTGGAGCCAAAAATTTATTGGGGTTATCCGTGGGAATCTCCATCCCAGCGATAAATAGGAAATTGAATACAGGACATTGAAAGAGATTTAGAGGCTGCTTGAGTGTAAGAAAAGGAAAAAAAACAGAAGGAGTCAAGGAATAACTGGTATCTCAAAGAGTGACCAAAAATATCTGTATACAGTTAGTGGGAAAAGCAATGAGAATGAATATCATCTACCTGTAGACATGCTAACAAGAAGTAAGTAGAAAAGGCTGAAGGCAAGTAGATGAGAAAATTGAAGCTGAAAAAACTCCAAAGGAGATGGGATGCAGGTAATGGAACTGAAGCTGATTCAGAGCTGGAAAAGCTGGAAAATAGAGACCGAAGAAGATCATCTGGAGGATTGGAGAATGTACAGTAGATAGAAATTTTAACTGGATTGTGTACACTTCTGCTTGGCTACAACATTTCCTGTGGGTTAAGGGGAAGTTTTATGTTATATGGAAGATGAATTTATGGGTCTAGTAGGTGAACAGTGCTCATTTGTATTTCTATTGAGATTCTGATGTTAAATGCTTCGTATATATTTTAGCAAATAAGCCCTGCCATATAATGTGCTGAATTCAAAAAAGTATAATATGCAGCACAAGCGGTATGGCACCTGGCCTTCTCATCAGCATCTTAGTGAAAGAACTGCATTTGTTAGTCGCTGTGCAGTTCTGTGGACAGAGAGATGGCTTGAGAAATCACATTGGTTGCAACATCAGCATCCTTCCTGGTAGGATGTTTACTTCTACATATATGAGCTATATATGAATTCTCACCCTTGTGAATGATACTTTGTTGGAAGGAACACAAGAAGCTGCTATATCTCAAATCAGACCATCGGTTCATCTAGCTTAGTATTGTCTACCAGGCAAAGTCAGAGATTGAGCTTTGGGATCTTTCGTGTGCATCTCAAGTGCTGTACCACTGAGCTGTGACGCTGTCACCAGCTGCACTACATTTCAGGCAATGCAGCAGTGGACAGAATAAATCTGAAGAGATTCAAGGTAGACTCAAGTTGCTAATTATTAAGTTGCATTGCTGCTCTTGATATAGTGAGCCTTCATAAGAATTTTGTTTTTTGGTCCTTGTTGGCCCATGCTTATCCTGTCCCAACTGTACTAAGAGCCAAGCAAGGTTCAGCTGGAGCTGGAGTTGCATGGTATCAATTAGGGGGCATTGAGCAACATTCTTGGGAGCCAATTCCATATAGCATGGAAAGCTCAAGATTCTGGAAGAGTCAGCAGGCATTGTTTTGGCGGGGGGGCTAAGCTCATAATCTAAACGGCAAAGCAGCCTCATGAGCCCCAAGATCCATTCTCTTTGGCGAAGAGCCACCAGACAATGAATCGGGTAGAGCCTTTCACTCAAGCACATAGCTGTCAACTTTTCCCTTTTCTTGTGAGGAATCCTATTCAGAATAAGGGAATTTCCCTTAAAAAGGGGAAAACGTTGACAGCTATGCTCAAGCATTGCCTGCTAGTCTCCATGTGAGCGTTCTCTCTTCTCTGCCAGCAATTTAGAGGGAATGATAGGTCTTGGGCTGTAACTGAGTTCGTGGAGCTGTACATTTTCGTTCTCTTTTTGAGAGAATCCCCGGTCTTACAATGTTCTGCATTGCCTTAGATTTCATTCTGGCTTTGAGGCAAGCACCTGCTGGCCTTTATCCATAGAGATCCCCTATACTTTGGGATTGCTGTCTGCAGTATCTGGAGATTGGGACATTCCAGGGCAGGTATTGACCCAGATTCCTATATACCCCAAAACTTGGTTTCCAGGATGCTGTTGAGTTCTAGTTCAGTTTCATAAATTGTGACTGATTTGCATTACACAGTTTGACATGTTTGGGTAATATATTGATAGGTGTTGAAGTTATGTATTGATAGGTGCTGGAAGCATTCATGTAACTTCTTTCTTATGTCAAAACAACTTGCAGTGGCTTTTATGTTGGAATGGCCATGTGCATTCCCTTTGAGGAATTAGTTTATATTGTGGGTTTCACACCTGTACTATATGAAACTGTTCATATTTATAACCCACAGTATTTATAGTCTAGAGTGACTGGCATAATGAAAACCTCAGTACTTCCACTGCTACAAAGGAAGTAGATTTTAATAGGCTAACACTTAACATCCAAAATAATTTGATGATAAATTCAGGGTGTGTGCAGTTCTGATATTTTAGACAAGTATTTAAATGGCTATTGTAGGGCTGAATAAATCCCAGATATCTACCTGCTGGAGTACCTAAAATGGGGGTGCTAACACAACAGAATTTAAAATATTTTTCCAGCTTTCAGTTAACTTAATAATAATGTTCAGAGTCTTCATGCTGGCTTTTAGGTAGGTAGACTTTAGAATCTGATTCATAATGTTGCACATTGCTTTTGAATATGCTTTTAAACAAGCATATTCTTTTACAGAAAAAATGCTAATTTGGTAGTATATCAAACCAAGTTGACTGGGAATGACAGCTTCTGAGACAGCCTTTAATTTGGACTTCAAAACCAAAATTGTAAACTTCAGTTGTGTTTAGTAGCTTCCTAGAGCAGGCATAAAATGCTAGTGATCTATATTTGCTATAACTTAGGACAAACTTTAATTGTGACAGAGTTTGCAATAGGGGAAATGCCTTAATTTCAGAGTTTTTAATGAGCCCATAAGAAAAGGAAGGCAGGATAGGCCAAAGATGTTTAGCTTTGTTTGGCAGAGATGTTTAATAAAAGCATAACTTCTAGTTGTAAAGTGTGCTTATTAAATTCTTCATTTACACTACCTAATTAATTCTAGCATTTTAAATTAACACTGAAACTGGTCCCTGCTGTATCATTTCAAAGCTGCAGCATATTTTGCCCAATAACCCAGTTGTGAGTTTTAATCAGCTGCTCTTCCAAAACAAAAACAAAACAGTGGAACCTTGAGTCAGTGAACTATCTTGCACAGAGAAGGTACAATATCAGAAAGAGGAAATACTTTTCTCATTTGGGTAGGGTGTGGTTTGAAACCTAGGGCTTTAAATTGAGACTTAATTGAAGCAAATTATTTTCCTAAATTATATTACTCTTCATGTATGATAAACAAGATATGATTCTTCCTACAGATAAGCAATAGTGCCAGAGTATTTTGGCCAATAATTAAAATACAAGTCAGTTTTCTGTGCATTCCTAAGAAGTATATTATGCCTGTTTTGATCTAGTTTCCTTATATTCAGGACTTTTTAATTTTTTCCATATAAACTTGAAGCAGCAGTTGCGAAGTAGTACCATCTTAACAATTGAAAACCTATGGAAGCCTTGTAGATAAACCCAAGACAGTTGCTGGCCTGTAGTAAATAAATAGCCATAGCCTGCTGGAGGCTGGCAGAAGAGGGACAGACAGAAAGAAAGTTTCATCCTTCTGGTAATATTCCTTTCCCTTTTTATACTGAACATATAGGAGATAGTTCTTTGTTCCGTGCTGGGCACAGAAGAGGAACAGAGTGCACCATTCCTCTGCTGTCAGTCCACTCAGTCACCTACATGTAATTCCTAGTTGCCTGTAACTACCAGGCTAGTGCTTAAACACAGGGCTGAGGCATGAATTAGAGGGGGAAATCTGTGTAACTGTGCACCTTACTTTCTCCAATAGCCTGTGTACATACTTGAATAATTTGAAACCAAGCATGGTGCTTAATGCACAGCATCCAGATAGGTCTCTTGTGGTGTTGTTGTTTTAAATTAATTACAGCCATGGGGGAAGGGAGAGTATTGCTGAGGTCACAGTGCATGGATCCCTGACCTCTCTGGACATGGCACACATGCACACCTGAAAATCCTTCTTCCTCAGCATGGATATCAGGCTTATAAAAAAATGTTCCAATAGGCACCGGTTTGCAGGGGGTTGTGGTGGGGAAGGTAGGGGTAAACTGCAACCTAATAACATTGGGCTCCCGCAGCTGTACTTAATTTAAGAAAAACAAGAGACAGAGAGCTGTATGCTGCACATAAAAGTACAACGTGATTCTTTGTCTGGAGCTCAGCACCACGTGGTTCTCTCAAACTCTTGGCTAAAGTGGTATATCTGCTTTGGTTTTCATCTGGTTTCCTCAACTGTGGGGGAGAGCCCATTTTATTCTGAATGATGTAATGAAGTAGCTTCCATCTAGCAGTGGGTAGTTTTTTTTCTTTTTCTTTTTTAATGGTTTGAGTCGCTGGCCAGGACTCCCAGTCCTATTGTAAAGAGTTCTACAAGGACATTTTCCCATTATGTAACTGGATGTTAGAATGCCACGAAGAGTCATTGTGAGGAATTAATTCATTTGTGTAAATTAAATTAAATAATTAACTGCATGGGAAAATACCGTATTTTTTGCTCTATAAGAATCACTTTTTCCCTCCTAAAAAGTAAGGGGAAATGTGTGTGCGTCTTATGGAGCGAATGTAGGCTGCACAGCTATCCCAGAAGCCAGAACAGCAAGAGGGATTGCTGCTTTCACTGCGGAGCGATCCCTCTTGCTGTTCTGGCTTCTGAGATTCAGAATATTTTTTTTCTTGTTTTCTTCCTCCAAAGACTAGGTGCGTCTTGTGCGTCTTATAGAGCGAAAAATACGGTAGATTATGAGTTCATGGTAGATAGCTCAGTGAAAATACGTACTTAGTGAATTAGGAAATTTCCATGTTAGGGATGGAAGTTAATACTACCTGTATTGTAGTGCTGCTGTTAATAATAATAATAATAATAATAATAATAATAATAATAATAATTTTATTATTTATACCCTACCCATATGGCTGAGTTTTCCCAGCCACTCTGGGTGGTTTGCAACACATATAAAAACATAATAAAGCGTCAAACATTAAAACAAACGGATGGTGTAGCTACATCTGGACTATTGTGTACAATATTATCTTAAAATTTATATTTAGTAATGTCGTCAAACCTCAAGAGAGAGAAGGAAATAAACAAGAACTATAAGGTTTTCATCACTGCTTAAAAGTGAGCAAAGGTGAGGCAAGTCTCTCTGAAGGGAGTATTCCATAATTCAGATGCTGTGTTGAAAAATGCCTTTCCCTTGTCCCACCAACCAGATAAATGTCTGCCAGAAAGACATCCAACACAAAGGGGATGTTGTAGAACCAAAATTATCACGGGGGTTTCTAAAGCACTTGGAAGCTTTTCACTTTAGAAATTATATCTAAGGAGGGGTCATGATAGAGGAGGCCTTTAAAGAATGCATGGAGGAAGTGAGCATATCTGATTTCTTGTTCTCTTGCGTAATAATAGAAGTCAGAGTCACCCAGTTAAATTGATGAGCAGTGGAGTCAGGATGAGAAAAGGAAAGCCTCCTGGAATTTGCTGCTACAAGATACTGTGACTACCACTGGCTTTAATAGCTTTTAAGGGGAATTGAGACAAATTTCTTAGTTCTTTCAGTGGCTGCTAACCATAATAATTAATCGGAACCTCCCTGTTTGGAGGTAGCGTAACTTTGAATACCAGTTGCCAGGGAGCAAAACAATTGGGGAGTGATGTCGCTTTTACTCTACTTGTAGATTTCACAAAGGCATCCGGCCACCTACTGTTAGATACATACCACTGGTCTGATCTAGCAGGCTGCTATTACATTCTTAACAGTGCCTGCCTTTTGCTGCACTATAGCCATGAAGCAGAAATTCAAAGAGACACTGAAATATGGATATGTTGGTTCTGTGAAGCTTAGAGTTACTAAATATGTTTTTAGCTTGGTGCATTATTTTTGCTACTTAATCCACTGTTGTTTTTGTTTTTTGGGGGGTAAGAGTTATTGGGGGGTAAGAGGTATTTCATTCACAGGAAGAGGTTTTTAGCGGTGCTTAGGCTCAGCTTTGTGGAAGTCTTTTAAGTGCCCTTCTAGTATTTGTTTTATCATTTCCTTTTAACGTGTGCCTTGTGTTTTGAGCAGATAAGATGATGTATCCTAACCTCTAATCAGAAAGAATCCGTGCAGTCCTCATTTATTTTATCAATTAATGCCATCAAGAAAACCTGGCTGTCAATTTGTTTCTAAGTTGTGCTGATAAAGCCTGTTACAACTCAGGACCCCATTTCCCAAGCCCAACGATTAGCATCAGAGGCCTTTATGTTTGTGTTCTGAATTGCGGCTGTTCAGACAGTGGCAACAAGGTAATCAGCCTTTTCAGTAGTAGCCCCTTTTCTATGGAATACTTTCCTAAAGGGGCTTGATTGAAAAGAGGATCTCTCTGTCACCTTTGCCTGCACCCTGTCATTTCACTGCCAGTTGCTCTGGTCAGCTTTATTGAGGAAGAATACTTAAGACTTTGAACTGCTGTACACAGTCTTTTTTCCCCTTGTCTTTTTTTAGAAGGGTAAGATTTGATGTGAACTAGCAGGAAGTGATTAAATGCCTCATTTTGAAATACAGATGGTTATCTCTCATGCTATCTTCTCCTCAGGGACTAGTTAGGAAATAGAAACTTGAATCCCTTTCAAATTGATCACTATTAGGCACATTACATGTGTCATTCCCCATCTCCCAATTTTGTAAACAAGATACTAGAAATACCAGATATTTGCCAAATACATGCACCTAGAAACTCACTTCTTTTTGTTTTTGGAAGTAATTAAATGTAGCTCTGACTGCATACCAGGTGTGCTCATAAGAATAAAATGTGTTATAAACGAGGACCAGGAAATATAAAAATACCCCTTTTATGGGTTTTTTTCTTCCCATTTGTAGATTTGCTAGAGAGAGATTTTGTGCTCGTGCCAACCCCATATGGCCTTCACATACTGCTCGGCATATAGTGTTTCTAAGATTGGCATTTAAGCAGTATAAAAAACAACCCAAAAAACCTTAGAGAAATATTACCAAATAATAGCCAAGTACTTAAACATTAATTTTCTACAACAGTATTAAATACAAGTGAATGCTGTCTTCAAAAGGATAGCCGACCCTTCCAGAAATTTCACTGAACCTCATGCTCCATGTACATGGAGACCTTTCAGATATAGTTGACTCAATGGCAGTCCTGAGCCATTGACAGTTGTGATCTGTTACCTTTTGGTCACAAAGTTCACTTTTTGAACTTGGGCTCTCCTTAGGAAATCCCATTATCTTCCATATCCTCTCTGCCCATCCACCATCATTCACCCGTTGGGCAGATTAATGTATAAAATTCCACATCTGCAGTTGCACATTAAAATCTGTGGACTGGGGATGAATAAGTATTCAGAAAGTTACATTTTCCACTAGCTCTCCTCATTTGATTTCTCCCGACAGTTTTGAGGGCAGGTGCCTGTAGTTTAAAATGAACTGATTCTTTATTGTACCTAGCCACGCAAGAGGAATTGTTGGTGTCCTTTTTACTTAGCTCTATGAATTGGGTTCCTCAGCTGATTTCCCCCCTCTCCACCAACCAGCACAGCTTTAAAGGTTTTTCAAAGTGCTCCAAGTATGAGATCCTTTACAAATTTGAATTTGTAGATTCAGCTTCCTGGACATAAAAAATAAATTTCAGAAGCTACTTCTTTTTAAATTATTTTGCGGCTCTTTTTGGCTTGAGGTATCTTGTGAAGGTTTTCAAATAATGTATACTATAAAACAAATATCTTGAAATACATCGATAGTTATTTGAGGTACTAACTTGGCTTGAGTTTAAGAAGGGTGGATTCTGGCAGGGGGGAATTAGGGTTGGGGATTTGCCCTTTGGAAATCTATCCAAGGGTAACGTTTTAGGAGTTTAATATATATTACCTAGGTTTGCCTTTAATTGATGTCTTGAGTAGGTGAATTGAAGTACAGGCAGCCCCCTGTTTACACAGGTATTACATTCCAAGGCACCATGCCCATCAGTGAAATCGCATATACTTGTACAGTGGTACATTGGGTTAAGAACTTAATTCGTTCTGGAGGTCCGTTCTTAAACTGAAACTGTTCTTAACCTGAGGTACCACTTTAGCTAATGGGGCCTGCCGCCGGAGCACGATTTCTGTTCTTATCCTGAAGCAAAGTTCTTAACCCGAGGTAATATTTATGGGTTAGTGGAGTCTGTAACCTGAAGCATCTGTAACCTGAAGCGTATGTAACCTGAGGTACCACTGTATCCCATTGAAAAAGCCTGCAAACAGCCCGTTATATCCCCCTCCTTCATTCTACCCTTTTAGTGACATTTTTATGGGCTCAGCGCAATACATGTATTCACTGTCATGCACATACTGAACGTGCGTAAACGGGGGGCTGCCTGTACTGAATACATCCTACTGGGTGCTTCTGAATTAAACTAGCTTCTTGAGCTTGCACCATTTTTTATTTTTTAAAAATTAAGTAGGACTTTGCCCTTAAGAAGTCTGTCTTGAAACATGGTTCAAATGACACCTCTTCAGTCCCAATGGAGCTCACAATGAACCCTTTTAAAAGGCTGAAATCTGTCTGATCACTAGTTTGGAAGGGAAGACACCTTTTTTCTTTTGAACAACATCAGTGGAAGCTTAGCTTTTTAAGTGTGTTTCCATTTCCTAAGCAATGGATGCTAAGTGACTGAGAGGGGGACCCCACATGCAATGCCCATATTGCATATTCCATCTAAGGATATGTACATGGTTGCATGTCTGCTAGTATTGGGGATGAGAAGAAATCTCAGTGGTGGATTGCTTGGGTGGGGCATAAATGCTTGTGTACAAGGTAGTTTGTATTTTGTGAAATGATTTTGATTTTGTCAAACGATCAAATTGCAAACACTTTTCTTAAAATCTAAGCACCAGAGTGTGAGATCACACCTAGCTCTATGGACTTCAAGAAAGCCAAGTGCTTGCACTTGGTTTTGTTCATGTTTCAAAATAAATGTGTCTTTTGCTGTTGCCCTCATTTTTTCCCCTATTAATTTCTGCAAATGCATCTTGCCCTTCCTACAAACATAAACACTGTTTTTCGAAACATGCACTGCTTAAAGTTCTGCAGTTTAATAATTTTTAATGACATCTAAATAGCAGTTTTATTTCTGTTAAGATGGTGTATTATTGATAGATGTGATTTCTCTTATCAGTTATTTTTAGGTATCTGTAGAGTTTGCATTGCTTCCAACCCACCCCAGTTACTTTTTCCAATTTGGGGACTGTGTCCATTTAAGTTGTAGAAGTAGATAGGGCACAAAGACATGTTCAGCTTTTACCTTTCAATTCATGATGTCTACATAAAGAGTGCTTTTATAGCATTTGATGAAGAGGGAGCTTGCCTTCTAATTTCTCTTCTGCAAGTTGCTTATATTTTATAAATGGTTGCATTTTGTTTGTTCAGCACACGATGCACAAAATGGATCAGATGTTTATAGAGAATTTAAGTAGCTGGCAAAAGCAACCCAAAGAGGAGAGTTCCCATTAGAAATGCCACTTGAATCCTTATGTCTTCTATATCCAGTTATAGTGTAGAATAATTGCTATTGTTCCCCATTAGTATTTGCAGAATTCAAGTACACGTAGACTGCTATGACTTTTAGTATATTCCCAAAAATAATTCTGTAGCCTCTCGCATGTGTGTGTACGTATTAAGGATGTGTGAATATTCCTCAATCCATTCCGACATTTTGCACTTTCACCTGGCATTTTCTGTTCCCCTGCAATTGGTTTATTTTGTACAACTTTTTCTTCTTTTTCATCGTCCACTGTACAGTGGTGACAGTGGTGCCCCGCAAGACGAATGCCTTGCTAAACGAAAAACCCGCAAGACGAAAGGGTTTTCCGATTTTTAGCGGCTTCGCAAGACGAATTTCCCTATGGGATTGCTTCGCAAGACGAAAGCCAATAGGGAAATCTCCGGGGACAGCGGGGAAGCGCAGCGCGCCTTCTCCTCTGTTCCCGGACCTGTCCTAAGGCTTGCGCTGGGAGGTCCAGGAACAGAGGAGAAGGCGCGAAGGGCTTCTCCTCTGTTCCCGGGGCTTGCGGTGGGAGGAGGGTTTTTCCTCCCCACCGCCAACATTCAGAACAGCATTCTGAATGTTGGCGGTGGGGAGGAAAGCCTTCCTCCCACCGCAAGTCTTCAGGACAGGTCCGGGAACAGAGGAGAAGGCGCGAAGGGCTTCTCCTCTGTTCCCGGGGCTTGCGGTGGGAGGAGGGTTTTTCCTCCCCACTGCCAACATTCAGAACAGCATTCTGAATGTTGGCGGTGGGGAGGAAAGCCTTCCTCCCACCGCAAGTCTTCAGGACGGGTCCGGGAACAGAGGGGAAGGTGCGCAGCGCTTCTCCTCTGTTCCCGGACCTATCTTGAAGACTTGCGGTGGGAGGAAGGTTTTCCTCCCCACCGCCAACATTCAGAAGGCTGTTCTGAAGGCTGGCAGTGGGAAGAAAAGCCCTTCTCCCCCGCCAGCCTTCAGAAGAGTTCCCGCCTAGGCTGCGGATAGCAGCCTGCTGCCCTGCGCGAGGGGCGCTCTTAAGCAGAGCGCCCCTCGCGTGGGGCAGACATTCGCAAGACGAAAAACTCGCAAGAAGAAAAAACTTGCAGAACGAATTAATTTCGTCTTGCGAGGCACCACTGTATCCCCTTTCAAAGTTGATGCATTTCCAGAGGGGTAGCCCTGTTACTATTTTGCAGCAAAAACAAGAGTTTGTGGCATCTTACGGACAACGTTTATGAAGGGGCTGATGGCCCATTACAAAACCATTGGTTGCTGCAATCCTAACCATCTCTACTTAGAAGCAAGTTTACTTCTGAGACTTACATTTGGGCTTGCTCCCAGGTAAGGGAGGTTAGGATTGCAGTCTTACTGTCCTGATTTTTTGGTTCAGTATAAACGTGAGTCCAGGTGGCGACCATTTTGTTTGTGTTCAGTTCACACATAACCACTGACCCACAGGTCATTTTTGACCCAGAAGATGACCAGGGTGGGCTTATGTATGTTCTGCTGATGTGCATAGGGGCCAGGAACGGAACTCCTGCACTAGTTAGGAGTTGCCTGTGTATGTGTGTAAGATAGATGACTGAGTGTGTTTTCAGTAAGTGCATAATCCAACATATTTGGTATTTGCTGATCTATTTCTTGTATTCAGAATATCAACATTTGAGTGGGCAATTTATGTAATTTATTTGTGTATTAAATTTCTATACCTCCCTTCATCCAAGGATCACAGGGCGGATTACAACTAATCCAGGATGCGGCAGCTAGACTGGTGACTGGGGGCGGCCGCCGAGACCACATAACACTGGTCTTGAACGACCTACATTGGCTCCCAGTACGTTTCCAAGCACAATTCAAAGTGTTGGTGTTGACCTTTAAAGCCCTAAACAGCCTCGGCCCAGTATACCTAAAGGAGCGTATTCACCCCCATCATTCTTCCCGGACGCTGAGGTCCAGTGCTGAGGGCCTTCTGGCGGTTCCCTCACTGTGAGAAGCAAAGCTACAGGGAACCAGGTAGAGGGCCTTCTCGGTAGTGGCGCCCACCCTGTGGAACACCCTCCCATCAGATGTCAAAGCAATAAACAACTACCTGACATTTAGAAGACATCTGAAGGCAGTGTTTAATGTGTGACATTTTAATGTATTTTTAGTCTTTGTTGGAAGCCGCCCAAAGTGGCTGGGGAAACCCAGCCAGATGGGTGTGGTACAAATAAATTATTATTATTATTACAATATAAAAACATAAAAATACATAAAATGGTATTTTACATAACATATACATAACATACCCTTCTCACAGTTTCAAAAACCATAGGTTATTTAAATAGCCAAAGACCTGGAAGAAGAGGAATGTTTTTGCCTGGTGCCTAAATAGATGTAAAGAACGCGTCAGGCGAGCCTCCCTGGGGTGAGCATTCTACAAGCAGGGAGCCACCACAGAAAAGGCCTGCTCTTGTGTTGCCACCCTCCAGACCTCTCATGGAGGGGGCATCTGAAGACAGTCCTCAGTTGATGAGCACAGGGTCTGGGTCAGTTCATATAGGGAGCTGCGGTCCTGAGATGTTTTGCTATCTCTTCCAACCATGAATTGTTTGCATGATTCTTCTCATTGTATTTTCTTCTATTCATGGGCTGTCCAGATAGAAGAAAATGAACAGTTGAATTCCTGCATGATGTTTAAAAGCATCAGTTCGTTACTACAATTTGTTTGACATATCAAGCCTGTCCCGCTTGTTTTCTCTGTATAATACTGCTATATTGTAGGAGTGCCATGGTGGGTTCTCAAAGAGAATTCCTGCATTCCTAGATGCAGATATGGAACACAGTCCTGTGCATGTTTACCCAACAGTATGATTTAATTTCAGTGGAACTTGTTCCGTAGTAAATGTGTATAGAATTGCAGTCTAGTTTCTTAGTAAGAAGGAGAAGCGATTAGGAGTAATAACATCTGGCAAGGATAGGTCTTTCTAGCTCACTGGTTTCATGAAAGAAGTTGGATGTGTAGGGAGGCAACTTTTTCTGGCTGTTACTTTGCTACAAAGATATGGGGCGGGGAAATCTGTTGATGTTTTTCTAGGGCATGCATTATGGTACATTCTAAATGTTTATAACAAATGGAGCAAAATATATAATTTATATAGTTGTATTCAGAATTTCCAACATTGTTTTCCTTATTTATAGATGACTCTGCCCCACTGTAAGAGCTAATTCAGAGCAGACCCATTGAAATAAGTGGGTTCAGCTTACTTTAAACTAACATTGAATGCTACCCTTAGAGTCCTCTGGCCCGTTCTATTTTCAAAGTTTTCTTTCTCTTACAATGCTGTTCTTTTATTATATTGGTCAGAAGCAATCCTGTTTTTGCAAAACAGACCATTCCCCCAAACATATTTTTTACATTTTCTTCGACTGTCTGCATAGTGTTACATGGAGTGCAGTGTGTTAACTTGAGACTCTTGTTGTCAGAAGTTGGCCACTCGTAGTCTCCAGCTGACCACGCAACTAATTATTATTTATTAATTTACCACTTAATGCCCAGATATCTACATAAGCTGGTTGTTGTTGTTGTTGTTGTTGTTGTTGTTAGCTAAATTTGTATACCGCCCTTCATCTGTAGATCTCACAAAATATGCTTTAACTAAGGGACATTCTTTTCTTGTATCTGGAAAGCTGTTTTGATACATACTCCTATATTGGCTAGGACAGTGGTTCTCAAACTTTTTTCTCTGGGCCACACTTTAAGAATAGAAATTTGCTCGTTCCGCATTGGAAAACAAAAAGAAACAACAACTAGCAGTGTTTGATTTATAATGTGGAGCACGGCTACTTTATATTACGATCATGGGACATCCAGAAAGTATAAAACAATGCAGCTACATAATAACATGAATCATTCCCAAAATATAATTATAAATGAACCTCTTACATATGTACCTTAGGTATGTATACAAACTCAATGAGAGGTGTGAATTTGCAGTATCACGTGATTCTCTTGCACTTGTTTTGATAATATATATCCTGCAAATAATAATTCTAAAAATATATTATACTACACTACACTGAAATGTTTAACTGTTTCTTTGATTGTCCTTGAATCTTCCCACCACACTTGCCATTCTATCCTGCCATACCCTTTGAGAACCACGGGATTAGGATGTCCTTTTAAATCATGGCTTAGTAACCAGTCCTGCAGAATTGTTCCTAGCCAAAACCTAAATCATCTTCAAATACCCAATGATATTTTCAAGCCTTGGCGTAAGTATTTAATGGCAGTTTTTACACCTGCTAGCACAATTAACACTCCAGTACTCCAGCATTTCAGTGATATGACATATCCATATAAACCAATTTGCTCTCATCACTAGACCTGCCAAGTTTGGTAGCACAATCCATTATTGGTTTTTTGAATATTACAAAAGCAGTTTAGGGCTGTGGCTGGAAAACAGATTTGAGAGAAGAGCCCAGGACCAGAAACTGTAAATGGCATTATACTCGCAAGATAATGTTGGTGCATTTGTTATAGATTTGTTACTGACCTTTCTCATTTACTGAAGGAAATGTTTTTCGGCAGCCAAAAAGCAACTTTCCGGAGTACATTTCCTTGCATTTAAAGCTTAAATATATTTTCCCATCTTACTTACAGTTTACTACAATTTTTGTCCTAAGATTTTTTCCCTAATTCTTATAGGGAATCATCAGTTATTAGTCATCATCACTGATGTTTGCTGACTTCCTGTAGCTGTCAGCCTGCCTTGCTTAAGGTAGGGTGCTTCCCACTTCAGGGGAATACTGTGCACACTTCATGCTGTCATGTATTTCAAGATCCCCACTCCATTTATCAAAATTAGCAGGATACAGTGTTCTGCAACATAAGGATGGCAATATTTTGCTGAAATTCTGTAGTTACTTTAGCTGTTGTGGAAACACTTCAGTGATAACAACTGAGAGGTCCTTTTTTCATGAAGCAAGCTCCATACTGTTTTAATTTTATGTGAAGAATATAAATTGAGCTCCTAGTGAAGCTAACTCAATTCATTCCACATCAGCTATTATGGTTGGATTCTTCCACATCAGCTGTTAGCTTGTTTGGCTATTTCTATATTGCCTTCCACCATGAGGAACTTAGTCTTCACACAGGGGAAATAGTAGAGGGGAAGGAATTAGGCAAGGAAAAGATTTAACATTCACTTAAATTGTAGTAGCCAAATGACTTTAAAGGGGCCTATCTCTTTTTGTGTGATAGTTGAACTGCTGTGTGAGGGGTCATTTTGGTGTGGGAGGAGTGGCTAATTTCCCCACATCCGCAGCTGTTATCAAACTGGAAAATGTGCCGTGCTACTTGCAAAAAAAATATGTTTTCTTACTTGCAGCAAATACCTTTGTAAGGGGCAGTTTAGATGGGGGAGTGATGGAGGGAAGCTTCAGTCTAATTTCCCCCAGCTGTGTTTTCTTTTGAAAAGCTGGGGACTCCTACATTCTTATCTATTTGCACCCTAGGACTCTCCCAAACAATATTACCTCTTAAACTAATGCTGTCGTAGTTGTACAAATGATCCAGTTGACATAGTGTACTTGGACTTTCAAAAAACTTTCAGCATCACCATAGACCCATGACTAAGTTTAACAGTCATAGACTAAGAGGAGAGGCCCTCTTGTGGAGTAGGACTGTATGGAGAGTTATCCAAATGGAGGGGTGTAAAAAGTGGAGTCAGTCACGGGGGGGCGGGGGGATTGGGACCTGGGCTTTTAAAATGATTTAGAGTTGGAGGTGAGCAATGAGGTAGCCAAGTTTTCTGTTGAGGCTACATGGTTAGAACAAAAAGGGATTGCTAAGAGCCCCAAGAAGATTTTTCTAAGCTGAATGAATGGGTGGTAAAATTGAAAATTCAATTCAGTGTAAACAACCATAAAGTGATGTACGTCAGGACAAAAATGTATTAATTTTACATGTACATTCCTGGGGTCTGAACTGGCACTACTGATTAGAAATGAGTGCCTAGAATTGTAGTCCAATGCAGTGCAGAAATCTCTACTAAAGCATCCATGGCAGATGGCCATTCAACCTCTGCTAATAAACCTCCAATGAAGGAGATTGCACCACCACCTTCCTACGTAGGGAATCTGTTCCACTGTTGAACAGCTCTTGCTGTCTTCTTGATGTTTCGTCTGATTCTCCCTTCCTGTAACTTGGATACACTGGTTTGGGTCCTACCCTCTGGAGCAGGAGATGTCAAAAGGCAAATTCAATGCTAAGGGATCATTAGGAAAGGAATTGAAAATAAAACTGCCAATGTCATAATGCCATTATGCAAATCTATGGTATGGCCACACTTGGAATACTGTACACACTTCTGGTTGCTTCACCTCAAAAAGGATATTGTAGAGTTGGAAAAGGTTCAGAAAAGAGCAACCACAAGTTATTGTGTTGCCTCTTGGTTGCCTTTTCTCTCAGCTTGAAAACCTCAATTGCTGTAACCTTTCCTCACAGGGGAGTTTTCAGGCTTCTCATAGGGGTCTTGGCTGGCCACTGTGAGAACAGGATGCTTCGTCAGATGGGCCACTTTCCTGATCTAGCAGGCTCTTCTTAATGTACTTAAGTTTCAGTATATGGTCTCTTTTTAATCGAGTTGTTTACTTCTGATCCAAACATGGCTGTGTCTGGTCATCCTTACAGTTGGTAATACTTAAAGGCAGTCGATCCTGTGACATGTCGTATGAAGCTAAGGTAGCCTTGGAAAATAACCTCTATTAAGGTTTACTAGCCAACAAAATGTTTTACTCATCTGCTTTTTATATAACAGGGCAGAGGAGGGTGGACAGATCACTCTGTTCCTCCTTTGCCAGTCCCTCTTATGAGTAAATAGTGGATGAATAAAACATTTTGTAAGCTAGAAATGAGCACTCTGTGCCTCTTTTGACAGCCCACTTGGTTTCTGTGCTGACCGTGCAGAAAGAGGCTTTGCTTCCTGCACATCCAGCCTTGAAGCAGATGAGAGGTGAAGTGATCCATGCCATTTTATTTCTATGGGAGAGGGCTTCAGCTCTCGCACATTCAGCACAAAAAACTCTGCATAGATTACTGTACCCCTTCACCCACTGTGCACCTGTGCTAGATGTACATCCAGCATAGAAACCATTCATGTGGCAAGTGGTGGCACAAAACCACTCAATCCCTTTGCTATCCACCTAAGTTGGCATTTATGTGCTGGATATGCAGGAAGCGAAACTTTCCTGCACACCCAGACCGCAGGGTTTCTAGGCTAGATGCACAGTAGGTCCTCTGGGTTTCGTAGGAAAACAGCAAGCCGGCAGGGGAGCGAAAGAGCATTCTTTTCCTCTTGCTTTCTGTTCTTATCACACAAGAAAGAGCTTCACCTCTTCTGTCTTCAGTATAGAAGCATTAAAGGGCTGCCAGCAGAAGGATGGAACGATTCATAGCTCCACCAGCAGCCTGGTTGGTTTCTAGGCTGGGTAGAAAGCATGGATCTTTCCATTCTCAAAACACAGGGCAGGATTCACCCAATGAGCCCTATCAGCGGAAGCCCCATGCAAGGACCTCGTCTTGTGCAACAGGGCTTTCCACCACTCCTGCAAAAATGGCTCTGGGGAGGTCAGGGGAACCCCCAGAGCAGCTAGGGGGCAGGGAGGAGAGGGGGAATCATTCCATCTGCAAGCTGAAATGCTTGCACAGACAGGATGATTTTTACAGTGCAACATTGAATTCCACCCACAGAAGGCCACAATTGTTTCATCCTCCCTTTGGGGGCCTTTCATTTTCTGCATCAGGCATGGAGGAGTCAAAGTACTTTCCTCCACACCCAGCATAAAAATGCTGGAAGTACCTGGAGAAGGGACTGGAAACTTGATCCCACTTCGGCTTTCTTGCTCACTCACCACCAAAGAAAAATTACTAGTCATCTAAGATAGCAACCAAGTGGACCAAGTTGGACTGAGGCTCAAATTACCGTTTTTTTCGCTCTATAAGATGCACCAGACCATAAGACGCACCTAGTTTTTGGAGGAGGAAAACAAACAAAAAATATATTCTGAATCTCAGAAGCCAGAACAAGAGGGATTGCTGCGCAGTGAAAGCAGCGATCCCTCTTGCTTTTCTGGCTTCTGGGATAGCTGCACAGCCTGCATTTGCTCCATAAGACGCACACACATTTTCCCTTACTTTGTAGGAGGGAAAAAGTGAGTCTTATAGAGCAAAAAATATGGTACATATTACAGGCAGAGACCATCTAACGTGTGTCTGATCGTGCGCATGCTCCTTGCTGCCGACCTAGAAGAGGCCCCAAAACATTGTGGGCTTATTTTGCCCATGCGCACAGGAGTCAGGAACAGAACCCTCGTGCAAAATGGTTGCTGCCTCTACTTCATTGGCAATTTTATATGTCTTTTTAAAACAAGATACTTTCAGGAATCGGGCTGCAAGGCAGTGAAAATATAGGCCTACTTATACTTATTGATAATTCAGCTCAAAATCACCCTTTCCAAATTGATCTTTTTGTTCATATGACTGTGAGAGAGCTGGGGGTGATGGAGGTTGTAGTTCAACAACATCTAGGTGGTCACAGGTTGCCCACCCCTCTTGTAGGTGAAAAGCACCAGGAAATCGGTGATTTTAAACAGAGTAGCCAGAGGGGAAAGAATTAAGCAAGCTTCCTTTCCCTATTACACAGCTTGTCTAAGCTGATTTTGCTTTAAAAATGTGGGCTTCACCTTAACATGTACTTTATTCCTGAAAGCAGCCATTTTTTTTGGTATTCACACTCCTTCAATATTGCACTGTCCAAATTGTTCCAACTGCAGAAACGTTGGAATATATCACAAGATATTGAGAAGACCTTTCTTGCTATTTCTATTACTCTTCCTATTCTTTCTTCTTGAGAGTTTACATTGTAGCACCGGTTGGGAATTTTTGGACATTTCATTGAGACCAGTGCTGGTCCAAGATATTTTGAAGCTGCCCACTCTCCCCCCCCCATTGGATTAATATTGAAGGGCAGGCAATTTTTAAATAATTTTAATTGTACCTTTGCAAACAAAAAAAATACTCCTTTATTTTAAAAGAAAAACAAAAGCCAAGCCTTTTCAAGCCCATTTTAAGCATAAACACTATTGTTTGATTTCCATGTGAGTTCATTAGGCTGGGGGAGATGCGAAACCAAATGGCAGGCACTCATTATTTCTGTTTTCTTGGACAATCAATTCTTCCCCATGTTCATTCTCTCTTCCTGGGAGTTTATGAGAGAGCATGCTTAAAAATAAGTTTGAAGTTTGGTGATAGAGAACACTAATGGAGGACTGAGCTGTTGTGCACTGCTTGTTTGACCATTTCCGATTCATGGGCAGCAAAATTGCCATGTTTCCAACTTCCCTTCTCTGCTACACAGCATTGCACTGGAAATTATGGCATGAGTGCATAGAAGTGTGAAAACTATTTCTTCACCCTTTACTGAATGCTACAGATGTTCTAAAGGAGGCAGGTGACAAATTCTTCACTTCGTAGTTTAATTAAAAGATTAGTTAAGTAGCTGTCACTGTAGGGGAAATGTCATTTGCCTTCCGCTGCAGCAGAAATGTTGCAGCTGATTGGAAGTTGAACCAGCACTTCTGTTCCTCTTTGCTTGCGCCGAGACGGCAGTAGCAAAGGAAATAGATCACTGAATTTCATTCCACTGCATGTAGAGTGCTTTGGCTGCTGACGTTCCCATTGACAGGACTTTCTAACCATGATTACTTTCCTCTGAATTTGTTCTTCAAGTTCTTCACACCTTGATTGTGGTTATCAGCTGGGAATCTGTGGTGCATGATGAGACCCGTTGCTAAGAGACAGTGATGCATCCCATGACGGTGGCAGTGCTTAGAAATCCTAGCAGTGAGTCAATCACGTAAATTATCTTGTTGCAGCCTTTAAAACAATCTTGCAAGGTAGGTTAGTATTAACTCCATATTGCAGGAAGTAAGCTGGGGAGAGAGAGAGCCGTTTAGCCACCTAGTGAGATTTGATCTAGGTTTCCTTGGTTGTAACTCATGGCTGTTTCACACTTACCTTTCGTTCATGCTTTAAAGTTCCCTGTCCGAATTCAGTTTGAACCTGAAAACTCGCCCTTTCATCTTGCCTGGGTGCAGTTTTCACTGCCTTGTCCGCATCTAGTCCCCAGTGGGTAGTCAGGCATTTTGTAAATTCAGGGTGTTAAGACAGGCAGAAAACATGGCATCTCCTTCTGAATTTCAGTCTCTCATTCTCTTGCCTCATAATGGAAAAAGATGGAGATCTCCCACTAGATGTAGGAAAGCTGCCTCCGCTTATCGTTTAGTCAACCAGTTTCTCCATGTACATTAAAATCAGTTGTGTGTATTAAAAGCTGTTGAATCAAATCAAATGGGGAAGATGCTATATAGAGATAAAGGGGCATTTAGTCTGTGTACACACCCTACATTTAAAAGCTTTGCCACCACTGCTCCCAAGAACCTTGGGAACTGTAGTTTGTTATGGGAGCTATAAGGGTTAAACTGCAGTTCCCATGATATATTTTTTGACCAAGGGGGGTACGCTTTAATTGGATGGTGTGTGCCTCCTGTGGGGGGACATAGCATATGTAAAACAATGAAAAACTTGATATATTGAGGCAGAAGAACTGAATATGAACTTGGGCAAACCTGTAAGCTGCATGTGCATGGTGTTGATTGGCGTTGGTTGTCATTTTTACTGTAATTATACTCATTACCTTTGAATTAACGAGGGGTGGGTTCTGATAGATTATAGGGGGGGGTGTGACAAAGGTTTTGCTTGGTCAAATGTTCTTACTGCGTTGCAAGGCCAAGATTATCCCTGACCTGTGTGAATCCCTATGGTATGTAGTTAGCACCATGTTAAAAAGCTAAGCTGTTTGTACTGGATAAAGTTGATCTGTGAAACGTAAACACGAAACACGACAATAAAACAGAAGCTGTTGAAATTTTGGCTGCTAAAATGGGCTCCTGCCATCCGAATGCAGAAGCAGATTTACTGTTTTGTTCTTCTTAGCATCACCACATGAGCACAGTGCAAAGAGCACAAAGTAATCATTTATCCTGCCATATGATATTATGTCATTTCCGATGGTGTATGTGCTGTCACAGATAAGGCAGTAACATAGATGCTAACTTATTGGCTTTTACATGTTCATTTTTAGAGTTCATCCTGATTTTTAGATAATCTTTCTGTTTCTTTAAGCTTCTTATTAATAAGAGCCCTTCCCTGCTGAAATGCAGTATATAAATATTGTAAATAAATACTATTTTCAACCAAATCAGGTAAAATAAATGCAGGGTTTCTTATTTGTAAGAAAGGTTTCTTATTTGTAAGAATTTGGTTAGCTACTGATATGTGTTTTAGTTTAAGCATTTCATTTATTTCACTTTAAATTGCAGTTGAGTTGCTTGTACAACTAATTTTTATTTTTTTAATTCTGTCTGTTGATTAAAATAACACAAATCGTTTATAAATTCTGCATGTAATGCTGCTGCTACCTCTCTCTTGTCTTTTATTCTCTTAATGTGATTCCTGTAGGGAAAAGCTTCAGTAAGTGTGGCCACTAGTAAATTCTTAATATATCCGTTTAGTTTTCCTAGTTTTAAGGGCACTATGGAATCTAGAAGAATCAGCACCTGTTAATGACAGACTCTCAGGATAAAAATATTTCTAAGCAGTCCTCCTGAAAGCTGTGTTGGCTGTATGGGTATGCTTTCTGGATTGGAATGGAAGTGTTAGGTGAAAAAGTTTATCAGAGAAAAAGGATTTCATTCCCCCATTTGGAAATCGTACACGTGTGCTGCAAAGAATACTGAGTCCTTTTTTTTTGTTTCTTATGTTTCAACAGGGCAGAGTTTAGGGTATGGATTTGTTAACTATATTGATCCAAAGGATGCAGAGAAAGCCATTAACACTTTAAATGGACTCAGACTCCAGACCAAAACCATAAAGGTAAGAGAATACAAAGAGTATTTTGCTAAATTCAGGAGGAAGAGTGTAGTTAAGACAGTGTCTGGCTATCTCATCAATGTTGCATTCTTCACAGCCCAAAGGGTGCAACTAGCTCTTACTTTGGAACAAAGGAAAGGTGTATAGCAGATGGCACTTTCTTCTTCTTTTCAAACTGCCTATTGTTTTTGTTTATAAAAAGGGAAAAAAAACAAGCAGAAAATCTTTAAATGACTATTACAGGATTTCAAGTCAGCATATCAAAAGCACAGCGTTTAGAGAGTCATCCACAAAAATCATAGCAGCAAATTAGGGGGGGAAATTGGCTTTTTACGAAATGGCTACTACATGGGGTTTGGTTGCTTATTTCGGCTATCATTATCTTGCCATGAGATAACTGGGCATACGACTGATGCTCTTGTCAAGATGCACCTGTAGTTACCCTAGAGTAAATGGTGATCAGGTACCAGTTTTTAGCATTAAGTTTGTTTTCCAGAAAGCAGAACATTCTGAAGGAAACTCAAGATCAAGTGATCTTAAAGCATTTGTCTGCATTCTGTTAGCATTTTTGGTACTGTAGTTCTTTATGGGGGGAACTAGAGTACTGGGCTGTAACGTCTTCCTGATTTCAGAGAGGAAAAACTCCATGCAAATTCTTTCATAATATAGCTACATGTACGTTGTAGTAATTTAATATATATTCTATTTTTAGCATACTCCTTCTAAATCCACTTAACATAGTATCAAATTTGATATCTTTTACACTAAGAAAATGCTTACTATAGGATTCCCTGCAATTACTACACATTTTGCTTCAGTGAGTTAATATGAGGAAACAAAACAAAAATATTCTTATCGTTACAGTGTAGTACTGAGTCAGCAGCTTCCTTGTCTGCTTCCAAATTAAAGGAAGAAATTGCTGGCTTCACCTGAAAGCCCATAAGCAAAAAAAAGGGGGGGGGCTTCACTTTTTTAAGAAAGAAAAATAGATTGTATGTGTCTTAAATAGTCCAACTTGCATTAAATTTATCCTCAAGGTAGAGATTTTTAGTGCCGTGTTCACTTTCTGTATTATTTTTCTGCTTGAAAGCTTGGTCATCTTTGCTGTTTTATAAGTTGCTTTCTCGTGTTATTATCATAGTGCTATAGACTCAAATTCGGGGTGGGGAGAAACCATGATAAGTAGGATCCTAGAAACCCAGAATTTATTGACTAGGACTCTAGTATCCACTTTTAGATGCACGCATTTAAATAGGTTTTCATACTTAACCAGTTAATGACTAAAAAACCATTATATTTTAATGGTGTTTATCTCTAGTTTTACTCTTTAAAGTAAAGTGTGTATTTTGAGGGGCAGGGGTGGTCTTGATCTAAAGGCTAAACTTCTTTTAATTCAAATATGTCTACCATATCAAATTTGGATAGTTATTGTTTTTTAAAGATTATGGGTATGATTTTGGTCTAGGGTACATCAAGGTGGTTAGCGAAGAAATAATAAAGGAAAAACCCAATAGAACTGTGCTATGCAAAGGTATGAAATAATATGCATCCTATCTCTTCCCTAAAGGTTTGTTTTGCTGGTTAGGGTGTGAAAGTAAAAGAGAATGTTCAGCCATTTCAACTCATTTGTTTATGTATAACTCGTACTGTGTCCTTGTTTATTTTTCGATTGTGATATGTTCTGATCTGTGTAAACACACTAGAGAGGATTATGTTCATCCGTAATTTTTCCTATAGCATTGAAGGTTTTCTTTTCTTCTTAGTATCTGCTTTGTAAAATGACAGGCTGATCTCCTTGGTGTTAAATGGGACACCTTCACCTTGAAATTTAATAATTTAACAATTACTTATTTTATTATTATGGCCTAGAAATGTTACTGCTTCTTTGTTTTAAACCTTCTTGTTTCCTACACTAAAGTGCCTCCCACACATGTGCACTGAATATGGAAAACAATAAATAGACAGGGATTTGTTTTCGCATTTCTTCACATGAAAGAAAGCCTAAACTCTCTCTCTGCACATGGGGAAAAAATATATTGTGAAGAATGCTAGAATTCCCTCAAAAACTAACACTCTGTGGGCAGGGTTGTGTTTTTTTTTTTTTTTAATAAAAAAAGGGACAACAGGATCACCTAACTGCAGTTTGGAGTGACACAATTTTATAAAGATCATGTTAAAGAATTATATTTGTTATCATATAATCAAAAAAGGGGGGGGGGACGGACACCACCACAATTACCAGTACTTAAAACACCATAGATGCGTGAAATAAGGACATAGAGCTTGCTTAATTCCTTCTGATTGGTAGAATGCTTGATTAAACTATGGTGGGGTTTGATTAACTAAAGTTACTCTCAAAACAAGGGTAGTTAGTGATCTGCATGTAGAATTACAGAACCAGGATAAAACATCTGTATGTAAATTGTGCTAGATAATGAGATAACAGTTAGTCATCTTGTTATAATCATAGTACATAAGAACAGATTGCTGGATCAGGCCAGTGGCCTTTGCGTGGACAGGCGGAGTCCCCAGATCCCGCGCGGTCCCCCCGTCATGTGGAATAACGACTCAAGACAACGTGCTATGGGATTAAATTGGCCACAACTTTATTAAATTTCAAATGTGGGTAGACCTTGGCTCAGGCATTGGGCGTTCTCCCTCCCCAGTCCCCAGCCGGGGACCTAGGGAGCATCAGGGTTATCCAGTGTGGGGGGGGGGATGGGCCGGCTCTGGAGAACATACGTTCAAGCAGAGATAGCCGCCCCCGTAACGCCGCCGCCGCAGGGGAGAGCAATGACGACCTTCCGGCGTACGGTCAAAGCCTCCCTTCAGAAAACCCCTTTAACGGGGAACCCTGGTATCGCCGCCGCAAAGAGGAAGATGGACAAAAGGATTCCGCCCAAGGCCTGATACCGCCAAAGTTGTGACGTTTTGCTACGGGAAAGGCGAAACCTGCCAATGCAGGGAAATTCCTTTCCGGCCCTTTAACAGCGACCTTAACGTAGCAGCGCCCGCATACCTGTGGAGACAGGTTAACCTGCAAAACCTATGAAGAAAAGTTAACCTGCAAAAGAAGACATTAACTGAGGGTGGGTAGGGTGGGAGAAGCTCTGGAGCCAAGTGAGAATTCACAGGTAAGATCCTCCCTCCTTTGTGTGGGCAGGTAATCCCTCCCCTACCTGGCCTGGTCTCCTTGGCAACTCTTCCCCCAGGTGGGATTGGACAACTGACTGAGGTAGGCGGAGACCTCCATGTATCCCACCTGAGGGAAGGCAAAGCCTAGCCTATGCTGTTGGAGCCGCTCCAGATCTAGGGGCTGCACGCGTCCACGCAAAGGGCGCCCCCCGTTTTAAGCGGGGAGCGGTCATTGTAACCCAGCATCCTGTTCTCACAGCAGCCAACCAGATGCCTGTGGGCAGCCCACAAACAGCATCTGAGCACAAGAGCCCTCTGCCCACCTCTGGTTCCTAGCAACTGGTATTCAGAGGCATTTCAGTGCTGTAAGTTTAGTGTCCTCATAATTTTGAACTTCATGTAAAATTATGAATGAATGAATGAATGAATGAATGAATGAAAATACTTCCTGAAGAAATACAGCCACTGAACAATATTGTCTAGTTTTAAGATGGCTCCTTCTGTCCATCCATGACCACGATAAAAAGTGTAATTACACAACTGTCACTGTTTTCTGACAGTTTATTTAGTTTTAATAAAGTTTACATTTTATCATACTTCTGGTACTGAATTACAAAGTTGATTGGCTAGAAGATGAAACAACGCAAATGGCATCAACGAATCTGAAATCTTTATTTTTATTTTATTGCACTGACAGTGTGCATAACACTTCTAAGTATAAGAGGATAGGTTTCTACTCCAAGGTGTGAAATCTGATGCTGGTCAAGCTGCAGAGAGAGAGAGAAGGAATGGGTCTACATTTCAGTGGCACATGCTTAGTCTTAATTACAGTGGTGCCTCGCAAGACGAAAATAATCCGTTCCGCAAGTCTCTTCGTCTAGCGGTTTTTTGTCTTGCGAAGCAACCCTATTAGCGGATTAGTGCTTTTAGCGGCTATTAAAGGCTTAGCGGCTTAGCGGCTAAAAGGCTATTAGCGGCTTAGAAAAAGGGGGGGGGCGAAAAAAATCGCAAGACGTTTTCGTCTTGCGAAGCAAGCCCATAGGGAAATTCGTCTTGCAAAGCGCATCGAAAAACGGAAAACCCTTTCGTCTAGCGGGTTTTTCATCTTGCAAGGCATTCGTCTTGCGGGGCACCACTGTACAGTAGGATATTGCACTGAAGGCTTAATGGAAAAGCTGGGTTTCGAGAAGTCATTTGAAGGAGATGAGATGTTGCATGTTGAGACCCCAAAACCACCCCCTCGTTGATGAATAAGACACAAGAACATGTATATTCGGTTAATGGTTATTGGGCAAATTTAGGCCACAGCTTTATTGGTTACAGAATGTGAGCGGTATTGGTTTAGGCATTGGAATTTACCCGACTATATCTGACTCCTACCCGTCACGCAGGGAGTCTGTAAGGGTCAACCACTGGTAGGAGGAGCCCTGTTGATGCAAACCAACTCAAGCTCCCCCTGGGTTCCCGACAGGGTCATGGCATGGCCCTAGCCCTGCCCCGGGCTTTGGACAAGATCCACACCCCCGAATTCCTTTAACAGAATACCCTTAAGCTTAGAGGGGCGGGTGATGGCCACACCTCACCTCCCCCATCATAAGACCAACCAATGCCTAACCGCAACCCTAACAAAGTTGTGACGATTGCTACAAGGTAGGCAAAAACCAAATGACCCATGCCAATTTGCCAAGTGGAAAAATTCCTACCAGGCCCCTCAACGGCAACCAACCGATGTCCATAGCAAGGCCAATTTTGAAACCTGAAACTAGGGAGGGCAGGAGGAAGATCGAGGAAGCGAGACAAGAGGAAGCTCTCCAGTTTAAATGTGGCCCGGCCACGTCCCATGCCCCCCCCCAGCCAACAGATTGGCTGGCTGGTAACCTCTGAGTGATGGCCGGTAACCTCTGAGTGACATGGGACTTCGCCCCCCGCCCCCATGTGATCCACTGCAACCCCTCCCCACTGGGAAGTAGAGTGGATTTAGCACCATTCTGGGCTTCAGGGGCAGCAGTGGATAAAGGGGCACAGCATTTGAGGGAGCAGAAGATGTTTGCACACTTGACATGGGTGGAGCTTGAAGAGCAAAGACCACAAACAGGAATGCATTGGGATGTGATTGCAGAGAGATCAAACTTGAAATAATGAAATAATGTTCACAAACAGTCAAGTGAGAAAATACATGGGAAGTACAAGGCTTGGGAGCAGGGGGGAAACAAAATTGAATTTTTGAGACATACTGTAGCCCTAGAAACTTCTGTAAGGAAAAGTAATTGGTAGAAAGTGTCGGGGGAAGGAGGGAATCCTCTTTCTCAAACATTTCCTATTATTAAAGGGAGAGGGCAGGGAAATAAATTTTATTATTTTGCTGTTTGAATACCATAGCTGTTCTACCATACTTGTCTCAGGATGTGGAAGTAGAAAATTGCAGATTTAGAGGTGTGATTCACATCCCACTGAAGTTAATGGCAAAGTTAATTTGCCGCCTTACAGTAACCAATGGGAAGCGTTCTGTTGGCTGTGGTGCTTTAACCCACTTGCGAATTTTATTCCCATGGTATTGCCAAAATAAGTTACTGTGTAAGTTTTGCTTGTCAGGACCACAGTTGCTTTTACAATCAGTAATAGTTGCTATGATGCTTAGTTATATAAATATTCTTGACATTTTTAGCATTAGTTAAAGTCATTGGCCTGTCAACAGTATTGTTGCTTTTTTTTTTAAGTGACTGCTTTTGGGTGACCTAAGTGAGTGATTTTGTTCCTTCCACTTCAGCAGCAGGCCAAGTAATTGCATGAGGGCAAGTAGTTAAATTTTGTCACATAAATGGTTGTCATTAAAAGGAAATACATTGCTAGTGTCCGGTATAATTAGGTTTTTAAACTCTCTCATGTGTCATCTTTGACATGATGTCAGAGACCACTGTAGATGACCAGAGCATCTATCTGCAGCCCTAGCTCTTGCAATGACAAGCATTTAAGAAAAAGGAAGATGCTAGCAAATAATCACACATTTAATGGAATAATGATCACCATATATAAGAACATTCCCATGAGACAACACAAATTTCAAATACCCTTGTTACAGAAATTATTTTGACATCGTATAGTGTGTGTCATGGTGTTGGTCACCCTGTTATGCCCATCAAATTTCAAACATCTTGGCCATTGGGCAACATTTAAATTTTTGGTCTTCCTCTTTGGAGGCGTAACAAGTGGAGAAGTTATCAACCTTTTGTTTGAACACAGACAGAATTTTTGACCAGTATAAAAGCAGTGGCTCGGGGAGATCAGGCCAGGGAAGAAATGCATTAATTCAAATTTTCTTAAAACACAGTTTTGTCAGAGAGGAAGCTGTAGCTTTTGGAGTGGGGGGGGGGCTGAGTCCACAATGTGAGACCGTTGGCACCTGTCTGTTTTGCTGCCGTGATAGATGTCCATTGTGCACACGAGGAGCTGATTGCAAAGTCAGGTCTCACAGTTTAACTGTCAGGTGCCAACCATGCACTGAAAAATAACAGCATGCCCGAAGTTGTCGTCCACCTTGTACTCAGAGATCTATATAACTATCACATTTGTCACTTCTGTCACAATCTTCACACCGCATTTATTTCAGCCTCCAGTGAGGCATCCAGTGCAGTGGCTGCTGTGACATGGATAGGTTTCAGCTGATGTCACCTAAAGATGTGTGCAAGATGCTTGGAACAATGCACCCAACCATTTGCTTCCTCAGCCCTTGTTCCCTCTTGGCTTATTAAAGCACGCCAAGCGAGGTTGACCGGGTGGGCCCTGGGTGTGGCCAACACATCCTTGCAGGATGGAATGGTCCTGGCAGTTTTGGAAGATGCTTTGATTCAACCACTCCTGGAAAAGCCTACATTGGACCCCCTCGTTTGTGACAATCACTGCCCTTTCACAAATACCAATTCTTGAGGGAAGGTGATTGAGGGGGCTATGACAGGACAGTAACAAGTATTATTGAGTGATATGAGTTATTGACATATTCCAGTCAAGAATCAAGCTTGGTTTGGGGACTGAATCAACAGTGAGCACCCTAGCGTATGGCTTTTATCAGGAGTACAAGGGATGTGTGACCCTGTAATGGTGTGTGATACCATTGAACACGATGTGGTCTGGAACTGATGAGATGAGCAGTGTTTTTAGTGTTTGATGTTGTATTGTGTTTTAATTTGTTTTAATTTGTTGGAAGCTGCCCAGAGTGGCTGGGAAAACCCAGTCAGATAGGCAGCATATAAATAATAAATTATTACTATTTTACGGTGGTTCTGATCCTTTCTTTGAGGTCAGTTTCAGAGAATAGACTGGTGGTTTTTCAGCCCCCTGGCCGTGGGGTGCTGCAAGGTACCATCCTGCCCCCTCCCCCCGGTGTCATTTAGCGTGTATGAAGCCATTGGGAGCTATCATTAGGAGATTTCAGTGTTAGAAACTGAGACATGAAAGCTAGGAGCTAAATGGCACCTTAAACCTAGGTTATGGGTGCAACAACAGAATGTCTAGGTGCACTTTTTTAATAACAAGAATGCAAAGCTGAAAATGAATGAACTGCAGCTAAAATACTGTGTTCATTTTTCACATGGTCTAGTCCTTCTCCTGCCCACCCCTCTTAAATTTTTAGGAGGGTCTCTTCCAGTCTTCAAAGAGTAGCTAGAAGTGGGGAGGCAGAAAATGGTCCTCCTTTCCTTCCACTCTGCAGTTTTAATCTGATACCTTTGGTGCAGTACTGCGCCCAGAGCTCAGAAACTGCTCACACTAATGAAATTCCCAGTCACAAAATGTGCCTAGAACAGTAGGAGTTTCGAACACTGGGAGATTTTAAGGCTAGGGTATCTAAAAGATTAACTCACCCACACATACCCAATTGAACACTATACCCTGCGCATGTCTTCTCATCAGGAGGTATGATATAGGAATCATACCTTTAGTGTGGTTTGGGTGCCTAATAAAGACATTCCTCTTGTCACAAGCCTTTCAAGTGAAGGTTTTTACCTAATCTTTATCTGCATTGAACTGGAAATTGTATTTATATATCTTTTTATAGTTGATGTATGTTTGTTTTTATTTATTGTTAACTGCTTTGGCATGTTTCGTGGTAAATGATTCTTACATGAAAACAATCCTAGTAATAACACACTATCCTTCCTTTGAGGATCTCAGTGCAGTGCAGCATACATGGGGTTTCCCCATTTCATCTTCACACCATTACTGTGAAGTAGGTAGCCTGAGAGTGATCTGGGCCAAAACCAGCATTTAATACACTACACTACACTGGCTCAGTGTGAGGTCCATGTGAATTAGTGTTAACTGCCCCTCCTGAAGATAGTGTGATCTCTTAACCTATAAACAGTTGCGATGTCTAAATAATTATAATGCTAGTATCCTGCATCATAGTTTTATATCTAGCTTAAAATAAATTCAGCCCAGACACACCTGCTTTAGGGCTTCATGTAATTCTTGCCTCCTCCTTACTATGTTCTAAGCCCTAGGACTGAATTACCAGATGGCAGACCAACTGAATAACTTCAGCCAAGCAGTTATTCTAATCCATTTGATGTTGAATTAGAATAGCAAATTAATTTGAAAATAGCAATATAAAGCTAATCATCTGATGTTACTGAGCAAAGTCCTTAAGCGGGTGGTTGCTAACCAGAATCAGGTTCTATTGGATCCCGTCTGGTTTTCTAGATCCATTTAAATTGGGGTTTAGGCCTTGTTTTGACACAGAAACTGCCTTGGTCGCTCTGTATTTGTTGGGTTAGGGATGGATGAGAAACAGGGAGAGTGTTGATTGACCATGGTATTCTTTTAGAGTGGCTGTCCAATTTGGGAGTGGGTGGTTCCACTTTAAAATAGTTCCTACCCTACTTAGATGCCCATCTCCAGAGAGTGGTGTTGGGAGATGCTGCTTGGCCCCATGGATTCTCCAGTGTGGGACGCCACACGGACCAGATTTGTCCCCCCAGGCTGTTTAGCATCTACATGAAACCACTGGCTGGGCTCATCCAGGGATTTGGACTGTGTTGTCATCAATAATCAGATGAGACACAAATCTGTTTTTCATTACCTGTTCTGGATAGAGTTGAGCTTCTCCTAATGGAGCAAGAATACAGTTTGGGGGTGCTTAGGGACACAGCAGGTGTCTGTGGAGACACAAGTGACGTCAGTGGCACAGAGTACCTTCCATCAGCTTTCACTGGTGGCACAGTTATGACGCTGTCTTGACAGGGGTAGCCTAACTTCTATTATAAACACTGTACTAACTTCTTGCTTTAGCTTACTGCAATGTGTTATACTTCGGGCTGCATTTGAATACAGTTCAGAAACGGCACATAGTGCAGGATTCAGAGGGCAGGCTAGGTGATCTGGTGATACCATACTACTCCTGGCACAGTTAGCTGCTAATTAAGTTCCAAACTCAGTTCAAAGTGCTGGTCAAGATTCCAGTACCTTAAGGACCAGCTCCTCACACATGAACCTACCCAGACCCTGTGTTCATCATCTGAGGACCTTCTTTGTGGACCTAAAGGGGTTAGTGTAGGGGGTTGGTGAGGTCTTGAGGGGGGGGGTGATGAACGAAGCAAGCAGGGACACAGCCCCTAGCAATAAATAATACTGATAATGATGTTCCTAATAGGATCCAATTTGGTTTTTTTTTCTCCTTAGGAAAGGAGTGAGTTGATTATTATCTTGCTTCTCACATATATTTGGATTCACACATTTTTTTAAATTGCTAAGAGCACATTTTTCTTCACTTTTCTCAAAAGTAGCTCTTTGGTAAGTGGGGAATTCTTTGCTTCCCCAACAATAACATTTCCCCATTTGTTAACGGTGTTACCAAAAAGATGCTGTACAAGAAGGAATATTCATGGTGTATTATATAAATGCCACATCCAGTTTTGTGTTTCAGGCATGAAAACAAGCACCTGGGTTTTAGGGTTCTTTAATCCCGAAAATATGCATAACATGAGCAGATCTCTTTAGGTTTCTCTGTGTTCCCCTGTAGAACCCTTCCTGAACTGTTGTGCATCCATTCATTTAGGTACATAATGCTTCACATTCCCTTCTTCCTTCCTTGTTGCTTTTTCATCAAGTCTAATCTTTCTCTCTCACTTGCATCTTACCTACACTCCTTAATGTGCACCCTCAGAAGCTACTTAGTCACCTCCATATTAAATTACCTATTTGTGCTACTGACTGGCACAACTTAAATATTAATAATGAACATGGTAATAAACATTACATTAGGATAAAGGTGACGTGATCAAATGGCCCAACTCCTGCAGCATATTTCACCTCAAGCAGTTGATGAAACCCAAGAGCAAATGGTGACAAATGGAGTGATCTATTTCTTTTCCTTTTCATTGAACTTCCTGGTTTAGGTATATCCTGAAGCATTATCTGTATCCCCTAGAACATCTTGACTTAATAGTTATTGATGCTCCTATTTCACTTGAATTACATAATCCCCCTGTGCAGCTTGTTATGAAAGGTAAACAAAGCATTCTGGAAAGTACTGTCTGCACATGAATTCGGTTTTTTTCTGTGCTGCCTCCATGGGTACCATGGGTACCACAGCAAGACACTTACTAAGCTCCAACATACTTAGTACTTACGCTCTGTGGAAGTTCAGAGTTAACAGATACAGAATAAATATACAAAGGGTGTAACTAATAGCCATTGCTTGGGAAGGGGAAGAGAGAGGAAGCCCCAGAACAGCATACTGTATAGGGAGAGGAGAGGGGAGTTAGCTTTGTCAAGAAAGCAGAAATAGTTGAGCTGAATAGTCTCTTTAGCACTATATTGATTTCTACCCATTGTTTCATTGGGTACCTATATCACAAAATTTGGTTAAGTGAATTTCAAGGGATGGTTGTGTTTTGGTTCTCATATTGTTTTGGAAAGCGCAGGTTTGATAGATTCGCCTTTAAATGTGACCTGAACCAAATATGTTCCGATCCCTACAGCTTATATAATTTGTGTTCTTGCTGGATGGATTGTGGAGGGATTTAGGGCAGATCCTGAAAAGGCTCCGGCTGCGTGCATTCCCAGGGATCCCTCTTGTTTTTTAAAAGACATTTCAACAAACTTTCCAGACCCATGATTCTAACTAAATAGTACACCCACGTATCTATATATCCCTCCCACATCTGGAATAGAGCATAGATGTTATAAGAAAATGGCAGAAAATTGAATGACGATCAGAAGTAATTGTGCCATCTAGAGTGACCACTGAAAATGAGCCTTAAAAAGTGGCTTTATAAATATAGAAGCTTCAATATATGCGGGAGGGAATCAAAGAATTGTAGAGTTGGAAAGGATCACGAGGGTCATCTAGTCCAACCCCCTGCAATGTGGGAATCTTTTTGCCCAACATGGGGCTTGAACCCACAATCCTAAGATTAAAAGTTTAATGCACTACTTACTGAGCCCCTCCCTGCAACACTTCATTTTGGATCCTTCCAGCAGGACGTTAACACACACAAATTCACTGGGCAGTAGTGAGCGCTCTATGCCAGCATAAAGGTATTTGGATTGCTCTGTCTGAAAAACAGCTCCCACTGTACTTTTCTATGTCTTGTAACTCTGTGGGCAAGAGGGGCTGGTTATCATTGGGAATCATGGTTCGGGAAGGGAGGGCTAAATCTTCCCTCCTTTTGGAAATGACCGTCACACCTGGTATCTATTTTTTTTAAAAAAAAAATATGCAGTTGCTAACCGCACTTAGTAAATAAATGTGTGTTTTGGCCTTCATTTTAGGATTTGTCAAACTACTACTCTAGGCTTTTCTTTCCAGTTGTGATGTATTGGTCAAACTGCATGTTAGCGCTTAATACATAGTGTGCAGCTACATTGCTTGTTTGTCCTTAACTGCATGCTCAGGGGGCTCTGTTATTGGGATTGCAGCATGTGGGGAGAGGAGGTTTATCCCTGTCTTCCGGTGCCGCAAAACACACAGACGCTGCATGGCTACAAGGCTTAGAAAATAATTCCCACCTCTCTTTGGAGTGAAACATTTTATTTGCAGCTGTCTCCTGAGTCCTTTCTCTTTGCTGTCTCTGCAGCTGAACTACAGTGCGGTCTTCTGACCTACCCTGCTCTTATTTGAAGCCCTGTTTCTTATCTGCATCCTTTAATATGATCTACACAACTACCCAGTTACCACTGTGTTTAAATTCCACAGTTATGTTCCCCCCCCCCCCATTTCAAGTAAGTGAAGGGAGCAGCAAGAAACATTCACGCAGCTCTGCGTGCTGCTGCTGCTGCTTCCACCACTTTATCCGACACTGTCCTGCACATTCTAGGACCCTGACTTTCCAGGGTACTGAAACAAACAGGGAACCCCAATGAGTATAGGAAGCTATGCAATTGAGACATTCACCCTCCACAAGTTGGATGGTGACCAGTATGGCCAAAAGAGACAGAGCTACTGCCTCCTTCACTTTTCCTGTAGTAACTTAACACTTAAGCCAGGCATAGGCAAACTCAGGCCCTCCAGATGTTTGGGACTACAATTCCCATCATCCCTGACCACTAGTCCTGTTAGCTAGGGATGATGGGAATTGTAGTCCCAAACTTCTGGAGGGCCTGAGTTTGCCCATGCCTGACTTTAGCCATTACAATTATCTTGTTATGTGAATAGGAAGGTGCTTACCCACCATAAACAAAATTTGTCCATTTTGCTTTCTCCCGGTTTCCTGTTTTTCCAGTGTTCAACTTGTCTTGGTAAACGAGAAAAGGAAGAGTACCATGAGGCTAGTAACATTGAATGTAAAAGAGGCATTAGCTGCTTCATATAATTATTAGAATATTAGACTTGGAGGACAGCTTCCAAGAAAGTTAAGGCTCAGGTTGCTTGGGTATTGAAGTTTTCATTCTCCAAGTCTTACATCTGATGTATTTGTGCATGTCACCTGAATGAGTACTTTCCATTCCCCCCCCCCCCTTTCACTCCTTGCGGTCTTATATGTGTCTTAGGAGTCAGAATTAGGACAAACCTATGAGCCACATATAGGGATGCGGGTGGCGCTGTGGTCTAAACCACAGAGCCTAGGACTTGCCAATCAGAAGGTCGGCGTTTCGAATCCCCGCGACAGGGTGAGCTCCCGTTGTTCAGTCCCTGCTCCTGACCACCTAGCAGTTTGAAAGCATGTCAGAGTGCAAGTAGACTTTGACGGGAAGGTAAACGGCATTTATGTGCACTGCTCTGGTTTGCCAGAAGCAGTTCTGTCATTCTGGCCACATGACCCAGAAGCTGTCTGCGGACAAACGCCGGCTCCCTCGGCCTATAGAGCGAGATGAGCACCGCAACCCCAGAGTCGTCCGCGACTGGACCTAACGGTCATGGGTACCATTACCTTTATGATCCACATATTTTGAAGACACTACAATGGCAACAAGTAGTTTTACTATATACAGATGAATGCATGAAATTATGTTCACAAACACAGTTTATATAGAAACACTAGGACTTAAAAAAATAGCATGTATTATTTAGGCTATGAAATTTTGAGTGGCACCTGTGTTGGTATGGTATAGTTAAAATAAAAAAGAACCTTTGCCTCCTTACACAATGTTATTGTGACATTGGTTTTTGTGAATTACAACACACTTTATCAGATGCATGCCATGTAATCCTACATTCACACAAGTGCTGAGAAGAAGTGAAAAAGTCTGTATATAGTAGAGCCAGAAAGTCATTACAGTTAGGGGATAACAGTAGGTGTTTGCTACATTGCTATGACGAATCAAATTTTTTCAAGATAAAATCAAACTCTACCTGGGCACTCCATTGCCTCTAGGTTGCAAATCATAGTACCCTGGCAATATTCCTACATTGGTGGTGGTGGTGAGTAGCCAGGCTCATTTGTTTTATTGCCAGAAGAAATATAGTGAGTACTTTGCTGCTAATACGCCTTACCAGTATGTTTTTAATTCTCCTTTTGCTCCCCAATCCTTCTTCACAATACATGGCCTAGTACATTTTTTTGCTTATCTGCAAGATCATGTGATATTAGAGGAAGAAAATCCAGTGAGTAGGCAGTTACAGGATCACTGCAGGCAGTCTTCCATATGTCTGATGCCCGACTAAATATTGGGATTTTTTGATTACATCCCACAAAGGAATAGAACTGATAGCTGTATTTTGTATGTAAGCCTCTTTAAAAAAATTGTAATCGCTGCAGAAACAAAATAGGAATTAACTTGATAAAAATAAACATGTTTTTGACAAGCTATGTTTATATGTTTATTGCAGCTAGTTTTATACATACACAGGTGTTTTTAAAATGCTGAAGTTAGGCAGACTTCCAAACCTTTGCTACCTAATGGCCCCTCAACCCAAACTCTTATAATCTGTTTCACATGCAGATATGCCCATTTCCAGCATATGAGGACTTGTTGACTGGGGTAATAATATTGTGCAAGTATTACAAGAGGAATAGCCAATATATCTTTGACATCCACCTACAACCTTGCATGGGGAAATAAAAGAAGAGAGCAGTAGCTCTTTCCCCAAAACAATTTGGGATGAGGTGTAAGTAAGGAAATGTTATCTTCACAAACCCATTGTGGATAAGTGTACATTTGCCACATCACAGGCTTTGCTGATGACGAATGATAGCTGATGGGGCTTGAAGACACTGTGTCTCAGTATCCTATGCCTCTGTAGAGTTTTGTGAAAGACTCAATCTTCCCTGAACCTAAAATTTGAAAACCACTGTCATACACTATAACCAGTCCCTCTAATTGTTTGTTCCCTTTTTATCACAATTCTTTTTAACATTTATATTTATATGCACTGGGATACTTTAGAAAATAAGTTATGTCTGACTCCTAAATATTGAAAGTGTAAACATGTGTAACGTGTTTATCTTCTTCTAATGAAGATTGTGGAGGCAGATATTAGTTTTCTCTGATATTTTCTTTGTTGACTCATCTGTTTTTAGAAGTGGAGAAAATACATACATCTATCAGTTGCCTTTTTGAGAGATAGGTGTTGCTTGTCATGTTACTGACTTGATCCCCCTCCACACATGCTGTTGCGTGAATGTAATACAGCATTTTATGGATAAGCTAGACTTTAAATACTTGGTTTTAGACAAAAGTGAAAAGCTTCACAAAGTTGTTGGGTTTGTATATTCGAGTATTATAGTGTGCTGGAAAGCTTAATCTCTTTATACTCTGTGTGGAATTGCTAGCAGTTCAAGGAATGGGTTGGCAAAATGGCTTTTTGTAAGATGAAAAATACATATTTTCAAACTGGAGCTGGTGGAAATAAGAAACAATATTGACAAATCAAACAGACCTCTATATATAAATCATACATTGTATGTTGACTGCAGTTATTAAAATGAATATTAAATCATTCTTTCACCGAAATGTGTTGTATTTTGCTAAAGCATTATTAGAATTTTGCATAATATTTTAATATGTATTGACTGGCATCAGCTGGATGTTTTTCCAGTTTGAGGGGCAGTTAGAACTGAGTTGAAAATAGCATGATGTTGAGAATGGGTTCACTAAGCAGATGTTTCGTTAGTTATTCTGTAATGCAATCAGGGCAGATCCTGCCAGTTTAGTATGAATACATAAAGAGAAAATATCTCTCTGTAGAAAGCCTCATCTGTTTCTAACCATTAAAGCAAAACAACACTGAACCTGTACATACCAGGTTCGTTCAGATTGTGCTGGATACAGTAAATCATTTTATACACCCACAGCCCAAAGGGGTAAATTTACAAAGCTGATGTGTGGGAGGCTGCACATTAATCTGCCTATCTTCAGTCACTGTTTTTATTCCTGCATTTAAGGACCTTATCCTTGCATGTGTTTTAAAATTATTTCCAGCTTTCCTTTTGTTCTCAACATTTTTTCTACTTCTCAGTTTCTATAGTAAGAGCAGGTAGAATCAAGTGAGAAGGTTATTTTAAACAAGCTGTCGGAACTCAAAAGGTTGAAAACAGTCTGTTAACCAAGTGTGTGATGTAAAGGTCTTTGTGGGATTTGTGCTTTTAAGCTTGTCCACATATGATCTAGGATTGGGGTGAGTAGTGAGGCAGCCACGTTTGCCAATAACAGTAAATTGTTCGAGGTCATTAAAACAAAAAAGATGGGTGGCAAAATAACAAGTGCAGTTCAGTGTAAGCAAGTGTGAAGTGATGCGTGTTGGGACAAAAAGGTCTTAATTTCTCTTAAAACTCATGAGAAACTCAGTGACTGACCAGGTACAAGACCTTGGGGTCATGGTGGATAGTCGACCTGTGTGTGGCAGCTTTGAAAAAGCACTAATCCCTGGTGCAACTGCGTTTGGAAGACGGTGAACGGTTCTGGTTCCTCACCTCAAAAAGGATATTGTAGAGTTGGAAAAAGTTCAGGAAAGGGCAGCCAGAATTATTCAGGGGTTCGAGCAACTCCTCTATGAAGAAAGGTTATAGCCTTTAGTTTAGAGGAACGGCATTTAAGAGGTGACATGGCTGGAGTTTATAAAATTATGGCATGGAGAAGATGGGTCGAGAGGAGTTTTTTTTTTCTTCCTCTTTCATAGTACCAGAACTTAGGACATCCAGTAATGTTGGGAAGCTCAGGACAGACAAAAGAAAATGCTTCTTCATGAAGCACATAAACTATGGAACTCGTTCCCACATTTAATGGCCAACTTGGATGGTTTTAAATCGGGATTAGACATATTCATGGAGGACTATGGTGATGTTCCTCCCTCACTGTCGGAGGCAGTGCTTCTGAATACCACTTGCTGAGAATGGGCAGAGTGCTGTTGTGTTTTTGTCTGCTTTCAGGCATCTGTTTTTGGCCACTGTTAGAACAGGATGCTTGACTAGATGGGCCACTGGTCTGATCAGCAGGCTCTTATTATGTTTAAAACATAATACATTATTTAACCACGTGTTGTTTAACTCCTAGGTTTCCTATGCCCGTCCAAGTTCGGCATCAATCAGAGATGCTAATCTGTATGTCAGCGGCCTTCCAAAAACGATGACCCAGAAAGAGCTAGAGCAGCTTTTCTCGCAATATGGGCGCATCATCACCTCAAGAATTCTGGTTGATCAAGTCACAGGTTGAAAAACGTTTTATTTATAAGCACATTTCTAAACTTGAATTTGTTTGGAAGGTCCTTCAATTGCTGTTTTAATTAAAGCTCTCAAGTGCTTTCGCTCTACTTTTTCTACACAGGAATATATATAAAGGAAATTGCATATTTAGATTTGCTGACAAAGGGAGGGTAGGTTGATAATCAGCTGTAATTTCCAAATGGTGGGTTGGGGACAAATCAGTAATTTGGGGAAGTCTTGTAAATGTGTGATCAGTTGGAATGGGGGCAGGGAATTCTGGTTCAGGCTGAAATAAACATGGTTTCATCAGAAAAAACATTTGGACAAATATGATATTCCACATTTATAAGAGGGAAAACAGCCATATGTTTACAACTCTATATCAATTTTTAAACTTTTTTTTTAACCTAACTGTGTATAGGACCATAAATGTTCGTATATAGGTGGAGTTATTAAGGCTGTATCTTTGTAAACAGCACAGAGATTACATAATTAAATAGTGTATGAATTATTTAAATAAAATAAAAGGGTTGCAATTGCAATAGGTTTCTTTAAAGCCCAACTTAATGCATGCAAAGAAATAGAGGAAAACAACAGAATGAAAAAACCAGAGATCTGTTCAAGAAAATTGGAGATATGAAAGGAACATTTCGTACAAAGATTACCATCATAAAGGACAAAAATGGTAAGGACCTAACAGAAGCAGAAGACATCAAGAAGAGGTGGTGAGAATACACAGAGGAATTATACCAGAAAGAAATGGATGTCTCGTATACCCCAGGTAGTGTGGTTGCTGACCTTGAGCCAGACATCCTGGAAAGTGAAGTCAAATGGGCCTTAGAAAGCACTGCAAATAACAAGGCCAGTGGAAGTGATGGTATTCCAGCTGAACTATTTAAAATTTTAAAAGATGATGCTGTTAAGGTGCTACTCATTATGCCAGCAAGTTTGGAAAACTCAGCAGTGGCCAGAGGATTGGAGAAGATCAGTCTACATCCCAATACCAAAGAATGCTCCAACTACCGCACAATTGCACTCAAGTGCTGACCAAATTGCAAACATGTGCTGGATTATGGAGAAAGCTAGAGAGTTCCAGAAAAACATCTACTTCTACTTCATTGACTACGCAAAAGCCTTTGACTGTGTCTACCACAGCAAACTATGGCAAGTTCTCAAAGAAATGGGAGTGCCTGATCACCTCATCTGTCTCCTGAGAAATCTCTATGTGGGACAAGAAGCTACAGTTAGACCTGGATATGGATGGGCTCAAGTATGACAAGGCTGTATATTGTCTCCCTGCTTATTTAACTTATATGCAGAATTCATCATGCGAAAGGCTGGACTGGATGAATCCCAAGCCGGAATCAAAATTGCCGGAAGAAATATCAACAACCTCAGATGTCCTGAAGCCACAACCTTGATGGCAGAAAGTGAGGAGGAATTAAATAACCTTTTAATGAGGGTGAAAGAGGAGAGCGCAAAATATGGTCTGAAGCTCAACATCAAAAAAACTAAGATCATGGCCACTGGTCCCATCACCTCCTGGTAAATAGAAGGGGAAGAAATGGAGGCAGTGAGAGATTTTACTTTCTTGGGTTCCATGATTACTGCAGATGGCGACAGCAGTCATGAAATTAAAAGACGCCTGCTCCTTGGGAGAAAGGCGATGGCAAACCTAGACAGCATTTTTAAAGCAGAGACATCACCTTGCCGACAAAGGTCCGTATAGTTAAATACACTGACTGACTCCAAGCTTGAGGCTGGGATCATAACCCTTGCTCCTTCTTATTCCTCTGCCACCACAGATCCTCTGGATCCTTCATGCTTTCTTGCCATCTTCCTTTTCCTACTCAGCTAATGCTGAACCAGGGGCTTTGTCAACCGGTAAATATGTGCTGGGGGTGGAGGGAGAAGATTGCTCCAGTGGCTGTAACTGTCACAAATGCCAGCCGTGATGTACCTTTTTTATTTATTTATTTATTTATTTATTTATTTATTTATTTATTTATTTATATATATATATAATACATCACCTCCTGGCACATAAAAAGGGGAAGAAATGGAGGCAGTGAGAGATGTTACTTTCTTGGATTCCATGACAACTGCAGGTGGTGACAGCAGTCATGAAAGACACCTGCTTTTTGGGAGAAAAGTGATGACAAACCTAGACAGCATCTTAAAATGCAGACAGATCACCTTGCCAACAAAGGTCCGTATAGTTAAAGCTATGGTTTTCCCAGTAGTGATGTATGGAAGTGAGAGCTGGACCATAGAATTGATGCTTTTGAATTATGGTGCTGGAGGAGACTCTTGAGAGTCCCATGGACTGCAAGAAGATCAAACCTATCCATTCTTAAGGAAATCAGCCCTGAGTGCTCCCTGGAAGGACAGATCGTGAAGCTGAGGCTCCAATACTTTGGCCACCTCATGAGAAGAGAAGATTCCCTGGAAAAGACCCTGATGTTGGGAAAGATGGAGGGCACAAGGAGAAGGGGACGACAGAGGACAAGAGGGTTGGACAGTGTTCTCGAAGCTACGAACATGAGTTTGACCAAACTGGGGGAGGCAGTGGAAGACAGGCATGCTCTGGTCCATGGGGTCACGAAGAGTCGGACACGACTAAACAACAACAGTGTATGCAACACTTTATTTCCTGTGGTGTTACGTAACTTCCTGTGGCCTTGTGTAGTAGGTTCTTGAAACTTTTCCCCCTTTCTTCTTCTGGTTATTTAAATGCAATATTCTTTTCCCAGGTGTTTCTCGTGGTGTAGGATTTATCCGTTTTGATAAGAGAATAGAGGCAGAAGAAGCCATAAAGGGACTAAATGGCCAGAAGCCTAGTGGTGCTACAGAACCGATTACTGTGAAGTTTGCTAATAACCCCAGTCAGAAAACAAGCCAAGCCCTCCTTTCCCAGCTGTACCAGTCTCCCAACAGACGCTATCCGGGACCTCTCCACCACCAAGCTCAGAGATTCAGGTAACATTCTCCAAATAATTTATTTTATTGTTGTGTACCAAGTTACAGGTTACTTTTCAGTATCTTATGACTGGGAGTTTGGTGGGCCATCTTTTTGCAGGTTCCTGAGTTGACAGAACTGTGGTTTGACCAGATTTTGTGAGGCAAAGGAATGATAGGCCGATCATGTAAAGAAGAAAGGGAATATGTGTGAATTATTACCCCACATAAAAATGAGAAACAAAATTCATTTTTCATTTATACATGGTGCATTGATACAAAAAGATACAAAAGATTAACATAGCAGTAGGGTAATTAAAAATAAAAGCCCCAGTCGAGGGAACTAGAGATACAGTATATATATATATATATAAACTATATAATTGTTGCCATGTGCCCCAGGATATGATTAGCTTGCAGCAATCCCTTGTTAAGCAAAAGGTGCAGGAAGCAGGTTATATACTAGATCTTTTCCTCTGGCAATCAAAGTTGACAGTACTGATCACCTGTTAGATGTCTCTAACACAGTATAGTTGCCCTGCTTATGAACTACCGTTATGGGGACTTTCCCTATTCATGGCAGCCTTTTGCGTAAACTTGTTTCTACATTTGGATTGGTTTCCATAGAGAAAGCATTAGTGCCTATTGGCATTAAATGCCTCCTTTTGAAGTGCTCAGATAAAGTGCAAAGAACACACAGCTTTATTTCAGTATCTGTTCATTCAGTATAATACATATGTAGATAGAAATAAATATAAAGTGGCCTCCCTCACACATAATACTAAACCATGGTTAGTTTAACCAAAGTGGGATGTGTTTGAGTGTCAGCCCATGGTTTTTTTCTGGTACCATCACAATGTGAAGCCATGGTTTGTTGTTGACTACACAAATCCTAGGTTGTTTTAACTGTGGTTCAATGTTATGTCCTCTCTCTCTCTCTCAACAGTCTTGCCTAATGATGGTTTGTTTGGCCACCTTTCCTAGATGCTTGCCGAACTGTGGCGGCAAGAGCAGCTGGAATGTAAACCCAAGTTCTGGGGAAACAAGCCATGCCTTGTTTACTTGTCAGTTGAGACAAATTGATATCTGCTTAAACTAACCAAGGTTAAAACAGAACCACAGTTTAGCATTCTGTGCAGATACAGATTTCTGAACAGAATATTCACAAATTGTTTCACATTGAAAGCATTTACAGAACACTTCCTGGTTTTTCTGATGAAGTGTGATGGATGTTACATTTTTATTTTAAAATTAATTCTTCTGAACAATGTAGCTAATTTCAGTTCGTTATTTATTGCCAACAACCCTGACCCCTTGGGAAACAAAAACCCATTTGCCTAATACATTAATATGGAATGTTCCGTATTTTTAAAGTTGGGGAGGCCTTTATACATGCTACATTGTGACTGCCCATCATACTAAACATTGTCAACTTTGTTTAATGATCTGATCTGAAAAATGTTAGGATAATCTGCTCTGGCTTTTAGGCATCAAAAATAATTTCTCCCAACAAAAGAAAAATGTCTACAATTCACAATACTAGTACAATCCTAAACGGCTACCACCAGCGTATTTTTTATTATTATTTCTATTTACAGGTTTAATGACAATGGAAAGGTAAATAGTGGAAATCATAGCAATAGTTACAATTTCAGGCTAATATAGTGTGTGCAAAACTGCAAGGGAATTCTTCTGTGATGAATCAAATTGTAAGATGGTGGAATGTTACCTTTCTTCATTACCAGCACATTTTTAAATGTCATTTGTTTATTGTGGAAGTAAAAACAGCTCTGGCTGCTGATTCATTAGACCCGCTAGATGTACAGGAGTTGATGTTACGAATTTCTTCTTTGAAAATGGAGCATTATTAATAAAAGTTCCATTGAGCAATCTTGCCATCTGTGAGACATTAACCCAGAGACCCTCCTTCTCTTTTCAGGCTGGACAATTTGCTTAATATGGCCTATGGCGTAAAGAGGTAATTAGAATTGAACAGATTGCCAGATGTCCATGTTGGCACAGATTGGTGCTATAATTTTTTTTTTAATCACTAACTTTATTTTGTTTTTAATTCTTTCCTTTTTTTCCCCCCACCAGCATGCCAAATGTTTTCTGTCTTTTCGTTTGGACTTCAGTTCGTTTTCTTTAACACCATGCACAAACACACACACACAAATAGTGTGTGATTTTTGTGTGCATGTTCTACTTTTTCTTTTGTTACAGGTCTTCTAAGATGGTTTAGGTGCAACAGCTACAAGCATTCTGGTTTCCCAAGTGTATTGTTAAATGACTCTTTAAAAGTCTCACTCAATCAGAGTTTATTATAACAAAGATTTGGTGTCACTGGGCTTATAGTGTGAAATTGTCACTGAAAATGTGACTCAAACCCAGTATTGTTTAGAAATGTAAGGGAGCTGCCCAAGTTTCATAAAACGCTGTAACTGTGTGCACCTTAATCAGGCCTCTTATTTTCTTTGTTGCAGGTTTGACAAGTGTTTCCAGTAATTTGGAGCTTGTGGTTTGCCTTCTTTTAAGTTAAATTGCTTGTTCTGATTTTTATTTCATAGTGTCACTACTGGAAATTTGAAAATACTGTCCTGATGGCATGAAACTGTTACATTTGTATGACTTCTCTGTTAATAATCCACATACATCAGCACAGAGGTTAAAGGACTGTTTCTTACATTTATAATCCAAAAATGCTGTATGTATAGCCTCTCACCGTATCATGACATGGAACATACACAGCTGTGTGCACACATGTCCAATTGTGATCCATCCATGTTGAAAAAGTAGGGTGTGACAAAACAGGCCCGCCCACTCCAGTCTTTGAGATGGGGTGGGCTGCAAGGCACTCTGTGGATTTCCAAGTAGGACAGAAATTCACCAGTGGGGAAGCCCCCTCTCCTTGACACCACATTTGTCACATCCACAGAAGAGAATTTGATCATTAGCATTTGCCAACATTCCTGCGAGGTGTGAATGGGGCCATTCTCCTCCAGATGGCAGACACGGGAGGGGACATGCCCAAGGAGGGAGATGCTTTGGATGTGCTTTTGCTTTTTTAAAAAATAGATTTTATTGATACATCAGAACAACAATAAAACTGGGGGGGGATAAATAACATAAAATTTTGACTTCCTTTGATGTGAATTGATCTCTCCTAGTTAATGACAAGAAAATTTCTGGGTGCAGATATTTTCTGCAGATATTTTCTTAAAGGGACAGCATGAGGTGGGTTGGGGGCTAGCTTTTTATTACAGGGTGTAGGTATCAGAAATATAGAATGCCACCCACAGACTGCAGGTATAATATTTCATGCTGTCAATACTGTATGTACAGTGTAGGTGCAGCCACACACACACAATATTTCTGGATTGTAGCTTTGAACCAGCACTTGGTCTGCCTTATGAAATCAAACAGGGTGGGGCAGCCATGCTCCCCATCATATAGAGATTTTCAGCTGTTTTATACATTCCCCACTCCTGGCAGAGTAAAAAACATTCCTACTGCACTTTAGAAGTAACAGTACCGACTTCCGGGTTGGCGCCATCGCCGAATGGCGGGCTCCCTCCGTGCTCCGGAGGGAGCCGGCTCGGCAGGGGTCGGGGTCTACCGCGCCGGCGACGCGGGGACCCTCAAAAGCCATGGGCACGGAGCCCCATGGACATGGTGACTCGGCTGGCACCTTTGCGCCCCTCCCCGGCCCGCGAAAGAGCCTTTTTAAAGGCTAAGGAACGGGCGCCTGGGGGGGGTGGTGCTTTGAGTCCGCCGCTTCCCCTGCCGAGCGAAGCCGCATGCCATTCGGTGGAGAGCGCTAGCTTCTTCTATTGAAAATTTGGATCCAAAAGAAAAACCCGTGAGTAATTGGACTATGGATTAAAAAGAGGGATAAATTTTTTAAAATTTGATGCGAACGGGGGAGGTGGAAAAAGGAAGTCAGCCCCCCCTTTATTGTAGAAAAGACAAAACAAAGGACTTGACAACTAAGATTGAGTGTAACCCTATCTTGATGAACTAACAACTTCGCGAGGGAAAATTATAAGTTTGAGCTGGAGGAGAAAAGGAGAATTTGTATTAAAAAGCAACCCCCCCCCCCCCCGGAATCCCTGGAGCGATCTGTGAGAATACCTGGAGAAGAGTAATGGAGGTTTTGACAGCTGTCAAAGAGCTGTCAAAACGGAAGAACAAAATAGAGACGGTGTTTTGAGGACTTTGCCAGTTACATTTGGATATAAATTGGATACAAATTGTTTCAAATAAGGATTAACAAGCTATTTGGACTGGTGGATGTGATCTGGAAGGGAACTCAGTTACTGTAATCCATCTAGAGGAGCTGAGGGATATTGCATGTGTTTTTGCTAGGAAACTTGAACAGTTGAACAGAACTTTCAACCTCCTGGGAAACTGCAGAAATGGAACATTATTTTGTCTACAGAGGTCTACATACTACAAGAAACAATGGATTTATCTGTTGGAAAATGAAAGGGACATGACGTAATGTTTTGCTCCTGAATAACAAGCCTCTGCAGAGGAATTAGAAGCTTTTGGAAAAAGAACCCTTCTGCGGGAGAACAGGGAAACAAAAAGGTGGAGAGTGATCGACAAGAATAAGAAAACAATAAGAACTGGACAAAACTGGTAGTGGGGACATTTGGGATATCCAGATTTGACAAGCTTATGGAAATAAAATTGGAGTTTTTACTCCTGGATACAAAAATCTGGATAGAAGAAATGAGCCCCTTTTTGAGATAGACTCCTTCTAAGATTGGACACTTGTGATTAAAAATGACTGGTAAAGAATCAGAGAGATATGGGTTTAGTGAAATGTGGGAACACCAGGAAGATATTAGAATTGGAGGGATATAAGGAACGCAACAGGGAAAGAGGGGAGGGAAATTTGGAATCCAAAGGCTGTAAAATTATTTTTTCTTTTTTTTTTTGTATTTTCTTTTCATCTGCACTATATCTGAAAAGGGGGAACTCGTGGAAGGGAAGACAGATCTTAGGGGATGGGAATTTGAAAAAACTGGGTTATTGACGATGAGTGTAATTTGGGGATAAGAACTTGTTGAATTTAATTGTTTATTTAGAAGATGTGGAACACAAGAGGGGGGGAGGGGGAAGTCCTGGTTATTGGAAGAAGTGTATAAATTGGATTTAATTTGTTTTAATTTGGAAAATCTTAATAAAAATTATTTTTTAAAAAATAGAAGTAACAGTACCTATTTTTCCCTGCACAGATTCAGTTGAGAGTGGTCACTTCAGAACTTACCACCTGGTGCTTGAAAGGATGAACTTAAACTAGGGTGGTTAAGCAATTTTGCTTGAATAATCTCAGTGTTAAACTTTGTTCCTTTTTACCTCCCCGCTTCCCTTGATTTCTGGGGTGGTTGTGGCGCACCAGTTACAATCGGCTTAAATTGCATGCTACTGAATACTACCTCCCCATGTGATTTCAGGTGACCATGTGGTAAGTTTTTAAGCAGCTACCATATAGTTTCTGGACACTGGAATCCATCTAGATCAGGGTGCTAATGTGAACTAAAACTCCCATCATCCCTGACCATTCACCACCATGGCTGGGCCTCCCAAATACTAGAGTCCACAACAACTGGAGGGTGTCCTGCTGACTACCAGGACCTAGATATTATATCCATGTAGGACAAAGATTTGCATGAAGCAGTCTTTAGTTTTCATAACTTGTCATGTTAATGGTATAATACAGGGGTCTGCAACCCGCGGCTCCGGAGCCGCATGTGGCTCTTTTACACCTTTGCCGTGGCTCCGGGGCGGATACTAGCGAGGGGAGGAGGCGCATTGTGCACCCCTACACTCCCCACTGTGGCGGGCGCTGTACTGGCTGTGACGTTGCATGGGGGCGGTGCGTGCGTTAGTCATGCACCGTCCTGACGTCACCTTCCCGCCCGCTGTCAGATCGCGGCTCCAGAGATATATTTGTTTTAAATGTCTAAATGGTTTTGCGGCTCCCAGCTTTTTTTTCCTTCGGAAACGGGTCCAAGTGGCTCTTTTTGTCTTAAAGGTTGCAGACCCCTGGTATAGTAAGTAATAAGTCTAGTAAATTACAGAAAACAAAAGTGCTTGCTGCCCTCTGTGGGGGTCAATAGTTGTGGTTCAGCTAAGCTAGCCCCACACAGATTTAAATATATCTATGTAAAGAGACAGAACTCACACATGTAATACACATTGATATTGCACACAACATCTCAGACAGGATAGCAATGCTTTTTCTTGGGCCTCAGTAGTTTCAAATAAAGGTACTTGGTAATTCACTGATGCCTGTGTAAATACAATAGAATTGTAGAGTTGGAAGGGACCCTGAGGGTCATTTTGTCTAGATTCCTGCAATGCAGGAATCTCATCTAAAGTATCCATAACAGATGGCCGTCCAACCTTGGCTTAAAAATCTCCAAGGAAGGAGAGCCCACTGCCTTCCGAAGGAGTTCGTTCCACCGTTGAACAGCTCTTGCTGTCAGAAAGTTTTTCCTGATGTTTAGTCAGAATCTTTTTTCTTGTAACTTGAAGCCATTGCTTTGGGTCCCAGCCTCTGGAGCAGGAGGAAACAAGCTTGCTCCATCTGCCATGTGGCAGCCCTTTAGATAACTTTGATCGAACCAATTAAGCTTTCATCAGGCAATAAAGGTAGTAGCTACAACCTACTCAGATAAAACCATGTACTAGATCACAACATAAAGGAGACTTCATGTGATTGCAGGGTGCAGCCAAGTTCTCCAAGGGAACCACTAATACACACTCAATTTCAGTTCCTTATATTGAGCTCAGCAGCTGTTATTTCAGAGGCATTTAGTAGTGCTTTTTAAACTGAACGTTACGCCGTGTGCTGAATGTGCGTTCTTCACTGCAGAGAATTTAACAGGCTCTCTTTCTTTTCTTAGTCTTGGTTTTATGTAACGTATGCTTGAAAACTGATCTGTAGATTAGCCCTCTCTTTTTTTGTCTTTTGTCTTTGTTAATCCGATAGGTTTTCTCCGATCACAATTGATGGGATGACGAGCCTTGTAGGAATGAACATCCCTGGCCATACTGGGACTGGGTGGTGCATCTTTGTCTACAACTTGTCCCCTGACTCCGACGAAAGTGTCTTGTGGCAGCTCTTTGGCCCCTTTGGGGCAGTCAATAACGTCAAGGTGATTCGCGACTTCAACACCAACAAGTGCAAGGGATTTGGCTTTGTCACCATGACCAACTACGATGAAGCTGCCATGGCAATTGCCAGCCTTAACGGATATCGCTTAGGAGACAGAGTATTGCAAGTTTCCTTTAAAACCAATAAAACCCATAAATCCTGAATTTCATATCCTTAATAATTATTATAAATATATATATATATAAATATATATACGAACAAACAAACAAAAAACTTTCAAGGCTTATACTCAACCATGGACTTTTATAAGCCAGTGTTGCCTAAGTATTAAAACGTTGATATCCTGTGAACAGGAAAGGATTTTATAATGCTTAGAAAAAAAAAACAAAAAACCTTTGATGCATTGAATGTTCTTTCATAGCTGTCGTTGTTGAATATAATATACATAGATAACAATGTGCAGGGATTTTTACCCGGCCAGCTAGTTTTACTACCTTCCTTGAAGGTGGGTCTTTTTAAGATGACCATTCACTCATTTGAAAAATAAATAAATAAATGAAAAAAATCTAAAACCATTTTTACAGACTAATGGGATTAGCAGATTTTGCTCTCTTTTTTTCCAAAATGTTTGATCCAATCAGATTGGTAAACCCCCAACATAAATTAAAGAGGAACAATAAAAATTGCAAAATGAAAAAAATGAGAAACATAATTTTGCAACTTTTTTATTTTTCCTTTTTTATTTTATATCATGTGAACTAAACAGTCTTCTGTTAGGGATAGGGTAAAAGGGGGGGATACCTGATGACATAACAGTTTAAATAACATTAACAATGTTGCCAAAGAGGTGGTCTCTTTGCTGAAAATGGGTTTCAAGAAAAATCTATTTTTATAAAATATAAAGAATTTTTACAAGAGAATCTGGATTTGAGAAAAAATATTTTGACTGGCTAATTTAGGGGAAATTGACAACTTTGTCATGTTCATACTGCACTGGTAACTTTTTAGAGATCAAGATGTGTGTTTTAAACTGGATTAAGTAGATTGTTTTTTGAAGGATGGGCTACAAACAGATGATCTTCGTATCTTTTCATAGCATGTAATAAAAATATTAAATACAGAACGGGAGAGTGTTCTTCCCAGGCACACAGTTACCCACAGTCAAAACCCAAAAGCAAGGAGATGAGTTGCAGGATGGTTTTTCTTTAAGTCATCAGTATGGGATATCAGCAGAACAAAAGTTTTGGAAAAAAATTAATTTGAATCAAAAAGTTCCTTTCTTTGAGCAGTAGGTGCTACAAAATTATTTACATATCTTAGTATCATAGTTAAATGTAATGTGTTTAGAGGGGGGAAAAGTACATTTGCTTTAAATTTGTTAAGAATTTTCAGATTCACTTTCTAGCCCATACTGATATAAATTGGGCTGTGTTGGCACATTTGAAACACTCTTTACGTTGCTTGAAACACTTATTTATTTAATTGCTGATGTGACGCATATGCCAAAATCAAATATTGCTAGTTTGGCTAGTCTACTTATTTGTTTACTTAAACTATGGGAAGAAGCATATTATTGTGTCATTTTGTTGTGTGTGTATGTGTATATATAATATAAATATATATATATATATATATATAAAGAAGTTATTTTTTTCCTTTTGGTTAACTTATTCTAAGTTGTAACACTTTGCTAGTTTCGTTTGTATATGTCTTAAAATGTTTTCTTAATGATACTTAAGTGGCAAGAGGTATCAAGGTAACCTGTGTAGAAATATTGTTTGATATATTGTCATGTTTGTCGTGAATATTTTATTTTTTTCTTACTGCACAGTAGAAAACAACAACAACTGGGTCTTTATTTTAATGTAATTCAGATTGGGGAAAACAGAGCTAAGGGAACAAAATGACTGAGGGAGTCCTCTCCCATGTTCAGTGCACTGATCCTTTTCGTATGTTTGTGCTTTGTATGGTTATATATTTAAAAGGAAAAAAAAGGTCATGCTCTTCCCTGAGTACTAGAAACAGTTACTCGCTATGCATAATCTAGTTGATAGTTAAATTTGCTATTGCTTTTCTTGTCTTGTTATATACAATTTTTTCAATACCAGTTTAGTCTTAATGGTAATAAAACGTTATGGTTCTTTATAACTTGTGCTTATTTTGTGCATTCCCCCCCCCCCCGCCCCATGCTTATACCCACTAACTGCATGTAAACCACATACTGGTTTTATTTCATTTATTTATTTTCCACACTGAAGCAGCAAACATTTTGTAGTACAAGAATAATTCAACAGCAAAGGCTGTGCATCCTAAATGTCATCAGTTCATTTACATTTTGAAATGATTTTAAATTTCAAACAAAACAAAACAAAAAAAAACAGAAAATGCCCTCATTCAATGTTTGGGGAAAACCTTTCTACACCATCTGCTGTGAATGAGCGCAGTTTGCTGGGAAAGTTTTGATGCAATTTCTAAGCATTAGTGGGGAAGGCATGTCAGAATCTTTTCTCTACAATGTGTTTTACTATCTGAAATTTAAAATAAAAAAATATTTCTTAGGACCAGGCAGTTGTATATTTTAGTTATAATGTATTACTTCATGTTTAACTTGCTAGTTTAGATCATTTCTGAGGGAAAGTATTGTAAATGTTTTTTTTCATAACCTTGTTGTGTTTGAATTATTTGTATTTAAATTGTCCAGACAATAAATGAAAGTGTGTAGAATGGCTATGGACTTGCCATATTTTAAAAAGTGTTCAGCTGTTTTCATAACCACAGCTTCATCCATATATCTTAATAGTTTTTAATCCTGTAGATCCCATTTTTAAAATTCTGGTTTCATCTTTCCAGCCCTTATATCTTTTCCATGCATGCAGTTAACAATGCACTTACTAGGGGTGTATGCAGGCACCAAGATTTGCCTTGAATCTGTCTGTTTCTGTACTTGCTCTGCTTCAATCTGTGTTTTGAGTCCCAAACCATTCTGTATAAAACAAAGTTGTGTGTTTTCCCATTAACTGTAATGCAAGAATCTAAAAACATCTAAACAAATTTACCATTTTTTAAAAAAAAAGTGAATGAAATTTACAGGTACAGGGAAGTCTCTCAAGAGTGGCCTTAGCCTCCCAAATTGTAGACAAATAGTTCCAGGGATGTTTTTATAGGAATTAAAAGAGAGCCGGTTTCCTACATAATGCCCAAGTCTCTCTTCCTCATCTAGAATGTATACATTTTTGTCTCATAATTATAAGCTGCCAACCAAAACCAGATTCTCTTTGGGATAAGGTGGAACAGTGTCAGTTCCTCAGGAGCTGTGATGATGTAGCTGTAAGTCTTTATTGTCTGAGTGATGCTTCTATGGGTCATAACCATAGAAGCCCTAGCAGTGAAAGGCATTTCTCATGGCTTTTGTTAATGATTAACTACATTGCTAGTGCAGAATAGAAAAATACTACTTCCTACTTAGTAATCACAGTTTTGGAGAGAGTGCCGCTGAATAATCCAGTCAGAAGAAACAAATATACTGTGTGGCAGCTGGAAAATAAAATGTGGGAGGGACAACAGTGAAAATGGAATCATAGCAACCAAATCTTGTTCCTAACCTTTAAGTGTTTGTAGGGATCAGCGAGTATCCATGATCCACTTGGGCCTCTTGAATGGATTCTTCCCCACCTCACTGGTTTTCCTGCAGTTCTCTCTTTTAATCAAAGCTGAACAGAATACAGGCTGAGCCCCTTATGATTATTACCTCCTTTGTATATATCCTGACAATGAGAAACCACAACATAAATCTGATAACTGACTGACTGACTAACTAGGAACAACAACTTGGGAGTCGTAGTGGATAGCTCAATGAAGATGTTGCTGATAACAATTTCACAGGATTTAGTAAACCTGGCGATTTGAATGGCATCAGAGAACTCACTTAAGTGATCAACCAACCTATAATCATAGCACCTTAAATGGCCTGGAATTAGAATTTCAAGAGTGAATCAGTCTCTAAGCTTAGTGAGAGAATCAAAACAAAATAAAAAAATTCTTTCCAGTAGCACCTTAGAGACCAACTAAGTTTGTTATTGGTATGAGCTTTTGTGTGTATGCACACTTCTTCAGATAGAATCAAGAAAGAATTCTTCAGAAAGAATCAAGAGCACTTGGTAACATTTAGACTTTTGACTCACCTGCCTTGTATCCTTGATTAAGTGGCCATACACACAAGACGCATTGGCTCTAGTATACAGAAACTGGTAAAGGGATCTAGAAAACAAACAAGCCAAAGCAGGTTGAATCTGGAACACCTGGAACTCCTGTTTCAAATGATGTAGTCATCTTAACCGTCCAGTGATAATCTCTAACCTGTGTAAAGAAGCAATGAATCACTTCAAATAGCATGAAATAGTTTAAATGACCAGTTGGCCATCCATTTTGAATCCCCAAGTTTTTGTATATTTTGTAAGCATCTGGAGTCCAGAGAGAAGTCGCTCTGTTCAGCATCTCTGCTACAGTACTGTCTTCAGCAACCTTTGTTTGCTTCTAATGTGCATAAATAATTGGACGCTGTGGCTGCATGAAATCAGTTCATTTCCCTCATACTTCTAAACCCTACTGGAACTTGCATAGCAGTAGTGTCTGCTGAATTATGATCCTCTAGGTTGTCCTAGATTTCTGCACTTTCCCATGTATACCTTTAAAGTAGAGATGAGGAACCTGTGGCCCTCAAAGTATGCTTGGGCTCCCACTTCTATCAGCTGACCAACTGTTGGGGGCGACTGAAGTTGGATTCTAGCAACATGGAGTATCACAGGTTCCCCTTTGCTTTAAAGAGTAGCACAATATTTTGACATTCATTTGCAGTTTAAACAGATTTCTCCATTTTGTTTATAGCCCGGACAGCCTCCTAGAGGTTTATATGAATCTCATAAATACAAAAATTTGCTCCACATTTATCTTTTCTTCAGGTTCTGTTGCTAATTGGAAATACATAAAACTGCAGCACTGCTCTTCATGTCCAAGCTTTGGAATAATATATCAGCTATCTGCTTGATGGTGTGCAGTTCTACAGGACTTTTACTAATAACAAATATTTCTTTTTTGCAAGAGATTAACAATGGTGACAATAATTAGTTTCATGCTGTGGGATGAGTTTTTGCAGCTTACAGCCGTCTTAAATAAATTTGAGTATTCATTTTAACATTGCAAGATCATCAAGTTTCTTTATGTGTGCATTGTAGATCACTGATCAAATGATGATTGTGGATTATGTGTGGAAGGAGGTTGCTTGTATTCCAGGGAGAGTGGAATATAGAAACTCTTTATCCATGTATTTTATGGGTTCTAATTAGTGGAAACATGTCCACCAGAGGTTGGGAACTGCAATATTGTCCCCAAATGTTGATCTTTTTTCCTTATGAAGAAGACATAACTGTGTGCCCTCTGGACTATGACTACTGGAATCCCCAATTCTAGTCAGCTTTGTCTCATTCTCCAATCTTTTAAAAAAAGAATTGCTGCAATAGTTGCTCAGAGACATAGATACCTTTCACTGAAGACAGCCTCCTGAGGGGACATCAAATCTGGCTAGTCTCATGAAAACTCACTGTTTCCTGTTGACCCTCAGTGTCTAGAAGTTTCCAGCATTAGATATAGAAATGTGACAGAGAACAGGTACCCATCGCTATTCTCTTTTACTTCCCAACCTTGCTTAACTTCCAGTCTAATCAGTGCTGCTTGGTGGTCCCAGTTTCCATTGCATCGGAACAGATCTAGGTATTGCTCTCTGATGACTACTATGACTGAGCTGTCAAGAATTCATGTAGGCAGACTCCTTTGTGATAACTAGCCTACTCTAGACTTCCCCTCCGCTGGATTTCTGTTGATACCTGCTCGTGTTACAGCCTGGTGCTGACACTTTCCTTAGGTAAGGAGACTGATTTTAATTGTGATGATGCATAGGTATGTTCATAGTTCAATAACAACATCTGCATGACCACAGAGCTCTAGAAAATGGATACTGTTAACTTGTCAGATATTTCATCCTGACACTTGTATTTGATACACAGCTTCAGTTGCACTACCAGAAAAAAAATAGTTTGGATATGGGCATCCTTCCAACAACTTCTGCAGTGAATATAAGAGTACTTCACATCCACCAGTTTTTTCTGCAATCAGCTCTTCCCTGTCTTCATTCAGTGCTTCCTGCCTACCCGTTTCATCTGATGGCCCTGATGTCAGTTTTTGGTGCTTTATTTCTGACATAAATTGCTACATTTATAATAAATATTTGCAGTAATGTGAGTGCCTATAATTTACTTCAGCTATTAGAGCAGGATTGTCCAAAATGTATATTTAATATGAAGCTCTGCACCCAGGGGTGCGTGTGTGTGTGTATTTCCCAAGAATGGTTAGCCAAGATTACTATAGTCCCATCTTGAGCATGAGGATATCTTGCTAATGTTTAAGGATGAGGAGAGATTGGAATGGGTGATGAAAACTAAATCCTGCTACTTTTTCATGTTCCTAAACTTTTTCTGAGATTCGGCATTTGTCACTATTGTAGGCAATACATTTGGCTAGATGAGTTGCCTGTTTGCCTAATAGTATGGTGGTGCTTTAACCACGTATTTGGTATTGACCGTTTCCAAACATTTTCAAGCACACTTAAGTTCTCTGTAAAAAGCAAGAAGTTATCTTTTTACATTTTCATTTCTTATTTCAAAGAACTCTGTAGGATATGGAAGCTTGTGGAAAACAAGCATTCTGAGAGCTCCATTGTACTGCATATAATTGAACACTGATTGATTTCCTTAGCAACCTTCTGCATAGCAACATCTGGAAAAACTAATACTCCAGCCAAAAATATGACACTTATTTACAAGTGAATTTCAAATTTACAACAGCAGTAGCATTTCAGTCTAGAAGACATGGCTGCATTTACTGACTAATTAAAGGAAATACTCAAAACACCAAATCTTGTGTTGTGTACATCCTTAAAACCCACAAGCATGAATTAGCTTTTAACAAATAATACAATTCTGATTTTAAGTCTCAGTATGAAGCACTTAATTAATTTTGTAGGATAAGGAATCTGTCGCAAATATACAGCACTTCACCCACTCAACACCATCTGCTGTGGAGAATTAAATGTACAACTCGCAAATGAAATCCTACAGAGCTGGTGCAAAAAGGTCTTTGCTTGAATTTAAACAAGGCTGTGGAAACCAGCAAACACATTGCAAAAGATCATGAAAACAACAACAAATGTGTCCATCAGTGAGTCATTCTCACAGTGGTTTTTCATATACTGGTTCTGTTGCAAGAACATTTGCACTTGATGCTAATTTTCCATATGCAAAATTCTTGCTTCAGCTTCTGATTGTACTGCCTTGCTTTTGCCAAAGCTTTCAAACATATTAAGTCTATGATTAGCCCAGCAATGTAAGCAAGAGTTAAGAAAGTAATAAAGTTATTTACCATAAAACCAAGTTGTCATTTTTAAACCATTCTTCTGAGTGTTACCTGGGTATTATTTCATTTCCGTACCTGTGCCTATTAGATCAATTTAAGCTGGATTAGACATTATCAATGAAACATCTTGTCAAATTTTAAAGTTGAGATTGTCCATTTGAAAATTTGGCAGATGTGGAAATTGTAAATCCTGTCTCACAAATCTGTTCAGAGTTCTTCAATAGTGTCAGCAAGCAGACGTGATCCAGCTGGCATAGTACACTAGGACTTTCAAAAAGCTTTTGACTAGGTACCTCCCCAAAGACTCCCAAGTAAGTTAAGGAATAAGAGGAGAGGTCATCTTGTGGATCAGGAACCGGTTAAGTAAACAGGAAGCGGGGAATAGGAATGAATGGACAATTCTTCCAACAAGGATGTAGAAAGGGGATTCTTCCAAGGTAAGTATTAAGACCTGTGATTTTTAACTTTTTCATAAAATGTTCAGGGTGGCTTAAACAAGAGTTTGTGAAGAGCTCCAAATGGGCTTCTCCAAACTGGGCAGTAAAATGGCAAGTGCAATTAAATGTAAACTTAATTTCACATCTACATTCATGGGGTCTGAACTGGTGGTGACTGACTAGGAACAACAACTTGGAGTCGTAGTGGATAGCTCCATGAAGATGTTGCTCCATGTGTGGCAGCTGTGGAAAAGCAAAATTCTGTGCTAGGGACCATTAGGAAAAGAGTTGAAAATAAGGCCGCCAATATAGTGCAATTATGCAAATCTATGGTGTGACTGCATTTGGAATACTATATGAACAGTTCTTGTCACCTCACCTCAAAAAGGATATTGTAGGGTTGGAAAGGGGTCAGAAAAGGGCTGCCAGAATGCTCATTGGGACCAGTGGCGGAGCATATCTAAATAGTGCCTGGGTTGGGAGGAGGAGCTTGCTGTGGCACCTGTGCAGGAGTGCCCCAGTCCAGGAGAGTGGGTGGCAGGCGCTCTCCGCCCCCAGGGAAGGAGGAGCCTCAGCCGGGCACACCACAGCCACACTCGAGTTGCAGCCAGGCGCGGCAGCTGGGTGTGCCAGGCATGGAAGGACACGCAGAGGGTGATCTTCACCCTCTGTGCTCTCCAGCCCCTGCTGCCAGCAGGGTGTGAGAGGGTCTCAAGGGTGTGCCTGGTTCATGCCTCCCCCCCCCCCCGATTTTCTACCCGGGGCCACAGCCCCCACGGCCCATCCCACACTATGCCACTAAATGGGACTGTTAGCAGTCTTTAGAGCTTTTAAGTTCAGAGAAAACGCAAGTAAGAGATGGTAAAAGTATAAATTATATATGGTATAGGGAAAGTAGATGGAGAGAATGCTTGTCTCCATCTGTTACAACACTAGAATTCATAGACCGCCAATGAAGCTGAATGTTGGGAGACTGTACAGGCAAAAGAAAGTACTTCCACACAATGCGTAGTTAAACTAGGGGCATAATGGTCACCAACTTGGATGGCTTTACAAGAGGATTAGACAAATGGATGGAGCATAGCGCTACCAATGGCTACTAACCCTGATTCCACAGTAGAAGGCAGGGTGCTTCTGAATATTTCCACCCACTCCATTTTCTGTTCCTTCCAAACAGTCTGCATTCTTTGCCCATTTGGTATGATCAGTCCAGTTTGCACTATTTGGTGGAATTCCCTCCTAGATCTGCAGGTCTGCAAACATTGTGGTCTCCCCAGGCCTGCTTGTTTCCTATTTTGCATGGAGAGTACCATTTTGGCTGCATAAGTACAGGTAATAGGAGAAATATGGGTATTGCTGCTCAGACTGCCCTTGGATGGGCTCAGTTTGCAAGGGGAAATTGCCCTCAACCTGCCTCCAATACTTTCCTCCCCCCCCCCCCGCCCTGCCTTGCCAAGGTCGGATTAACAGCAATAGTGGGGGAGGGCAATTTAGTTCTTGCAGGTAGGGTGTGTTATTTTAAAGGGTGGGACCTTTTTTTGCAAATTTCAGTGAGGCGGTCTTCAAAATATGTTTCTGGGTGTGATGAAGTCACATTTGCTTTTTTTGTGATTGGACATTTATCTTGGTAAGTCTACATTGGATAAAAAAGCACATAAACTGCTTTGAGACAAGCAAAGAAGTTTAATTTTACCTTATGAAAACCTCAGGTAATGCTGAACAATAACAACAAATATTAATATACATAATATAACAGCAATTACCTGGAAATCATTTTTAATGATTTCTATGCAATTTTACAAGCAAAAGTAAATTATATCAACCAATATATGTTTCGGATTCCCAAATCATGTTACAACTTTTTAGCAGTCCTCATTTTCGGAATTTGAAAAGTTAAAAAATCCAACACACCCTTAAGCAGGGGCTCTTGTAACTCCATTCTACTGATCTCATGACTTGAAACTGCTTTAATTAACTGTTTTGATTATTATACTGTTTTAATGGAATTGTTTGTTGTACGTTTTAATTGTGGATGTTTATTTTAAAGCATCTCTGACCCACAGGCTTAATTGATCCTGTCAGACAATTTTGGCCCAGCCACACTTAATTGCCAGTATGGGGAAGCATAAAAGTGCCACTTGGCTGCGTTTGCAGGTACCACCAATCAGCTGTTTGGTGGTACCTGAAATGCCTCCTGCTCAGCAACAGTTGGCTGATCATTGGAGATGACCTTGGTCTAGGAACATTTGCACAGGTATCAAAAAAGTGTCTTCATTGTATTCCTAAGGCCAAGACAAGTTATATGAATAATGGTGATAGGAAGGCATGGTGTAGTTCAGCCTTTGCCAATCTGGTGCCCTCCTGATGTTTTGGACTACAACTCCCATCATCCCTAGCAACACGTGCCTTGCTTGCTCTGTTGGTCACTCATTTGCCTCCTCTGGACCAGAACGCAGGCAGCCATGTTGTAAAGGATCAGACCCTGGACAGGGTTCTTGTGCTGGCCCTCAGTCAGGAACCTGGGTCTCAACCTGTGCCCAACCACACCAGCCCATGGCACTGCACCATGGACTGCTCATAAATGTTAATAAAGATACACTAACCTCTGCTGAGTTCACATTCTGTTTCAGTAATGTAAGCATTGATGTAAATAATACTGGATGTACATACATCTTACAGTTGTATGGTTACTACTCTGCTGATTTTTAAACTAGTTTGAAAGATTCTTTTGCCCCCCTAGACAGTCTTTACTGCAGCTCTCCCTCAGAGCTAGTCAATGGGAATTTTAAATATTTGCCAACGTTTTAATGAATTCTCATTTTCAGTGGTCCTCCTGAGAGAGAGAAGAACCATAGATTATCCAAGTGTTTTGAGTTTCCACCCCTCACCCCCTGGGCATTCAAATGAATGTGGTTGCAACAAGCATAAGTTTGAGCTTGCAAAACTGTTCCTTTTCATTATTAGAAATAAAATGTTCTTGTGCTATATATTAAACTGCATTTATATGCAGATGCAAATTCTTTCAGCGTAATTAAAAGCACAGGAGAGGCAGGACTTTTCATAACGGAAATGCTGACAGATTCCTTCAAATGGTGTAGAGGGATTTCTGCTGCTCTTTTGACCAGATAAACCAAACAGGTAATTCAATGTGATGTGCCAGCCATGAACTTGCTCCATTTAGTTTTAGGCGCTTAGGGAAGTTAAATATAAAGCAGTGCAAAACTACACTGGCTTCAGGGTTCTATGGTTACACAAGCACTGGGGGTGAAGCTTTTAAGTTTAGCTTTTATTTTTCTCAAGGGCAATTGTTTCCCAAGTGAGATAGGCTTCCTCGAAGAAATGCAACTCCTTACTCTGCCGGTTTGGACCAGAAAACAGTGGAACTATAAGTCAATGCATTTCAGAGCTAAACCTCAATCACTGCTTGCCAATAGTGGTAGCCAACAGTCCCAAAGATGACAGAGAGACAGGGAACAGCAGGCCTGCTTTTCTTCATCCTTTCTGTTTTGATCTTGTCCCCTGACTGCGAAAAAAGGTGACTATTTCCAGCAATCCACCTTCATTTTAGTTTCCTATGCATGCCACACCTCATTTTTAGCCACAGCGTAGCAAACCAAATGAATTAAAATAACCACTATCATAAAAGTCTTAGAGCAACACAGAGACAACTGCTGTGCTCCACAGACACAAACATGAAAACATCCAGCCAGACTAGTAGCCTCCACAGTGCAATAGGTAAGGCTACAAGCTCAGAACAATTAAAATTTCTTGTGGAGCCTAAGAGTTCTATTCTCCACATTTTTAAGAAGGTTGCTGTAAAAACACCTGCTTTAGAAATATTTGTCTTCTGCGAAGACACTTCCATTAGAACTGATTTAGTTATTTTGATTCTGTTATCATCCCTGAACATGCCTTTTAGACTGGTTAAAGAACATAGGATTCTGTCTCGAATATTCCTAGACTTTGCCATGTACTTTTACTTTTGCTTTTCTGCATTTGAGATAAATGATGGGAAGTGTGACTAGTACCTGCAAATACATGTCCACATACACCACAAACTGAAGCATGGATGGGGGAGAGAGCCTAAACAACAACAGTGGTGAGCAGCCCAGAGCTGACAACATGGACAGAGTCTGTAGCATTTTTAACTCAACTAATTTCTTTAAAAGGGGGGAAAAACTTAACTCCCAACATACCAAAAAAATAATAAATCTGAAGCTACCCCAAATCAAACATGTTAATTAAAACTGAGTTTAACAGCATGCCTAAACTGAAATGCTTTACAAATAACAGGCAATAACTTTCACAGATCTCAGCAGGTAATCTGTTTTGCATAGTGGCGGAACAATAGAGAAGTCCATATCTCAAGTCCCTGCCAACCTGCCCCTTTTTATTTGCTGCCCTCTTCCCATATTTTAAAGGTTAGGTGACCGAAGTAACATTGAGGAATGGCCAGATGGAAAAGGGCAATCCCTAGGGTACATGAGACTCAGATTGTTTAAAGTTGACATGGGGAACCTTTGGCCCACCAGATGTCACTGAAATACAGCTCTCCCCTGATGTTGGCCATGCTTGCTGAGACTGATGGGAGTTGTAGTTCAGCAGCATTTGGAGGGCCCAAGTGTCCAACACCTTGTTTAAAGCTGTTTAAAAGAAACCTTTGGCAGTGACTACTGTTAAAGGAGTGGGACAAACAGCTTTGTGAGGTGGTAAGTTCTCAGATGAAGATATTCAAGCAACAGATGATCTCCCAATATCTCTCCTAACTCTATAATACTATGAATAACCAGAATTGGCAACAGAGGTGGCCAGGGTCACTGTTTTCAAATTGTGTGGATATGACGATGCGTTCCTGCTCCTATCAGGAGGAGAGGCAGATAGCCCACACAGACTGAATCTATGGGCTGTGTGTCATGTGGTTTGGCTTGGACATGTCAGCAATCTTTTCTTTAGGGGGGAAATTGCAATCAGATCCAGGAAGGGTTGAAGCCGAATGGTAGAGTACATGGGTTTCCCCCCCCCCCCTGCCCTGAGTTCCAGATTCAGTAGCCTAAGACTTTATACAGTTTCCACAATCTCTGGTAGGAAGGCTGGGAAAGACCCCTGCTTGAGACCTTGGAGAGCTTCTGCCAATCCAAGCAGACAGTATGGAACAATAATAGAGCAGGCAAGAAGGAACAATAATAGGTATTTATGTGGCATGCAGTTAGACGGCCTCTCGCTGTTCTAAGAGTTTCGTAGACATTTTGAGACTTGCTTACGGTTGTCTGGAATTGTTTCTTCTTCATTGCTCTTGGTGACCGGAGTAACATTGGGGGATGGCCACCAAGTATTCTAGCACAAAAGGCACAGTCACAGTGACAGTCCGGCAGCTTATGAAATGCTAAAAATGCCCCAGAAAAACAGTGAAGTATGAATTCTATGGTTTTCTCATTCCCCACCCCCACCCCCTTAAGCTCTGAAGGAGAGAATTACTATCTTCTGAGATGGATAGCATCATTAATCAGAATCAGACAGTTCAGTTTCTTGCACAATGCCAAATCATCCTGGACTTATATTTGCTCTGACTGCACAGGAAATAAATATAGTCAAGCAACTGTTTGATTAGGAATGCGGACAGATGAGGGGGTGGAAAAATATTAAAGGGGAAATTTTTGAGGTATAAACAGAATTCCAGCTAAAGATTACTTCTCTAACATTATTATAAATAAGATTATGGGGGTTATGCATGTGTATGTATGTGTATGTTTTTATAAGCTTAGCAAAAGGACATCATAAAATGAAATTATGTGTTTCAAAAATTTTAGATTCTAATACAAGTTGTAGCCAGTTTGAAAGTATGTATGGAAATATGGTTTAATTTCTTAGATATCCCAAGACAGGCATAATTCTAAACACTTCATGATCTCACCTGTTTTAGTTTCAAAAATGAATGGTGTGGGTGACTATTTAAGACAGCTTCAAAATAAATGCAAAGCAGCAATAAACAGAACACCTCACAAAAATAGTAAGCAAATGCATAAACCTTTTTCCATGTAGGATTAACTAATGCTTCTCTATTCCTCCTATACTCTTAACATCATCTGTGTTCTCTGGCTTATATATGGGATTTAAATTGCATATTGTAAACTGCCTTGAGTGGAAATAGGAGGTGCAATTTAAAAAACTCAATAAATGTGTACTGTGTTTTCTCACTAGATTCTTAAAGAATCTTAAAGTCTTAGACCTAGTTTTCAACTCAACAGCCTTCTGTCCTTCCACTCTGGTCAAAAATATCTGCTAAGGGCTCATCCACACTTCCTCTTGTCCCACTGCTTCCGCCCAGGGAAAACTGCTCTTTAACACTCAATAGGAGCAAACAGTAATACAGGTTTTTTCCAGATTCACATTTGCTCCAATTTAGCACTAAAGAGTGGGTTCTCCATGGCAAAGGAACAGGCAAGGGAAAAATCACTCAGACCTGTGCCTAGAAACTGTGGGTCAAGCAGAAAACCACTTGGACCCATGCTTTCTAGGCATGGGACAAGTATTGATGAGTTCTTACTCTAAGTTGGCCTCTATACAGGGCCATTGTGCTGATTTAGCTAGTGCTGAGAGATTGGAGCTGTTGAAATAGTACTAGCTCTCCAGCACCATTATGAAGAAGAATAGTATCCATCTCAAACTAAGCCACTTAAGCAAATGAAGATTGACGTCAACAAGTCCATTGCCCTAGAATAATCGCAGAGCCTCTTCACATATTCAAAAGTTAGCAGGTTCACTGTGTGAACTATCTTGTAACACATGAGAAGATTTCTTGCTGCTTTTCCTCCATGTTTACGCAATGTGTACACACTACACAGGACTGCAGTGGAACTCATGCAGGTACACACGATATACAATTGGAAAAAGAAAAATATGTTTACTAGGTCACACAGTAGAGGATACATGCATAGCACAAGTGATAGAACCAAAGTATCAAATGTGAAGAGCTTTTGCAGGATTATTTCTGGGGGAAGGCTGGCAGTGTTTCTCACACGGGTCCCCAGCTGTTGTTGGACATCATCCCTGCCACTGGTCCTGCTAGCTAGGGATGGTGGGGGTTGTAGTGCAATGGCAACTGGGGACCCACATTCAAGAAGCACTGTGAGACATGAAAGCTAAGCCTATATGGGACAACATAATCTTATGGGCATTCATAGAATCATAGATTTGTCGAGTTGGAAGGGGCCACAAGGATTATAATCCAACCCCTGCAATACAGGAATCTTTCATCCAGTGTGGGGCTTGAACCAAAGACCCTGAAGAGTATCGTGCTCTACCAAATGAGAGCATTCCCAGGATGAGTGGATTCCTTACTTGGGTAGTCCCTTTAGCTTCAGTCAAACTATTCTGAAGTTGTTATTAAAAAAAAAAAAAAGGATAGTGAAATTTACTGAGAGCAGCTAGAGCCTATTCTTAGTATCAAAACCTTATGACACCCTTCAGTTGGTTTAATCACAATGGTGTGGCATGAACATTGCCATTCAAGTATCAAGCATGTCGGAAGAGTGCTGTTAGTTCAAAGGTTAGAGAGTTCCAGTATATTTTCAAGCGGACATGATAAAACAACCAAATGACTGATTCTAAAGTTATGGTCAAAGCAACAGCTGCCAGTGTGGGGTACTAGGACATACACTGTTATGCTTCAAATGTTGTAAAGAATTACTTTTACTGAAATTTTTATTGCCCCCCCCTTTTTGTGAGCCACCCCAAGGTCTTATTACAATCAAGTGGTAGATAAATCTTGTAAAATAAATAGACAGAGAAATCAAACTAGGATACACAAGTCAATAAGAACCTGACATTGTGCACTGACAATGAAGTTCATTGTCCTCAAACTGATGGAGATCACAAAAGTTGTCTTCAAACTGGTGGAGCATTGGCTCCTTCAAGTTGTTACCTGATGCCAGACATAGCTTCCTGAGGGTGGAGCGGTGATGTAGGGCCAGTATGGTAACCTCTAAGCAGGTGGGTCCTTGTTGCCTGCTGAAAGGGAGAGGTGGTGGGGAGGTTGGCTCAGTGCAAGGAGTGTCTGATTGCCTCTGCTGCCACATTTGCACCACGGTGGCCTCTCTGCATTGCCTGATGTCTCCCTGCTCTCCTGGTAAGTAACCCACCTGCCAGGAAGTTAGCATAGTAGTTCCACCTCATCCAGCAAGCTGCTGCTGCTGAAACATTTTTTATGCATAGAGAAGTATCAGAAGACAATTGAAATACAAAAAAAGGAGAGCTTGTTGTGCTGTGAACACACTGCCAGCTTTGCCTCGAGCATCTGTGCTGCTATCAGAGGTCAGAATCATTGGGCACCTACCGAGGCCCAGTCCACAGCAGGGCAGCCAACTTCTGGACTGCTGCCCCTGATACTGCAGCCAGTTTGTCAGCCTTTCTCTGAGGGAGGGAGCAACAGTGACATCAAGGAGAAGCAGCTTCTACTTGCCTTGCCCTTTGAATGCTGGTGCAAATTGGGCCCTTTGGGAGAGGACAAACAAATGAGCAGTTGTCACTGTGACAAACAAGAAAGGGACCTACTGAGGACATATTGACAAAGGACTCCCCCAAACCTGTCTAGTGTATCAGCCAGTCAAATACTATGTCATTTTTGCCCCACCCATCTCCTACTGCTGTCCACCTCCTCATCCAGCTGGGAAATAAAGCAATTAGGGGACAAAGATGGGAGTAGTGCAGCCTCCTGCAGTCAGAGGCATTCAGCTGACGGGTGCCCTGCTACCCAGATGGAGGGTGATACCAGTAGCAGCAACTGGGTAAAAGAGTGAGTGAGGAGTGCCAATGGCAAGTTTGTTTGATTCTCTGGGTTGCTAGAGATGGATATTAATGCTAAAGAGAGATCTCACAGCATGTTTACAACACTGTGAGCTTCTTTTTTACATGACAAATGTTTTCCACCTTAAACTTAGAAGATTCATACTGAACCATATTGTCTGATGCATGGGCCTTGAAAGAATCTTGAAATATATTGGAAATGCATTCTATTTGGGGAGGGCACTATGCTTCCCTGACTCTGAGAATTAATATTATGGAACAGTTCATTTGCTTAACCCATCCAGTCTTTTTTCCCTTAATTAATTGTTCACGGTAATCCTTTGTCCTCCAGCATCGTATATGTTGCCAGGAGCACACTATAATGTTGAGCTACTGATGGCAGCAGGAGGATCCTGCCTCTTATCCACAGCTGCATCATAATTCTTTATGATACACAATTAATCTTCTGCATAATTGGCTCAAAGCTGCTTGTCCCATGTAAAACCCATCCAGCCAGTCTCTGAATTTCTGGTGTCCCGAAATGTTCACAAACATTTTAACTGCTAAGGGGAAAGGTTCCATCACAGAACATCAGCAAGCAGAACAGATTCTATGAAGGAAGGAATTTCCAGTTCCTTTGGAAATTATGAAGCAAACAATGTATATCAGTTTGGCTGGCAAAACTGGACGCAGAAGACTGGCAATTCATTGTAGGGGAAAATGTGGGGACACAGGCAGGATGCAGAAATGTGTGGAAACACATACCTGGAAAGCTTGGAGGAAGGTACCTGAGGAGCAAGGGCCCAGATCACCCCATAGATCAATAAAATGAGACAAACATAGACATTTGAATTTTGAAGCAGGAACCAAATGGGAGAATCAATGGAGAAGGAATGAAGAAATAGTGAGGAGGAGGCAGGGAATTGTAGGAAGGATGAGTTGTTGAAAATGTTGTGTAGGAGGAACAATTCCACACAGTGCTTAGAAACAGAGATAGATGTGCTTTTTGACTGAAGCAGAGCAGATAAATCACACAGATTCATAGGTCTGGAACACGGGGGGAAAAGAGACCAAAGGAAGGATGAATTTGGTTCCTTGATTTGAAATGACTAGTCAAATAATCTGGTTGCAGATTTGAGTATATGTATGGTGATTTACTTTTTAAAGGGCAAAATTTTCAGAGTATTGCAGGAAAGAGCTCTAAATTTTTGAGCTCCATCTGTAACCTAGGGTGGATCTAGACACATCAAAGAAGCATTCCAGTTAAACGCGTTGCAAACTTTGTATGAGAAATCGGGTTAGCAAAAACGGAACTCCAAAGCACCATCTGGTGTCACAGTGTTAGAATGCATAAACAAGACATATCAAGCACTTTTTCTTTACCAATGTAGCTGAGTCCCTAGAATGCATATTAATCTGGAGTTTATGAACTAGCAAAGTTCTAAAAGGCATTTGTGTCAGCATAACACTTATAGATACCAGGCTGCCAGCTTACTTGGGAATCTGAAGAAACCATTGGCTGTGAAAAGCACTTGTTACTGATCTTTAACTTAGTAAGATTTAAAAGTGTCTAAATATACAGCTAGTTGCTGAGTTATTAATAGTGGGACTTTCACATTCATTACTGCTATTCCTCACTTTTTGGAGTGTCTAATTAAAGGAGTGATAGAGGAATTGTCATTTGCTGTTAAAACACTGCTGGCTGAGAGGTGTGAAAGTAAAGACTCTTTTCAAACATTTGAAACCCTAATGGATTATGTCTATCAGAAATCTCAAATGCAAATGGAATTACCACTAGTCTTCAGTCATGGCAAACAAAATTAGACTGAATGGAAATTAGGCACTGCAGAATCTACATAGGAATTTTCTCAGAAATGCCACAAAATATATCAATCTAAAAAGCCAAAGCAGCATTTTTCTGGGAAACAGATGCTTTTCTCCGACTTCAGCTAATTTTAAAATATGGAGAGGTTGTTTTTAATTTCAGAGATGGATTCAGACCTTCCAGTTTCAATGTGTACTTGGCAAAAAAAAAAAAAAAAATCGAGATTTTTTTTTTTTTAATCTCTACTGGGATTCTGTACAACTGTGCATTGCAGAAAGGATGCGGGTCATTGCTCCCTGCTGATTTTATCTTCCCCACAGTGAACATGCAGAATCAGCAAGCTCCTGCCTTCCTTGTGCATGTTTATGCATTGGTCAGGACCAGGTGTCATAGCTGCACGTACACATACCGGAAGCCAGGAGATGGGGGAGTTGTGGAGGGCTTCTTTGTTTGGTTTTTTTAATGTGGCTGAGTGCAGGAGAGAGCCTGCTGATTCTGTATGTTCACTGCTGTGGAGGGGTGGGGGGGAATCAATATGAGAGCTGAGAACGGGTGCAATGGTGTACTGCAAAGTGTAACGTTAAGCTGTTTCTGGATGGAAACAGAGCTGATTTATTCTTAATGACTTCACTTTGCTGACCATCAGGTTTTTGTTTCATTATTCAAAGGCAAACACTGAGCAAGCATTTTCTGAAAGTGCCAAGCACTCTAGAGCAGGAACAAGCAAGCACACTGTGTGTCCTTCGGATGTTTGGTTTATTTATTACACACAATTTGAGGGAACTGTTTGCTCTTGAAATGCATCCGGAGCAGAGCTTTTTTAACAGGCCTCTCCCCACCAAGTTTTGTGCAACTGCTCTTTTTTCTTATAGGCATTTCAAATTTACACAATATCTACAGCGAGATACAAAGAGCTTATTTTAGGCGCAAAAAAAGCTTGTGTTTCTGAAACTTTCTCTTACATACACACACACACAAACACATGTGTCAATTACTTGTAAAATTCTCCTAAGTTTCAACAGCAAATTGACTTGCAGCATGAGGCTCCGTGGTTCAAGATACTCAAATCCAAAGTGCCCTCACATGGGATTCAGGCTCTCATCTCTTAGTATGAGGTGCCATGCATCAAGATCTACCCACCTGTTTCTCAGCCTTTCAGAAATGTGTGTTCTGTCAGGCCAACCTAACCAGATATTTGGAGGGGGGCGGGTCTCTTCTGCCCCACTGCTGCAGGCAGAAATGGGCAAGGCTTTTTGCTGCCTGAAGTGAAGGATAGTCAGTACCCCCTGCCACCACCACATTCTACATATAGAAGGCAACTGGATTGGCAGCTGGATCCTATTTTAACATGTGCAGCAGGACAGTGCCCTCCCCAACACCTGAAGGCAGCAAGGTAGCTGCAGCTTCAGTGGTGCAGAGCAGGCCCCATGGCACACACAGCTCTCTATCCTCCCAACACTTGCTTTGCTCACTGCTTCACCTGACACCTGCTTGCTGCCTACTCAAACACGTTGTGTGAGCAGAGTGGAACATGCACACACACGTCGGCTGCTGGAGTGTGTGACCAGAGTTGGCAGGCTCTCTGCCTGCTCACTCGGTCAGGATTTAGGAGCCTTTCAAAGTATGTAACACACTGGGAGAAGGCAACATGGTAAGGTAACCTGCAAGCCAAATCCAGCAACAAGCATCACTGCCTCTGGGGCTCAGGACCATAGGATTGGCCCAGTGAAGGCATTCTGGAGGACAAGGTCATAATTTGTCCACTTATTCATAAAATTGTTTTATTTTTAAAGCACTGCCAGCTAACATAGTTTCCTGAAAGGTGACACTTGCAGCTGAGATACACTCTACATTCCATTTTCACAAACCCCCAAATTCACCATTATATAGAACATTGAAGACAATGGCATTGAAGACAAAGATTTATGTACGACACAGCTTTTCTGTAATTCAAACTCAGATTTCCCAACTGGATTAATTTACGGTGCTGCTATTAGTGTCACTTTTAACTAAGTATGAGCAGAGCAGGATCTTGGGTAATTGAAACTGCATGAGGAAGTTTTATAACTTTGAAAGTGAGATGACACTTTCCTATTATAATATATTTCTGGATGTAGCTTGTGCCCATTAAGATTGATTATGCTAAAATTGCTCCATCAAAATCTGCACAAGTCCTTTTGGAGGCAGCACTAGACACATACTGAATAAAGAATTGTTTTCAGGGAATTATAGATTTGGAAGGGACCAAAAGACAGACTAGACTTGCTTAGAGCAACCCTCCACCACCAATCAAGCAGAATAACCAGACTATTTGTAGATAATCTAACATCTACAAATGATAAGAGTTCTCCTTGCAAAGTTTAGGAATCCATTAGAGAGATGAGGAGCTCACATGTTGGCAATTCCTGCCAACTATGAGCCCAATCATAACTATATTTACATATGTTATAAAAACATGCATGCTTCACACATTGAGCAAAAACTGAAGAGTGCCCAGAAATGTCACTTAGATCAGAATACAGCTGTGAGGTTACAAACTGAGACCAGAAGCATGAAGCATTTAAACCCAGGGCTTAAATAACGGCACTGGTTGTCTGTCAATATAAAGGGGATGTGTAAGTCAGACAATGCAGGTGTTGAGTCAATATTGTAGTTATGCCATTAAATGTTGTGCAGAAACAACAGCAACAACTAACCCCATGTGGTTTCTTTGAGATGTCACTACTGCTCCATTATAATTATGAAGAAGCACCCAATTAGGTCAGGCCTTCAATAAACGTAACATTTCTTAAATATGCCATATGTACATCTGCTTCCTAACAAAAACATGACCACCAAGTGGCTTGCAATCATAAAACCACACATGTAATCACATATGTAAAAAGACAATATCATTCACAGACACTGTTTATACTCTAGATACCCTATCCGGATTGATTAGTAGGCAAAGTTAAAGTTCCAAAGTGCACATTGAGCAGCGTCAACGTTAAGGTTCATAATTTGTATTTCAGTTACAACTATGTTTTGTCCTGTTAACATTTGATTTGACCCAGCTCTACAAAATTGAGCTGCGCAGACATTTTGGAGTTTCACTGGGGAGACCTGTGTTCAAATCCCTGCTAGGCCATAAGGCTCTCTGAAGGTTAACTGGGGCTGATCTCCATATCTCAGCCTAACAAGTCTGTTGTAAAGATAAATGGGGGGGGGGGGGGCAGTCTATGCTACTATGGATGCTTTGGGGAAAGGAAGAGATAAAAATATAACAAATCTATAAATACATTCCCTGTTTACCAAGCAAGCTTTCATACAGCCTATATTAAGCCACGGCATACAGAAATTTTAAACTGGGTCTGACTTTGGTGTATTTCCTTGCCTGAAGTAAAGCCCTTCCGCTGGATAGTTTTGGCCAGGTTGAGAAGCTACAACTCCCCTCAGCCCCAGTCAGCATGGCTAATGGCCAAAGGTGATGGGAACTATAGTACATTGGAAAACCAAAGATTCCCCACGCTTGGAGTAGGTCCTTGGGGCATGCAAAGATCAAGCACTAACTGTAATGCCAACATCCCTTCCCTCCCACCTGTTTTTATTTCACTTCACTTCCACTGGGAAATGCTGTCACCTTAGAAATAAATAAATCTATTTCTGCAAAAAACTCCAATGTGAGCAGAGCAGCTCTCTTGCATTGTTCTCCACATGACTCCTTGTTTTAGTCAGTTATGGCTGTATATACTCTCATTTTCTCTGATTCCGGAAGCTGTTATGTATTTAGGTGGAAAATCTGTCAGCCCATGCTCCTAATAAGAAACGTACACATAGACATGAGCAGGACAGTGGGTGAAAACACTGACCATTAAAATGTAGTTAAAATGTTAGTTAATCTGATTTACAGAGCTCTGCAAAATGATTTTGTATGATTTCCCTCAGCTTAACATTGTAGCATTAATATTTCATTGCCTAGAATTCACTATGATTGTAGTCCTGTTACTGTCTTGCTCAATTTATTGCTTGGGAAAGTTATTTTTAATCTCTTGCAGGAACTAAAAATGCACACTTAGGAAAAGCCCTCCCATTTGGAACTGGCTTGATACATTTCTGATTAAAGCCATGTGAAGATGGATCCTGAAGCACTGTTTATTGGAACAAAATTATACACTAATTTTCTGCTGCAGCTGAAACTCTATGCATGACGATATTAGATCACACAATTAGTTTTAATAGACGGCATGGCTGGGGGGTGAGAAATATGCCACGGATGGCGGATATGATGTGTAGAGCCATACTAAGTGAGCTTGCTTGAGGCAACTTGCTGACATGGTTACATTGGGTGGTGTCATGGACCGGCTGGGCAGAAGAATGGTGGGAGGCACCAGCTGGGGAATGCTGAAGAGAAGAAGACTCAAGAGCCCAGGGACTGGTGGTAGGATGACAATGAGTTTTAGAGGGAATGACCGCTCACCCCATGAAATGGGGGGGCCTTTTGCGTGGTCATGCACAGCCCCCCAGATCCCAGTGCAGCTCCCAGTAGTTCAGGCTGGCTTCACCCTCCCCAGGCTGAATATCTGGAGGTCTCCGCCTACCTCAGCCAATCGCCCAATCCCGCCTGGGAGGCGTTGCCAGGGGATCGGCCAGGTAAGGGGAGGGACCGCCCTGCCCACACAACAAAAGGTGAATCTTACCAGAGGCAACAGGGTTTAGTGAGCAGGGAGAATCTGTGGCAGAGATCAGAAGTGGAAGCAGAAGAGAATGGAGGCCAAGAAGCAGAGATGAGTCAAGCTAGTGAAGAAGCAAGGGTGTCTCCGCCTTCCTGCTGCAACAAGCTCCCCACTCTTCTGGTCTCCCAGGACCAGGAGAGGTATGAAGTGGTAAGAGCAAAGGCAGACACGATGATGTAGTCTCTGATTGCGCTGGGGAAAACCCATTAGAGGAGGAGATTTAGGTAGCTGTAGGAAGGCGGTCTCCACAACTTGCCTCACAGAGGCAAGACCTCTTGAAGAAGAGTTGCTGTGTTCATTAGGCCTGGCACTCCCAAGCAGATCCTGTTTCTTCTAATAAAGAGTTAACTTCACTTACTCCATATGATTTATTGCTAGTTCACTCCTGGCAGGTGGCCAGATGCTGTTTGACTCCGACTCCCATCTAGCTAACGTGGCCAGTGGCCAGGGATGGTGGTGTGTGCGGTCCAACATCTGAGGACCAACGGTTGGGGCAGACTGGTCTAAAGGATTTATCTTATTATGGGAAATTAGCAAAGGAGCTAGAAGACAGGCACTCCTGGGTTTTATCATGTTTTCTGTTTTGTGGTGGTCCACCATGCTAAATGAGAGTTCAAATCACATGTCAGTCAACAACAAAGATCACCCTGTCACAATCAGGCTCTCCTTTTTTTACTTCTGGCAATCATAAACTGTACACGATTGCCTATGCTCTTCTTGTGTGGCTCTCTCTGCCTTTGACAACTGCAGAATAAGGAGATGGAGATAAGCTTTCCTCATATAAGGGGGAAAAGGTGGAAACCCTAATTGCAGCATGCACTTGCACAGCAATTGTTAACCAACATGTCTGTTGTGTCTTAGTGGTGAGGAGAAATTGGAGCTGCGTACAGCTGAGGGTGCAGGGGGCAATTACTTGAGATGCAATCGAGGCCAGGTGCACCAAACGGAGTTAATCACTGAACTCAGGTAGATATTTGAATCCTAAATTGGTAGAATGCCAAAATATCATCAATCAATGCTACAACACTGGCAAAATACCATGATTAACCTAGGAATATGAAAATCCTTTAATTGACATACATGAAAAGAATTTGCAAGAAAGGATCAGCCTCCTTGCACACTTTAATTGCTCAGATTGTGTGAACAAAAGATGGCTAATGATGATTAAATCACATTCAAGGGTATACTAATCCAAGATAAACAGTCTTGACAACATGCACCCGAGATAGCTCATTTGATAGGCCATTGGCAGTAACTTCTATGATTTTTGCATATTTTTAACCAACTAATTCACCTAATCCACTCTGTTAATAATGGATTCCTGGGGGGGGGGGGGAGCCATGTTGGCTCTCTGGAGAGTATACACAATAGAGTTTTTTCCTATACTGAGAAAGGGGAAGAGTGAATGGATTGTAAATCTTTGTGCTATTTATTGTTCTGCCAATATGTATCACAGCAATATTGTAATATATGCAGGCACACTTATGGATTTTATTTATGTTCAAAGAAGTCAGTTACTTGCACTTGCTGAGACTCGATAGTCTCATTTTACCATTGGGTCTGCTGAAAATCTCTGGAGAATTAAAATTCTCATTAAGTCCACGGGAAAGCAGAATTTAATCAAATGCATTCTAAAGCTCACTGTTAAAAAATATGCAACTATAAATTGAATTTCTGTTAGTAGCTGGCACAGCTCTTCAGCAACAGCTAAAGTCTTTTTTTATTTATTATACTATGAATGCAAAACAGATAAAATTAAATCCTACATCATCAGTAGCTCCAATCTCGATACATTACTTACTAGTGAAACTTTTCTGCAGTACCTACAAAAAAACACCATCATGTGTCATCTTTCCAAGCCTTAAGGAACATCCTAATCTGAAATTGAAAGATAAATATTGCAGTTATGAGTCTTTCTGTCATGACTCAAATAATTTTAAAATTGCTGAGATGTATTCCTCTAACAATGGTAAAATGGGTCTAATGCAGGATAAAATGGCAGTTTTAGTCTCAGTAATTTTGATAGCAGCTTGTAATTTTCATGTACTTGTTACATTTCTCAGATCGGCAAAGATTACAAGAGAACACTTTCTCATAAGGGAAAAAATATCCCATTTTACTGCTCATATTCTTTACACACAGTATACTTCAGCTTTGAGAACGATGAGGACTTTTTCGAGTGTGGTGTTTGATCCTATAAATATAACATTGGACCATTTGGCACTGGAACAGATTGCATGAAATTAAGATGTTGTTAGGAACCACCTGGCCAGTTCTAAACCAACCTGAACTGGGATTTTTTTGTTTACATTGGTAGTTTCTTAAAAAATCAGCCTTAGCGCTATTTACAATTTGTACGTAACTTAATTAAGTTCTGCAAATGAGCTCTGTATTGGAAAGTGACAATTCTGTTCTCCCGATTAATAGTGCTTACTGCGTTCCTTTGTACCAAGAGCTGCATTCTCCTCAGGATTCTGCATGGTAAATGTCACAATGATTCCTGTTTTGTCTCTCGCAGAGGTTATTTCAACTTTTACAGGTGAACAAAAAGATATGCAATACTTTTTTGCTTATTGAGAATGGGAAACCTGCACTTGGTGTACTTCTAGCTGTCACACCACTGTTAATAGCAGAAGAGCTTTGGAGAAGTGGCCTACTTCATATTAACCCTGATGGAACAATTGTCATTCTCAGGACTAGTTACTTGTGCAGTGATCCCAAGCAAAATTCCCAAGAAGTAGTAAGTGCTACTTGGTGGCCCCTCCCTTCCAAGCACATCTGTTCAGGGTTTGGGTCCACCACCCAACCCAAGGCCGGAATCATACAGCTCGTGGGGAAATACAGTTTGCTCCCTTTTCCAAAGAATGACACATTTTCAAATAACTAGGTGCCTTAAGCCTTGTTCAGATGTTTTTCCTTGTAAACAGCAGGAAAAGAACTCAAGAAGGTGCCAAAGTAAGTAGAAATACAGTGTAAAACCATTTCTCACACACGTTCAAGAACCGGGCTTACAACCAGGTAAACAGGTAGAGGATTGCAGCCCAAGATTCTAAGCGTTGTAGCAATAGCCAACAGCATATTCACATGTGGAGTTCACTCAGAAGCCCCTGTTTTCAATCTATTAGTGTTATAGTTCATTTCTTTTTCATATTAGCAAATCACCAGCTTACAAACTATTTAAAATTCAAAGTGGAGGAAGCTTAAAAAATACAACTGAAGTTTTTCGCTGCTTTGCATAAAACTTTGGAGACACTGAGAAAAGGCTATCCATGACCCTAATATATAAAGAGGATTATTAATGTCCCACATTTTTGGTTCCCTGCTATTAATTTAAGACCAGATCACTAGATTTGGTGCCCCAGTTAACAGGACCATGTTACTGAGATAATAGTGAATTATTTTTATCCTCCCTCCCCCCCCTTTATTTAAACTCTCTGAATGTGAAGCAATGGGGATAAACCCAACCATGCTGTCCTTACGGAGAGAATGAAACCATCACATAACAGCTCCTGCACATAGTTTTCTGTCAAATCTGTCCCTTGTTGCCATTGTAATAGTCATCGGCAGTGCAGTCCAGTAAACATTGCTCCCAAGTAACCTGAACAGAAATCGGGTAGAGAGATAGGTATAGGGTGTGTGTGTGTGTGTGTGTGTGTGTGTGTGTGTGTGTGTAGATGTGCATACCTTCCATGTGTCCCTATCTTCCAGAAGCCATCCTGATTTCTGATTTGATCCTGGAATGTCCTGCTTTTCCTTAGGATGTCCCTAATTTCATCGAGAAATATTGGAGGGTATGGAGTTATGCGACCCTTGAGCCAAGGAGATAAACAACTATACAACCTTTAGTAGACATCTGAAGGCAGCCCTGTATAGGGAAGCTTTTAGTGCTTAATGTTTTATTATGTTTTGATATATGCTGGAAGCTGCCCAGAGTAGCTGGAGCAACCCAGTTAGAAGGGCGGGGTGGTGGTGTTGTTGAATAGAATGTACCCATTTTCATCAGGAAAATGTTGGGTGGGTAGAGGCGAGTGCTGCAGAACATAACTTGCTTTCTATATTGCATCCTTGGTAATCTGTGTGGCCTCCTATGTAACAAACTGTGCTGTAGATAGTTACACTTCTTAGAAAGTTTATTTCCCATTTTGGGAAATATTTTGTTATTCTTTGTAAACAAATGTTAAATTCACTAAATTTACTAATCACAGCCCTTTATTGGGGAAATCTGGTAGTGTCAAAATTCTCTACTAAACAGAAAATAAGGACTAACTCACATATTTAATTCTAAGACTTACAGTGTATAGAGATGTCTGCTCAGAAGTAAGCCCCACTGAGTTCTGTTTGAGCTTACTCCTGGATGTGTATAGGATTGTAGTCTTATTTCTTTTGTCATCCTGGTCCAAATGTGGAAGCAATGGTTTGAATATCTCAGCATGGTCATGCAACACTGATTTATTGCAGTGCTAGACACAATATTTTTGAAGTGTTTGCACTATTAAGGGTTGGACTCAGGATGAAACATTCAGACAATTGCATTACTACCTCACCTTTAAATTCGGAGTTGACATAAAGAGTCACTTTAATTGCCAAATGGAAAACACGGCTCAAAAGTGGTTATATGAATGGCTCTCAGTGTTACAGAGACACTTTGTGTGCTAATTCAGGTGATGTTTTCAAGAATGTAGTGAAACAATTTGCTTGCATTATGTTCTATCAGGGCAGAAACCCATTTTAAAAAGCAAACAACACAGCACGGAAACTCTGAACTGTTGTCTGCCCACCTAATGAAGGAAACAAGTCTTTCGCACATGTAATTAGAATTAAAATGTCTGTGCCAACTTTCACAGTCTAGCCATTGCAGCTTGTCCTACCCCATCTTTCCTGTTTTAATGCTTTAAGAAATACATTTTAATCCCTAGAAATACATTTTAATCCCTAGCAATCAGAATATATGTCAAGAGAAGATATCATTGACCAGAATTCACACCTTAAGGAAATGTACTCTATGTTGGACTGAAGAGAGCATCCCCATTGTTCAACATAAATTATCATTCATGCATAGAATTTATTTTTAATTTAAAATCTAAAACAGTGAATAATTAAGTACCACAGAGAATACTAATATGCTGAACAAAGTGGTGCTAAATGGGACTTCTTCTGCAAGCTTTTGGTGAGCCTCTTCCCATTACTATAAAAAGAGGTTCTACCGGGTATTTGCATAGTACACTGGGTAAGCGGCATTAACACAAAATGAAGTGATTTTTATTTATTAATAGTTTTCCCTTCAAATCCAATAAGTTTCCTGAATTTGTGAAACATTAAAATGCAAAATGCACAAAACAAAAACAATATTAATGAAAACTTTGAATTATTAAAATGTACGGTCACTAATTATTGATCTGATGCTGTTCTATATAAAGGCAACATGCTTGACTGCACAGAAATATTTGAAGATCATTAATATACATGTGTTTATTTTGCTGAGCCTAAATTGGAAGTGGTAGATTATTCCTATTGTCTAACAAATTAGGAAGTGTGACAGTTACTGCCATGCAGGCATGATGTACAATTTCTTTCCCCATCTACTTATTAATTTCTGTCAAATTAAAACTAAAATACCATTGCAAACCTTGAAGAGCAATAATATGAAAACTAAATGTGAATAGCTATTAGGAAAACATACTACTTCTGATTGCTCCAGGCAAACACACACAGAGAGGAAAGGAGCAAGAAAGAAAACTAAACTCTGTATTTGTATAAGTAAAGGGGGGGTGCTCTTTGAGGAGCTGCTGCCAGATCAAACTTAAAACCTTGTCAAAACAATATTTATACTGTGGGGAAATTCTGAAATCTTAGTCCATCCTCCTCCCCTTTCAGGTTTCCCCTTAAAACAAAAACCAAAGTGAAATTCAGTTCACCATAGAATTGCCAATGCATGGTTTCACTCCGAGGACAGATTAATAATTTCTTATCTTGTTTCAGCTGAATTTCATGACCAAGATATCCTGTAATTTTACACCTCCTCATGATGACCTTTCTACTGTACTTATTTCACCAAATATCACTGGCAATATTCTTTCCATTCCAGCAACCTTCAGGATACATGGATCTCGATATTACTTTCGAACGGCTACACTATGAAGCCCTCCGTAAATAATTGATGACATGTAGCTCATTCATTGTGAAATTCTGAAGAGTCTTAATACTGGCAGAGAGCATTCATCTTTAATGCATTTTGTATAACTCAAAGTTAACCTTTAGAGAAGGTACATGCTTCCTTTCTATGAATCCCCAAATCAGCTTTTCTAATCTTACACTGGATAATCACATATATCTCTTAGAGCAATAGCTGAGTTCACGCTGTGAGTTTGACTTCCAAATATAAAGCGTTACAACAAAACGCATTTTTGGTGTAAGCTGAAAGAACCTGGCAACTGGCCCCAAAAATCCTTTGTTAACGCTTCAAGAATGTGTTTCTGCTACAGTGACATCGGCTAAGCTTTTATTCCCTGGGCAGCTCCATTCTTGGTCACTGTGAAGAGCAGTTTATTAGCAGGCATTTATCCTACAACCATCACAATATTTCACTAAATATCTGAATTGATAGAAATGCAATCAAACATTGCAGACTTACCCAGCCAATGACGTTATCAGGTCCTCATGACTGACCACTGAACAAACCAAACAAAATGGCTGAAGCATATCCATGGAAAGGCAAAATCTAGTTGACCTATACAGCTGTTCAATCAGGTCACGTGATTCCATATTAGCCAGAAATAAGTTAGAAAGATCTTAATTGTTGCAAACAGGCTTTGTGGACTGGTCAAAATACTGTTTGTAACACTCATCATTTGCAGCAATGTCACACAAACAAATCAAGAACAAAAATTGCATTGCTCCAGTAAGCATACATAGCTTACATAGCCACATGTATAACAGAAATATTTGCAGCATGTTATCAAGGAATTAAGCATTCAAAGGAAATTCTGGAAATCCATGTACTCATTTCACAGGCAGGAAACACTGGAGCTGAGAATTTCAAGTCTGAAGGACAATTGGTCAGTACTGAGGAACTCAAAACCTATGTAAAGAAGATCTCCCAGGGAACTGAACCAAGTTGCAAGCTTCAGGTCAAGCAATCCATGGTGAGAAGTCAAAGCCCATGCAAATATCTTATTCCTCTATTCATTCCCTCTTTCTCTCACACACATTACATGCAAACACACGCATCCCACTTCACACTTGCTCACGGTTGTGTCCCATTAACCATGGTTTGTCAGTTTGGACAACATGACAGGTGGTGGTTAAGCAAAAATGGGAGTAAAAACTTCTGAATGTCTTGTGGTATTGTTAGAAGCAGAGAAGAGTGTGGTGTTTGCCTCCTCGGATGGGTCATAAGGAAAGGGTTAAAATGGGTGTGATGTGATTGGCCAGTGAGAATGCAAGGGGGGGGGATAAAAGTTGAGTTGAGTTGAGTTGAGTTGAGTTGAGGTTTGGGAGTTGAAGAAGGAAGAGGGAGGTTTAGGTGTGGGTTGGTAGAGTTGTATTGTGAGGGAGTGAGAGGAATTGTTAGGTGGAGTCAGATAGATAGTTGGAATAATCAGTTTGGAGTTGTTAGGAACTATGATTAATTAACTGTCAAGAAAAACTAACTGAAACCATAAGCTTGTTCCTGCATTTAAAAATAAACTTGATTATTTGTTTATGTTAACAACTGACTGGACTCTGTGTGTCCCCATGAGATACGGGGTGGTGGCAGCGGAAAAAGTAATCACAGTGGCGGCACAGGGTCAATAGACCGTCAAACGTCCGGGGGCCTGTGTGTGATCGCCACAAAGAGTTTGAGACCTGTTGCAGCTTGTTCATGCCATGTTAATTTACCGTTTAGTGTGGTGTCTGAATGCACCCTTTTACACAGAGAGACAGACAGACATATGCCACACACATTTACTCTTGTATGTATACAGTGGTACCTCCAGTTACAAATGCCTCAGGTTACAAACTCCGCTAACCTGGAAGAGTTACCTCGAATTGAGAACTTTGCCCCAGGATGAGAAGGGAAATCGTGTGCCGGGGGCGCAGTGGCAGCAAGAGGCCCCATTAGTGAAAGCGTGCCTCTAGTTAAGAACAGTTTCAGGTTAAGAACAGACCTCCAGAACAAATTAAGTCTGTAACTAGAGGTACCACTGTATATACTTTGTCATGTGTGAGAAGGACAGTGGCTGGAGCAGAGCTGCCCTGTTTCCTCTGCTTTTCAGCAACTCACCACTTATCCTCTTGAAAGCCCCATATGAAACTCTATGCCAGTGCAGCACCAGTTCTACTTACCACCATTTGGGGGCATGCATATTGCTACCCCAAGAAGCATCAAGCCAGCCTAGAGACTTTTCATATTAGTAAGCAATGTCCTAAATTTCAGTTGGCTCACTTCATTGCACTTGCTCATCACATGTGTACTGAGAGTCTTTGTCTACCTTTGTCTGGTTTTATTGCAAATACATGCTATTATTTGACCACAAAGGGTATACTCTGCAGTTTAAAATAATAATCATGTAGTATAAAATAAATATGAATAATGGTAGTAAATGTCTGTAGGTAAAAATATTCCTGATCAATTGCCTATGCTTTTTTAAAGCTAGAGATGCAGGAAGTATAAACAAGGCACGAGTGAAAAAGCATGCTGCCTTATTAACATTTCCCCTAAGCAGGCACAAAACACTGCATCCGCTAATATTGTCTTCTAGACCTTGTTTTTTATATATTTTCTTTTATTTATTGAGACCACTTCTTAGTCATCTTTCCAATTGAGCGGGTGCAGTGTAGAAAAACAATTTAAAATCAAAAATTTGAGGACATTTGGCTCAAATTCCAGAATAGCTGTTGGGAGTATTGAGTGAAGGTGTGTGGCGGGTGGCTACATAGCAAAGTGTTTGCAGGATTTCTGTTCAATGAACAACAAGTTAATTAAACTTGCAAACATGCATTTTTAAACTTCTTTTATTGAGTGTCAAATGAAAGCTGGACGAACGCTGAAGCTATCTCAGCAAATGACAATGTAATCAATAGACTGCTTTATTTCTCCTCCCTTATTTACTGCAGCTTTTTCTCAGACAAAAGATTTCCAGAGCAGCTGACAAATATTAAAAAGAAACAAAGGAAAGAGATGGTAACAAATACCTAAGAAGCTGAGAAAAGGGCCTATGGTGATGATTTTAACACTTTATTCATTATTAACATTATTAATATTTGTAATTCCTCCAAAGATCTCAGGGTGGTTCCCAGCATTAAAATACAGAATAAAACCACAAAATATATAATAAAAACAAGGACAGAAATAAAACAAACGACTTCTCAGTAGTAGAGCGCAGCCTGTGGAATGCCCTCCCATCAGATGTCAAAGAGATAAACCACTATACAACTTTCAGAAGACATCTGAAGGTAGCCTTGTATCAGGACGTTTGTTATGTCTGGTGGTTCATTATGTTTTTTATAGTCTGTTGGAAGCCGCTTGGAGTGGCTGGGGCAGATGGGCAGGGTATAAGTAATAGAAAATAATCATTAATATTATTATCACACCTCCCACAAATATATTTATAAGGACATAGACTATTAATTAGCCCAAGGCCTGGTTGAAGAGTAATGTTTTTTTCCTGGTGCCTAAAGATGTATATTGAAGGTACCAGACAAACCTCCCTGGGGAGAGCATTCCACAACTGGGGAGCCACTGCAGAAAAAGCCCCCTCTCATGTTGCCACCCTCTGGACCTCTCGTGGAGGATGCATACAAAGAAGGACCTCAGATTGTGATTATAGGGTCTGGATCAGTTTATATGGGAATAGACGGTCATTGAGGTATAGTGGTCCTGAGCCATTTAAGGCTCTATAGGTCAGAAACAGCTCTTTGAATTGGGTCCAGAAAAAAATTTGGTTTAATATGTTCAAACCAAGTTGCCCAGCTGAGCAACCTGGCTGCCAAATTCTGCACCAGCTGAAGTTTCTGAACCATCTTCAGAGGCAGCTCTACATATAATGCATTGCAGTAATCTAATTTAGAGGTTAAGGGACGCGGGTGGCGCTGTGGCCTAAACCACTGAGCCTCTTGGGCTTGCCGATCAGAAGGTTGGCGGTTCGAATCCCCGAGATGGGGTGAGCTCCCGTTGCTCAGTCCCAGCTCCTGCCAACCTAGAAGTTTGAAAGCACATCAAAGTGCAAGTAGATAAGTAGGTACCGCTCCAGCGGGAATGTAAATGGTTTCGGTGTTCCGTTGCACCAGAAGCAGCTTAGTCATGCTGGCCACATGACCTGGAAAAACTGTCTGCAGACAAACACCGGCTCCCTTGGGTCCTTTACCTTTTACCTTGTTTAATTTAGAGGTTACCAGAGCATAGACAAAAGAAGTTAGGCCATCCTTATCCAGATGGGGCACAGCTGGGCCACCAGCCTAAGCTGGTGAAAGGCACTCTGCGCCACTGAGGCTACCTAAGCCTCAAACGACAACAAAAGATCCAGAAATACCCCATCAAGAGCAGGCGGCCTCCCAGGTCTCAAGCTATTTACAGCTTTAAAGGGCTATTTAGGGCTTTAACCAACATTTGCGTTCAAAAATGCAGTGGTAGCCAGTGTTTTAGTTTCAGGACTGATGAGATATGTTTCCTTCAACTGGTCCCAGTGTGTGATCTTGCCTCTGCACTTCGTCTCAATCAAGGGGTCTTCAAAGATAGCCCACAGACAATGCATTACAGTAATCTAAATTAAATTAAAATTAACTATTGCCAGAGCATGTGCCTTAGCATTCTCTATTCAGAAACTGTCTCAGGTGACTGATGCTAGTGAAGGTATATCATGCCATTGAAACCACTTGACTCCCCAGATAAGGCTAAATCAAAAGGACCCGCAATCCATGAGCTTCATCTTTGAGTCCTGCCTAGGATAGACTGAACACGTTTTCAAATCAGACAAACCACTCATTAACAATAGCTCAATCTTTTATAGTGCAAGCTTCAGTTCCTTGGTCCTGTTCCAGCCCATTACTGCTTCCAAACACAAACTTAGCATCTCACTTGAAGCAGACGAAAAGGAGAGATGGAACAGAGTAACATCTGTTTAACACTGCTTCACCTAAAATTCCCCAGATGACCTCATAGAGCCATTTCATGTAGACAGTAAAACAGCTTACAAGACAAAAGAGACTGATGGCACGCCAGAGCATAAGAGTCATGGGATCAAATCACTGAGCTAGTAGTCCTTATGGAAATGACTGTTTAGATAATAGTGTGGTGGCTGGAGCACAGTGTCCCCAATTCCCATCCTGGACAGTCCCCAACTTTGCTGATTGTGCAAGGTTTTAAATCACTCAGGGTGGCTCCCCACTTCAGAATTTGGCCTTGTGGAGAGCTCTAACCTGGAGAGTGACAACATAGCTTCTCCTCAGTGTTTGTTTGCACACAAGAAGACTGAATACCTACCAATGGGGGTTAGGTACCATACACATCTGAGTCACATGACCTCTGGCAGCATCGTTTACTTACTTTCTGGGCTGGCTGAAGTGCCCATTGGGAATGCAATTATCAAAGCACTCTGTCATGGTTGCAAACAGTTATTCAGTGTGTCCCCACAGACAGAAGGCATCAAAGGTCATACAAATTAAACTTCACTCTGTAGCATTAAGGGTATTGTTTTGTTTTGCTGAATGTTCTCTGGTGTTTTAGAGTATTTCTTACCTGCTACATCTTGTTAACTCCATGCCCAATGCACTACCACTATCTCCATGGAAAGGAGAGTATGCTCTTCAACTTGATAGGTCATCAGCAATTATCCAGGCTTGCTATGCTTATGTGCTAAACCTCAGTTCACTCTAGCTAGGCCTAACCACCACTATCCCTCTTCTGTGGGAGAGGGAGCAATGGTATGCCAGGCTAAAATTCATTCCAGTTACGCCAGACACCAGGCCCAGTTTTAGTCCTAGTGCAGTTTAAGGTAGAAGGAGAGCACTTTGCCATTTCTACAATATCCCAGAAGGAATCCCCTCCCCCCCCAAAAAAAATCAATAAGGTAAAAATAATTACAAACATTCAAAAAATGTTGCTGAAATTTAAAATGTCATATTCAATGACAGTTGTTGGGATGCAATGGGACTAGACTTGATTTTTACACCTCTTTCCCCCTGCCCTCTAAAAAGTACAACGTTCATTGAATTTTAAGAGGATAAAATTGCAGTATTTATTTATGGAATCTTATTCTGCCTTATCCCTGAAGTCTCGGGATATATAACATTAAGAACACAATCAAAATGCTAGTAGTAAGCTGTGGCAGTGGTGTATATATTTAAAAAATGTATAGCTTGTGTGGCTCCTTAGAGACAAATGTCATATTATAAGGCAGTAAGATTTCATACACGTTGAGTCTACTTCATTGGATGTCAGAAAATGGAGTTATAGCAACAAGGCTATAGAAACAGTCACTCGATTTCTGGTAAACAGATGAGGTAGGCTGCAGTCTGCTTGTGGGCTCCCCATAGGTATCTGGTTGGCCACTGTGGGGAAAAGATCCTGAATTGGATGGACCTTTGGTCTGATCCAGCAGAGCTGCTCTTGTGTTCTTATGTTCTAATTTAAAACAAAAACCTGAATTTCCCCCCTTACAATAAAAAAAATTAAGTCTCAAATGTGCCTCATGACTCACACATTCAGAACAAAAATCTTAAAATGCTGCTTAAAAAAAACAACTACTAGCACAATTCCCTTCTCATTATTGTTCATAAAGTGAATAAAATAATCTTATATCACTTAGGGGATATACTCTCCTATACCACAAAGTTAAACTGGTGTGTAGAACAATCCTGTCCAGGTTTACATGCCAACCAATTCCACTGTGTTCAGTGGGGCTTACTCCTTAATAAGAGCTGGTTTGCTTGATATAATAATGCAAACTATGGTTTACTGGTACCATGAGAAGAGCTTATTGCTGCTTTGTTCCTCTCTGGTCACTTTCACTCCTGCGCCACATTGAACTCAGTGTTGACTGAACCCAGGCTTGTGATTGAGGTCTCTTCTCATGTGCTGTGAGCTGTAGCCAAGGTTTGTTCTTGGCTACAGCTTGCAGTTAGTGAGAAGAGAGCTTAACCACAAGTCCCAGTTCAGAAGACATGCTAAGCCAACTTTTGCTCAGAAAAGCACAGTAGTAAAAAGAAGCAGGGAGGAGCAAAGGCTTCAGGTTCACATAATCTTATTAAGCCATCGTTTCACTCACCACACTGTGCAAACCAACTCCAAGAGTTTTTAAGACCAAAACCTTTATAACCATTCAAGTCACAGGCAACTCTGGGAACTGCAGGTCTACTCAGAAGCAAGTCCCATCAGGTTCACTGGGACTTACAAGCAAGTGTGTGTAGGACTGCTACCTTGCAGACATATACATCTATTATATTTCTTTCTGCATTGTCGAATTATAGAAGTCACTTCCTATTTTTGGAAATGCAATAAAATAGGAAATGGGTGGAACGTCATTCAATACTACACATGCATTGTATGTTCTTCTGGTAAAGCATTTGATTCTATTATCTGCATTAGGAGAAGATTAAAACTGCACTAATTTGTGACATGGGAGAGGTTCCCAGTAAAAGCTTCCATAATACATTTATGGCATATCTTCTACTCTCTCTAATGTGCCATCTAGCCATGAGACCCCATTAAGCCCTTGAAAGCTTAAATGCCCATGAATTTGATTAGAAGGGGAGAATCGTTTTAGTTTGTAACAAGAAAAGGGGTTTGTACATATGTCTCTTTAATAGGATTTTCTTTGGAACTAATCAGATAGCAACTTGTTATTAAAGGTTAAGATCATTTTTCCAAGAAGTATGTGTACTAACAGCATCTGAAATTTAAACGTCAGTTGCATCGTTCCATCCCCTGCTTTGATTTACACATGACTATATTAGATTTGCTGATGATATAATGAAATGACACTGCAGTGGCTAGAATGAAGGAGGGTGCAGCTGTTTTATTACAGAATATTCTTGGTGCCTTAAATGGACAGATTTAGACAGTCTAATGGACTGGAAACATTAGACAGGAAATTTTAAATACCTTTGTGGATCTCTTTCCTCTTTTTTTAAAAAAGCTGCTTTAGCATCAGCTCACCTGGTACTTATATTTTCTGTCTAGATTACAAATTTTCTATTCCTGCCAGTAAGAATCTTTAGGAGTTTGATTCCCATACACTATTTTGTGCTGAGCAAGTCTCCTTCATCGATTCAGGCCCTGTAACCATGGCCTCTTATGAACACTATTGACTGCAACAATCTCAGACTACCCAGCCAGGATTGCTTGTTATTATGAAGTGCAGTTGTTTCTTGTCAGCACTACACATCTTGAGCACGGACCCTCGCTCTGCTGCTGCGGCACCCTGTACCATTCAACCGTGAATTAACAAAGGTGACCTTGTGGCAGATAGGAACTGCAATACTTTTGATTTGAGTTGGTTTATTAAACTTGCATCATACCCTTTTGATATGATTGACTTGTAATAAGTACAAACCTTGCAAACTCATTAAGAGGGCCTTGGCTACACGAGTCCCTCAGCCACCCAGTGCTCCTACTGTGCCTTATTATGTCTTCTGCATCTATGCTTGCTTGCACGATTACCACACCTAAGATTCTGCCTGCCCTGTGTTTTTGTTTCTTCATTTTGCCAGTTTTGGCTAGACCACCTGTCTTTAGATGGGTTTGTGGCACCTTGCTCTGTTTTTGGCCTTTTCTATTGACACTTCTTTCAGCACTTGGTATTTGGTGGTGGTTTTGATAAGTGCATTTAGGCATGTGCATGAAGGAGTGCATTCTTCCCTTGCTATATGAGAACATGGAATAGCCCCTTGATGCCAAAATACTATGTGATATTTGAATATGTTTGTTACAATTGCTTTCTCTATACATGTGTTATGGTTAGAACATATCGGGCTTTTTCAGCTACTGCCATTATGGTTTTGATTACGGGGGCACCTTTGCTGGAGGAGGGGAAAGTCAGTTGGGGAGCATAAGATCTGAGAGCTGAGCTTATCAAACTATGTAAAAAGTTTGACCATCATATCAAGCTGGAATATCAATCTATCAGAGGTTACTAGAGAGAACTTCAAAACTACTATGCAGTGGAGAGTCTACGTAGTACCAATTTGCCATGAATTGTGCATTTGAATCCGCTTTGCTTATTTTTTTTCTGCTGCGGCAGTATTCACAATGATTCACTCATTGTTTCAGCCACTTAAATTATGCTGGTTATAACTATGCTTATCTCGTTTCAAAAACAGATGTAGCTTGCGCTTACTAAGAAAATTAATATCTACATCACACACCAAATGCTGCAAATCTACAAATCCATAAAAGCATAGGGTAGGATGAGGAAACAAATTCAGAACCATCTTGGGTGATTTAGGCTGCAATCCTATGCACGCTTACCTGGCGGCAACAACAGGTGTCAATCTGCATCATAATGCTTATCTGCATAGGGAATGTGAATTTCCTTTCAGGGGTCTTTGTTGTATGTAGCTAAAACTGGATTGAATCTCTCTACATTCTGATAGTAAGAGCTGTTTGGCAGTGGAACAGACTCCCACGAAAGGTGGTGGACTCTCCTTCCTTGGAGGTTTTTAACAGAGGTTGGGTGACCATCTGTCATGGATGCTTTAGCTGAGATTCCTGCATTGCAGGGGGTTGGACAACATGACCCTTGGGGTCCCTTCCAACTCTATAATTCTGTGATTCCCCATGTATCCACAAATGACTATGTCCCTAGAAGCACTGTTATCTAAAATGTTATATTAATGTTTTAGATGTCCCAGCCATTTGGATGAATGAAATTGCACACTTTTATAATTGCCACAGTCAGAGATTACAGCTGGATTTTGTTGGTTTTGTTCCATAAACTAGCAGCAGAATGATCAGAATTCCCACATCTAATTGATGGAGAGGCTATGGACTCTGCATTGGTGTAAAGTGAAATTGTTAATGAGAAATTAGGGCTGCAGTCCTATATACACTTTCCTAGAAGTAAATCCAACTGAACTCACTTTGGCTTACTTCCAAGCAACCATGCATAGGATTGTACTGTTAGGGTATCTGTACTGAGGAAAAAAGATATATGAGCTATTAATACTGAAAAATTGTATTGTTTAATTAGCAAATGCTAATTGCACAATGGAATATTCAGTGCAAGAGCAAAATATCATGTGGTAAGAGAAGATAGCAAAGTATTCTTATGCTGAAAAGGTATGATAGACAAAAAACACAAAACATGATAAAAAGGGAAGCATGATTGTTCTTTCAAGCAGCAAAATGCTATTACCTGACAAAAATAAATGAAGGCTATTTTTCTTTCTACTCTGTATAAGGCATCTGTAATATGCTCTTGTTTCATTTCCTATTTGCATATGAGTTCAAAAAGAAATATATTATAATTTGGACAATTCAGCTGGATAAATCAAGAAATTCAGTGAAGTAGGGGGGAAATCTACTCAGAATGGATACACTCTTATAGGAAGGATGTGGAAGATGCACAAATAGCATAAGAAAAATACTACAGCAAAGAAGCAGAGTATAGTACACATTTCCTTGTTACCAAAATGGAATTCCAATAACTTTAGCAAACCATTTTTACAAGCAAGGATGTTGGACTCAAAGTGCCATGAGCCTCAGCCAACATGGCCAATGGTCAGGAGTGATGGGCAACGCCAGATTATCCATGGTGTAACTGGAGCAATTTCACAAGGACCCATGTCTACAAGGGGGCCTGGAACCTGAACTTTCTTTCTTCTCTTTTTTAAAAAGGAATTTAGCCCTGCTAGATGGCAAGTTTTGAATTAAAATGTTCAAGATGCCAATCTGACCAGAGATAAGATTTTTCTCAAGTCCAGGACACAAGTTTCATCTTACTCTGTGGTTTCATAAATTGGAATAGCCTATACCTCATAATTCAAGACACTGACTCTAATGGGTAGGTGAGGAGCAGAACTTAGACCAAGTGTCCATCTCCCACTTTTTGTGGGATATTTCCAGCCTCATATAACCAACATGCTTAACTCTAGTTAATGTATGATGGAGTTAAGACCATAGAGTAAACTGTCCTGCCAGGCTTAGCTAGGTCATACCCTCTCACCTTGGGAGGAAAGGTTGCTCCTGTACGGAAAAGCACATGAACTTGACCTTTGAAGAATTTGTAAGTAAACCATTTTTAACTTATCAAATGTGTGGTCTCTTTCTATGCTAAGGCTGGTGGGAAACTTTGGAAGCGATGTAGAAGGGGATATTTTAAAGGTCAAACAGCCTATATTTCCATGCTTTACTTTGCTGCATGTTTTGTGATTTTAAATCTCTGCTGGGGCTCTCTCACCAAAGTCCTTGCCCGAAATTCTCTTTTTCTTTTTTTAACCAAATACACAAAACCATCACTTTTTACCCTAAGAGAAAATGTATTTATTTTTCAAGTAACAAAAATGTCATGAGAAAGAAGACATGCCATTTTCTGTGCTATGTGCAAACAGAGGTATTGCCATTGGAAGAGTTCACTAGAGCTTAACCTGAAAGACAGGTACGTGTTATTAAAGCTGCTAGCTGATTATTCTTTTGTTGTTAGGCAAATCTGGGCCCTTCCCTAGAAAGCTGATTTGGCACACGCTTCGTCCAGGACACTCTGATGAAAAGAAAAGTCTAAAAGTGTGTAGTTACAGATAGGTAGCCGTGTTGGTCTGCCATAGTCAAAACAAAAAAATTCCTTCCAGTAGCACCTTAAAGACCAACTAAGTTAGTTCTTGGTATGAGCTTTCGTGTGCATGCAGTGTATCTGAAGAAGTGTGCATGCACACGAAAGCTCATACCAAGAACTAACTTAGTTGGTCTTTAAGGTGCTACTGGAAGAAATTTTTTTTGTTTTAAAAGTGTGTAGGTCTTTCCCAAGAGAATTGAACAAAACATATATCCAGAGACAATTGTGGCTTTCATAAAAGTTGCCAATTGACCACTGCATAGTCTCTTGCCTGTTTCTCAAATGGAATTGTATGACATGTTTAGAAGTTAATAAGGCTGTAGCAGTGGCGTAGCGTGGGGGGTGCAGGGGGGGCCGGCCACACCGGGCGCAACATCTGGGGGTTAGGGTTAGGGGGCGCAAATTACTTGCCTTGCCCCGGGTGCTGACAACCCACGCTACGCCACTGGGCTGTAGATCAGGGGTGGTGAATCTGTGGTCCTCCCATCAGTCCCAGGCACCATTGCTCAGAGATGATGGAAATGGGAGTTGAACAGCAACTGGAGCATCACAGGTTCTCCATTCTGAATGTAGAGGGTCAAATGTAGGAATTCTGAAATCTGTGACAGTTCTACAGCCTGCCATATGTTCAGCACCTGAGCCATAAAGCCTAATCCTAGGAACTATTCTGATGGGAATATTATTTAAGGATGCTAGCACTATCAAGAAAGCACAATTGTTTTCTCAAACTGGGACCGGCGTTCCATGTTAATGCTGTACAAAAGGTTTTCTACTTCTGCCGTGAACAAGCATGGGATCATAATCATCCTGTATGCAGTATCATACAAGTTCAGGGGCCAAGACTAGCAGCACAATCATGCATCACGGTTCCTCATCTGAAAAACTTTGTAATGGCAAACAAGCCATAAGAAAATACTTTAGCTTTAGCCAGTATAATGCATTTGTCGCATTCAGCTTGCTGCCTAAAATGCACAAGGTTCAGTTCCGGTTGTGTAACTGGCATTCACTAATCATCCCATTAGATTTGAAATATCACAGTAGCAATGCCACTGCCACTTATTACACAACTAGAATACATTATTTGTTATGAAAAACACAGTAAAAAGATGAAAAAGACACAGAGGACTTAATTAAAATGAATTCCACTCCAAAAACAAAACCCTCTAAATCATAATGAAATCCTGCTAGCTGTGAGGTGAATCCCACATGTAAGCTGCACCTTCGCTGAAATGTAGATACTTTGATAAGAATCGCAGTCCCAATATAGGTATGCTAATAATGCAACATATGGTGAAGTTTCACTGCAACTCATCACTGGGGTAAGTCTAAGGGGATGCACGCAGAAGCAAATGATCCAGTTTTATATACATGCTGATTGGATCTGAACTGGCTGAGATTCTCCAGGAGGAAAGAGGTATTAGGAGTATGTGAAGGACAGCTCATTGAAAACATCTACTCAGCATTCAATAGCAGGGATAAACAGAAGATAGAATGTTAAGGGAATATTAGGAAAGATACTGAAAAGAAAGCAGACATCATCATGGTGTTGGTGAACCCTTTTGCCCAGTGGGCCAGATTTCTCCAACCCTGCAGGTACACTCTGACAGGTGTGGGGGGAAACCACTATTCAGCCACCTGGTGGTGTCTCCAGAGTTGGATGTGGCATTTTAGATTGGCCCCCAATTTCTGGATCAAATTTCAGAAATCTTGATCTTCAGTCCACCCACTGACTTACATTGGGTAACCAAAATGGGCATAACATTTTATTTTTTTTTTACACATAGCTGCATGAAATTTGGAAGCTTGGTAGCCCATCATGAGGAGATTAACTCTGCCCAATTTCAGACAGATCTGATTCAGGCTTTATTGCGCTAGTTAACTTAAAAGTTTGCTTTATTTCTTAAAAAGTACAATTCAGAAGGCAGCAGCTGTATCTTGGGATAAAATAGCAAGTCATTTTCTCTCTCTCTTTAAACAGAAACCTACTAGTATGGGGACATTCTGGGAGCTTGGACAATCTTCTGGCTGCTTTCCATGTGGGGAGATCATTTATTTCCCTTAGCATATTACACTGGAAAAATTTCCCTACACTTCCTTTTACTTAAATTTCTCTTAACTGATAGCCCATATATGCAATGGATGTTAAAGTTAAGAGTGCAGTAAGAAAATATCAAGAGCACGGGCATTTTTCATGAGAGAGAAGAAAGGGGGAAATTACACCCCCTCCAAAGAGGAGATCATTCACAGAAACATGATTGGTCTAGGGCTTAGAACAAATGAAACAAGAAATTAGAATAGCTAGGAGATCCCAAGAAATATGAATGCTACACAACAAACAGCACTCTGGTACAATGTCAATTTTAGGGCCTTTCCACACTGACCACTAATTATGGTATAATTGCTTCTTTTTCTTTGGATTTTTTTTTGTCAAGATCAATTTAGGTCTATTAATTCCAGTTGGTAGAACTTTCTTGGATCCAACCCAAAAGTTATTTTCTACAATTGTTTTTCTGCAAACTCCACACAGTACCTCCTCAGAGCAAATTGATATTTAGACCTTTCATCCTGCTCTTAGTTGAGCAGGCAGAGAGCAAGCAGTCTCTTTCAAATGAGGCCCTGTCCCAGCAATACTCTTTCCTAAATGACTCTTCATCTGCAAAAATAAATAAATAATTGCTTTATTTTGGGAGCACGGTATTTTGTTTTGCAGTAGTCCTGGGGGCTATTTTCCCCCCAACTTGGACCAAAGAAACAGTATTTTGTGTACTTCCTAGGATGGACACATGCGTTATCTTTTAAGGACAAGAAACAGCACAGATATGCATATGCTAAAATATATGCACAGAAGCAACATTATATACTATAATTTAAATGTAAATACAGTATTTCTCCTCATAGTGGGGAAGACTTAGCTGTGTGCCTGCTCTGTTCTCCAGGTGCAACATGTTGATGGGGAACTTCAAGGCTGCTGCTGTCCTAAGTCCAACTTGTATTAGCCAGACGTTCAAATGGAAGACTCTATTCTACAAAGTAGGACACATGGCCAACCCATGTCTCCAGATTGGTGTCTTCCTTATTTTTCAAATTAGCTCAGACAATTTCCCTTTACTGTAGAACTGTGGCTTTTACATTCCTTTCTGCTGCCTCTCCACACTACCTCCACCTTGTCAAACAACCCACTTACTTTCCATGCTCAAATCCAAATGGGAAAATGATGTTTTCGTTAGTTGTGCTGGAGAGACTGTTGGACTGAGCCACACTGAAGTGCGACTTTGTCACTTTAATAAACCGCTTCCGTAAGAGAAATGTCCCTAGCATTCAAACACAACCCCTGAGAACTTCAATTATTTTATCTACCAATCATGAAGATTACTGACACCTTCCCAGGGGAAAGCTGTTTTAGATTAGCCAAATCAGATCCTGCCTTGCCCTCCTTTGAGATGGAGAATGGTTTAGCTGCTTATCCTTGGGAAATCTGTGTAATCCAAAAATTAATCTAGAAAGCCCTCCTCTCTTTGCAGTAAAACACCATTTTTAACAAACTGCTTTCTTTGCGCAAGCATCATTGTCTCAATGCCTTCCTCACCCCAGAGTAAAAGCAGCTCTAATTGTCCTAATAAAAGTACCTTAGCATCAAAAGGCAGCAACTGTCACAATATAATTTCTCGCCCAAATACAAGTTTGTCCAGGGACAGGAATGGCTGCTACTTTTCTAACTCATGAGAAAGGGAGTTAATTACTTACTACTAGTTAAACCAAAGCCCAGAGGAACTGATGAAACAGCTTTCTCTTAGATTCCCCCGCCCAACGTATCCTAGCCTTCCATACTCTCACTGCCATATGCAACATGGCTTCCAAGGCATTGTGACAAATGAAGCCATGCAAGTTGCACCACCTGAGCTGCTTCATTAGTCTGATTTACCTCCCAGGTTCCTTTTTTCAGCAGTCTGCTGCTCTTGTGTGAGAGAGAAACAGGCACAATCTCCCTCCAGAGTTATCAGAGTCTTTTGTCCTTCCAATCAAAGCAATATGTGCAGCCAATATAGAGGAACTCAAACACACCAAAATAAAAATAAGACTCTTTTAGAACAACTGGGGATGGGTCTAGCACATTCTTAAGGCCACCTTTTCAGATTCAATTTCTATTATTTTTCAAAGTTCATTAAAATTCAACCCCACTATAATTCTGAATTCTTTTCTTAGAAAAAAAATCAGCCTATTCTAATGATTTTTCTACTACAGAAAAACAACCAAGTCTCAGGAGTTCAGTAGCTCATGGTTTAGTATGAAATAGCAGACTTTCCATTGTATCCATCAAAACAACCTTCCCCAAACTGGGACTTGGGCTGTTGGGAGTTGTAGTCCAAATCAGGAGGAGGGCACCAGTTTGAGGACGGCTGTCTTAAAATATAGTTTACATGATTAAAAGGGGAGGGTAAATAACATTGTTGAGGATTTGACCACAATATTTTCATATAACAAGGACACAACAATATGGTAGTATTTATATTCTTATAAACTCAATATATGTATCTGCTAGGATATATATACATACAAATGATATCAACCTCATTTTCAAGCTTTTCCCCCCCTTTTTCTTTTTGTGGCTTCCCAAAACAGCCTTCCTCTTGTTTCTCCCCAGGGCCTGTTATTCAAAGTTATGCTCCTCTTGAAAATGGAAACTTCATTAAGCCATCAATAAATATTCACAGATTTATTTTTCATAAACATATCCAATCATTTTAAAGCCAACTCAGTTAGTGGACATTACTTCATCTTGTGATAGCAAGAACATAAATGACACGTCAAATGAACAAGTGTCCTGCCAGTCAGTTCCATTGGATGGCCCCATACATAGTGACTAGTTCAAAAAAATTACCTCAGTCTGATCTCTGCTATAGGGTCCCCCGAAACACTTCAGCTTTTCCTCCTAAGGACTCCAGCACCTTGCTGGTTTTGGTTGCCAACCTCTTTTCTATATCTTTTTTCCAAGTCCACAAAACTATTACATTTTTTGCAGTTGTAGCTGTTTTTCAAGCAACTGTTTTTGCAAACAGAAATGAGAAAGGGTGGGCCTCAAAGCTATAGTTTGTAAGATGTACTCTTGGAATAAAGTAAAATGGCCAACATACATTATTTGTAACAAGCTCAAACATTCGGCATGAGATAAAGCCCACCAGAAATCGATGCCCTCAGCTGCCTCAACACCTATCCTTTAAAGTTTGTAAGTCCTGGAGTGGAGCAATCCTTGATCCTGGTGAACTGGAATACACATAAATTGTGGGCTGCATACCCCAAAAGTTCACTGTACTGAACATGTGGCCACCCAAATAGTAAAGCAATCTGTTTTATATATTTATAATGAAGCAGCATTTGAAGAGAAGTACCTTTGAACACTATAGAAGTCCCAGATCAAGTGGTCGCTTCAACTTACAGTACGTAATCCGTGTTTGTGCCACAATTCCATAGTTTCTTTTCTTTCAAGTCAAGTGGAAGAAGATCCTGTGCTCTGTGTCAGCAGATAAACAAGGTAACATCTGTGGCTGAGTGGTCCAACAATAGTGTGTGTGTGTATGTACACCCCCCCCAAAAAAAAAACAACAACAACATGGAAAAGAGAGTATTCAAAGCTATGCTGGTAAAAAGCTTGCAATGTTAATGCAGTTTTCAGTGTGAGCAGTTGCATACTGAAGTCAAGTGCCGCTTGTAACTGAAGTAATCTAAGTAACTTACTCTCTTGCTAATCATTGGGAACAGCTGAAGAGATCAAGCTTCTTGGGGAAGGAGGGGAGAGAAAATGTTTTCAAACATCTTCCCTGCCATGGAGATCTGTAATGCAATGCACCACAAGTAGACCTTGTTGTCAACAGCATGCTACAGGAGAGGCATAGGCCCTTTCTGTTTACATTTATTTGTATTCCCTTATTGGTTTTTCCTCCACCTAAATGACTGCCCTCTGAATTTTCTCAGTTTTACGTGCACTGCAGTTAAATGACTTTTAACTGATAAATATGGAAAACTTGATGACTTGGAGAGAGAAAAAAACCTTCCATGTCAATTCGGCAGTTCATATTCATGCTGAGATTGTATCTAATTTTGAAAATCTTCACACTTGTGCCCTGCCATCATGTGTAATCTTTTATGCATGGCTACCTCCACTGCTGCTGATGCAGTTGCTATGCGACAGATGAACCTGCACCGTAGGGCCCTGACATTAGTAAAAGCAAATTGACCACGGGAGCACTAATCTAGCATGAAAAGCAGTTGGTGCCGCACATTTCCTTGAGAAGGATTACCTAATCAACAAGCAAAACCTCCTTTCAAACGTGAGCTGAATTTACCTGGGCTCGGAGTTCCCTCATTCACATCTTCTTTGCTACATCATATTAGCTTAAAGGGGTAAAAAATCTACACATGTGGTAGTCACAAGCTTGCTCTTTGCAGAGCCTGTGGCGTTTGCTGTGCATGTTTGTAGATTTCATGTCTTCCTCTTGCTTACTGAAAACAGCTTCTTTTTCGAGGTCACTGAGGGTATATTCACAAATCATGATGCCTAAGATGCCCCTGGGTATTTGAAATGAATAGCTTTTTACTTTCAGGGATCCCTTTCGAGATCAGCTCCCCAGCTGAGAAAGGTTAGCATGTTGCCAAGGATTCTACAACTCGATCTGCACCACACATTGGGTTTGTGTGGGGCATTTGCCATGTTTGCTGGTCTTCTGTATCACCACCTGATGTTTGGTTCTGATCTTGAGCAGAGCATACCAGCATACCCTCCAACATTTCTCCAATGAAAATAGGGATGTCCCATTCCATAATGATAATTTTACTATTATACCCCACACATATATACTTCCAACATATAAAAAAACATAATAAAACATTAAACACTCTTTTAAAAAAACTTCCCTATGCAGGATTGCCTCCAGACAGTTTGGGGGTCAGATAACTCCTTACCCTCCAACATTTCTCTAATGAAAACAGGGACATCCTAAGGGAAAGTGGGACATTCCGGGATAAGAAACCAAGACAGCTTCTCTAAATCAGGGACATCCCTTGAAAATAGGGACACTTGGAGGGTCTGTAGCAGGCAGCGAAAGGAGGATGCAAGCTTCTCCCCCCTTCACCCCATATGGGGGTGCTATACTACTGAAAAAGCTCTCTTTTTTCATATGGGCAAATCTGACAGTTCTGGTTTGTCATTTTTCCATTCTTAAGCTCATTTCTCCATATTCACACATGACTTTGCATTTTTTTAAAAGCCTCATGAAGTATTTCTCCCAATATACACATTTTTATATCCAATTATATGAGAATTTCTGGTTTGAAAAGTGTGTGTGCACGTGTGTGTGTTTTCCTAAACATTGTTGCTGAGTGGCAGCATTTTTTCATTCCTGCTCAGTGATGCCTGGTGATTCCCTGTGACTCTTTGCACATGGTGAATAAGAGGCATTTGACTTGCTTCCCTTGAGCAGAAGCTTGAATTTTGTACACCAGCACAACTCCTCTCTATGTTCACAGTGTGGGTTTGAGCAGTGATGTGAGAAATTCCAGATTAGGTTTGCAGGAAATATGTCATTTGCCATAAGCAAAAATCACACAGGACCAGCTCTACCATTAGGCAGAGCGAGGCGGCTGCCTATTAGAAGGCTGGTAGCCATTGGTGAAGCCATTGGCTCTTCTTGGCAGTGGGGAGTTGGTGTGTGAGAGTTGTACAGTGTTTTCTTGACCATCAGAGAAGTCAATCCATTCCTCAGTACATCAGGAGCAAAGCTGCAGCCTCAGGGTTTGGAGTGTTTGGTACAGAAGCTGGTGCTAGTGGATCTGCTCAGTATGGTTCTGAGTATGGTTCTGGTCTGTTTCCTTCATGGAGGACTCTGCATGTGAGAACTTGGGGTATGAGGTCATGGCAAGAGGTGCATGCAGAATTTTCAGATGCCAAATAACTTGGCTGGCCTTGGGTGCTATGTTCCTTGATTGGGGGTGGGGGGTGGGTGCTTGAAGCTCTTCATCAGCCAGAAAAGTGTCACAGGCAAGCCCTGATGTTTACGGTGGCACCAATGGGCAGATATTTAAGTTACACAGGTGTATGCAACATCCCGGAGCATGCAAGTGTAACAGATTTAGATTCCAGAATGTTCATCTACGTTGCCCTGGGTCATCTTGGGTCATGTCTGCGTATTTATTCAACTTCCCTCACGTGTCATTTTTTCTTGCTTTAATGTGACAGAGTCATCAATCAAAAAAGATGTTGCCAAAGGTGAATGCAAGGTTTTGTTTTGTTGCTTATTCTCTTCCTTGTTTCTTGCTAATTGTGAGTAGCACTTACTTCTCAGCTGTCACTTTTTATCAATATTAACACAATATTTGAGCACTGTAATACACAAAGCAAAATAAAGGAGGAAGGAAGGAAAGCTTACTTACTACACATTACGGATCTAGGGATTTGGAGCATTTCTGAGAAAACAAGCAGAGCACCTTTAAACATTTGGCAATGATGAAAATAATTTGTGGGCATTTTATTTTGTCAGCTGCAGCTACCTGAATTTGTTCACATATGAAGTGAATTTCCAACATGACATCATTCATTTAAGATTACGAATACCAAGGCCATTTTTTCACAAGTTATGTCAAACCTCTCTGCCCCAACCCCTATTGATACATTTACTCAAATTTAGTGAAAAACCCTGTATATCTATTTTTGTTTTGATATATTTTAAATGGCTCACTTTCCCCCTTTCTGCATTCATAACTTCATCTTATGTTATGTTAAATATATGTAGCATCTTTAAAAAAAATAGCTGCCACAGGGAGAGGAGCCCTGGTCTGGATCTTGACTGAATCAGGGATTGTAGGTGTGCTTGGTGTGGTTGTGTGGATACACCTTGCCATTATAGCAATGAAAATTACCACACACACACACCAGCAGTGGCATATCACACATGCAGTAGCTGTTTTTCTCCCAGGGCAAAGAGCAACTAGGGAATGACTTGGGTGGAGACCATAGTTGGGGAAGTAGGGGAGGTTACGATCATAAGAATAGCCCTGCTGCATCATTTGCGGTCAGTTCTCACAGTGGCCAACCAGAAGCTTATGGGAAGTCCAAAGACAGGACATGCACACAATCTCTAGTATCTAGTATTCAGATGCATACCTTCTCTGGTACTGGAAGTAATATAGACAGATGCATACCTTCTCTGGTACTGGAAGTAATATAGACATCATGACTATCAGCCACTGATAGTCTTATCCTCCGTGAATTGGTCTTATTGACTTTTGCAGCTGTCCAGTTGAGGGTCCAGCACTACCTCTCATAGGATAGAATGCCATGGTTTAACTCTGCACTTTGTGAAAATGTGCTTTCTTAGTGTCTGTCTTGCATCTTCCAATATTTAGTTATTTGATGACCCTGTGTATTATGAGATAGAAAATGACCTCTAGCCACTTCCCTTGTCCCATGCATAATGTTATATCCTTCTGTCATGTCTCCATTTACTTGCCTTGCTTCCTAAACTGAAAAGCCTCTGGTGTCATAATCTTTCCTCATTGTGGAGTCTCTCCCTCTTCGTCATAATTTAGTTGCCCTTTTCTAGCTCTGCAATATCCTTTCCAAAGTGTGATGACTAGAAGCGCAGTATTCTGAGTGTGGTGAACCACACTCTACCCCGACTGTGGTCCCACTCTGAGTGGCTTCCTTTGTGGCTCTTTTTATTTATTTGTTATTAAATTTATATTCCATCTTTCCTCCAAGGAGATCAAAATGGCCATCCCTCTCTCTATTGTATCCTCACAACAACTCTGTGAGGTAAGTCAGGCTGAGACACTGTGGCTGGCCCAAGGTCACAGCTGAGTTGGGATTTGAACCTTGGTCTCCCAGATTCTTGTCTGACACTCTAACTACTACATCACACTGGCTCAGTCAAAGAAAGAAAGAAAGAAAGAAAGAAAGAAAGAAAGAAAGAAAGAAAGAAAGAAAGAAAGAAAGAAAGGCAAATACGAACTATGTATGTATGTATTGATTGATTGATTGATTGATTGATTGATTGATTATATTGTATAGTTTGGCCCTAAATCCCATTTAAGATGGGGATTATTTTCAAGTAAATAAGAATTTGATCTGTTTCCATAGAGTACAGCATAACTTCCAAATTCTTTTCATTTATATGCTGCAAAAAAGATAGCATTTTAAAAGCAGCAGAAATCCAGTGGTGTGTTTTGGGCCATAGGAGCCTTTCTTTAATGGCTTCAAATAGAATGCTGTTGCTACATTGACCCCAGAGGATGAGGGACACCAGAAAGGTAAGGAAATGGCTTTTATAGGTCTAGCATCTGTTAGTGAGAGAGTTCAAGCTTTTCACCCCAGTGAACTCTGCATGAAGAATAGCACTTAAAAGCTTGCACATTCCCTAACCAACAGATGCCGGTCCAATAAAAAAGTATCATTTTACCCCCTTGTGTCTTTGTGTTCCTTTAATTATTTCATAATGAGATCTCACTTGAGCTCTAAAGCAGAAGGCCCAAATTTCTGAGCTGGAGGGTCGTGGTTATGTAGGTTCTGGAAAATGCGAGAGACAAAATTGGTAAGATGCTATCTTTATTTGAATCGAGTGATACAGACAAAAGACTGTGAGTGCTTATGAATAGATAGAGCTATTTGTTGTGAATTTGGGGGAAGAGCGTGCAAGCTTTTGAATGACACAATGGGCTTGGTCTGTTCAAAGTCTTGCATACTTCAACTTTCTAATCCAATTACTTTACCTGACCTAGTCCAAGGATTGAGTTTAATGATGAAAATGGAATGTTTGCTTTTCTTTAACTAACTTTCTATAACCTGAACTGAATGATCTATGTCGGTAAAATGTTTTCCCTTCCTTTCAAACTACATGATGTTTTGTTGGTGCTTCGAAGCTCATATTGGGTGCTCAGCACTTAAAATTACTAACCGGAAAGTTTTAAACCCACTTGGCCAATTTGTTTCTAGTGACTGGTGTACAAGCAAGCTGACAGATATGCAGGAAGAGAAGTTCTGTATCAGTAGAAGGTATGTATGCAAAGGATTCTGTCTCTCGTATATTTTTCAGTGTACCTCAGATTCCAAATGTAATCATTATTAAAACCAGTTTCTCACTGTCTTGCAAAATTGCAGTTTCATTTAACTCATCCAATGAGCTGCCTTTCCAGTGCTGCCGCTGATGTTTACTTCTTAGTTCCTGCCAAATCCTGGCATACAGGGGTGGCAGACTATTCAACATGCTATGTTTAGGGATTTAGCAGTGTGACTCCCATTAACCTTAATGGGGATTCATGCAGCTTAATCCCCACCCTGAATATTTAACCTCCACTGTCTCTGTCTTTTCCAGTCGGTATAAATTACCTTGATAAGTGAAGTAAATAACAACAAACACACTCTGACTTTAATATGATATTTAAATGTATGCGTTTTCAAACTAGCCTTTTGTATATTGCACTTAACAACCATCCACTGCACATTCTCTTCCATGTATTGAGCCATGAAGCCTCTCCACAAACAGCACATGTGCCAGTCTGGGAAGAGAGGAGATGAAGGTCAGAGTCAAGTGGTATGCACATTATTACCCACGTTGCAAAAATATGTCCAAATAGCCTTCCCCCTGCTATGGCCAGTTAAAACTGAATAGTATGCTATATAGCTCCTTTCCAGATTAAGTCCTCCTTTTGAGTTTCATGTTTTCTTTCAGCAGAATGAGGTCCTCAAAGCGTGGCCTCCATTAGCAGCAAAAGAAAGTGGGAATGAGCTGCTGAGGTGGCAGAACGCACTGTCAGAAGGCAGGCATAGAATCCCATTTTTAAATGTTTCCCCATTTTATAAGGACGGGGTGAGCTCCCGTTGCTCGGTCCCTGCTCCTGCCAACCTAGCAGTTCGAAAGCACGTCAAAGTGCAAGTAGATAAATAGGTACTGCTCTGGCGGGAAGGTAAACGGCGTTTCCGTGCGCTGCTCTGGTTCGCCAGAAGCGGCTTAGTCATGCTGGCCACATGACCCAGAAGCTGTATGCCGGCTCCCTCGGCCAGTAAAGCGAGATGAGCGCCTCAACCCCAGAGTTGGCCACGACTGGACCTAATGGTCAGGGGTCCCTTTACCTTACCATGTTATAAGGGAGATGTCTTTAGTATATTATTCTCTGGTGTGGAATTCTTTATTTTATTTAACTTTCAGGGAGTTTGTTTACACCAGGGACTATTCAAAAAGGGTATCTCCCACCTGAAATTTGAAATGGTACATACCATAATTATATTGCCTCATGTTATCCCCCAATTCTGCTGCATTTGTAAAGGAGGCCTTAATGTGCCCTTTTGGAGTTACAATTTTTCCTGAAGGCATTGATATAGGAAAACCAGGTTATAGGAGACCAGACTGAAATAGGTTCAGATAATTAACTTCCTCCAAGCACACCTGAAGTTGAATAGCCATCAACAGTGTTGGACACCTTGGCCAGAAAGGGGATATTTGTGACTTGACAATAGTTGTCACAAACCTCTAGAACTATGGAAGGCTTGTTGAGGAGGAACTGTGCCAGCGTTCTTTGGACCCACCAAGTGAATCTCTCCAGCTGGCTCGTACCAGCAAAGATAGACAAGGGTTGAGAACACATATGGTAGGCTAAACTCCCCCCAGCACTCTGTACACTTCACCAGGCCACAAAAACTGAAACTGATCCCACACTATCTGAACAAAGGGCACTCTGTACACTTCTAGATCTGAACTACAGTGCTGCTTGTGGCAAATACAAGCAATTTTACTAACTTCAAAGTCAAACTAAGGTGAAAAGGGGGAAATCTTAAAAGTTAAATTTATATATTTACAGATATATAAACTTTTTCATAGATTCCTATGTCTGAAAATGCCCAACAATAGCTGCACAGTGTATTCTTCAGGGTCCCAATTAAGATACTGAACTGCTGTTCTCTGTATGATAACAACCTGAAATGCTGACAACACGCTACCTGTCAACAGGCAAATGAAGGCCAACCATCTGTTCTACTATAAATTGTCTCCATTACCTTAGATGTGGAAATCTCTTTTAAAGACACCCTAATTATCTGGTAACCTGAGCTAAATGATGCAATATTATTTTAACTAGACCTGCCATTAAAAACAGGGGGAAACAAACATTAGAAAATTTAAAGAAAGAAAAGTTATTGAAAACAACATTTGATTGCATGTCTGGGAGTCTGATGAACATGCTTGCTTAGGTATGTGGGTGGTTGCTTTCTAGAATCAGAACTGTAGAAAGCAGCAGTTTAGGACACTTTCAGATGTCATACTGAGTTTCCATTGTCACAGAGAAGGACAAATCAAGACTCCCAGAGTCCTCTTCTCTCAAATCACTGTTCTAGAAAATTCTGAGTAATACGTGAAATGGCATATTGTTTGAAATTCATACATTCTACTAAGCATATATGGAAATTAATAGATATACCTATCAGACAGGCAGGAAAACAGCATTAAAGGGAATGATATATTCTCTAGTTTTGATGATGGAATATATTTTCAACAAGCACTATATTTCTGCATCTAGCTGAAATAATTAATGCATAAACAGCATATTTACATAACTAGCTGAAATAATTAATGCATATACACCAAAACTGGATTCTTATAACCAGCACCCATATAGTTAGTGAATGGTGGTTATGAAAACAGCAAAACAATGGGAGCTATAGTGATCAGAAATGCTATTATGAAGATACTTCCATACAAAATTATTAGCATCACTTCAGTAGAGCTATTAAAACATCTTTACATATCTGTTATATAGTTATTTCATGGTTTTTATGTGAAATTTTATTTATTATTCATTTTGTTTAAGGGCGGTTTACAATAATAAAACACAGATTAAAATGCATTTTATACTGTGCTGCTTTTTGTATTTCTATTATTTTTGTGAAATTGATTTGTCTGAGGAGAAACACATTACAAACACCAAAAAGACAAATGGCAGAATAGTATAAAATAAATATACCAAAAAACAAGTCATTGGTTTTTTTTGTGTGGGGGGGTTAAAAGCCATCTTAAAATGAAACCACTAGCTGGGGAAAATGTCTATGAGTCTAGAAGCCAATAGACTGTTGCTATTTTGGGGTGGGATTCAGTCACATACCAACATATTGAGGTTGTGCAATTATCAGGACCAGCAAGGATCCACAAGTGCCAGAATCCACAGAGGCAGCAAATCCCAATGTAAATCTTTATTTTTACATATTTCTACCTTGCCAGTGAGACAAGGTGAAGCAAGGTGAGGCAACTGGGGCAGCAGATGCAGATGTCAATCTTTCCTCCCCTTGTTCCTGATGTAGAGCACCTCTGACCCCTTTCTTCCTTGGTGAGAAGTTGGATGCCATTTGGGGGTCTACCACAGGGGCCAAAATGTCTTGGGCCAGCCCTAGCAGTTATAGTTGATTGAGAGGTCTTGTGCAACAAAGTCACTTCCCAAACCATTGGAATTTTTTGCAGTAAGGAAAGTGACAGGTAAATGCACTGCAAATTGTGGGGTAACACTTTGGTGCAACATCATCTAATCTCTCTGCAACAAATTCAAATGACTGCTCATTAAATATTGTTATTGTTAGCCAACATTGTCTGCAAACAAATCAGGATGAATGCTCAATAATCAAATTGTCTAGAAGCACTCTGTGCCATCAAAATACTGGCTTGTCAGAAAACACTAGACTATAATATCATAGATGTTTCAGGAGTAAGTTATTAATCTGTAGCTAAAATAGTGGACTCAAGACATTATATACAAATCTGAGTTTATCAACATCAAGAATGAACCATAATTTGGAGCAACACCCAGCCTGTTTTTATTATGTCATTTGCAAGTTGTTTTGCTTCCAATGTTTTTGGTCATCGGGTTGGATCTAGATTTTATGGATGGAGAGTCTTCTTCTGTACTTGGTGATCTGTGATCTGTGGCAGATGGGGTAGACAACTTTTCTGATACCCCTACCCTCTATAAACTCCAGTGGCACCTACTACACCATTTTCAGAGGATCCCCAGAAGAATGTATTTGACATCCTTTGATGTCTTATACATTTCTTGCTCCACCTACATTTGTATCTGACTCTGCAAGGTTACCCAGAAGGGAATGTGGCAAAGGTTCCCAATCCTTGACATATTCTTTCCTAAGCTAACTCATGACTTTTAGGAAAGATGGAATAACATCTCCTCCAAAATAACCATTTCCCATTTGTTATAAATGGCATTATTCAGGGAATTGGGAATTGTTTAGAATTCTTGTTTCATAGTCCAACAAACAGGTTGCATTCACTTTTAGCATGCCAGCTATGTGTGTGCATATGTGCTTGACATTTCTGTTATCGGTAAATCTCACATTCATGTCTTACTTTATGGGTCTATGTATATCAACTAATGTCTATTTCAGGCTTTCTCAACCTCGGCCCTCCAGATGTTTTGAGACTATAGTTCCCATCATCCCTGACCACTGATCCTGCTAGCCAGGGATCATGGGAGTTGTAGGCCAAAAACATCTAGAGGGCCAAGGCTGAGGAAGTCTAGTCTATATGCACCTAGCATCTTCAGAGTCTGTAGGTTGTTGATAATAGGTTGTTGACTACAAAGGATCATGCCAAAATATTTTTTTTAGGCATCACAGCATTTCCCCCTCTTTTTTAATGTACACTTTGGACACTGTTATGTGCAAGCCACCTCGAGGCGTTATATATCATAAAAGCACAAGGTAGGAGAGTAGCCTGTCAGAAATGCTGGAGAGCCAGGGTTACTCAGTATAGTTAATGTATAGCCAGATGGACCAATGGTCTGGCAATAAGTGAAGTTTTTTCTGGGAGATACTTTTAAATCCAATATCTAAATTTTGAATGCTATATACAGTAGTGATTTACTCTTTAAAAATCCATTTTTCTGTCAGATTTTAATCTAAATTCTCTTTGTTTGTTGACTTTTTATATTTCAGAAGGCATATCTTTTAAGAAATTGAACTGGGTAGCTGTTCCAGGAGACCTTTCTATTAAATGAAATTGGATCAACTCATGATTATGTGAGCCAAAGTTATGTCCAATTTACCACTTTTCTCTCGTGATTTTGCTGTTCTCCTGGAACCAAATTTGACTTAGCATCTCATCTTGGTTGAGTAGGAGGATAGATGATGGAGAACAGGATTGGTTATCACATACATGAGTAGTTGGGGTCTTCTTTTGTTGGTGGCTTTTATTTATTTCCAGATCTATATCAGGAAAATTAAAGTCATTCATGATAACATAATGCAGATTGGTATATTGTCCAAGATTGCAGGTCTATAGCACACCCTTAATTTTAACTCAGTTGGAACCACTCTTGTCATTCTTGCTTCAAGAGATCTTAGGCCACACTGATTATGACTGATTGTTCACACATTATTATCATCAGTACAGTTGTGTTGTTGGATGTATAATGCAATCTTATCATTAGCTCAGTCTTTCCTTTATAGCTCAGACTCATCAATGTCAGCATTTCAATCATGGCTACTATTTTATCACATTCAAATGATCTCTAAAAATACCTAGGTTCTATCCTGCATCTGATTCATTCCTCCATGTATGAGTATATACATGCAGTGCCAGGCCGCGTTCTCAGATGAGAGTACAACCTAAATCTTTATAGGTGTAAGATTCCATGCTCTTAGCAGGCACTGATATCAAAGCCAATAACAAGCAAAGGCCTGTTTTTCAGAAGTCACTGACCAAGACATGGCAGCTTATTAGAACAAGTATACTAAGTAGCCCATGAACCAGAGGTTCCATTCTAGGAAATCAGTTCAAATCCAATGGGCCAAACTCATCTCAGATCCACCCATCCAAAAACCCTCGTAGTTGTTTAACAACAATAACAATAATGCTTTGCTATTGTTTCAAATTCCTGACCTATCACAATGGGCAAAATCACAGAGAGATCCAGTCACAAAAATCAGGCAGAAAAAAAATCCTATTAGTTTAGTAAACCTTACTAAATCCTTTCAGATTTTCAAATACTAAAGTGGCCAAAACAACAACATCAACCCATGTCCCTTCCACATCTGCACTCCCGGAAAAGGAAGGTTGGTAAAGGAAGAATAGGGAGGGGAGCTGTGGGGTCTGTCTGTTTTCCACACAGTTTCTTCTTGATTTTTTTTAACACAACCTTGCCTTCTTATTCAAAAGGTGGAAGAGAGAAGCTATAAAGGAAAGCCATTAAGTCACCAGGCCAGTTAAGTATTCAGCAAATTGCGCCACTCCTGGGCAATCTTCTGCTCCTTACCTCCACAAGAGGACACAAGGCCTTTAGCAGACCTGCTCCCCTCTCTTCCCCAGGCCCCTCTCATGGCCACAAGCCACTAGAGGTCTTCCTTTCCCCTCCCATTTTCCAAGGGCACCTTAAAGCCTTTCATAGGTATTCGTATCTCTTGGAGGTCTTTATCAGGCTTATAATATCCCTCAGACCTTTTTGCAGGCCTGTCTCATCATCCTACACACCAACTAGCACCGCACAGCAAATCAGTTGGCTCTGTTCCTTCTTCCTTTCTTAATTTTTCTCTGCAGAACTTCTCTTCAGCACCAGCACTTCTCAGCTGGTGCTGGTAGTCACTCACTGAGACATACTTCTTACTCTTACTCATGTGCACTTCAAATCTTCCCATTGCAGCAAGTGGGTCCAGCCAGTCAGTCACTGCCTGGCCAGTTAGAGCTCCTCCGTCCACCTCCCATCTTATTTGTGGCTTGGTTGCACTTTTCATTCCACACTCCATCATATAGCTAATTGCCATTCAGGGGCAGAATGAGTTAACGTTGACTTTTGACTGCAGGCAAGCAGCTCCTTGAGCAACAGATCAGCACCACGGACAGTGTGGGCAAGCCACACAACTGATTCAGGCTTCAAGCTTCACAAGTAAGGCCACATCCCTGTACAAGGGGCAAAAGCGAACAGTGGAACAAAAGAGAAGTTGCTAAAGCTACTTAGGTCCTTAAATATACTTGTTGGAAAGCAAAAGCAGTGTTGGAATATACAAATTCCCAGAAAACTAATACCACAGGCTCCCCAAATTTCATAATCTTTGTTCAAAAACAAGGTCAATGAGTTTCATATGGAAAAGCTGAAATGAGAACTACATCATGGCAGAGACGAGAACAGCTCAATTCCCAGTTTAGAACTGGTTGTATAGAGCAGGGGTCAGCAACCTTTTTCAGCCATGGGCCGTTCCACCGTCCCTCAGACCATGTGGTAGGCCGGACTATATGGGGGGAGGGAGAATGAATGAATTCCTATGCCTCACAAATAACCCAGAGGTGCATTTTAAATAAAAGCACACATTCTGCTCATGTAAAAACACCAGGCAGGCTCCACAAATAACCCAGGGATGCATTTTAAACAAAAGGACACATTCTACTCATGTAAAAACACGCTGATTCCCGGACTGTCCACGGGCCAGATTGAGAAGGCGATTGGACCATATCTGGCCCACGAGTCTTAGGTTGCCTACCCCTGGTATAGAGCATTGGTACTTTGTGATTTGAAAAAATTTGAACCTCCAACATAAAAGCACTTCTAGGACCCGTTCAACATTTTGATGAAATTTAGTTTGAGTCAACAATTGAAGTTCTAGAACTATGAGACAAAATTGGTCAGCAATATTCCCCTAAGCACAGATAGGAAAAAGTATACAAAATGCTATTTCTGCCATAATTTTAGGCTTTGATGCACTACAATACAGATGTGCAAATATATGTTAATCAATATATTGTATTAAGAGCAAAAACTGCTTTTGCTACATGATAGATGTTTCATAGTATCTCATAATTAGTTTTGTTAGGTTATTTTAATCCTGTTTCTATTGGCAAGATGCAGTATGAAATATCCACTAATTAGATAGGAAGTTCCCCTAAAGACATCTATCAACTGTTTCTATTAATATGGGCATCTATGAGTAGGTAGGAAGGAAGAACATTCAGGAACAACTTTTTAGTTAATTAAATTGATGTATGGCTGCAAAACATTTTTCCCATCTCAACAAATGCTTGATCATGTCTCCTTGACAACCATTTTAAAACTTTCCACAGTCTTATTTCTGAGTGAAAGATAATCCTGAAGCCCACAGGACCAGAATATGTTGAATCCACACAATATACATTCTTCATATATTAGGCGAAATGCATCTCAGCTCTATTAAGTACATAGAACAACAGACAAAAGATTTGTTCTTTTCTTTGTTGTTACCGTAGATAATTATATTATCATTATATTTATTACAGGGGTACCTCAGGTTACAGATGCTTCAGGTTACAGATGCTTCAGGTTACAAACTCCACTAACCCAGAAATAGTACCTCGGGTTAAGAACTTTGCTTCAGGATGAGAACAGAAATTGTGCGGCGGCAGAAGCAGGAGGCCCCATTAGCTAAAGTGGTGCTTCTGGTTAAGAACAGTTTCAGGTTAAGAATGGACCTCCAGAACTAATTAAGTTCTTAACCCGAGGTACCACAGTATATACTCTTGGCCATCAGGTTCTAGGGCAGGTTGCAACAATTTAAAAATCAATACTAAAAATAGTTAAAACAATTTACAGTCACAGGAATAGGGTGGGTCCTGAAAATGCACATTTCGGGTTTCAAAGGCTAGCATAAAGAGGCATAATCTGGCTGCTGTATTTTGAACCAGTTGAGGTTTCCAAGTTGTCTTCAAGGATAGCCCCGTGAAGAGCACATTGCAATAAGCCAATCTGGAAGTTATCACAACAGGGAGTACCATTGTCAAGCCATCTCTGTCAAAAAGGAGCTACAGCTGGTAGACCAGCCATAGCTAGAAATGGACACTCATAGCCGCTGCCTCATTAAAGGCAGATGGTGCCTCCTCGGCTCCCCTCCAATGTAGAATTGATCATTCCCTGGATCTACTCAGGCAGTTCCTAATGGTTAGCTTTAAGAAGCCAACATAGGCAACGATTAAGGGGGCAAGTGGTCAGCTGCTCTTCTTCAAGCAATTTGTTTGCATTATCAGGGTGCAATGGAACAGATGGAACAGACAGTATATTGGATACATCCATTGAATTTGATCTAATTGTGAAATCCAACTCTTTGAATCTGAGCAATTTTGTCCCAAAGTGCCTCTCAGCATTGTTTTTGTGAGCTGCTGAGGGTATCCGAGCAACTCTCTCTTGGCCAGGTGACAAAAGCCCATTCACCACACAGAAAAACTATTCCAGACTGCTAACTGCAGATGCAATGGTAATGGAGCAGTAAGTTTTTGCCATCACTGTCGCGTGGTAGGGACAATTCTGGAACCTCACATGTGTTTGGCCAGGTTTACACCAAGATTTACACCGTTTGTACTCTACCTGTCAAACTTCCTGTTTTATTGAACACGAGGACACTCAGGAGTGATTGTGTTGAAGACTTATCGCTTACTATTTCACATTATGACCACAGTCTCAACAGAAGCACCATCCATATCAGCCAGAAAATCCCCCAGAGCATTCAGGAATCCATCATATACCATAATTATCCAAGGGCGGACCACTTCAGTACATCCTCCACCCCTGCAATGCGAAATTCAGCCCAAACCTTACTAGGGAAGGATCCATCCATTACAACACACTCACAATAAGACCCCAATCAGCTGAATATTATCATTCTGCTCTGTGGTATATACTAGGCCACAAAGGTTCCTTAAAACTGTGTTAAACTATAGTTTGTCTAAGTATAGCCAGTGAGTTACTTGTATAATGCTTACTCAAGGATAAAAGTGATTGTTGTGGGTGACTGCATATTATTAAAATCCGTAATTCTTATAACACAACAAAAATATGAGTCATTTAGTTCAAGGTGTTTGTAATTAATTTTCCATTACACACTTCTATAGCCTGCATAAATTCACCCACGAATTTGCCCTTTTTACCCAAGGTGTTTCTATATTTAAGGAACATATTAATTATAAGTAGGTAAAAGTTTCTGGACATAAAACCCTCTTCTTATCCAACTTAAATGTTTCTGAGAGTAATTCATAGATATTAAAATACACACACACAAACTTGAGCTTGATAGCAAGGTTCCAGAAACGTTGGTTGGTTTCCTTAACTTTATTTGAATCTCTATGCTTTAGCATGGCATCTGAACGCATATAACTCACAGCTGTTACCAAATAGAGTTTTTATTCTAACCAGAGTTTGAAAGCAGGTTTAAAGTTAGCATCAAAGCTTAACCCAAATGAGAGTTTTGTAGTTGTAATTTGAGTCCTCAAGAAGACATCCAGTAGAGCAATTCTGCGTTGTTCAGAATTGATTCAGAATTGATTAAATCTAGCAGTTCAAAAGCACGTCAAGTGCAAGTAGATAAATAGGTACCACTCCGGTGGGAAGGTAAACGGTGTTTCCATGCACTGCTCTGGTTCACCAAAAGCGGCTTAATCATGCTAGCCGCATGACCCAGAAGCTGTCTGCGGACAAACGCCAGCTCCCTCGGCCTATAGAGCGAGATGAGCATGCAACCCCAGAGTCGTCTGCAACTGGACATAACGGTCAGGGGTACCTTTGCCTTTACCTTTTTAGCTTAGTATTTGGGACTCTATAGCCAGAAGCCTGCTGTGACAGATTTGCAAGACACTCAGAGGATAAAACCACTCATTTCCAGGTCAGCTTCACCATTGTTATGATAGGTCTGGGACAGCATCCAATGCACTTTGTGGGATCAGTTTCAGTTTCTGAAACTATATTTCATTTTAAAATACCCCTATTCCACTCTCCATGCTCTCCATTCCAGTATAGAAACTGATGGTGTCACTTGTGGGCTTTGTTGGGTCATCTTACCAAATCACACAGACATACACACCCTCAAATCATATGATTCCCACAACCATTTTAGAGGTCTTCAAATGAGGGTAATCCCCACAACCCCTGCAAAATTAGGCTAATGTGTTCACCTACAGTACACAATCACTCGCAAGCAAGTCTAAAGAGTGCAGACAAGTATGTGTGAAATCGCACATGGGTGATCATTGTACATGTTTGTTCATACACATTTATAACATAGCTAACCGAATGGGAGCATCCAAACAATGAAGGGTTCTGCTACTTGGGTTTGGTTCAACAGTCAGTATACCATTTCAGCTCATATGTGAGAAATAACAAGAGGAGATCAATCAGTTTGATGCTAGCTTATTTCACTTCTCCCTCTCCCTCCCACTTCTTAAATTCAGATTCTTTATCACCTGCGTGTTGAGAATGGAATGAGTAATGATTGCCACTGTGATGGAGGATGTCTGCTTAAATCCCAGTAAGTCATCAAATGGCTGTTATGTACAAAGATAGTGCAGTCAGTAATCAAGCCTTTTTTCAGTAGGGTTAGGGAGCAATGTTATATGTGCATGTTATAGTAGTTACAAAAATGGGTATTTCGCTATAAGCACCACATGTAGATCAAACTGACAGACTCCTTGGGGAATAAGCCCCATCACCTTCTGAATGCAAGACAAGCATAAAACTACTGCAGCAGCAGGGGGAAAAATATCAGTTTGAAAATAATTAAACAGCAAGTCAGCCACCCATAATGATATTCAGCAGTGCACATTAGGGACAGTTTGCTGGGAATGCACAAGAGCACTCCAGTTGTTTAATTAACATTGAAACGGCAGTTCCACAAGAACTAAAAATCCTGTTAATTTATGTGTCTCTTAATGATGCTCATTTAAATACTGTCAACTTTTCTTGGGTTTAATATTCATGATTTCTAGTCATTAAAACACCAAAGCTCCGTTTGCGGATTCATTGCAAAAACACACATTGTTTGATAAGGATGAGTAGGACGACAGTTCTTTAATAAAAGTTAGGGTTCTTCCCTAAAGTGTACATTTCCAAAGAGGTCATGGTGACTTGCTCTATAAATGATCTCACTTTGCTCATTGTGGCAATACAATAAACCACTTGGGCTTTCTTCAGATTTTACATGTAACTCCAGCTCACCATATGAAAAATTATGTCCATAAAAACAATTACTTTTCCATCATGGAGCATGTTAGCTCCATGGAAATGTGTCTATATATGGAAATTATGTGTTTAAATATAAAAATAATGCCCTACAGGCCTTGAAATACTGCATCCAATATCATTTGGGTTCAGCTAATGGCCTTACAGTTTGGCTTCATCAAGGAGGAGAGTTTTGACTGGATCAGCTACCATACATGCAAAAGTACTGAATTCACAGGTGAGAACTCAAAGGATAGAAATGAAGGAACATGACACAGAAAAAAGGGAAAGGGAACTGACATTTCTGCCTGTTGCCACTACTGACATGTAGCCTAGTCCTATGTATGTTTATTCAAAAGTGAGTCTAAATTCAATGGGCGTTACGTCCTGGCAGGTATATAGGTATTAAAAATAAATTCAATAGAGACAAATGCAAAGTTCTACACTTAGGCAGGAAGAACCAGCTGCACAAATATAAGATGGGGGACAGCAGAACTGCCAGTAGTACACGTGAAAAGGTTCTAAAGGTTTTAGCAGCAAAAAAGGCTAATGCTATTCTAGGCTGCATCAACAGAAGTATAGTGTCTAGATCAAGGGAAGTAATAGTCCCACTCTATTCTGCCTTGGCCAGACCACACCTGCAATACTGTGTCCAGTTCCGGGCACCACAATTTAAGAAGGATATAGACAAGCTGGAACCATGTGCAGAGGAGGACAACCAAGATGACCAGGGGTCTGGAAACCAAGCCTTAATGGGGAGCAGTTGAGGAAGCTGGGTATGTTTAGCCTGGTAAAGAAGAGACTGAGAAGAGATATGGTAGCCATCTTCAAATCCCAAAAGGGTTGCCACATGGAAGATGAAGCAAGCTTGTTTTCTCATGCTCCAGAGGGTAGGACTCAAACCAATGACTTCAATTTACAAAATATAAGATTCCCACTAAACATCATCACAGTAAGAGCTGTTCAACAGTGGAATGGACTCCCTCAGGAGGTTGTGGAGTCTCCTCCACTAGAGATTTTTAAGCAGAGGCTGGATGGCCATCTGTCATGTATGATCTAGTTGAGATTCCTGCATTGCAGGGGCTGAACTAGATTATCCTTGTGGCCTTTTTTAACTCTACAGTTCTTTGAGTCTATGATTCTATGGTTTAATATTCATTCACCTGTCTGATTTAAGTCCAAAACGCTGGATGCAGAGTTATGCGCAGATGGGCAGGCCTTTCTGGTGGACTCCTTAATCCATGCCAAATCCTTACCCAATAGTTGACTGCAGCTGGATCTGAGGACAAGGTAGAAGAATAGTTTATTAGCTGTATTCCCAAATAATTGAAATGAATATTAATGGAGTTTCAATATTACCATCTATCTGAAAGAGTTTTTGGCAATGAAGCCTTGGCCAACTATATAGAAATGTTAAGTGCTCCCAAGAATTATTGCACTAGGCTGAATTTGCAAAATACCTGGGAATTAAATCATTTCCTAGTGAGAGATCAGCATCAAAGCAATTTACCAAATTCTCATTCAGCAGTTCATTTCAATTTGTGTGTGTGTGTTAATTAACAACAGGAACTAAGAACATTCTGTGGATGTAAAATACAATTGTAGTTAAATTATAAAACACAGTTTCTTAATATTCCAAGCACTGTTTAGTAGAAACAACATCAATGCATTCTTATCTCTCTGGAAGCACATTTTTTATTAAAATGAAAAGTTTATTATTTATGATTATCTTAGTGAGAGCATAGGCTTATGCCTATATGGAGGAGCTAAAACTTTCATATTCTCTTGTGCCCTATATTTGCCTGGCTGCCTTGTTCACTTATTTGGGGCTCTTTAATGTATCAGCTTCCTCTGGTTATTTTGTACTTTATACAAACAACTGTGAATAAATTGTTATTTGTGTATAGAGAGTACTTTCTCTGCTCTGGGATGTGATAAGGTGAGGCCCGGAAGAAAGTGATCATTTAGTCCACTTTATTTTAGCTTCTGAAGGGGATGGGTTTATGGAGGCCATTGAAGGTTCAGTTTTACAGCCTCATTCTACTATCCATTGTACTGTAAAGCAGTACTTGGGAGGAAGAACAATGACCCTGACACCAGCAGGTCATTGCTGTGGCCTTGTGAGCTAGCCCATTATCTCACTATGGTTTGACCTCTCTGCCAACCGCTACTACTCTGCTGATTGTGATTTAATGACTGGGTGGATGGGCACATGCAGCAGGGCAGTTAAACCTAGTGGTGCAGCCATTTTGTAAAAAAAAAGAGAGAGTTGCACAGCGTCAGTTCTTGTTCCATGATTCCGTTGTCTTTCGTGTCATTTTGGACAGTTTGCCATTTCAGATATTACAGCCATCATCACCAGAGATATCACATACAGCCTGTATGTGGGAGACAAGTGGGCAGAGTGGTTGGGGGCTTTGGCTAGATTAGGATGAGCAGATCAAGAATATGTCTCCTTTGGAACAAGACCAAAGGCAATATTTACTAGGGAGATGAGAAGCATAAAGCTGCCATCTACACAGTGATTACATTCTGAGAAGCAAACTACGTGGAAATGGACTGATAGGTAAAAGCGGACACATTTTGTCTGGAGGAGGATTCAGTCAGGTTAGTCATACCTGAAATCTGGAGCAGTACAAGCCACCAGTGAGAACTAGGCCCCATCTGCACTGTACATTTAAAACAGTATCATACACTATCTCACTTTAAACAGTGAGAAGTATGATTCCCCTCCCAGAGCTACAATTTCTAGAGTTCCCCAGAGATTGACTGTTAAACCACTTTAAGAATGGAAGGCCTGTGAGGGCAATAGGTGTCTCCTAACAACTCTCAGCACCCTTACCTTGGGGAAAGCCAGACACTGTAGCTCTGTGAGGGGAATAGGGGTCTCCTAACAACTTTCAGCACTCTTAACAAACAAATGGAACCAAGATGATAGGCAACAGCGATGGAGGAGAGTCTGTGGAAACAATTTTCTGGGAACCAATTGCACACAATGAGTTCTTGTAATGAGACAAATTTATGTCCAGGAACAATCAAGTTGTTACTTGCTGTGACCCAGCATTAGTTGGTCAGTGAAGTGTGGATACACCCAATGATTCCTCGAGCAAGACACTTGTCCGAGTCTTTAAGATGTTCTGTTTTCAGACTAGAGCCCATGAAAGTAGGAATAGCAAAATAAAGGAAGGATTGGGACAAGGGGCTAGTGGCCAGAAAAGTTGAAGGAATTTCTCTCCCAATATAGACCTACTCACATATATCTATTCATCTTCTAGGGTCCTTCTCCGGGTGCCACCACTAAATGAAGTGAAGCGGGTGCCACTGGCTACTAAAGTGTGAATTTATCTGCTTTTATTGGGGAATAGTTTGCTGTTTAAATGAAAGTTTTATTGTTCCCCACCTTGAAATCTTAGGCTAAAGGGTAGGCTGTAAATATTTCAAATGAACGGATGAAAGGAGGGACATTGTGAAATGCTTTCCCTGGATATTCTCACCTGGCACCCATTTTGAATTCTTTTCAACATCATGCGAAGACCTTTTTATTCTCCCAGACCTTTTAGAAAAAGTGCTTTTAATGCCATTTCCTCTGTCATACATTTTTATATCAGTTTTAAACATTGCTGTTTTGTTTTAGATTTAACATGCAGATGTTTTACAGTTTGGGTTTTAAAATGTGTGTTGTAAACTGCCCAGAGAACTCCAGTTATTGGGCAGTATAGAACTGGAATAAATAAATGAACCTACATATCTGTATACCTGCAGTGAGCTTTAATACTAGGATTGATAGGACAGGTTTGCCCTACGAAGTATGTTGCTAAATCAAGCCACTTATTGCATCATTAGAGCTCTGCATACCTGGAAGACTGCAGTGGTCATCTGATATCTCTATAGCAGCCAATTCTCATTGGGTCAGGGTTTCTAGATATTCTTCCTCTTTCTGTTCTTTGAGTCAGAAAAAAGACAGCTAAATGGAGCAGCACATTTATTGATTTTATTTGCATTCACATGGATGAAGTATTTGTGAATATTTTTCTATATATGTATATTTTTTAACAGGAAGCGACTGAATGAAATGAAGACAGCAGCTAAAGATGGGAGAGAAGAAGGAGTTTAATTTTACACTGTGTAAAATTAAACTTTGTGGAGAAGTAAACCCTGGGATTTTGGAGAGGACATCAGAAAAACTGAGTTTTTAATATTTAAATTAAGGCAATTATGGTACATAGAGATTCCGGCAAGATTTTGAGGCAAGATGATTTTCCACATCTATATTCATATGACAAACTGGTTTCAGAAAAGTAACCCTATATCATAATATATCAAGTTACCACATCCTTAGTACCCTAGACAACTCTGCCTTCTATACATGACGTGTCCTGTCTTGAATACAGGATCTTTTGAGTATCCGTTGACCATGGGAGCATGGCTAACATTTACTATTTTGTTCCTACCTCCTGAGACCCTGAGGGACTGAATTGACCTAGGAGAATTGTTTTGGGGGGAAACATTAGAAGAGGTGTGGATTTTTGGTTCCAGTTACCTGTCTTGATTTTACTGGTGGTTCACCACTGAGATGGCCAAGCATTTGATCCCACTTTTAGTTGCTATTTTAATGTTTGGTTGTAACTGGATTAAAAGAACAAAAGAAGAAATCCCAGGGTCCCTAAGATCTAGGTTTGGGGCAAATATTCTCTTAGTGAGAGAAAGCTCCAGCAGAGATTTAAAATCACAAAACATTCAGCAAAGAGTGGAAATATGGGCTGTTAGACATTTAAAATATTGCCTTCCAAATATCTTTCCTAAATTCCCATTTTGTTCTTCTTCTTTTAGCATAGAAAAAAGAGCACACATGTGGTAAGTTAAAACTGTTTACTTACAAATGCTTCGAAGGTCAGATTCTTGTGCTTTTCCATACAGCAACAAGAAAAGCCGTGGAGTTTAACTTAGTTTCAAAAAGGTAAGAGTTTCTTAATTATTTGTATAGAAACATGGAATGAGTGACTTTGTGCTACTTTGAATATAAGCCCACTATGGGTCCTTACTGCAGGGGTAGCTGATGTGGTTCCCTTCACAAATTATTGGACAAAAACTTCTATAAGGCACAGCCAGCATGTTTAATAGTTGGGGATGATGGGAATTGTAGTCCATTTTTTTTAAAAAAAAAAACCACACATGGAGGGCACCATTAGACAGTGGAGAACAGTGCTAAAAACTGAATTGTGGACTAGGGGAAAGAAAGAAAAAAGATTGTGAGAACAAAGCTGATATGAGGCTTGCTACTTGCAGTTACTTTGGGAGCAATTGCCTTTATTTTACAAGCACTGAAATGTGCGAGAATAAGCTCACTGTTATCATTGGCTGCATTTGGTGCTGAGCTTTTTATTTCCAGTCTCTTATGAACTCAGTGTTTGGCAAAAGCTCAGAGAAATCCCATCTGCTTTAGCATGTGGTAGGAGGTTAATGGTGACAAAAAGTCACACTCCATGAGAGCTTTTCTCATTTCTTCAGTTTTCCTGACAAGTGGCTTTGCCAGCTTTCAGGCCTCCTTTTCCCACAAAGGGCATCAATGTTTCATTAACCCTTCCCCCTCCAGAAGATGGCCTGTTTTATGTCAGGAACGCCGCTCCTTTTTCCTGCACCTTCTGCTTTTCGCAGGCAGGGCTGCATGGGGCCCCTAATTTAACACAGTTTGGGCAGAGACCGTTTCTTTTCTTTCTTCAAATGCCAAGGTGAAGCCCAGTAAACTCCTCACATTGCTTTGTGCCATTCCATCAAGGAAGGAAAGAAAGAACTTCCATTATTGGGCAGGTCACCATTCTTTCCTGATGTCAAGTGATGAGTTTCCAGACTGTAACCATGCTGACATTTGCTGCTGCCCTTCGAAAGCTGAAGCATTGAATTGAGTCATAAATGACTTTTTGACTGAGCTCAGTCTTGCTTCTTGTGAATTTTGTTACTTCGCTTGATACAGATTACTACTGAAGGGTTATGGGAACAAAATAAAACATCAGCTCATTTCCTATGGTATAAACAAATGCCGTGGATAAGAAGAGAATCATATGCCTGGTATTTGTGTCGATTTTTAAAAAATCACAACTAACTGTATTGGGGGGCTGCCTAATGCGTGTAATAAGACATTGGCAGAATTTGGGGCATGCAGTGAGTGCCTGGTACCTTACCAAGTGAGAGAAATATATACATATTAGAGTGGAAGGTTGAAAGAAAGGTGTGTGTGTGTGTGTGTGTGTGTGATAGAGGGAGAGAGAGAACTTATGATCAGAGAGATCTTATGATCAGAATCTCAAAACACAACATTTACAATGGTGCTTGTGATCACCATTGGCCAAGTGAGGGACTACAGTGCAATCTTACCTATACATGCCTACTCAAAATTCAGTTTCACTATTTTCAGTGAGTATTACTATCAGCTATCTGTTTATACGATTGCATGCTTACTCTTTTGTTGCTTGGCAATCAAAATAAGGATGGATTTGGCCCCGGGGTTTCTTCCTTGTGCAAAAGTCGTATGGCACTAGGGCTTGTGCAAGTGGCCTTGCAAAATTAGCCACCTATTTCTGGTTAGAGAAATTATGGGGTTGGAGAGGTACCGTTTCACCAAATTTATCCTGGGGAAGAAAAATTATCCAACAGTGTCTTAAAAGGTGATGCTCACCTTCAGCTGTGGCAATAGTGCAGCTTATTTCTTTTTTCCAAAGGGAGTGTTGGTGGTTGCTGCTGCTGAGCCTTTTCACTGGCACTGTCCACAATGCCCCAAAATGTTGTAGCTGTTGCCTGCCCCTCCAGACTTTGGGGTATCATGTTAAAGGGGTCCGGAAAGAGTTGGGGTTCTTACTTGATGTATGTCATAGGACCCCCTCACCTTTGATTGATGTCTCCAAGGCGTACATCCAGCAAGTGGGATGGTTGTCAATGGTCATACCCAATGCCTATGCCAAAACCTTTACACCTGTAATCAGTAAAGTTGTGGCCTGATTTGACCCAAAGTAATGTTGCTTAACCAGCTAACCTGCTTCTGGTGTAAATGGGCTGACTCATCAGCTCAGGGAGAACAACGAAGCATACTACTACTAGCACCAGGTGACTGCTGACCAATCATACTAGACAAGAACCACCGCTCCTGCCACTGCAGCTGGCCAGCCCAAAACACAGTGTGGTCTGTGCAGGTGACGATGGGCAGTCAGGCACACAATTTCTGCTGCAGCTAGCATCCCCAGGTAATTCAAGATAGGGGATGTCGCCACACCAACAATAATGCTTCTTTTGCCACAGCAATCATGCTGTTAGTTTTGTTACCACCATATTGCTCTCTCTCCCCCCCCCCTTTTCCTCTCTCCTTTCAAACAACTGAGAGAAGCCAGGAAAAGGGCAAAGCAGCGCAGTGGAAGAAAATGGAGGAAAGGATAGATCACACATTGCGCATCTTAGCTCGGAGTCTGAGCACAGCCCTGACCCTAAAATGTAGCTTGGAGAGGGAAGGGCAGGAGGCAGTGGGATGGGCAATGGCAGGTGGGCTGCTGCCACCATCTCTTCTGCTGTTGCCTGAGGAAAGCAACTTGGTTTGCCTCATTATGAAGCTGGTTCATTTCTGCATCCCCTTCATTTTGCACCTTTCATTTTAGATCAGCTGGACTCTTTTCTTCTCTTTATTTCTGCTCTTTTTAAAAGCAGTGCTCTTTTTACTCTTCTGCCTTTCTTCCACTCTCTTTTAGGAGGGTGTAGATAGCTTCTGTGCACAACATACAAATTGCTTCCAATGTTCTCATTTTGTTTCCTTTGGGTATGCTTGCTAACTTTTAGAGTGCAAAGATGCCTGCACCCATCACATCCTGTTCAGCCATTTTGAGATGTGATAGCCTCAAATGCCATTTCTGCACTTAGATGATTATCTTAATAGCCCTTGAAACATCATTATTTGCTAATGTGCACTTAAACAAAGGGCAGTCATAAACGTCCCATTGAAAGTGGGGGGAGGAATTGGCAGCAGTATTTAAGAATGCATTTAGTCCATTAGTGTACACCACATACATAAGAATAAAAAATGAAGGATCTGGTATTTGTTTCTATCATTATACAGCAGTTTTATATTTACTGCCAAACCTTGGTCTAACAACTCTGCACACTGAAAAATGAAAGCAACCTTTCTTACTTACAAGTGGCCTCTGAATACCATTTTGCTAGAATCCAAGTGGGGAGTGTGCATTCCACAAGGGTCCTTCATGAGGGCTTCACATCGGCAACTGGTTGCCCACTGTAAAAACAGGGTGCTGGGTTAGATGGGCCATTGGCCTCATATGTTGTGTATTTCCAAGAAAAGAAAAGAAAAGAAAAGAAAAGGGCTAAAGATTTAAATTTTCAAAGGTCCTTATAGAAACTAAGGTTTATTCACAATATTTTCTCTATCTTGAAAATAGCATGTAGCCATACAAACTTTCTCTTTATGGCAGATTCACAATCCAGATCCTCCTCCTCCCACCGTCGTGTTTTTTGCCTGGTTTATTGCACTTTCCCCAATTCTAATAATTATCTTGAATAACATACCTGCAAAATTTGCCTGCTTGGTTTCAGAAAATAATGGCAGTGGCCGCTACCAGCAGATGCCCATGTCATATTACCTTTTGTCAAAGTCTTTCTACAATTGCATTCTCTGTGGTTATTCACCCACAAGGGAGACAGCTTTTCAGTAGTGGCATCCCAGCTTTGCAAGCCCCTTCCTAATGACAAGGAAGGGGCTCGCAATGGCAAGCCTGATGGCAAGATCCTTGCCTTTCCAAAGCAAGTTTATTTATCTACACACTTTAAATTGTCTAAGCCAGGCATGTGGCCTTAAAAATTTTGTTGGACTACAAGTCCTGTCATCCTTGACCATGGGTTGTTTGGGCTGTAGCTGTTGAGAGCTGGGGTTCAACAATTGAGGAACCACATTTCTCCCACCCCTGACCCAAGCTCCAGTTTACTTGATATTTTAAAATAATTTTGAGTACCCTTGTAAAAAAAATCCATACTACAGTTAATGGGTTATATCCAGTCATGTTGCTCAGCTGACAACAAGGCTTCTGTCAGCAGAAGGATGGTAGCCACTGCCAGTGATTCCCTCTCCCATTGCAGCTCCCACCCATACCTCCCAGCCCTCTGCCAAAGATATAGGAGGGCTCAGAAGGGGAAACTGCCAAAAATTCCTTCCCCCTTTTGCTAAAAGAAGCTTTACTGTCAGCTAAATAATACTGTGAGACACAGCCCAGCTGGTATTCAACATGAACATTTGAGATCAAAAGTCAAATGTGTTAAATGTGGCCTGATTTAGGAGGAGCAAAAGATACTGAGATTTTGGAGATGTACCATCTGATCCCAAAACTCTTCAAGCAGTAAAGGGCCATCTGACACCGCTGCCCTTTGGGAAGCACATCAGATGCAGTCCCCTACTTTGGTGGGGCTGCCAGTGTTATTTGATTTTGTGAGAACATGCATATTGTTGTACACTGCTCTGAAATCTGAGCTGAACAATGGCTATGCAGATGTTTCAAATTAATAAATGCTATACCCTTTCTGAAGGGAGGCGGGTGCTGCTGTGGGTTAAACCACAGAGCCTAGGACTTGCTAATCAGAAGGTCAGTGGTTCGAATCCCCATGATGGGGTGAGCTCCCGTTGCTTGGTCCCTGCTCCTGCCAACCTAGCAGTTCGAAAGCAAGTAGATAAATAGGTACTGCTCCGGCGAGAAGTTAAACAGCATTTCCGTGCACTGCTCTGGTTCGCCAGAAGCGGCTTAGTCATGCTGGCCACATGACTCGGAAGCTGTAGGCCGGCTCCCTCGGCCAATAAAGCGAGATGAGCGCCGCAACCCCAGAGTTGGTCACGACTGGACCTAATGGTCAGGGGTCCCTTTACCTTTTATACCCTTTCTGATAGCCAAGGAGAGGCAGCTGGTGACAAACTGTGTCTGTTGCTCTCTGCCAGACGCTGAAGGGAATCCTATCAGCCCCAGCTTGCATAGCCAATGGTCAGGGATGATGGGAGTTGGAGTCTGGAAGGCACCAGGCTCAACTCCCCTGATGCATACTGTATGAGAACCAGCCAGGGGAAGACTAGTTCTTATCAGCATGTCATGGGTGGGGATGAGGATAGCTTTAACTAGGTAATTCTGTTCATATCCTCCAGTGCACTGAGCCTTATTTCCTACTTGCATTTGCAGCAACAGCATTTGTTAGCTTTTGGTTTGCCCATTCTAGAAACACAATTAGCATAGGCTAAATATGATTTCTGATGCAACATATTGCTGTTGTAGTTATTCTTATCAGTGGGAGGCCAGCCACATTAATACAATGGTAACTAATACCTGGTGCTTGGAAGGCGGTAAAATTAAAAGCTACAGAACATGCCAAGCAAATTATCCATTGCTGAACGGGGGAAGAAAATTTTCTTCCTGATTTCCACAGATGATCAACTTATGCCTTGAAGCATTAGACTTGATTACGCTAATCATTATTTTAGCTTACATAGCTACAAACTTTATTAGTGTTGCCCAGTGACTCTGCTACTTTGGGAATTTAATCAAACGGTTAGAGTAAATGGAGCTATTTGCTTTATCCCTAGAGGCGTGCATATATATATATATATATATATATATATATATATATATCCACTTCAAATATCATTGAAATAAATATTTGACTCTATACCCCAGTGAATTTTAGAAGGTTATTTATTTACTTATTTATACTCCACATACTCTGGCTGTATCTTAGCCATTGCAATTTCCCAGGAGCTTCTTCTACAGTTTCAGTTGCTTTGGGGCATTTATAATACTGGATGCCAAACTCTGGTTTTTATAATATTTTGCCTTGCACCACAATAGAGGTGCCATAGTATTGTTTTCCTCTCCACCCTGGCGCTTGATAGCCAGAGCTGAGCTGGATGTTGAGGTCTTAAGAGTTCCATATTTTAATTTGCTTTTAATAATTAATGTATATGTGGCTTTGCTTTTAAAATATTATTCTCCACCTATGCTTTTACAATCCTTGCTGGAGGCCTTTTGGTACAAGAGGGAAATGCTTTGGGATACTGATTTCTACGTTTTAAATATATGCTGCTCACAGAGCTGGCCCAAGACATTTTGCTACCTGATGTGGAAAAGCAAATGTCACACACAAATCAGGTTGCATAATAATACCTAAGGCCAGCCAGGTTATTTAGGCACCTGAGGCAAAAAACCAAAAATGAAAAATGAAACAAATCTCCTGCTTCTTGGCAGAAAACAGAATAATGATGAATTAATAAGTTTTTGCTGCCCTTTCATGACACTCAGAATCATCCACCTGATGCACCTGCCTCACTCTGTCTAATGGTAGAGCTGGCTCTGGCTACACGTCTAAACTATATACCAAAATGCCTTCAGGAGGGGGAAAGTGTGAACACAGAACAGAATAAACCACCAATGCGAGATGTGTTGGTGCATTCATTGTTGGTTGGGGGGGGGGGAATTGACGCGCAGCGTAAATTAATAATGCAGAGTTTTAAAGAATGAAAGCTTTACTGAGTTAAAATAAACTTCTTTATAAACAACATGGTTCCAAACAGTTTGACTGAGATTACATACTGACTTTGTTCACAGCTGAGGCAGACAGACTCTCACTGAACTCTTACAGAGAGCACAAAGTGAAACTGGCGACTACGTCACACGTCAGAATGACTCAACAGTTAGCAGTTAGGCTTGAATAACTTTAGGAGGCCCAAATGATTGTGCAGTCCCAGCACTTCCCAGCCTGCTTTGCTGCTTCTGCTCTAATGTGTCTTTGTCACATGACAAAAATGGTATAAAATAAGAATTCCTGCATGCTAAGATCCAAGTTTGGGGCATGCTCAAAGCAGATCCCTAAAGTAGACAATACTGACCTAGATGGCACAATGGCCTGACTCTGCTGCTATGATCGAGCATCCCTAAAGCACTGTGCTTGCCAACTGCCACCTTTGCATGCCCAAAGGCTTCATCTCTTCAGCAGGAGGACCTGGAGTGGGGCTGATTCTTTGTAGGATTAAGATCAGCACAGGCCAACACCTGAGGCAACACAAACCCTCTCACAGCAGGTATTCACAAGCAACCTGCTCCACCTACATCACCTCAAAAGGATTCAAAATCCAGATTAACACCAGTGACTTTATCATGTTGTCAAGCTTATTTGTGCAACAACTGGAAAGAAAAGCTTTCCAATGTTCAGCACTGGAGCAATTACACCTTTGAGCCTCACACCTTCAAGATCTTGTCCCTTCTCACTGGGCTCATATGCTATGTGGAGTATTAGGCATCTCCTTAGGGATGGTGACACACAGAAATTCAGCCTGGGCTTCAGTCCCACAGACACAGGAAGATCTGATGCTAGTAGCTGCTCAAGTTTCCAGCCATGAGACATCACAGAATCTAGCAGGGTCACCTGCTCTTCCTGGAGTTGTAGCACCCTGTAAACATAATTTACTGGCACATGTAAATATTCAGCTTCTTTGAGTATAGCTTTCCCTGTGAGATCTCCATGTCAGAGATAGTGCAGCAATGGTCCAGGTTGCATTTCTGTCTATTAAGTCTGTTAAGTTGTGGGTGAACATATCAGACGACACAGCGATTCTTCAAACAGCTCTTGTTTATTCAGAGGCCAGAACAGAACTGAACTGAAGGGTTCAGTCAGCCTGCTTATATAGAGCTTCAGTACAACATAACTGTAACAATTTTCTAAAACTATCCAATCACTGAACGTCACTTTTGATCCCTTATTTGCATAACTATCTACAGTATCCCCCTGCTGTCCCAGGGTGAAAACTTCAATACATAACACCCCTCCCCACCGAGATAAGGCGTTAGTTACAATCGTAATAGTTTCCTTATATACAGCACTACACGTAATGGTTCAATTAGGCACAAAAGCATATCGGTTACATTTCACATACTTCCATTAGACCAACAGTGTTACATGTCCGACAACATAGTCCTTTAAATAAGTTGGGTGCTTGGAAACTCTGCCAGACCGCCGGGGACCGGTAGCCAAGTCTGGGGGGCCGCCCAATTCAGTCACCAGTTGTGACTTGTTGGAGTCAAGGAACAGCTGGCCTGGCAGAGGCAGAAAAGAAAGCTTTTGGGGTCCATGCAGAGCATCTGCCATGTGCCACCTACACTCAGCCAGATCAATTCCTGGGGTGATGACAAGAGAGGGAGGGGCAGGAATAGCAACTCCCTTGCAGTCATGAAGAAGAGGAGCTGCAACAGCAGCAGGAAGCAGAGGTAGACCTGGGGTCCACATTTAAAATAAAGGCACAGTCCCATTTGTTTTTCAGTTCCTCTCTCCTGTTGGCCCAGAAAAAGTTCACGTCTTTTAAAGGCTGTTCTTTCACAATACAGGAGCATGTCTATAATAATGAACAGTATTTTTGAGCAGCTTTTGAAGCCACTTTTGAAGAAACGGCTTTGTATTCCATTATCTTTTCACAATGGATAGGTTTTTTTACCTCCAGTTTCCAGACAAATCTGTCAGTTCCATGAGACCAATATATTCTTTCAGTGCAGCTGCTTGTTCCATGTTGAATTAATTCAAATGTTATCTGTCAGACCTTCCTCTGTTTGAACCCCATTACTAGAAGCCCCGTCTTCAAGGAGATGTGCATAAACTGCTACTTCTCCTTCACTGCTCCCTGCCTCCCGCTGCTTGTTTTGCCTCCTTCCATCTCCCCCTCCATTCCTAACTTTTTCATTCCTCTAACTGTGGAGTATTTATTCTAAACAATTCACTTTTACTTGTGTGGCTCTGAATTGCAAACTGCCCTGTTTTCCTGCTGCATGTTGTAATCTCCTTATTTGCACCCCTTCAACTTGTGTAGATTTATTTCCTTGGCCAGGTCAACAAGGAGGTCAAACACTTGATAATTATCAACCTGAACTGAGGCTGCTTTGCTCAGGTTGATTAGTATGTTTCCAACCTCATAGGTAATCACTCTGTCTTTGTCTTTGCTTGCCAATTCACACTGCCTTTCTGGCAAAACAAATCACTTCTTAGATCCAATTTAATTCCTTCTTGTTCTTTTGTCTTGATGACATAAACCATATATCCCTTATTACAAGAGTCTACAGGGCATTATCAAATGTCTATGTGTCCAAACACCATCCAGGATTCTAGAAGGAGAAAATGGAAGCTATATGAGAGAAAGCAAAAGGAAATAGATAATTCTAGCATTGGGAAATGACAGCAGGGGAAGTCTTCACAACAAATGCCCAGTATCAAAGGCCTGCTAACAAAAACATAAAGAGTGCTTGCTTTTCACTGCCACAGGCAATTGCCCCAAACTCAAAAGTTGCAGGAACAGCAGAAGGCTGGATAACTGCTCTTATACATTATTATTATTATTATTATTATTATTATTATTATTATTATTATTAGATAGACTTGTTAGTAGCTTGTTAAACAAAAGTCTCCAGGTGACCTTGCATTTAAAATCATTGACGTAGATAAAATTGACACATTCATACAAAACTACATTCAATTCATAAAAATACACAGAACACACACTGTAGATATGCAGTCCCTAGTAAACAAGATTATGCTGTCATGATCTACAATTTGGGGACCCTGCAGTACATGGCAGAGGACTCTGATGAGGATGAGGTTCAGGATCCTTCCAGGGAGTGGGGAGAGAACCACCAGTACCTCAGTTAGGGCCCTTCCAGCCAGACGCCACAGTCTTGCAACTATCCTCTGATTCAGAGGGTGAGTCTCCTGCAGCACTTCTGCCTCCCCAATTGCACACAAGCCAAAGATTCCCTGAAGGTTGCTCAGTCTAAAGTCTCTAAACGGCTCTCTAAAATGCTCTACAATCTTTAAATGGTGGCCTAAACTCAAGAGGCTGTGCCAAATTTTCATGGTTCCATTTGTCATATTAAAATTTGCAATTTCAGTTGGGTAGACTTCATCATCATCAGATCACATTCAGCAAATTATCAAAAAAGGCCAGATCCTTCCCTCATCGCCAACTACATTTCCAGTCAAGCTGGCCATGAGCTGCCAAAGCTGTTGCTGCTTCTGCCTCCATCTTTGGCAACACTTCTGTAAATGGATCTCTGTGCCAAATCAGATGCCATGTAGCAAATGGGATGACGTTGCACTGTGATGCATGAGATGGCGAAAGCCAACAAAATGCTTTATAGTAAATAGTATACTGTATGTCATCATGTACTGATGGGAGGCATGGCAAGGTCACTTGAACAAGCTTCATGATTCAAAACAGGTACAGAAATGCCAAGGGGTGGGTAGGTGTCACAAATTGCCCTTAAATAAGTCATTTTTTGACATACAAAAATGTTTTTCCTCCTTTGTCAAAAGAATCTGAAAACGCATGAGTAATTTAGGCTTGGATTTGGACACTGTGCAAGGAGGGGGTAGAGACAGTGCAGATGGTGAAGTGGAAAATATATACAAATGCTCTTAAAATGTATTAGTAAGACAATATTATTTTTTCAAAAGTTCTAACTAATGTTTCTTTTAAAAATCTACATTCAAGGGATATTTAGGGATGCAATCTACCGTATTTACGCAAATCTAATGTCCCATCGAATCTAATGCACACTTCCATTTTGAAAACCTTGAAACCAAAAAGGGATTTGCTGGTGAATGTAAATGTGCCATCGAATCTAATGCACACCCTAATTTTCATGATGTGATTTGGTGGGGAAAAGGTGTGCATTACGTTAGAGTAAATACAGTATTGCTATGTACGTCCCATGTCCCTGCACAGAGCAATCCCCATGGGGCTGAACTGAACCCTGTTGCCACTTTTTCCCAAGTCCTCATGTGACCCTCTTCTTCTGCTCAGTAAAGTTATGCAAGCTCCATCCAAGGGAAAGATGTGCAATACCAGAGGTGCACATAACCATCCATTCTCCACACTGTCTTGCTGATGCCTGTGCTCATGTGCACACATGGAGGTAAAGAGTAGGTATTTTGGATAAGTCAAATGAAAACAGAAATAGGAGCAGAAATTGCCAGTGTTCGTTTATTTATCCCTTGTTTGGAACAGAAATCATTGCAAGGAATACGATCAGTATTTACTAATGTGCCTGCTTTCCATCTGCAAACAATTTGTAATTGATTGCATCACCCCTTTACCTTCCCATTCCTTTACACTGAGATGAATAGTGTGGAATAGAGTCATGCTGACATAATTTACATAATTAGTTATGTAAGTTAAGTAATTTTGACACAGAAGTTTTCAGCAGACGGCAAACCGCAGTGGAGTGGAAACACCTCTGCATGTGACAAATACAAAAACTGATGTCTTCTTACTGATCTTTAGTGAGTGGGGGAAAGATCCATGAGGATCCATCTGTTTATAGGTGAGTAATCTGTGTGGGGAACTGTCATATCCTTTGTTTTCTCTAAATGGTTGTGCTGTGATTATATCTTTTTAAAAAACAGCACAAACACAATATTTTCATATGAATTGATAATGAACTTCTCTTTTCTAATTACAAATCTAAGTGCATTACCTAAAGAGGAAAGTGCCTAGAAAGCATTCAATAATACTGGAAAAGGCAGACCAAAGTGAGAGAAAAGTTCCCAAAGGTACAAAATCACCATTTCTCCAGAGCCCTATCTCACAAGAAACAGCTTTCCACTTAGCTTACTCCAGACAAAATGGCTTCTTCATTCTCAGAATTTTGTTCAAAATCTGTCTCCCATCTCTATGTTGGTTTTGTCCTGAAAATCACAGTCAGTCTCCTACAATGAACATCTACTCTGAAATGCCATCTCAGCAAGGCACTACAATGGGGTGAGTCTGCTATATGACCCTTCTTTTCTCACCAGTATTGTACATAATGTAACCTATGTATCTTGGCAACACAATGCTCTGCAGCAGAACGCTCTGCTCATTTGAAGATGTTGGTATAAATCCATGATGTGTTCTGGAATATAACAGGATATTGCTCTAGTGAAACTCCTGTACGAGGAGTGCTCGCCTCCAGGCCAGGAGATGCGAGTCACCTGTGGACCGGGGCCGACCTATGCCTCAGGGCAGATAAAAGCCAGTCAGCCCCAGTCCCAGATTGCAGGAGCAACACTGTTGGTAACCTGTTCCTGCCAGCACCCTGTCCTGCTCTTCTGTCAGAGTTCCTGACCTCGCCTGGCTCCTTGCCTTGGATCCCGCTTCAGCCTTGACGGACAGCCTCCACACCACACCCTCGACCCTGGACTGGACACGGACCTCGCCGCACGGTAACACCCTCCCCCTGGGATCAGCACACATCTTAAGGCAGCCCTGTTTAGGGAAGCTTTTAATGTTTAATAGGTTATTGTATTTTAGTGTTTTGTTGGAAGCTGCCCAGAGTGGCTGGGGAAACCCAGCCAGATGGGTGGGGTATAAATAATAAATTATTATTAGTAGTATTAGTATTAGTATTAGTATATTATCTTCTAGAACAGGTATGTGAAACCTATAGCACTCCAGATGTTGTTGGATTCAATCATCCTTCTCCAGCATGCTCGGTGATGGGGGTTGGGAGTCCAACAACATCAGGATGGCCACAGGTTCCTGTTCTTTTGTTTCTTCCCCTGCCTTCTGCTGATGTTATGAGGTGTTGCAGGGTTGAGTGGTTAGCTCTTAGATGTCTTCTGCTGTCCCTGGAAGCTCAAACCAAATAGGAATAGAACTCCAAAAAGGCCCAATAACAAGACAGATATTACATAATCTCATGTTGTGTGACTTGAAACTGAACATTGATTCTGGATCCATATAATAAGACACAAGGTGTGTACCACAATAACTAGGGAAGTCTGTACTGGAACCATTGTTCAAAGGATGCCTGCCATTCTAGGAGAAGCACATGACATCATGTTCAACTTAGTTGCCCTATCATTCAAGCAGAGAACATCCCTTACAGTTTTCTGTGATACTGATATGGTTTACTTTCACTGGGAAGACAAAGGTGGAATCTACACGCATATAAAGAAACACTGTGAAAATGCTTTTTTGAAAAAATGTTTTGAAAAATATATTGAATTTACCATAGCTCCCCATCATCACCTAGTGTCACTTTTGTATATTGCCCTTCACAACACACTTAAAACTTTTTATTTGAAGCTGTATAGCTGAGTCCTAAGTCTGTTTAGGGGGGCTCTCAGTTTATTCAGAGGACTGAATGACATTATTCTAAAAAGAAAGGCTGAACTGTTTCAGATTTCTATATTTTCCTCATTTTTGTTTTTGTTTTCTGCATTCAAAAATTTACCCCAGAACAATCTAATGTATTTGGGAATTATTAGTTTAGAACAGTGGTGGCTTCTGAGAGGTTCTGAGGCAGTGGTGCCCCCGTCACTACAGCAGCAGTGTGGTCACTGAGATGGGAATGTGGCAAGTTTCGGGGAAGCGTATAACTCAGGATCATCAAATGAAATAATTTAGCAGGAGATGAAGGATAAAAGGAAAGATTTCTTCACAAAACACATAATAAAAGTGTGGAATTTGGTACCAGAAGATGTGGTGACAGGCTGCTCTGAGGTTTAGAAGGCATATGCCGCCGAATACCAACTGCTAGGGAGCAATAGTATAAGAGATTGTCCACTGTAGGAAACAGGATGTGGAGTCTGGTGGGTCTTGGGCCTGTCCCATTTGAGCGCTTCTCTGAGATCGTCAACATGGAAGCACTCAACAAAGTCATTTCTACTGCAAGTTTCAACCAAAAGAAAAGCAGCATGTTCTTCCTTCACAAACTTCGTGATAGGGCTGGTGACAGTGAGTTTATTAAATTTAGCCTCAGGATGGGCAAAAGATATATGACATTTTGGTGGCAAATGTTAATTTCTCCACATAGCCATATGGCCACATAATAGTTGGAGCTGGTTTTTTTCTGTCATTTAGCAGTTATTAATAGGCTTAACAATTCACTTTTTCAAAAAAAATTATTTAACAGAACACATTATTAATGTGTTCCATAATATTGGGTCTATTTGTCTCATTGTCAGTTTATTTTAGACAAATCCAAATACCATGGAATTGAGGTGCCAGGAGCTGCAAGCAGCTTTCATTCTCTTGATTGTTTCAGCCCAGGCCATACTGGCTGTGCTACAAAAGGCACCATCTGGTGCTGTTGATGCTTGAAAAGAAGCCATTTTCCTTTGTGCAAACCCTGCAGTCCACAGCCCTGAAGAAGGTGTGCCTATCAGCTGCTTTGCCTCACTAGCATATGGGTCACTATTTGTAAAACTGAGCAGGATCTGTCCTTATCATGGCATCTAATGTCTGCACTACATCTTTCTTCTTGAATCTATAGTTAACTGAAGGGAACAGTTGTGCTATAAATGGCTAGTAGTCTATATGGTAGCTGTCACCTAATCAATTTAAGGGAGGTTAAAGACCCATAAATGACCAGCCTGTCTCTAGCTTATCTTGAACCACAGAGATCTCAACCATTTTAACCAAAATGGACCACATGATGGATTAGCTGGTGGAACAAAACCACTACAACAAATATTTCAGTGAAGCATCACTGACCCACCATTACCATACCATTAGCATACCAGGAACAAATTTCTATCATATTTTGGAGGAAACTTCATTAACTTGAAGGAAGCAAGGCAACAGAATAAATGATATTAGAATGCACAACATAACCACCACTTCTTTCTTCCTTTGGTCCATCACATGGCATAAAAGCATTCATTCATTCTTCCCTCTCCCCTTTTTTCCACCCATGACCTTTCCACTCATGGTTTTCATGCCTTTGTGATGGCCCAAAGGGAGAAAGAATAGGTTATTTGTGGTAACTGAAAGCCAGTTTACCTCTAGAGTATCTACACATACCTAAAGATAACACAAAATTAATGTAACATGCTAGCTATGCTTTGTTGTTCCTCTGCCAATTCAGGGGAGCAAGCAGGGATGTCTGTAAGTTTTAAAGCTTCTTAATGGTTGTTCAGTAGCTCAGATGCCTAAGATGATGCATTATTAAAGCATGAGACCATAGTGGTTGAGCATCATCATCAAGATGACCACAGGAGGGAAAATATCTATTCTATTTCTTGTGAGTAACCTTCCCATCAACCCTAGCCAGCATATACTGACTGGGACTGTGAAAGTTGGAGCTCAAACATGTGGAAGGCACCAGACTGCATTGCCATGAGACTGAAAGTTGTGTGTCTTGTCCAATAGTCATCTCTAGCCTGTCTTGACACTAATCAAACCTGCCTTAGTATTAACAGCATATTAATTAAATCCATGCACTTTGTGCCGTATACCACGATTCATGCATAATAAAATCAGCCACAACATACACACCCCCAAAGTCCCACTAAGCATGTTTACTAGAGTGTAAGGACTGTTAGAAACAGTAGGGCTTACTTCTGAGTAAACATGCTAGGTTTTTGTCTATGGACGCAGGTAGCATCTGCACCAAATATTTAAATTCCTCTTATACCATTTTTAACAGTCATAGCTTCCCCCCAACGAATCTTAGAAACAGCAGTTTGTTATGAGTGCTGGAAATTGTAGCTCTGTGAAGGGTAAACTTTGGGATTCTTTGGGAGAAGCCATAGGTGTTAAAGTGGTAGAAGGCTTATGCTAAACAAGGACTGCTTGTTATGGACCAGATGACTGTATGCTTCATTATGGAATTGGCTAGCTAAATCAGAGGGTAAAGATAATTCATTGGTCCTAATCCAGCACACAGCATTTGGCACATTTAAGTCCATTGAAAACAATAATAAACAGCATTAAGCAAGGACTTTTCATACAGGCAAAATAATTTTTTGTGAATTTATTGTGAATGTGTCCTTCCTGGTTTCTTCAAAGACTGGATTGTTTTTGTTTTTTAGATGGAGAACTTGTGGCATTCCAGATGTTACTGGACTACAACTCCCATCATCAGTGACCATCGATCATGATGGATGGAACTTGTTGGAGCTGTAGTACAGAACATCTGGAGGGACACAGTTTGCTCATCTCTGCTTTAGGAGCAGGAGGTGGGGGTGATCTGCTGCATTTCTACATAAAATGGTTTCTCTTGCTAGAATGCTTCCTACAGTAAACTCTTTGGCTTAATGCTAGCTGTTATTGTATTGGCAGAAGCTGCACACATCTGTAAATTTCCTTCAGCTAAGAATGTCATTATACTGTGATTGTTCATAGATGGGTTTTTATTGTTAATTAAGAAGTATCCGGTTGAATCATTTCCCCTATATTAAAATAAAGATCTAAACGTAACCTACAGTTACTATCAGAATATAGCACAGAAACTGAGCATAGTAAATGCAAAAAAAAGGAGAATGCTGTTAAAATGGCAACATGATCTTCCTCGATGCGTCTTGCCTACTGATTATCTAGAGTAGGTCTTTTTTTGTTGTTGTTAAGTGCAACTCTCTTTGTCCAGATATAATACTTTTTTTAAAACAACACCAACACATATTTTGAATCTTCAGAGCACAACTTGGGCAGTCCCACTAACAGCACCAGCATTGCTACAGCTCTGCCAGTCTTGCACACTGACTCCAGTATATTATGCAAGTGTTGTCGTGATATGGCACTGACGCTGTAGGGTAAATCTTACATGCTATTTCACCATCCCAGCACTGACATTTTAAAAAATCAGCTAGTGTGGGTTTTGTCACAATACAATGGTTCTGCTCCATTTTCCAATTGTGGACATCCATGTTATGAGCAACAGTACAGATTGCGCTTTATGTGATTGATTGATTGATTGATTGATTGATTGATTGATTGATTTTTTTGCCAGATCCTCCTCCCCCAGTGGGGAATTGCCACACAGCTGCATGTGCTTAAGATTCATTTATTTCAATGGGACTGATGTGTTGTTGAGCTGCATGCAGGATTGCAGCCCAAAGTTGGCAAGTGAGCAGAACTAACAGGTGAGAGGGGTGTTCACAATGCATCTTCTATGCAGACCCTTGTTAATGTAACCCTGGGCAAACAGCTTTTCCTTTTGCACGAACCTCTGATTATCCAAATGTGTTAGAGATCCCCCAGGCAATTCAGGTATAGAAGGTTAGTACATTTCATATTTCACTCTAGAAACTGCTTTCTGACAAAAAGCAATTTTTCATTTTAGCATATTTGCATGCAGAATATAATTCACTCACTTGCACCCTCTAGTGGATTCCTTTAGATTAATACAAATACCTTTTCTTCAGAGGCTTCATGGTGCAATCCTGCCACTGGTTTTGAGCAAGTGGTGTGTGTATTTTTAACTTTGGTGGATTTTATACGTGGTCAGTGGTGTGAAAGGTTGCTTCTTAATCTCCTCTTTTTTTTGTCTGTTAAACCACTGCCATACTCTCAATGTGCAACACTTTAAATACTTTAACAAAGAATTGTTCTTACTTTTGTCTGAACATTCCACCACTATTTCTTAATTGCCATGTGGCTATTATGCTTTGCCATGTTGGTTGACATCTGCAATATATACAGGATGAACTCTCATTAAAAAAAACTTCCATTTATCAAACTTTTAGCTTAAAAAGTAGCAATTAAATTGATGCAGCTGAAGATAACAAAGGAGAAAGAAAAGAGACAAAAACGGGGGGAAGGAACACATGGTGCAATAAAAGGATTCAGCCATTTAGTGCATCAATTCTATGCCATTTGTGACAATCCTGGCTTGTTCTCTTATAATTTCTTCAAGCTTTCTTCCAAAGTCAGGGCCTCTTATGCTGGACTACAGTGACAATGGAAATGGCACAGGAAAACTGAATTGCATATAGCAAGCAAAAATAAAGTCATTTTGCAGAGCCACAGCTGACACACCTAAATTTGTCCTTTATTTAAGTGGTTTCCTAGGAAGGCAAGGTGAAAGAGAAGTGGAAATAGAAAAGAATATATCAACTCCTGAAATTAAAAAAATACATGAATCCGAATTTCAAACATGCTAATGGGGGTCTGAGTTAGCAGTGACTGGCTAGGAGATGGTTCATGAGGTTACCTTGAACAGCTCAGTGAAAATGTTGGCCCAGTATGCAGTAGTTGTGGAAAAGGCCAAAAGACGAACTTCATATTAGATATCTTTAGAGAAAGGATCAAAAGTAAAACTATTGTGATTACAGTGCCTTTGCACAAAGCTACTGTGCAGTCATACTGGGAATGTTGTGTACAGTTCTGGTTGCTACACTTCAGAAAGTATATTGTAGAGCTGGAAAAGATTCCAGGAAATAATCAAAGGGCTAAAGCAACTCTCCTGTGAGGAAGGATTGCAGTGCTCAGGGCTTTTTAGTTTAGAAAAAGTGAGAAAGGAAAGACACAAAAACACGACAGAGGTTATGTAACATCGTGCATGGTGAAGTCTCTAACATGTCACTGCAGCAGACAGGTTTCCATGATATAAACACATGACAAGGAGCCATAGGAAATCTGAGATCATGTCACTTGTCATGTATTTACCATGTTTTCATGTATATGGAAAATGCTATACCAGAACCTATTGAAAAGGCCACGTATAAACCAGCCTCTGAAGCTTGCAAAGGTGACCTCAACTGATGATTCACACATGTAGGTCATGACTGGCTAGAACAGGAAAATGCAGATCCACAAATACATTCCAATCAAAGAGTCATATTTTGGGGGATGAATTGTCTCCTGTACCCTGTGATGCATTATCCATATTTACAGGTGAAAAAAATGAAGTAGCAGTAGTGTTCTTAATGTCAGTTTGATCCCATCCATGTCTTCAGAAGTGGAGATGAAGTTGCACTAGTAGTTGGAAGAATGGTCTGAAGGCACCTGCTATATCTGGATGGGAGGCCACCCTATGGATGCCCCTGTTAGCTCATGAGAAGAAGAGTAGGATACAATTGCAAAAGCCAATTGTTTCCAGCTAAGTGGAGCACAACAGACACCTTAAGACTGCAAAGCCAATCTCATTTCATTTTGTCCATTGCATTGATTCTGCACATGCACATTCCCTTCATCCACAGTAATATACACCTTGCTTTACATATGGTAAATCCTGATTCAACAAATCACATGATCAGGTTTATTATACATTTATAATACACACATTGACCAAGTCTATGCAACTTTTGGGGGGAAGGAAATCTAATCAGTTGCAGTCACCCCCTTGATAATTAATGCAAATTCTGCTGACACGGTGTATTATATTAAATATGCACAGCAAGTTCTATCACCATGCTTCTCTCTGCTCCTGTGATTTAATGTACCAGGGTATGCATAACAATCTCAGATACTGGGCGACAAGAAGAAGCAAGCAGATATCTAGCTGATCTTTTGCATTTAGATGTATTTTAAAACTTGAGTTACCCCCCCAACCCCCCCCCCAAAAAAACCCAATGTCCTTCTCATGAAGCTAGTTCATTTGCCTTTCAAGATACGATGGTTGTATTCTGTATAAAAATAGCCACATGAAAAGTCTGCAAAATCAAGCTTGATACTTTACCGACCTCACTAACACAAGACCTTGGCAATCCACAACAATAATGCCTTTTTAAAGAGTCAATTGTGTACATTATAAGATTAGCCCTAAACTGTGAGCCTCGGCAAGACAATTTGCTCATTGCATGGTAAACCATGAATATATATTTGGGTTGCATATTTGAATGTTTGTCCATTTCAGATTTTTTTGGGGGGGGAGGCTGCCTTAGTTCTAGATATATACCGGTAAAAACTCCCCACAGCTCAGTTCAAAATCATCTCGGATAATTTAAGCTGTTTTCCAAAATGAACAAACCCATTTCTTGTGAGTCCATTCGAAACTTTGAAAAGTTCAATGCACTTTTTATTACATGATTGTAAACATGAGATCCGAATGCTTCCTCCAATAAGCTTAATATCTCCTTACTGCTCCAAGATATAAATCCTGATATAACACATTCAGTGGCCAGATATTGTATTGCTACAGTGGCGTAGCGTGGGGGGTGCAGGGGGGGGCCAGCCGCACCGGGCACAACATCTGGGGGTTAGGGGCGCAAATCCACAGGTTAGGGGGCACAAATTACTTGCCTTGCCCCGGGTGCTGACAACCCACGCTACGCCACTGTATTGCTATGGTTGACATACGTCAGAGGGTGGTATGTGCCACACAGCAGCTCTAAAACTGAATGTTTGATTTACATGTTTTGTGTGCTTTTATCTTATGCTTGTCTACTGTGAGAATATGAGTATGTGTACCCTCTACTTCTGCAGTTACTCTATTGCCCTTCTAACATGTTTTATTTACATATGGAGGTGCTCTTACCTTCTGCTGATCTATGTCCGTAATAAAGATTTGGATGATTGGAATAAGCTTCCAAAGTCCACTGTGAACCCTGCACACTTCCAAACCATGAGGTTGGGACAACTTTTGGGGGAAATGCTGCTCAATTTGCAATAAGGGAAGCATTATGAGCTATAATTCATATTCTGAACCAAGTAATAATGAGTTTTGTCAACCTCATTACCTAGACTCCTTTCCTCTGGCTGGGTTTTCTCTGTGCAGGATGTTGCTTGGAGTTTTCCTACAGTGGAGCATTTGATCAGGCAATGCTTCCACTTGTTGTCTGAAGTGGTGCATCCCACACACACAAAAAAGTTACCACATGGTGTGTCGTTTGTCTTTCACAGTTAAAAACCTTTGTTCATGGGAATGAGGGCCAGACATATGTTTGATTTAAAAAGAAAGGAAAACAAAGATTCTCGGGAAACAAGATTTTCTCTCAGATACTCTGCTGAATGGCACCCCATGTAGGCACACTGGATACATACAGCCCTCTGCTCATAAACTGCTAATGAGATACTTTCAAATGTCATGGGATGCTGCCTAGCACAAGCACAACTCAGTTATAATCAGTTGCTCTATTCTTAATCACACAGGATTGGTACGGTACAATATCCCTACAAAAGTCCGCAGCCTAGAGTACAGAAACCACTGTTTTACCGGTGGGGTGGGGGGAGGTTAACTGCTCAGTCTTACCTATAGGAAATATGGGTCCAAACCATCCAAGGTTAAGGTACTGTCTGACTTGCAGGGGAAGCAGCTTGCTGCATTGACAAAGTAAAGTAGTGAAGGGATGTCATTTTGTTCAGAGAAACACCTCTGGAGGTAGAGATTATACCTCTTCCCTCCTCCTGCCTACCACTGCTCTGAACAAATTGACAGCCTGCCATGACAGCATTTCAGGGAGAGCTGGGGGCAGAGGAGTTAGATCAACCGTAGATCTCCTGCAGAATGTGTTGTTTGGCCCTAACCTACATATTTCAATGGAAGAAATTAATCACATGCAGGTATCTTCCTCACGTGTTGAACTCTTAATATTGAAATTGATGAAATACAAAAGTGCATAACTTTTGGAGAGATAACGTGCTTTGTTTTTAAAAGGTGCCTTTGTCTAAATTAACTTTTTACATTTTAAAAATATTTATTTCTTTAAATTCACCACCACCATAAACTTTTCTTGATAGTCCAAAGTAGATTTTACACACACACACACACACACACACACACACACACACACACACAATAACAACAAAAACAGCAACAGGTTGAAAACCAGCAAATAATAATATGTAGAAAATAAAATATAAAATACTGTTTTCCCCTTAGCATCATTTTCTGACAAAAAACAGAAGAAACATAAGACTGTGTTGAGGAAGGCATAGCAAAATGAAAGAGAGAGCAAATAATTTCCCATATCCTTACAACTGTTAGTGTCATCAATATCCTATGTGTCATCTGATCTGACAGAATAAAAAGCATGATATTATTGTCTCTCCTAAGCCTGAAGAGCATTCACCTGTGCTGCTTTCCAGAGAATTGCTGATGATGGTTCAGAATCATAGAAACACAAGCTACGTGTGCCATTTATTTCACCTACGTTGATAGTTTCCCAGTGTATGTTTTATGCAAAGAAAATATGATTCAAAGTTATTGTAGGATATATACAGCCTTATACAGGGTGAGTCTTTTAAAAGAGGCCCCATGGAACATGTGTACTCTGTATTCACAGGCCTCTTTTTAAGGACTCACCCTGTATAACCAACATGATTAACCTAATTAATGCATGAATGGGGTTAAGACCATAGAATAACCAGTCCTTCAAAGCTTAGCTAGGTCACAGCCCATTACATTGGGAGGAAGGGTTACCAAACTCTTTGTTCTCTCACTTCCACAAGATGAACTCTACCAGTAAGGTGGTCTAAGCTGGATACTCCAAGTTTAGACTGCATGGCTTCAGCAAGCCATCTTTGTGTTTCTATACAAATACTGTAATTTAGAAACTCTTATCTTTTTAAAAATAAGTTAAACTGCCTCTCTTTTCTTGCTGCTGTATGGAAAAACACATTAATCTGACTTTTGAAGAGTTTCAGTTACAGATAGGTAGCCGTGTTGGTCTGCCATAGTCAAAACAAAAAAATTCCTTTCAGTGTATCTGAAGAAGTGTGCATGCACACGAAAGCTCATACCAAGAACTAACTTAGTTGGTCTTTAAGGTCTTTAAGTTGGTCTTTTTGTTTTGAAGAGTTTGTAAGCAAAGCTTGTAAGTAAATTATCAAATGTGTGGTCCCTTTCTATGCTAAGGGAAGTGGGAAGCAATTTAGAAGGGAAGGTTTTAAAGGTCTAACAGCCTATATTTCCACACTTTACTTTGCTGCATGTTTTATGATTTTAAATGTCTGCTGGGGCTCTCTGAACAAAGAGTTGTTACCCCAAACCTGGGTCTAGACATCCAGGGATTTTTTTATTATTATACCATAATACAAAATTAAAAGCCAACAGTTAAAATGTTTTATGAAGTAAGAATCAAGTCCAGTCCTTGGAATACAGTTTTAAATCTGAGCGATGCATGTAAAACCAATCCAAAACATTTGCAGCTTTCAGATATACAAATGTGAATTATTTGAGTTTCTTTTTCCTACTGCCTGGGAGGCTTGAGAATAAAAAGTTTTATAGGCCTGGGCAGTTAGTCTGGATATCATCCATGGGTTTCTGTTGTGGAGGGTGGGGTGATTTAAAAAATAAATCTTCCTGTCAGACTAGGAATATGCTCTCACTTACCGAGTTTAGGATATTCCACCATTTTTCAGCAGAGTTTCTTTTCTTTCAGCAAAGTAAGTGGCTCATGTGTATGTCAAACAAAGCTTTAATAATAAAGAAAATTGTAACACAATAACAAACTGTCTGAGAAAAACTAAAACAACATCATGAGGCAAGAAGCAAGAATGACAGTTGGTCTCTCTAACTGAACTTAACTGAACACTTGAAGGGAGGGGCTGATTCTGGAGCAGAACACAAAAGCCCCGCCCACCAGATGCCAAACATTCTACTATTCAAATTAGGCCCCAGTGTTTTTCTAACCATTTCATCCATGCCTGTGGCTTAATTTGTAAGATGAAATTCTGTAGTAGAAGGAACTACTGAAATGGCAAAACTCTGGCCAAGTTTGTTAAGTATCTTTTTTGCTTGGCTAAAAGGAAGACCCAATGCAGATGTGTTGCCAGAGAAATGACTAGCTAGTGGTGCTTCCAAAAGAAAAGGACAGGCTTTTCCTTCTCAGGCATGAGACCAGTTTCATTCAAGGAAACCAAACTCAGGATATGTGCTTGTACTCCATAAGTCTCTCGACCCTCAGAGATTGGGGTGTGGGTAACATTGTATACAGCCACAGTCATGTCACAAGTGGTGACAAATTCATAGAGCATAGGCTCATCAATAGGTAAATGAAAACTCAAGACTTGAATGTTGTAGCCTTTGGAGTTACTAGATACTAGGAACCAGGAATGCGGTGTGGCTGTTGCCTTCATGATCTGCTTATGAAATTAAGCTTCCAGAAATATCTCTCTGGTTGCTGTTGGCAACCATATGCTGAACTAGATGGACCAGCAAGGCAGTGCTTACATTCTTATATCACCATTAATTTATAAAGGTAGTGAATTACTAACCCCACAAGTCATTGAGAAACAATTGACAAAGCAAGAGGGGGCCTCCTAACACCTTGTTGTTTGCATGCTTCTACAAGTTTAAGGATGCAATCCTGTATACTTACTTGGAAGGAAGTCTTACTGAATTTACTGGGACTTGTTTCTGGGTAAACATAATTGAGATCATGGTGCAAATCTATTTGGCTTTGGGACCATTTAGAACAGGGGCGGGCAACTTTTTTTTCTGTCAAGGGGCACACTCCCTAGGGTGAATCTGCTAGACCCAAAGGTGGGTGGGCTTGGGCTAAATTGGGTAGAGTAAGAACCAAAAGTGTGGGCCGCACCTTCCCTGTCTGTGTCTCTCTGTTCCTCTCACCCACCACCAGGAGGAAATTAAGTCAATGGTGCCACCACTGATTTAGAGAGTAGATAATTAGGACAGCTATTGCAGTGCTTCTTCCCCCCTTCCCCGTGTTTTATGATAGTAGAATTTTGTTGAAGACTGGAACTCAATATATCAGAAGCATTCCACCAAAGATGTCTCCTGCACAAGCCTCATCCAAATTAATGAGAGGTGTGCAGGAGATTAATATGACTGGAGAAGGCCTAAGTGGTTTCTTCCCATGATCCTTTGCCTTCCTTGCAACAGCTCTCACCTAGTTATTTCTTTACTTTTAGTTCTGGTAGGAATTACAAAAACGATCTCTACCTTTTTCATAGGTAAATAGTTTTAGAGCTGCTGTGTTTTTATTTGCTATATGGGGGGGGGGAGTATAAAGAGAAAGAGAGAGGTTTTACTTAGGTGAAAAGATAGAAATAATTTGAAATAAATAAATGTATGAATGAATAAATGTTGACCAAAAAGAGTTCCAACCTAAACATAAATACTGTGTTATTTGCAGGTTCGATCAGAAATCCGAGTGCCATGCTCATTGCAATCATCATTCATGATGTGACTGTTATAGAAATAAATGGTTTCTCTTTCACAAACCAGAATTATCTCACACAAAGCTATGGATGTATTAATGGCGCATGGGAGAAAGATTTATATGCAGGATGGGCCCATTGGAAACAAACCCCCTCTGCTTGTTATTGAACAACTGACAAAAAGAAGATGTACAGTGTCCACATAATTCCTTATTCTCGGGAAGCTCTCTCACTTTATAGGAGGGTACAGCCATGAGATTTTCATGCCTCTAAATCTGGGAGGAAGCAAACATCTATGCTCATGGATCACAGAAAATACATTGTATGCCTCACTATGAGAAATGACCACTGATAATATTAGCCCACATAGTGGTAAGTACCTTTCTTAGCAGTTTGGTCCATCAGAAGCCCTAGAATCCAGTACATGTGTGTATGAGAGGCAATCCTGGAATGTGCCAGCCTCTGGATTCTCACTTCAATAATGCTGAAGTATTGTAAATGTTTTGTTTGCTATTCTGTTGTGTATTTTTGTGTTTTTCTACTGTGATCCTCAGATGAAGGGCAGTATTTAAATTTAATAAATAATAATAAATTCAGGTGAAGATAAAATATTGCCACAGGAAGTCCAAAGCTATGAACACATCACAGCTGGAAATTGGGTCAGAAAATACTGCCACCTCAAAAAAAAAAAAAGAAAGAAAAGGCTATTACAGATAGGAATGCTATGTGAAGCAGAGAAGACCTCTTATATAAGGACTTCTTCCTAAAAACAGAGATTTCTTATGTGCAGCCCAAGCATCACATGTGGTGTACAAAGAAATGAATAGAAGAATAAATTATCAGCAATTTAATTTGAGCCAAATAGAAGGAGCCTGGATGCCCTGCTTAAGCTGTCAGGAGCCCTCATAAAGTCAATCACCTGTGTTATTTAATTCCACCCTATAATACCAGGTACAGTATGCAATATGGGTTATTATGATTTGAGCTGAATCGCATATCTTTACTACCTTGCCTATAATGACTGAAATAGCTACAGAAAAATACTAAGGGCAAAGCCACACATGATAAGGTTGGAGAACCTTTCTTTGTTAATAGAAAACAACACATGAAAATTAATTAATTAAAGAACATCAGCTATCTTTCCCATATATAATGGTGTCATGATCCTTTAGAATTTTTACCTTTTCTTCTGCTATGTTTTTTTTCCTAGCAGCAAAGAGAACCCATATAATTTCATAAAATATCTGCAATTTTTTAAAAGAAAAAATAATGCTTTTGTTGCAAAAATGTTGGTGTGCAATTACTTCCATCTATTTTTTTAAGGCCATAAAGAAAAAGCACCTATTTGTTCTGCACTGCAACAATGCCAGCTGCATTCAATCAACTAAAAAGCTGCAAGCCATAAACCTTCCTCCACAGCTATAGAAGAAGAAGAGAGAGAAAAGGCAGGGCCATAAAAATTCATCAGGATAATGTAGAGATGAGACGCGTTTGAATCACCATCCCTGCAATCAACCAATCACTCATCCTGTGGCATTTACAGCACATCTCATTCCCCTGTTCCTTAAGGACAATTGATTTTCCTGATTCCATTAGCATAACGGCGAGGAAAATGACTGCAGTGCAATATTTCTGGAAAGTTCCAACAAGTAAGCTGTGTGCTGGAGTGTGACCACAATAATAAGCTACCTAGCTAGCAACTGTGTGTGCTGCTGTTGCCGCTGCCGCGGTATCACAAACAGCAGTAAAAAGGACACAGCCTAATTTTGGGTTCAAGCATAGAGAAATTCCCTCTTCCAAAGAATATGAAACAAAAAAACAACGTAGGCAAATAAACATAATTTCAAGGTGGACTGAACAGTTGGCAACATCCAGCAGCCTCTGTGTGTCAGTGTGTCATGGTTAATAATTCCATTTTCTGAAACATTAGCAAATACTACTGCATTCGTTTTCCGGGGCTCCTGTTTTTCTGCAGCTTTCTAGAGAGAGAAAGTAGCATCTTTAATAACCCCAGTTTCTGATAAATATACAAGAATAACTCCTCACGGATTCCCCAAAGAACACCTCTAATCATTCAGAGCATTACACAGTCATCAGCCCCAAGCAGGGATCTACTCATTTCTCAAATTTTCTCTTTAACTTGCAATGAGATAATAATGCACATATTGTCTTAAATTATTCAAGATGATGAAAGTTTACTAGTGAGCATGCACTGTCTACATTTAAACACTGCACATAATTATCTATGCCCTTGCAAATGCTCCTTAAAGATGCGTGCAATTTTTTTGAAGTGCAATTCAGAGATGGCTCTATCTCAAACAACATAAAATGCATTTCCATCTTTTGAAGCATCCTTTAAACTTCTGGGTCCCTATCTGTTGTAAATATTTGAGTCCCTTTATAGTTGCGAACCCAGTGGGTTATTCATGTTAAGCTCAGTCTCTAAATTGAATCTGGAGTTGATACAAGTGCTGCCCACCAAACAGCCTTCCAGTTACAACCAGTGAAAATCAATAAACTCCAACAATTTCATTGGACAACAGGGCTATATTATTGTAGGACTAGGACCCAAAATACCCTTTGTTGTTATTGGGTCCGTAATGACAATAGAACCCATTGTCTCTCAACCAGGTATCCTGGTGTGTTTGGCATTTGCTTTTGCATCCTGTGCTTTTTTCTGGGGGGACGCGTACCCCTAAACATTCTATGAATCTTTGTACTTTTGTCCACTTACTGTATTTATTTTCCCCAATTTGAACTATAAAACGGTGATTTTCTTGAGTCAAAATGAGAGTACCCCTAAACATTTTTTAAGAAAAAAAGCACTGTTTACATCAATTTATTAGTTAACATTATTTGTGTTGATTTTACATCCAGTCCCCCCGCAAAAAAAAACCCTCAAGCCCTACATTTTTATACTGCTTACTGTCTCCACCCCCATGGTTATCCTTTTGATTTAAGTTATCTATGCCTTCATAGTGAAATGTCTCATTTGTAGTCCCATAAACAGCACTGATAATAGTAATGTTCCTTAATTATCCTATGCTTAGATGTGCTGCTGCTATTGTAGGTCAAAGGACGGGAAACATTTTGCTCAGGCAAAGTGTGGTAGATCACTTGCAGAGCGCAAATTTTGCCTTCAGGCAGTCTTGAGATCAATTCCCAGAGACCTCATGGAGGACCTTCTCTGAAATCCTGGGCAGCCACAGCCAGTCACTGCAGAAAATACTGAGCTAGGTGGACTAAGGATCTGACCTAGCATACTGAGCAGCTTCCTATATGTTTCTATATTAGCAGAAAGCAATGCTTGCCCACCCTCCCCACACTGGTATGGCTCCAGTTGTTGTTTCTCCATTTGCTGACCTGCACCTGCTGACCACGAATTTCAGTAATCCATAATGATCTTCACTGAACTGAAATGAACTTCAAATTAAACTATGCAGCCAACCGTTTGGTGTGTGGATGGCACTGAAAGAGGCATGTAGGACTCTTAAAGGGCCCTTTATACCAGCTGTCTAGGAAACACAGTACAAAAGAGAACCAAAAAGAAATAAACCTGCTCTCTTGGCCCTGCAATAACCAAGTGTTTACACAGTGAGAGTATTTCATGGTTGTTTTGTGGTGGTTTTATTGTGGCTGTGATGCTCTTTATTGTGTGTGTTTTTGTTGTTGAAAATTGCTTTGGCTGTCAATCTGTCAACAAAATATAGTAAAATAAATCTAGGAGAGCTGGGCTCCAAAGGAGGCCATTGGGATTTCTTTTTGCTGTGCCTGACCTTGCATGGGGTGGCTAACCTCTTTCAGGCCAAGAGCCACATTGACTCGTGGTCAGGCTTGAAGAGGCTCAAGTGTAAAGTAGACATGGAACATTTTGCAGAGTTTGGGGGAGGTCCACAAATACCTTTTTTCATCACAGAATCACAGCAGGGGGCCTAGAGTGATATATAAACTAGCAAATGAAGGGGCTTGGGAGGGTCAAAAAAAAATTCACTTCACAGTATCACAATGTGGGTTCTATAGGAACAGTTGATGGTGATGATGATGATGAAGGAGGAAACAGGACCTCTGTAAAGTAGGACACATGGTTACCCTGAGTGAGTGAGTGAGTGAGTGAGTGAGTGAGTGAGTGAATATATGACTGACGATTGTGAGGATTGTGAAGTGAGGATTGCCTCTCTTGGTATCCCATAAAGCAAATCCCCTTGCTAATTGTCTAGATGGTGATGAGAGAAGCCTAGAGGGAAAACTACAAAGGCAGGGCAGCCAGACTGCCTGAAGGTGCATGGTGAATGAAAGACCTTGTTCTAAAGGAGGAAAGAAGACGGGACACAACAAGCAAGGTAAAAGGAGGATAGGAAAATGGAGGGAATGGGAATCAGGAATTGATAACTTTGAGGAAGCTGGGGAAGTGAGAGGCTAGCAGAGATGGTGAAAGCAGAGCTTGGGATTTAGGAAGGTTCAGACCATAAGCCTGAGGAAAATGCCCCACCCATCTGCCAGAAAGGCCAGCCAAGAATGGGAGATCCCAGTAACTAGCCCACCAGTCAGATCCAATTCCCCATGGCTGTCATAAGGGGACAGCAGCTGAGAACACGGTGGGGAATGCCAAAAGGATGATTGGATGGGCAGAAAGAAATCATTGTTGCCTGTAAGCAAACTATGGGTTCACAGTGGGAGGCATGCGCGCACACACACACACCAAGCCAGGCTTGGCTAACAAGTGAGAATGATGGATGTAAGAGCAGCCTTACTGAATCGGAACAATCCCCCCCCCCCCAAAAAAAATATCAGCACCAAGGTGATACAGCTTTGTAGGCATTTGAGGTGGTGACCATGACAAAAAGGTTTGTTTACCCTTGTTCACATACATAGATTTCCTTGCTCTTCCAGCTACCCTTTTATCACACAGGAACTTCTCCCCACCCACCCCCGCTCTGTTTTGTACAGTGTTCTAAAGAGAGCAAAAGCTCCCAGTGCTCCTTGGGGACACTGTATGATAACTCATGCAAGCATTATGGCTGCTGAGGGGGATGAAAATCACCCTTATTAGCAAATTAAAAACCTGTCTGTACAGCAGGATGGAGAAGGACAAATTTGGAAGTTCTTTGCTCCAGCCCACAATGTAACACTTCTCAGATTACCATTGGGTATCTAAATACAGGCTCAGGTGCTTGACTCGGTTTTTAATTTATTGGCCTCAGGTTTCTGTTTTTAGATTTCTTTGCTGTCCCAAAGGTAAAAACTCTAGTTGATGTTTATATTACACATTCGATCCAGCCTAATCCCAAAGCATTTTACAAATTATTATACACAGAGATTGTTCATAGGTGCAAAGTGACAGCCGAGAGCTATGTGTCTGACTTCAGGACTCAAATGTGAGTCACAGAGAGTTGAAGAAGCAGAGGAACAAGGCTGTAGTGTGAAGCTGATACTTCTGCCATTCTCATCACCCAGCCTCACAGCTTTGGTGTTATGTTAATGCGCTAATAGTATGAGCTGCTGTTGTGAAACCAGGAGTGAGCCTATATAACATCTTCAGGATGTGTGCAAATGTAAGCAGTGGCTGCTTGCTTAAAAGTGCTGTCAGCACAGAAGCAGTTCCCCAAATATAGATGGGGGCAAAGGGTGCTGATTCAGTTGTCCTGCCACACAGGACTGTGTCCATCCCCAGTCCGAAATGCAGACCAGAAGACTTGCCAGGCTACAATATGTGATCCAATCCAAATGAGCCATTTCCTTGTGGCTGAAAATCTCTCTCTCTCCTGTACGATTTTGTATCCCTCTTCTGCAGTACAACTTTCTGGATCTCTGGTTAATGAAACCAATACTAAAGGGAAGGCCTTTTTGATGTGGATCAAAGCCTAGTCTATAGCAACACAACCATTAGGTAGATGTCATACTTTGTAAGGGAGATTCTGCTTTTGCAAATGATATTGTACATCTAACACCAAAAAAGTGAACCAGAGCATTTTGCCGCCTGAGGCAAAGAACAGGGTGGCTTCCCTCCTCTATTCCACATAAAGAAGCCAATCCTATGTCAGCGCTAGTGATGGGACAATGTTCCACACTGCAGGTGACGGTAGTCAACTAGCTTAATGGCTGCAGGACAGGCTATGTTGCACACCCAGCTATGTTCATCAGCACCTCACTGCCACTTCCTGTTCCCAAGCAACTGCTTTTCATGGTGGGCACCTCACTCTGCCTAATGGCAGCACTCCTATATTTGGATTTGCTTCTTCTCTCCGGTAATTCATGTTACATTTCTTGTAGTGGTGCTACAAGTACTGGAGGACCTATCATGTGGATCACACCTGCACCATACATTTGAAACACTCCTATATCACTTTTACAGTCACGGCTTCCCCCAAAGAATTCTGGGAAATATAGTTTGTTGGAGGTGTTCTGCCCGCACAGGGTTTAGTTATTTAGTGATAGAAAATCTGTGTATTAGTATTAGGTAGAAGGAATCACAATGCTGCCTCTTGCTGGTCCTTTAAGAAAAGATAGTGCCTTTCCTCCTTCTTAGACCCCAAGGCAGAATGGGAAATGTAGGCACAATATTCTACTTTTTATTGGTTCTGTCAGATAGCAGGAAAAGACCTCCCTTCTATTGGCTCTGGCCAGAGCGGAAAGAAACCTCCCTTCCTCCCTTGCAATCTAGTGGCAGTCTAGTTATGGCAAACCCAAGAAAAAGGGCGAATTCACTTTGTCCTTACAGAGCTCCACAGAGAACTTCATAAAAAGTTTCTAACAATCTTCATTCAGAGTCATAGAACAGCCATTTGGAATGTGAGTAATATTTCTACATGTGCCTTGATTTTCTTCAATAAATCTTTGTATGAGAGCTTTGTGGAGTTGTGTTGATCCTATCCAGAAAGAGAGAGAAATCTCCAGACGGAACAGGAGGTGCTGGGAATTATAGCCCTGTGGAGGGTCTTCTAACAACTCTCAGCGCCTATAACAAACTACAGTTCCCAGGATTCTGGGGGAGGGGGCATGACTGTTAAAGTGGTAAGAGAGTGCTTTAAATGTATGGTGTGGGTGTCACCATGGACTATATTCCAAGGTGACCATGTAATATCCATCATCCTGTATAAGGATTTATATAGGATCAAATCCTCCACCCATTAATATTGAATAACATTTCATCTTCAAGACAAAAAGTTTTTCATAACCAGGCATTTGTTTTGAGATCTGATTTTTCAACAGGGTAAACTGCTATTCATTAGAGCAGACATGAATAATATTCACCAGGAAATTCACACTCACTGAACTGTTCATAGTCTACACATGGAAAGTTCTCAGAATGGTTCTGTGATGCTCATGAGAGAGGTTGAGAGTTTAGTGCTGGAAGAAGCATGTGTGCTGCCTTTTATGCATTACAGATTGCATGTGTTATTCAAACACTGGTTTGAGCCTCATTGTCAGAAAAAGTAACATATAAGGCAGTCCTCAGAGGACACAAGAAACAACTCAGAATCTTAGGAAACAATTACCCTTCCCAACTGTACATGAAGCAAAATAAAACCCTACCCCATTTTTAAATGTTTTTTTCTGCACTTATACCATCCATATTTAAAACAAATGGGATCCTTTGTTTCCATGGCTGATGAAAGAACCCTTTTTCCAGAATTTCACCCTTGCAGATAGAAATCTTCTTTTGATCTTTACCCTAGATATAATAATGAATAACATGTTCATTTGTTCTGCTTTAACCTAAACAATTCTCCTACTTTTACTGCATTAAACACCCTGATGAATCTATAGAGGACAGCCTTATTTCCATATTAATAGAGCAATTACATCCGATAATGAGGAAATAAATTGCAACTACTTTGACTATCCCAGCCAGAGAAAGTTCAGTTCTGATGCACTTAAAAAGACATAAAGGTTTTCTATCGATGGTTGCAGGTTGCTTCAGACCCAAGTGTAATGAAAAGGTTAATTTTTCAACAGCGCACTGTACTGAAGTGGCATTTTGAGGCTGCATAATAACTTTGAATATATAGAAGTGCTGTAGTTCATAATAAGTGGGGCAGGCATGGATCAAACCACACTGGCCCCATGCTTTGTAGTCAGAACAGGAGAATTAGTCATTTGGGGTAAAATGATGGTTAATGTCCCAGGTATAGTAGAATAGAGTAATTAAACATCTATCCCAAACTAGAGTATGTTGCAAAATATATGAGCATCAGGAAACTGAAAGGAGTTTGGCAAACAACAATTACAAATTCATGGAAAGATATGCTTATTTGTGACTCCACAGTAAGGCTAACACCACTGTTGGGGAGGTATCTCAGCAGAGGACATGCAGAAAGTTCTCAGTGCAAAATGGCAATGAGAGGTTGCTCCATTTCTTGTATGTCACGTAGCCTGTGCCTAGAGATCTTAGATTTGTTGAACTGAAGTCTGACATGGTTTAAATAAAGGAAGCCACTGAGTCAGAGCAGAGAAAATAGAAAGCTCTAGGCTTCTGATCCTGGGCACAGAAGCAGCAAAATGCTGCATTTCCAAAATCAAAGCCCTGGCCAGCAGTGAAAAGGTACTGATCTTCAGTTACTTTACATTTCTGAAGCACTCCTTGCGGGGGAGGGAATCATCCACTTTTTACTGTCCCTTCTGTCATTGGGATGATACTATACCCCCGTGATTTAACTTTGAAAATGGGAACTATTATGGGAGAAAGAGGGAAGCAGTCGTTTTAAGGGGTCTGTCTGGCAGACACAGTTTTGAGCAGCTTTAACAAACGACTGAAATGGCTTTTGACCAGTTTTTTATTATTAAAGTTAAAATTGAGAACATAAATCCCACCCTTTTAGATTTCTTAATAAGAATCAAGCTCTTAGGGCTGGCATAGTCATGTGTAAAAGTAACTAGGGAATGCATGGCCACTTTTGATAAACCTTGTGAAAGGTGAATTGAACAGAAAATTTGGGCAGTGCGTGCCAGTTGATGGAGACAGAAACAGGGAATTGTGGAGGTGGAGTCTGTGAGGGATGATGTGGGCCAAGGGTGAAGCAGATAGAACAGGAAGGCACTTTGTTGTCATTTGCTGCTACTGCTGCGGTAATTTTATAGCACTTTGAACAGAGCTAAGCTTTTAGCATGTGATCCTAGAGACCTCAATCAATTTGGAGGAGGAAATGCTTGAAAATGCTGTAGAAGAGATTATCTCCAGGGCGGAGGTGGAAGAAAAGTGGGGAGCAAAGCCCAAGAGGGGTAGAAGTTGATGGCCAAATCTTAAAAAGTGAAGAGCATCATAAGAGCCCTCCTGGATCAGGCCAAAGGCCCACACATCTGGCCCAGCATTTTCTTCTGAACCAGATGCATATGGGAAGCTCACAAACAGACCGCAGATCCTCTGACAGTGGAGACAGAACATAGCCATTGTAGTTAGTAGCTGCAGATAGCCTTATAATCCTCCATAAATTTGTCTAAATCTTCTTCTTCTTTTAAGACATCTAACTTTGTGGCCACCACTGCATCTTGAGGGAGTGAATATCATAGCTTAACTGCATGGAGAATTTTCTTTTGCCTGTCCTGAACCTTCCAGCAGTCATCTTCACGGGATGGCCCCGGGTTCTACTATTTAGGGAGAAAAATCTATTTCTACCTTTTACATCACACATAATCTTATACACCTGTATCACATCCCTCATTACACACCTTTTCTCATGAAACTCAAGAGCCAAGTTGGACTGACTTAATTTAACTTTGTAGCAATGGGTAATGATAAGAGTGAAACACTGTCTCCCATTGCTTTGGGCTGGAGCTAAGACTCCATTCATTCGCTAGCTCCTGTGATTAGTTTTGTTTTCCAATCCTGTTTTGCTTCTGGAGCATAATCAAAGGCAGTCCTACAGAAGGTACGTAACAATTGCGTTATCTGGATGTAACCAAGGAATGGGTAACCAGAGGAAAGATCAGATAGAAACTGTTAGTAATAATCCCACCAAATTAGAAAATAAGTATATACTCTGCTACCACAGTCAGAGGCAGTATGGTTCTGAATACCAGTTGCTGGACACTACAGAAGGGAAGTGTACTCTTGTATGCATGTCCTGCTTGCAGGTTTCCCTCAGTATTCCCACAGGCAACTGTGGGGGCATTCTGCTGGACTAGATGGGCCATTGGCTTGATCTAGTAGGCTCTCCTTATGTTCTCAGAAATGGAATATAAGATGAAATATTGTATAGCTAACTCACACTTTCTTGTCAGGAGAAATTACTAATTAAGCATCTAAAGGTGTGGCAGACCTAGCTCTATGTAGGCACAAGAAAGCAGAAATTAGGTTGGGGGGGGTTTCATAGCACAGTCTAAATGGCTGTGGCATCTCTGCTGTGGGGGGAAAGCACATTAAAAGCGAAATAACAAACCCCCATGTGTTCCTACAGGAGCTATTGCCATTTACATTTTATTTAGAAAGCTTAATCAGGAATTTTTTTATCACTCCCTAAAAATGTTTTAAAATAAAGACAAAACCTTGACTGCAGCCCTGGGTGTATTTTGCAGAAATCCGTAAATAGCAGAGGCTCTTTCAGATAACATTTTTTAAACCTTCCAGGTGTTGGAACATGGGCAAACAGCTGCATAAAAACAATGGGAGCCATGCTCCTGTAGGTGAGCCTGTCACAACCTAGTATCTTCCAGATGTTGTCAGACCACCCCCTTCCAAGTTTCCATGCCTACATAACTCCCATGCAATGTAAGGCTTTCTGTTCACCCACTCACTACTGGGGTAGTTCTTTTGTTTATTTGCAGAACATCAAGAGCATGAGGAGAGTAGGCATGTGTGAACTCCAAGCTGTGCAGTTTAAAATGAAATTCTTGAAGCTTCCTTCAGTATTCAAGACTGTGTGTGTGAGAGAGAGGGGGGGTGAGAGAGAGAGAGAGAGAGAGAGAGAGAGAGAGAGAGAGAGAGAATTTATTTTGTCAAGTAACTTGAGCACTTACTTTTTGGGACATACCTGTAAGGATATCAGGGGGTTACTCAAGAGCAATCAGGCAAATGCCTCTCTGGTCAGCTGTAAAGCCTCGTTATTGGTGCCAAAAACCCTTCACCATGCAGAGTGCCACTATTCTGTGGCACGCTCATTCACTGGCAGAATCTGTGAGTGGGCGGTCCTTAAATCTTCCCCAGTAGAGTAGTTTCTTGACGCCCAATCTGCGCTTCCCCTCTCGGCGCGGAAGCCTACTGTGCAGGGAGGGCGTGGGTAACGGAGGACCTCTCTCCTCCCCGCTTTGCCAAGGCAAGGTGTCCTGGCACTGCCTCACCTCCTCCGAGCCCTGATGCTACTCTCCACTGGAGGCGTGGTTACTGTTCTCCGCAGAGGAGGTGCTGCTTCCCACGATCTTTGGGGGCTCTCTGTAATCCATCCGGCTTTTCCCCTCTCACCCCGGAACCGATGGCAGTTCCCTGACAGTATCCAAAGTTACCTTGTTTACTTTTGGGGAATTTAGCAATGACTAATAACTTCCAACACTATCTTATTTGTTATGTAGAATTTGTAATGATCACACACACAGTTATAAGTATCATATTTATTCACAAGAAATGGCTGGCGAAGAATAAGATGGTTTTGCACTTACACAAATATGAAAGAGGCCATGGCTAGTTTGTACATCTGACAAAGGCTACACACCTCAGGTTGTCTGGACCACATGCTTTCAACATGAACCAATAGAGAGGTAAAGATAGGTGGACACAAGCCTCATATGGCGTTCTGGGGTTGGTATTTAAACCAAGCAAAACTGAAAGGAGAATTAGAAGATGAAAAGTTCACGTGCAAATCATTGAGGTTCAATGTCCAATTCTCATGGGAGCAAGAGGTGAGCAAGACCCATAAAATAAGGAATGTAAATAAAAGTGAAAGGGTTGGCACACAGTGGTTATTTGTCTTAGAATGACAGAATCATGGACTTGTAGAGTTGGAAGGGATCCTGAGGATCATCTAGTCCAACCCTTTGCAACACAGGAATATGCAGCTATCCCTTGGTGTTATCAGCACCACGCTCTAATCAACTGAGCTATCCAGCCTGAAATAAAATGATCATGAAGAAGCAATTGTGTGGATTTACACCATAATGTGTCGGTACATTTTCCTAGCTAGGTTTAAGGACTAGTCAGGGTTTCACCATTTCCTTCCACATGTCAAAACCACGATCTCCATAGGATTTTGAATTGGTGCCGATTTGAAGTAAGATCATGCTGGTTTGGGGTGCAATCTCATCAACGTCATATGAGAGCTTGTGTAATTTTGGTGAGCTCGCACCAGAAATTGGGACCATCTGACCCAAAATGGGCACTAATGTCAGTGCTGCTTCTCCACTGGTGGCAGAGGTGGCAGAGTGGCAGTGCAGTGAGAGCATGGCACTTCCTGTTTCACCTCAAACAGTAAAATGGGATTGTGCCGCCTCAGAATACAGGTTTATAGGTACACATATATAGGTACCTAAAAGGAACGTGGGTGGTGCTGTGGTCTAAACCACTGAGTCTCTTCCGCTTGCCGATCAGAAGGTCAGTGGTTTGAATCCCCACGACAGGGTGAGCTCCCGTTGCTCGGTCCCAACTCCTGTCAACCTAGCAGTTCAAAAGCATGCCAAAAAGTGTAAGTATCCATGCGCTGCTCTGGTTTCAGTGTTCCGTTGCACCAGAAGTGGCTTAGTCACGCTGGCCACATAACCTGCAAAAACTGTCTGCAGACAAACGCCAGCTCCCTCGGCCTGCAAAGCGAGATGAGTGCCACAACCCCAGAGCTGTCTGCGACTGGACTTAACTGTCAGGGGTCCTTTACCTTTTTCTTTTTTCTTTTTGGTACCTAAACAAATCTAGTAACAACTCCACTACCATCCTGCCCAATATATATGGGGGTGCTGTTGGATAACTTGAGACGTTAGTTCCAGTATTATTTACCAGATTGGTTTTTGGTATCCTTATAAATCATTCTTGCCTTTCTTATTCCCATCCTCCATTTTGCAAATGAGAGTTCAGTTCAGACTTAGTGCTATTCATATGTTTTGGACATGGATTTCTGTAAAGAAGCTCCAAGTTTTTCTTTAGGCAAGCATTTGTCTTGCCTTCTATTTAAACGTTTGTAATCTCTCAGTTAAATAGTTTTGCTTTGTGATGTCCTTCTTGTAGTATTATGATCTTAAAGTACCTTTTTGTATTGTTTTTGCATATTGTATTAGAGTGGGGGGGGGAGAGATGGGAGTGAAATCAAACTGCTACCACAAACTATAGCAGATGTTATGAAGAGGCAGGCCAGAAGACAGATTGTAGCACATTGACATAGAGAATTAGATCTGCTATAAAGCGTGGGAGTATTTACTGCTAGACTTCACTTAAGAGCACTGCAGCATATTATAATCACAATCAGACAATGGGCATTCACTAATGCAGGGTCACCGACATGGCCGCTGTAGGCACACATGCATCCACAGAGGGACCTCTGCTGCCCACAGGGACCTCGCCACACTCCTGCTGATATCAGTCTTGAAAAAGGGTTTTGGTTTGAGCATGTGTGTGGTTCTAAAGTGCCTATAAGCCCAAAAAGCTTGGTGATGCAGCCTGACATGGAGTTCTCTCCGCAAGCATTTGGTTACCATAGATTTGCATATTAATTTTAGGTGCCCCTCCTCCAAGCAAGAGTTGTCACAGTTTCAAGTCTTACAGTATTCAATTGTACCTTGGATTTTCAACAACTTAGTTCACAAACAATTCGGAACGCAAACGTCGCAAAGTCACGCCTTGGTTTCTGAGCATTTTGGAAGTCGAATGGACTTCCAGAACACATTCTGTTCAAAAACCAAGGTACAACTGTATAGAAAATGAATTGTTCATTCTTCCAGCCTGAGGTATGCTCAGGGATTGACAGGGATGATAGACTCATTTTGAAGTACTGTGACCCAGTCAGGGGCGACCCATCCTATTTCACCACCTGAAGCAAAACAGGCCTTCACATACCTGCCACCAGCTACTGCCCCTGCCGGCCTCGCTTACTGGGGTTGGGCAGGTGTGTCTTCCAGGTTCTAGTGAGATCTCGCAAGAACTCTACAAGGTCATGGGGAGGACTCCAGAAGTCACCACAGCCGCTTCTCTTCACTTCTCTGGTGGGATGTGTGTGCCCATGGAGGTGCCTCTTGGATTCCGCCTCTTGAGGTGGCTGCTTCAGTCTCCCTCATGGATGGGCTGGCTTTGAACCCAGTTATAGGTGGAATGCTCCCAAGGTACAAACAGCAGCTTGTACTCCATCCATTAAGGCCAATCCTTTAAAGCTGATTCATAGCAATTTGTGCTGTGTCCATTAAAGCTGCCCAGTGTTACCTTTTGTTGTAGCACTTGGCTCAGTTTTGAAAGTAGACTAAAACATTGGCCAGAACAATGACTGTGCTATTGAGCTACATCAGATACTACTGTGATATATTGGTGAGTCTGGTTATCATCAATTCATTTACTGGAAAAATCCTTCTTAATGCCATTTTTCCTATGCACCAAATCTTTCTTTTTCTAAAACTATATTTCTCTACCATTGTGTCAATTTAATAGCAATTGTCATTAAGTGATTTTTTCCATTTAGCATCAATTGAAAATTACAGATTTCCTGCTCCAAACAGCAATTAATGTCAATTATTCAACACAGTGCCATGCAGTGCTACAGATTTTTCCATTTTCCACTTAACTTCACTATGTATATGTCACATTTGGCACTTTTTCAAATCTTTGAAAGAAGTTCCAGAATGGACTTGAGGTGGTAATAGCTCTTTAGGATATTAAATATATGGCGCTAGTCACATTAGAGGAGTAGATTTATGCAGGAAAAGCAGAGCAGAAACTAAAGAAGTTGGGTGGACATCCTTTTTTTTAAAAAAAAATCACATTTTAGAGGCAAAATTTGTTTATATTTACGTTATATGCCATCTGAGAGCCCAGCCAGGACCCTCTTGCTGATTTTAGCAAGAGAAAATTCAGAATAGTGGTCTTACTCCTGAAAAACTGTTACATATATATAATCAGCCAATGCCAGGGGCACTATGTCTCTGAATACCAGTTGCTGGGGAGAATGCTGTTGTACTTAGATCCTGCTTGCAAGCTTTGCATAGGCATCTGGTTGGCCACTGTGAGAACAGGATGCTAGATAGATGGACGTAGCAGGGTTCTTCTTATATGCTTCTGATAAGCACATTAGCCTACTCCTAAAAATGTATAGAATTAATATGAATGTGTAGCTATATGACTGCGTCAATCAAAGCATTCTTCCAATTCAGAATATTGGATGGAATACCAAACAACTGTGACTTCAGTCGTGAATGACAGGTAGTGGACATTGCAAAATTGTCTCAAGGCCGCTGTCAGGCATGGTCTACTTAACTAGATTGATACTGGTTTGACCTGACATGATCGCTATTGTGCTCTGAGGTGCCTTGTATTGTGTCATACTATTGATCTTGTTAGTGCATATTCGCAAATACATGTGTCAGTGATTACACAGTACAAGAGGAAGATGTGTTTGGGTCCTGAGCCAAGAATGGTGGTGAACCAATAGAAGCACTGGAGCTTTCTGGAGGTGGGGGTAACTGAACAATTTATAAAAAGATTATGTACAGATCAGTCCAGAAATTGCATGGTTAACTCTAAGAGGAAATAAACATAAATATGAAGATGGGGACAGAGGGGGAAAGGTTTGTGAGCTAACTTACCCTGACTGTACCCTTTGATGAATTGAGCAAAATGTCAATTTTAGATAGTCTCCTAAGTGTACATTATTGGAAGAAAAGCAATCTAATCAACAATAGTACAGTATCAGTATCACACAAAAGCTTTTAGAACAATGGATATAAGATTTATTAATTCATTTGCCTCAACGTCCATTTTTATTAAAATTATGAACATAATTAGTGTTATATCTAATCAATTAAAGAGGGGACGCAGGTGGCACTGTGGGTTAAAGCCTCAGCGCCTAGGACTTGCCGATCGAAAGGTCGGCGGTTCGAATCCCTGTGGCGGGGTGCGCTCCCGCTGCTTGGTCCCAGCGCCTGCCAACCTAGCAGTTCGAAAGCACCCCCAGGTGCAAGTAGATAAATAGGGACCGCTTACCAGCGGGAAGGTAAACGGCGTTTCCGTGTGCGGCTCTGGCTCGCCAGAGCAGCGATGTCACGCTGGCCACGTGACCCGGAAGTGTCTCCGGACAGCGCTGGCCCCTGGCCTCTTAAGTGAGATGGGCGCACAACCCCAGAGTCTGTCAAGACTGGCCCGTACGGGCAGGGGTACCTTTACCTTTACCTTAATCAATTAAAAAAAGTCATCTCTATTGTAGTAATGTATAGCATTAGTGGTTTTCAATCTATTGTTAGTTTTTATGTAGATAGGACATAATTTTTTATTTAATTAGATGGTATTTATTTATTTATTTATTTATTTATATTCCATCCCTTTCTCCATGGAGCTGAAGGCACTAAATTTTGGGTTCCCAGGTGGAATAGTTGCATGAATCATGTACCTTCAGCCCATGCCTTGATTTGAAATAAAGACCTACATATCACTAGTAGAGAAAGCACTCACAGACTCTCTGGAGGAGTTCCTTTGCCTTGTGGTTTCACCTTAGGGACTCATTTTTATTGGGCTAAGCTTCTGTACTACTAAAAGAGTGAAAACATCTTGCTTGGAAACATTCTTACTGCAATGACAAAGCCTCAGAATCATTTCTTTTTTGTGGCTAAAATCCAAGACCATAATCCATGAATGGTACTGAAACTTAGTCTTTCCTTTTTGTGATAAAGCTTGCTGAGCCACTATACAAATAAACACATAGAGTTTTAAATGAATAAATCATGCAAATACATGCTAATGTATACTAAGGAGAATGAAGAAAGGAGATTACCATTTTTTCCTGCACTTTCAAAATATGTGAGCGATATTTGCTTTCGAAAGAACAAACTCATTTAGACAGAGTTTATACAGAGCCAAACAAACACGAATCAGCAGTGAAAGCTAATTTTATGTTCAGCAAAGAAGGAAGATGTGCTTCCTGTGTCAATAGGCAAAAACCAATTAAATTAGGCAAACTTGAAAACATGGAAACAAAAAATATGTTCTAGTACATAAAAGAAGTTTAGGAGCTTCATTCTGCTTGCACATAGTGAGCTGGAGGGGCTTTTGTGAGAATGATGAAGGTGGGATCATCATGGGAAGTAAGAGGATAGCAGAATGTAGTACACTATTCCAGTTTTGAACCAAAATCAAGAATGCAATCCCATACCTACTTATCTGCAACTCAGTCCTGTTAAATGGAATAGGATCTGTTTCTGAGAAAATATGCATAGGGTTGCATTTATGCTTTCTGGAGTTATTTGAAGCTAGAAGATCTAGAAGATCTGGAAGATCTGGAAAATAGCTGTGGGATCTCCTGATAATTCTGTGGTAGTGGGTGGGCACAGACTGTTGAATGGCTGACCTAGTTGAAGTTATTAATAGTGAATTCTGTGGAAATAGTAACAGGCCAATGCTTCAAAAAAATTAAGATTACAGTTGGTAGTGTCTTTTGACATCAGCAAATTAGCTTCGCCCCTGAAAGACATAATACTTCACTGAAGTATAGCAGAGGTCTGACTATTCCTCTTGTAAATAATTATTACATTCAAACTAGTTACTGTGTTTTGTAGAAAGAACATACATAAATTTTGCTTTTGAAATTTGAATATACCACAACTTTATCAGCAATCAAGTGGGACACCCAAAATAATTAGATAATCAGAATTTTTAGTATACTGGAGTGGTCATACTTTAACGGCTCTTATTATGGTGTTAGATACAATGGTTGCCCTGCAAGCATTCTTTTAAATCCTGTTATCATGCAAATTTGCAAAGATTCAGTTAAGCCCAGATTCAGAGGATCAAGTTATAGAACTGTGAGGGCCACTCACTAGAACAATAAACTATTTGAAAATAATCTCCATTTAGCAGCCACCAAAGCTGACATTTCATTACCTATTTTTATCCCAAACCATCAAGCCATGAATCATTTCTCTTGCATATCAAACTTTTAACATCAGAAATACAAAAATATGTGTTTTTTTGCAATGCAAACAAATTCAAAAGATGAGTAGTCATCAAACATACCACTACAACAATGCTGCAAATTTAACTGACCATTTTGTGATCTCTAGAGATGTCAGCAGTTATTATAAATGACTTTCTAGTTAATTACCTGTTTGGGAAATGGAGGAGACTGGAGGTTCACAGCTGCTCGACTAAGTAGCTTCCGTGCCCACCTCATTCCATTGAATATGATAAATAATATATTGTCTACCACCCAGGCTGCCAGACAGTGGCTCAGTCAAACCCCTTTGAGATCTTGTTCTGTCTACCATGTGTGAGAATAGAAGCAGAATTGTTTGGTGTTTAATCTTGGTGGTCTCAATCCCATATGGAAGACAGCAGTGATTTATACAGCAGCTCCTTAGGTTTCTCTCAAAAGCAACAGCTTTAGAAACAGGGAGATATTAAGTCAAAAGATGTTTTAATTTAAAATGTTTCAATATACAGTGTAATGATATCTCAATATCATTTCAGCTTTTAGAATTTTCTTCAGAAAAGGGAATGAGTAGGAAGAGAAAGGAAGGAAGGAAGGAAGGAAGGAAGGAAGGAAGGAAGGAAGGAAGGAAGGAAGGAAGGAGAAAATAGCAGCAAACTAATTTAGGTGAATTATGCAATTGCAGTGCAATGTCCTGCACTACAATCCTATGCACATTTGTTTGGAATTGAGTTCCACTATGTTCAATGGGGCTTAAAGGGTAAAGGTAAAGGGACCCCTGACCATTAGGTCCAGTTGTGGACAACTCGGGTTGTGGCGCTCATCTCGCTTTATTGTCCAAGGGAGCCAGTGTACAGCTTCCGGGTCATGTGGCCAGCATGACTAAGCCGCTTCTGGCAAACCAGAGCAGTGCACGTAAATGCCGTTTACCTTCCCACCAGAGTGGTACGTATTTATCTACTTGCACTTTGACATGCTTTCAAGCTGCTAGGTGGGCAGGAGCAGGGACAGAACAATGGGAGCTCACCCCGTCGTGGGGATTCGAACCGCCGACCTTCTGATCGGCAAATCCTAGGCTCTGTGGTTTAACACACAGCGCCACCTGCATCCCACTCAATGGGGCTTACTTCCTAGTAAATGTGTATAGCAGCTGTCCCCAGTATTGTGCCATGTATATGTTTTGAACTCCAACTACCATCAACCCCAGCTAGCATGGACAATGGGCAAGGATATTGGGGGCTGGAATCCAAAACATACAGAGGGAACTAACAATGAGCTTACCATAGTGAGAATGTTGGAAGCTTGATGCCAGGGTGTACTTTGTCCAGGAGCAATGATAAGAAGACAAGGAGAGGGCAATAGCACTATGTCTGATATCCTTCTGCATCTTGGGCTTTTCATACTGTGCACATTATTCTTCCTATCATGCAGCTGTAGTGAATGAATAGTGAGAATTACCTGAAATACTGATTCAAAGATTCAGCACAAACCCTATTTTTATGCAAAAACTCAGTGTTCAGTTGCTCGGCTAAAACAGAATCTCTGCTGGAATCTACTCGGGAATATTTATATTGCATTTTATTATGGAGCCAAGACTACAGAGTTGTAGCATTTGAATTATGCTCCACCTGCTACTGTGAAATTTACAGATAAATTCTTATTAGTCAACTCATCTCTGCTTCTTTTGGGTATGGAAGCCAAAAATAGCTTATTTATGTATTTAGCTTTTAATGGCAAATATAAGATTTTTAGCTAGGTTGACAACACTGCCCTCCAAGTTCATAAATATTTGTCTCCTCAACAGCAGCATTTATCTCACATAGGCACACAGACCAGTTTTGCTTCTGACAAGTTTCTTGTTTATTTATTACCCTAATAACAAATAGACTGTCAGGTTTGCTGGGCCTCAAAGATGAACTAAATCTGCTGACACAACTGATTGGGAAAGGCTGTAAATTTCATTTTAAAATCGTGCAATAGCTTACCTCCAAGGGAGGTAATTCTTCTAGTGACCCACATATTAGTAACAATGCTCTAAAAATGCTTTCCCTCACACAGGGGTGTGGCCGGATGTGATATGGTAAACCTAATCTCACACACTTTTTAGTGTACACACAAGCATGCAGCAATGCTAAGAGGCCATGATTACAGAATTTAATGGATTCTGTGAGCTAAATACATCTTTGCTATGGGACTACAGTAGGATGCTGGTTGTATGTTACAAAAGTCCCCCTCCCCTATATAGTTAGCTGAAGTGTACTGGGTAATTCATAAACTGCTTTTCCTGGTGTAGGATGCTTCTGCAACCCAGACAAATCCAGAAAAGGTGTTCAGGCAAACATAGTTTTATTTAAATGATTTTTCAGACTGTCATTGAGGTTAAGCCAAATACCACTTTCACAGGATAATTCATCTTCAATGAAAGGGGATTATTGGTCGTTTTCAGGGTAACAGGTGAATTCAAAGAACTGTGGGGGGGCGGCTTACCTTAAAGATGAGGCAGCTAAGGACTTTTACACATAGAGAGGGAGAGAGAGAGAGACAGACAGACAGACAGACAGACACAGGCACAGACACAGGCACAGGCAAAGGCACAGTCTTTGCTGCCACTTCAGGCAACAGCTTGGCTGACACAACAACCCAAAGGCATTCCCTTCATAATTTGGGACAGAGTCCCTTGGGAATGATGCCATGTCATGACGCAGTGGTGTTCTAAGGGACTTTCTTGCTGGGAAAAGATGACTACCTTGAAAGATTAATCTATCTTCATTGCACGGCTTCACTCTTCCTCCAAAAGCAATGACAAGCAATGACAATGTCCAAGCCACATACTTTGGCCCAGTATTCGTAGAAACAGGCATATAAAATGAAGCTGACCATAATTTTCCATGGTTTCCTAAACAGGTATTGGAAAAGGGAGAGAGAGATTGAGAGAGGGAGAAGCACTCCAGATTCTGGGGGGTATCAAATCCAATGTGCTAGTTTTACATGTGGTGGTTTTCTTAATATCTCTCTATATATGGGAAAGAATCAACACATGGGATGCCCCCAGTTCCAGCCTAAACTGGTACAGCCCAGTAAATGTTGCACTATGGGACTCATCTGATAGCGTCGATTCTGCATCTCATAGACTAGCTGACTAATGACTCCATCACCTGTCAGCAGAGCAAAAACAGAACTAATTAGAGCTCTTACCTGAAGGTGCTCAATCCTGCAGAGACTTTTTGAGTTGGTGCAGATGCCAGGGAGAATTCAAAGCTCTTTCATCCTCCAGGACAATGGCACTGTTAATTCACTGTGTTAATTCATGGGATCAGGAATGGGAAACATGGAAGGAAGGTTGGTGAGGAGCATGTATAGAACTTCCCACCAACTGCCCCTTGTTGACAAGGAGAGGAAGGTCCCTAATGTGACTGAATTCAGAGAAGCTACAAAGCCTGGCATTCTCCAGGCCAAAGGCCAGGGCAGTACTTAGTCAGATCACCCTAGTACACTCTAGAAGGCATGCCATGCCACAACTGCCTCACCATACCATCGGATTGTCCTACAATTTATTTGAGCAAAAGTCAATCCTTCTGCCTGTGTTTGATTTGAAATTGCTTCAGAAAGGATCTCCCCACCCCCGCTCTGTGAAACAACTTGTGTTAGATTTCTCTGTACTGCTGTGCGTTTTAAGAAATGAAATCAATAGTGTCTAGGCAACTGGCATGTCCTGGCTCTTGGTTATCATACTGTTCACAGCTGCTTCAAAATTATCTTATGTGAGGTGGCAGCCATCTTATCAGTTGTGCTGAAGATCTGACTAGAGACTTCTAGCATAAGTGGAGCTGGACTGTAACAATCTGCCTCTACCTCTTTACAGGGAGGATAAGTAATGCATAATGAACATCTACTTGTCCCTTTGTTAAACCTCCTGTGGTCTCCAGTGTTATACTTAGATTGTAGACACCTTGAAATGTGTATATATTTTAGCTGGATTTTCAAAATGGATGCCAACATGAGGCTTTTGGAGTAAGTCATATAATGATATTTGACTGAATTATATTCAGGGTAGACCCATTGAAATTAGTCTACTTACATAATATCAGTGGGTCTGCTCTGAGTATGACTTTGTTGGATACCACCCATAAGGACTAAAATCCACATCTGTTCCTGATGTTTCGGGAACGAATAATATAATCTCACCCAAACTTCATACACCTCATGAGCAGGGAGCTTCATTCCCTCCCCAAGCAATGCAAAAGAGAATCTCTGTTGGGAAGAATAGGAAAACAACAGCTGCTATGTGGCCTGTTTTACAGTTTCCCCTTGTAAAACAAATCCTTGATATTAACCTGTGTCCTATGACATTTCATTTTTATTTACTTACTTATATCTTTTGTAAATCTATCCCGCCATTCCAGTGCCAATACACCACTCAGGCTGGCTCCTAACAATAAAAATATAATAATTGGTACTATTAGTATTAGTATTATTTACTAGTATTCACCCTAAAGTCCTAACATAGCACTTTAAGCACAACATAGCAATATAAAATATATTTTAAAAACAGTCTAAAACAAATCGCAAAAATATGCATCTCAAGTGTCAAAGGCCAGATTAAAGAAGTGTGTCTTCAGAATTTGACAATAACTGTATAGTGAAGGGGTCAGATTGTTTGGGAATAAATCCAGAATATATTTGTATCACAAGGAGTAAGAAGTGATACTCTGCAGTTAACTCCTTTGGATGCCCTCAAAGGTACTCAGTCACAGGCCTTACTTAGACTTGCTTGTACACTAGAGTTCTGTAAAGGCGTCAATAAGTTTGCTAAAATCAGCATTTATTATAGTAAGACCATATGATGGATGGAGTGGAGGTCTGACCTGTTGCCTGCCCAAAAAAAGAAGGGATGGGGCCATTTGTTTTCTCTGTTCTTTATTTTCCTCTTCCTGTAAATAAAACCTATTAAAGAGCAACTTTATTGGTCTACATTGCCTATCTGAATCCAGAAGAACTGCTGCATTTGTCAAACAAAACCTTCGGCGGAATACAGATGCATCTCTGTGGGGAAGGAGTTGCACCACTTAGGGGCTGCCACAGACAATGCCCTCTCCTGGCTCACAACTTCCTGAACTTCTGAGGGCGGTGGAACTACCAAGTGATCCGATCGTATACCGTATACAACAAATAAAATGCACATTAAAATTCATGGTGGGAAAATAAGGATATGAGCCAGGAGTCAGCTTTGCCTTCTGAACAGCAGTCTGAAATGCGAGAAGGTGGAGTGACTCCACCTGCAGCTGATCAGCCTTCAAGGACACAGAGAAGGCACTGATGAGAACCAGCTGGCTTCAGCCTTCTTAAGCACAGCTTCTAGCAGCAGTCAGGTGCTGATAACAATGCTTGTAGTTCCTGGCTCTACCTTGTTGCTTCCTGCTCATCTTGACCCCATGATCATCATGTTCCCTGACCCCTGGACTGTCTGGTTATGCAAATTGCTGTTTGCCCAACCCTGGGACTGGAACTGACTTTGGATGCTGAATCTGCCTCTAGACAAATACACCTCAGTGATTCTTCTGGTTGGCTGGCCTCCCACTCCACTGACTTCTGCACGTTGATGCCCAGCAATGAGACTATGACAGGATAATCTGCAACTACCCAGGTCAGTCTCAGCTATTTGACCAGATTATCTGCAACCACATTCTGAATACATGAGTGACAGGGTGGAGTGGCAGTGGCAGACCATTGCCACCAACCTCACTGCCACCTTACCCCTTCCCATTAGCCACTCCACTACCCTCACAGAATGCTGCTGGTTATAACTGGTGGAAAAGCAATATAATTTCTTCAACAGGAGAGAGTTTATGCTGTTAACCAAGAACAGTTATCTCTGGTAACAGAGTTCAACAGACACTACCTTGGTTCTTCTTTCCTGATGAAGACTATCCCAACATGAACCATATAAATCCATTAAAGACTCTGTGGGGTTTACTGGTTCTCCTCAGCCCTCACATTTATAGCCACTTGGCCCTTACTTTGAGACATTTAAAAATAAACCCTTTGATAACTGTGTTTAAAGCACTACATTTTTTGGTGTGCAAAGAAGAATCTGCTTTACTCATTTTATATTATAACAATTTATTATGCAATGTGATTACATGTTGGCAGCATCTCTGATTAGGACTTTAAACAGGAACTAGCAGCAGTTATGTTGAATGTGGTTTTCATTGGACAAAGCACAATACCATTGATTGGATGGCGATTATATTCAGCATTAACTCCAGCTCTATAAAAATATCACAAAGGAAATGGGTCTGGTAGCATCAGATATTTCTAATTGCATGGATGAACAGCACATGTTGTGACTTTTGATTTTAACAATCTGAGTAGACAAAGGATGCTGTAGGTTGGAGCAAAATCATTAATCTCGGTGATTATTAAACATTTATCCAAAAGGCATTCATGACTTGTTTTTGACCTTGCATTGTTCAACAGGGTTAAAACAAAAAGCTGAGTCAAATATTTGCAATGACCAATGAATTTCACAGACCTGATAAATTATCTTTAGAGGCACGCTTGTTTCTTTTCGCAGAGGTGTTTATGACTTTTTAATTCAGTATTTGGTAAATTCAGAACTCGCAATATGGTTCCCTGATTAGCAGTTTGTCGTTTGACATTCATAATTGTAGGGTTATGCATCTTGTTTGTGTAACATATGGCTGGTTGACTGTGGGCTTCTACTAATGAAATACAAATGCTACTGTAGGAACAAGGCTCTCGTAATTGCTTTTGCACTGGATTTGAACATACAGCTTTGGATAAGTCTCAATGCAGTCCCAGTGGGTCAATTCCTGTTCTTGCTGGGTCCCATTTCAATATAGTTTCTGCCTCTTTTTCCTACTGCCACCTGATTCTTTACCATGTGTCATGTGCAGCTGTACCTCCACAATGTATGCTTGTATTGGAGTGCATGAACACTCAAATACAAATACAGATCCAAAACCTAATATTGCTCCCCATATAGCACTACTGGGAATGTGTAGGTGTAAGGAGATACCATACTGTAACTCGCCAGATAATTTCGTTCACACCCTTGTTCCAGTAATTTGTTTTGGCAGACTGTGTGCCAGTGTACTCATTAGTCAACTGCATAATATCCTATGCGTTTAGGCCTTGACCTCTGCCAAATTCTGTTTCAAGTATCCATTGTAGGGAGCATTTTGTTCATTTCATAAGGTGGTCACAGGTAGTGATTTTGGAAGAACTTGAGCAAAGGAGATTAGAATATTCTGAATTGGGAAGTTTCAGGCTTTTTATTATTGTCATATCTGGATCTGGAACAGACAAATAATTACCAATAACCACTGTACAATGGGTAGACAAAATCTGTTGTGGATACAGGTTTAATAACCTGGAGCACTGTCCCCAAAGGGCTCAGGGTGCTCTACAAGGTTTTCCCCTGTATGTTATCCCCACAACAACCTTGAGGGTAGCTTAGAGTGACTGGCTTGACCTTGAACCAATGATTTAAACAGGAAATACATTTCCTATGTATATTTAATAGTGGGTCTTACTGATCAGTGCTCTGCCTTATAGCTGCCTGTTTCCCTCATTATAATGATATTCATTTAAAAATAAAGTCTACTTCTGCTCTTCTGGTTGAATGGGTAACTATTGGAATGACTTGGAAAGGAATGAATGTTTTATATTTTGTGTTGTACCATATAGAGTCTGAGCAATGCTTTCCTGAATTCGCAGACAACAGAATAGCAGAACTGTTTGCAGATGCATTTGAAAAATGCCAGTTCTAAGTGACCCTTTGGTCACTTTGCTAGTGTAGCTCACTTTCAACAGGCTGTGTGCATTACAGTTTAAATATTTATTCCAATGTTAATGCAGGGTAAACACCCTTTATATAACACGTACTAAATATAATTCTGCACAGTGCTGCAGCCCAAACCTATGAGCTGCCACGGAAAGGTCATCCCAAGACACGTGGATCATTATGATGAGCACAGGAAAGCTGAGAAGACATGAACTATGATAGATTTTTCTGTGGGTCTGGTTGATCTGGGAATGAGACTTGGGTGAGGAGCTGGAGCCAGCTTTGTAGAAAAATCTTTGGTTCACCAGGTAATTTCCCTTGGTTTCCACCAATATTGGGCAAAACTCCCTCAGAACTACTCATTGATGGTTTAATAATCCAATTTGATTGGTGCGTATTCACAACATAGGCAACACCCGATGTTGGAGGGAGTGCAGAGAGATTGGACCTTACTGGCGCCTTTGGGAGATAAGCACACATTTGGGAGAGAGTATTGCAGAAAATCAGCTTAATTAGTGGCCGACAAGTAGAATCAGATCCTACACTTTGTCTTCTCTCACTATTCTCAGCTGCTACTGCTAATCTAATTTTGAAATATCTATTGATATTATTTTGAAATATCTATTGATATATTGTAACTGCCTGTTTAGGGATACCTGAAGACTGGAAGGGCCAATTACACTGGACTGCTGGTAGAAGAAAGCCTTGTATATTGCTATTTGGGAAGTGGGGGAGCGGAGCCCACCATCTTAAGGTCTTTGGGGAGCCATGGACATGGAAGTCTTGGCAACCATTTGGTGGCCTTTCATTAAATATATCAAATTCATTAAATATATCAATACTCGATCCTTCTGTGAATGTATCAAGTATGATTTTATTTGCTGGTATCTTCGAGTCATTTTATTTCTATTGCTGCCTCACTGGATCCTGTCATGTTATTTTCTTTGTGGTCCATCTTACTTTCATAAGTGTTTTCATAATGCAGGGGGGAAATAAGGATAAGTTGTTTGTTGTTCTTTTGGTTGTTTATCCTTGACTCTTTGAATTATGTAAAAGGCACTACATTCACATACGTATTGCTGGTGTATACACACACACAGAGAGAGAGAGGGAGAATATGTAATAAGAAGGTAAAATGCCACAAGCCACACAATCTGGAACAGGATTTGTACTAGAGTATACAAAAATACTGACCTATTGAACGCAACTATTCACAAACTTAAAGGTCATCATGGAACTGGCCATTTAACAGCACATATAATAAACTCATAGTAATGTTTGAAAGCTGCCAAGGAAAGTGGCATGATGTGGGAATTAATTACCTAACCTTTGCATTGAATGTGTCATATCAGTAATTTGACTTTTATTAAAAGACTGTATAATCAGAAACATAATCACAAATGCAGTGTTAAAGAAAAAATGTGATATGAACCTTTGTACTCGGGTCACACATAATGTAATACAATTTTACTTTCAGCTTAATGCATTATATGTATGAGGTTATGCAGCAACACATAAATGCAGAGTGAGAAATGAGAGTCAGCTCCAAAACCTCAATAATTAATCCTTAGAGCTGTATTGAATTTTTTGCAGCTCTTGACTTTCATATCAAAATGTACATTTTTACAGGGTACATTTTTTTAAAAAAAAAAACCCTAACCTGCTGTCAAAATATGCAAAAATGTAATTTTCTTAAAACCGTTAAAAAATAAAATGTTCCCTATCTTTAACAATAATATCCACAGGTAACATGGGTGTCTCCTTCCAATTCCATGTAGAAAACAAGCTGCCATTGAGTCTGTTATCCTACACCTACTTACCTAGAAATAAGCTCCATTTAACTCAGTGGGAGTTACTTTTGAATAGAATGTCTACTGTACCTGCCCTGTAAAGGTGTGATGTATATCATGATGACAACCTCAGTCATTATTTAATAATATTGAAGAAGTTGACATAACCAGTCAGATACCTTAACATTAACACATTAAAAGTGATGGTGTAACCTGTTAGTTTCTGTTTGCCACTGTGCAGCTGCTTAGAGTCACATGACTCTGTTTACATTCCAGAGACAGTCCAGGCTGTTGGAAGTCTCACGGAAGACGGGATGTGACGTTAGTGGTTTCCTGTTCCTTTGTTCAGTTCCTCTCTGCTATCACAGAGAGAGGATGTATTTTTCTTTGCTCTCTGCGTAGCTTAGTAATAAAGCATAGCATGTAGCCATAAATCTCATCACTTTTGCTGCTTTGGAAACTCTGCTGAACGGGAATGTGCCTGAGGCCTCATCAAAGGCTCAGGTCGTTAATTATTCGTCGGGGGAGATTCTGGAGGAAAATGAGCTTCATCAGCTCAGTCGCAGCGGAGATCTCAATATAATCAAGGGCCAAATGCAAGAGAGCCACCTTTTTTGAGATTTGAAAGTAGCTATAGGATGCCTGAATTGGGCTGTGGCTATGATGCTGGAGGAAATGGTTTTAACTCCTCTTCCAAATTTCACAGCCTTGATTTAAATCAGAGTCCTCCCAAGTAAGCTTCCATTAGCCTCCCCCACCCCACCCTGCACATCCCTAGTGTGGGCAACCCAGCCAGGTGGGGGGGGTAGAAATAATAAAACATTTGTTTGTTTGTTTGTTTGTTTGTTTGTTTGTTTGTTTGTTTGGCCTGGGGAAGATGCGGGGGGGTAGGATTAACCACCCAAAATCAGATCACAGGTCTCTTGAATCATGAGTTGTTTGGCCTTGCTTGTGAGTGCAGTGCAGTGCAATTCAAACAAGGGTGAAAATAAAAACAGGACACGTGGAATTGATGGGGAACCAATTGCTGTGAAAGGGTGGCAATTTTCAAAAGGTAGTGGTAGACCTTCTTGCAGTGGTGAGGGGCCACTTAGGATAGCCAACCTCTAGAGACTAAGGGATTCTGAAAGAGTCCTGAATGATCTGTCAATTTTTTCAGTAGAACGAGCCAGTGAATAGTGCTGAGGGCTTTGCTGTTGAATGGTGAGATGTGGAGCTACATAATGGCTCCAGAGAATACTCTCCATAGAACTGTAGAGTTGGAAGGGACTCAGAGGTGCAGGAATCTCAACTAAATCATACTGGACAGATGGCCATCCAACCTCTGTTTAAAAACCTCCAAGGAAGGAGAGTCCACCACATCTCATAGGAGTCTGTTCCACTGTTGAACAGTTCTTCCCTTTAAAGTTCTTCCTGGTGTTTAGTGGGAATCTCTTTTAACTTGAATCCACTGGATTGAGTCCTACTCTCTAGAGCAAGAGAAAACAAGCTTGCTCCATCTTCCATGTGACAGCCCTTTAGATATTTAAAGATGGCTGTCATATCTCTTCTCAGTCTTCCCTTTTCCATTCTGAACATACCCAACTTGATCAACCATTCTTCATAAGACTCAGTTTCCAGACCCTTGATCATCTTGGTTGCCTTCCTTTGCACATGTTCCCGTTTGTCAATTTCCTTCTTAAATAGTGGTGCCCAGAACTGGACAGAGTATTCCAGATGTGAGGGGGGCTGAATCAGCCTTAGCCATCCTGCTAGATGGGAAAGAGATGGGGAGGTTGGCCTTGCAGCTTCTGTTCTATCTCTAGGCAGCTTTCAATGCCGTTGACCACAGTACAGTGGTACCTCAGGTTACATACACTTCAGGTTACATACACTTCAGGTTACAGACTCCACTAACCCAGAAATAGTGCTTCAGGTTAAGAACTTTGCTTCAGGATGAGAACAGAAATCGTGCTTTGGCGGCGCAGCAGCAGGAGGAGGCCCCATTAGCTAAAGTGGTGCTTCAGGTTAAAAACAGTTTCAGGTTAAGTACGGACCTCCAGAACGAATTAAGTACTTAACCCGAGTTACCACTGTATCCTGCTAGACTTGCTCTGTTGGGTAGATACTGGGAGCACTGCACTGACTTCCCATCTGCTACAAGGAGGCCTGGTTCTAGGAACCTATCACTGGGTTTCTCATCTTTTAAAACTAGTGTCTCATCTTCATTTTTCTAGAATTATGTGGCTTGCGTGTGGGTGTGGTCTCATACACTGGAAAGGAGCACAGCAGTATTTTTTAGCACGCTGTATGAGCCAATTCCCCAGGAAGGCATTTCAGCACTTGAGGCAAAACTCCCTGCTGCCACCACACAATGTGGCCGCAAATTTCATAATTAGTCTCCCCAATGGACATGGGGAGGAGATCCTTTATGGATCTGACTTCCTACCTGCCAGTGACACTTTGCATTGGTTGCTCCCTTCAAGAGAAGCTGGTGCAAATCCCTGTCACACCACTGGCCTGAGGTGGGCCAACTCTGGCTAATTCACACAACCACTCAACCGACTTGTTGAAAATATGGGCTGACTAGATCCTTGCAGAGTTCAAACATGTAGCAAAGCAGGTGTGGGTTTGATCTGCCACACACCCAGCTTGCAATGCCACCTTAACCTTACTGTACTCTGCAAAGCCACTTAGATTCATTCAGTCGACATGCTGTCAAACTGCCAATTTGGTTGGTGTGAATAAGTCCGCTATATTGCAGAAATGAAACACTTGCTTTCAGGACACTTGTATCTTCTGGTAAATGTTAGCCACCTAGCCCTCACATGTGAGCTGGGAGGTATTTTGTGATCATTCATTCTTAGCCAGGTAAGAAAGGAGTTTAGTGTCCAGGAAATAAATGAATCCTTGATTCTCTGTGAGTGAAGCTTTCTGGAGCTAAAATGCTTGGTTTAAGTCTCTAATGTTTCAAAATACGGTGAAAAATAGCAACAACATTGCCTCCTGTAGAAGCAAGGCAGAAATAAATCAGAGGAGTAATTTACTTCAAAAGCCTCTATGTTTGCCTCTTTCCCGTCTCCTAACTGGGAGAACAAAAATGAAAATAAACACCTAAAATTGTCAGGTAATACAAAGCTGTCACAACTAGAGTGATTCTGAATGCATCAGACACTGGATTCACTTAGACTATTTTGAGCACTTGGTGGATATTTTTGTTCCTTGGCTGCATTTCTAGTGTCAGTCAATAAGGCTGGGAGGTTCAGACTGGGAGGTGTATGGTACACGATTGGTCCCCATAATGTGCACATAGGGTCTGAATGATGCTGCAGTTGGGAGGATTAAGGAGAAACCTTCCTCATGTATGGGAATCTAGCAGTTCCAATCCTGATCAAAGGCTTACAACTTTAGGCCTGCTTCTGTTTCCTTCTATTTTCCTCTGAACCCAATACTTCTGGCTGTATCTCACAAACGTTTGAATGGGGAGTCACTGCAGAAAAGTAAAACCACTGCAAAGAGAATGCTTAGCATGGAATTGGTGCTATGCCATGTGCCCAAGGGAGGAGCTGAACCCACAACTGATCCTTCTGGGAAAGTCTGTAAAATAAAATAAAAATAAAAAGTTTTTCATGTTGGATGCCATATGCACAATGTCAGAGCCTGTCTAACTTCAGTGCAGTGTACACTGCTAGGGAGGTGTTGCTGTGTTGAAGAACTGAGTCTAAGTCACCATTTCCCACCCTGAACAACATCGGTCACATCTGACCATTGGCCAATCCTGGCTGGGACTGTTGGGAGTTGGTGTGTGCAGCATCTGGAGGGCACCATGTTGGCTTCCTTGGTGTAGACCCAACAAAGTGGTTTGGGACCAGAGTGCCTGAAGGTGCAACTTCTCCATATGTGTCCATACTTCAGCTTTAAGATAATCAAGCAAAGCTACATTCCAAGGACCATTCTTTGGAAATAAAGAAGCCTTGGGGCAATGAAGGAACAGGGCCTTTTTTCTGTGGAGCAGTCTTCCTGCTCTAAAGAGACTGGGTGGCTAGCTTGCTGATTTAGGAAGCTGGGCGGCAGGACCTCTCTGTTCAATAAAGCATTTAGCTGACTGACTAATGCTGCTTGCATGGTTTCTTTTTTGCTGCTTTTGTATCGGCGATTTTAATGTGGTTTTTAAAAGTGGATTTTAGACAACTTTAATATGATTGTCAGCCATCTTAAGGACCTTTTAGGCTGGCTGGTTGGGAAACCATTTAACAATAAATAAATAAAATTGCCATCTATTCCACATTAGCAACCCTGATTAAATCCACTTTGCATTGAGATTAATTTTCACGATGAAATGCAAACACGGCATAAGTTGAGACTGACAATCCTATCCATGTCTGCCCAGAAATAAATTCAGCGAGACTTTCCCCCAGATAAGAGTGTATAGGGTTGCAGCCTCAGTAATCTAATATATTGAGCACTAAGGAATGGCTACTACAAGCTGGGACTGCCTGCTTTTTAACTATGCCACAGCCTGAGTGCTGGATTTGGAAACGGACACATAATTTGGCACCTTGAAAATGCCAGCTTTCATTTAAAAATAAAGCAATTATTTTGCTCCGAAGATAAGCTTCAAAGTGGGTGGGGAATGCCTGATAAAGTGGGATGGAAACTGAACATAAGAGTCCTGCTGGTTCATGCAAAAGGTCCATCTAGTACAGCACTGTTGTCACAGTTGTCAGCCAGATGCCTTTGGAAAGCCTGCAAGCACAAAGGGAGCAGAAGGGCACTCTTCCCACCTGTGATTCCAGCAACTGGTATTCAAATGCATAATGCCTCTGACAGTGGACAACATAGCCATTACGGCCATTGATAGTCCTAGCCTCTTTTTTTTTTTTTTAAGTTCTCCATGTTGGTGACTATCATTACCTTCTAAGGGAGCAAATTCTATAGTTTGGACTATGTGCTGTGTGAAGAAGTGTTCCCTGACTCTGCAAACTCTTGCCTCATAGATGTCTGCAATCATTTCACAATGAATTAGTGAACAGAACTAAATCGGGTGTGTTGAGATTTATTCTTTCTGAAATGAATTGAGTAAAAAAATTGGGGAAAGGGGCTTCCTTGTTTCAGATGGCAGCGGAGCAAATTTCAGCCAAGCTTCTCACAGCTGCCATTTTGTTTTCTCATAACTTCTTGCACATTACACTGCTTGCCATGGTGGGATGACATGTGCCGCACACACAAAAGGAACATCCTTTCTGGAGGCTGCCCTTTGTTCCCAGATGTGTCCTTGTGCAACACAAGGTCCAAGTCATCCTGCAATTGTGACAAAAGGACAAATGGACAAAACAACCACCGCCAATGAAACCAAAGGGGAAAGGAGTGGAGAAAGAGAATGAATGGGTGGTATTCAACAGATGCATCCCATCAGTGCAAGGATTTCCACTTGCACAATGGGACTTTCCCCCCTCTCTTGTCCACCCATGTGCACACTCCCTGCCCTCCCTCAATTTGCTCCAGAGCATTAGGGGGCCCCCAAGAATTGATTTAAGGGGCACACAGGGGGAGGAGAAGCAGATAAAATTCCATTGCGCTGGCAGAAATTATTGCACTCACAGAATTTTCACTTTGACACTACATTGGATACAACCAAGTGTAAGTACCAAAACAAATACAAGTTGAGTGAATGGATAATCAAAGGAATATGATTTAACTAATACATAATTAAATGAAAGTAGTCTTTAATCATGAAAACAAGTGGAATAAAAAGGTAGGAGGGACTCTTGCATACCCCTACTGCCCGCTGTTGTAGCTCACCCACCTTCAAACACATCTGTATCCTTTATTCTGGAGAAGTTATAGGTGGTTAGATATGTGACTACATTTGTTGTTGTTGTTTAGTCGTTTAGTCATGTCTGACTCTTCGTGACTCCATGGACCAGAGCACGCCAGAGCTGTCTTCCACTGCCTCCCGCAGTTTGGTTAAACTCATGTTGGTAGAAACAAAATAAAAAAATTCCTTCCAGTAGCACCTTAAAGACCAACTAAGTTAGTTCTTGGTATGAGCTTTCGTGTGCATGCACACTTCTTCAGATACCTTGTTGTTGTTCAGATACCTTCTTCAGATATCATGTTGGTAGCTTTGAGAACACTATCCAACCATCTCGTTCACTGTCGTCCCCTTCTCCTTGTGCCCTCCATCTTTCCCAACATCAGAGGCTTTTCCAGGGAGTCTTCTCTTCTCATGAGGTTGCCAAAGTACTGGAGCCTCAGCTAGTGGCCTTAGACCCTGGGAAACCTCTGCCAAGCCAATCTAATGGCCTCTATGACTTAAAAATAGCTTTGACTTTAATTTATACTTCTGCTACCCTGGAGTGTGTTATTGCTTTAAAAACAAATGAACTTTATTTGTTAAGTCTTTCACTAACACAAAACGTGCTTACTGTCTGTTAAAATATATTTAGCATTGTTTGGAAACAAAAATCAATATATCTGTATCTTCTGCTCTAGCCAAAGGAATTGCTTTTATTCAGCTTCAGGATACATGGGGAATTATATTGCTAAAAGATTTCACACTTCCTACAATGAAGTTTAAACTTTTTCTGAGCATTCAGTGCAAGATAACACAATATCCAGGTGGTGATGAGAAAAGAAAGGTTTATTTATATAGTTATTTATAATGTATTTAACAAAGAAGGTTTTTTTAAAAAAAACTTGGATCCCATGAGGTTTAGAAGTAATTAATGCAAACAATTTAAATCTGATGTGGAAAGATGAATGAACTAAACAATGAAAGGTAGATTACTTTTTTTGCTGGCTGTTCACCAACTTGGGTCAGAAATGACACAGAAAAGATTAAATGGCACACTACACCAAGCAACATTCTTATCACTTTCATTATTGGAGAATGTGTGCATTTTATTGAGAAGTACATAAATGCATATGACATTCTTTACAAAGAAAATACATTGGCATTATTATCATGTTTATGCCATACCAAATGGAAACATATCAGGAGATACTGCATACTGACTGGTGGGGAGATAGCAGAAAGGAATTGTTCAGATCTATGCATAAGGCGAGTTGGTGCCATTGTCCATAGTTTTGAAGATAAGGTTTATAGAACGAATCGAAGAAGGGAAAAGGAGATTAGAGGAAACACTGAAGAGAATAACTAAAGACAGTTTGGAGTAGGGATGAAGGAGAAATTTGACCCAGTATGCATTTAAAGTCAAACCTATCAAATTCACATGTTCCAAATCAAAATGCAAACCAAAACCACTAACCTTCAAAAACACACTTATCCAAATTTTGCAATGTTGTATCCATTGACTGTTTACAAAAGTGCAGATACTAGGAGAAAGTGTGCATAAAAATGAAGATGCTAGTGAAAATATACAAAAATGCAATATATGAGTAAATTGCTTGCAAAAATGTGTACATTGGTAAAAATGTAGTTATTAGGAGAAATTTGCACTAAAATTCTGATCAATATTCATGAGGAGGCCCCTATTCCCTTCAGAGAGCTACAATTCAGAGTTCCCTGAGAAGGATTGGTTATTAAACCACTCTGAGAGCTGTAGATCTGTGAGGGGATTAGGACTCTCCTAAAAATTCCCAGCACTCTTGACAAACTACAGCTCCCAGAATTCTTTGGGGGAAGCTGTGACTGTTTAAAGTGCTATGTTTCAACTTTTAATGTATAGTACAGAGGGGACCTATTCTCCTCTTCTTTGCAGACTGGGAACAAATTTAGCTTACTGAGTGGGATTACGGTATATGTTCAGGACCCTAACAGTGTGGCTTGGCATAAGTACTTGCAAAGGGAAGCATTACATAAATTATAATTCCCTGATCTATCTTTTTTTTTCCTGTTGAGAGACTAGCCAATGTTGAGAGAATAGTCACAGTGCAAATGCTAAGAGGTTTGTTGGGTGTCTTTCCTATTCCAGCCATTGCTTTGTGTGCTCTGCAATGTAAAATGAACTGGTTATGGAGAGGCTTTGCTGCAGTGAGCATTGTCACATGTGTGGTCATGTGATGCTGGAGTGAGCTGGTGTGGAGAGCATTCATGGCAGAGAGAACAGGAACGAGACCAAAAAGAGATTCCATTTGAGAGGCTGAACAGCACCTGTCTCCGCTCCAGCTGGACTGGAGAGAAGGAGAGCCCTTCAGCTCACCAAATTGCCAGTCCTTTACTATTCAAGTAGAAAAACTTCACAAAACTGTGAGGAACGCATATTGTACGGATTTCAAAAGAACTCATTCAGTAGTATTGCTTTAAAGCAATGGGGCCTATGTTTCTTTAAAAACATTTATTCAAATGCTTTCTGAATACCGGACTATTCTTTCTTCTTTTCCCCAGATTAAATGCACTTGGTAAGACAAATACTTATAATTCCTCAGTTCATTCCTAGTACTCATCCTTTGGGCCTTGTTTAATAGTGAAGAATCATCCAGCGTACTTTGAGACTCGAAAAGACACTGTGTGTCAATAAATGAGTTTGTACTTGCAATACTCAGGAAAATTGTGTGTGCACATGATTGGAGGGTGTGTGTGTAACTGACCGGGGTGTAATTTGACATGACTGAAGCAGTCTTTGAAAGCTGTGTGACAGGCAGACATTGAGCAAGGTTAAGGTATTTTCAGACAGAATTGAGAGAGCTATAGCAACTAAAATTCTGCCTGTGGTGTGGCATGCAGTTGTTAACAACACAGGGCCTTTGTTAGAAAAGATGGTGATGCTAACTAGAAGGGAAATTTCCTTCCACATTTCTGTTGTCCCCCCTGCCTTCTCTTCTCAATGCTTTCTATCAGCCATATGCTACCCTCCCACTTAGTCCCTTCATGCTGCTCAGCTACTGAAACCAAGAAACAACTAGCTAATGGAGAGGTCCATGTACTTTGCTAGGTTGGTCTTGCACGTAACTTTCCCCTGCCCCCAATCATATCTTCTCAGGCTCAAATTGTTGTCTTAAACGGCGTTTCCGTGCGCTGCTCTGGTTTGTCAAAAGCGGCTTAGTGATGCTGGCCACATGACCTGGAAGCTGTACACCGGCTCCCTCGGCCAATAAAGCAAGACGAGCGCCACAACCCCAGAGTCATTCGTGACTGGACCTAACAGTCAGGGGTCCCTTTACCTTTACCTTTTTACCCCAACAAAAGGAACAGGTATTGTATGGCATCATGTTCCTGTATAGCTTGGACAGCTCATTGGAGGAAGGATCCTGCTATTGTATGGTGGTTTTGGTTTTCAAAAATAAATAAATACAACATTTATCCATCCCTGGGAAATTGTGTTATTTTATACCAAAGGTTTCCCAGGAGCCAAGAGAAGAACCCATTTTGTGCTGTTTTTCAACTAAAGGAGCAGTGATTTTCTTATAAAGAAATGTCATGTCTTCTTCCATGGGAAAATTTTGTAATTTTTTTCATACTTCTATTGTGTGAGTATATATAAAATGGTAAGCTGATTTGAAAGGTTTTCTTGAAGAGCAGCATAAAATTTTCTTGTTTTCCTCCTCCAAAAACTATGTGCGTCTTATGGTCTGGTGCGTCTTATAGAGTGAAAAATACGGTATGTGGTATGAAGTGAAAAGTCTGCATGCTATGTGTACAGTTAACCAGACCACCAGTGCCGAAGGTGGAGGGCAGGTTTTGCTCTCCTGACAACAGTGTCACCAAGTACAGTGATATACTTAACAGATGCACTCTCAGGGCACCCAATGCTATGAAAGCTAAACCTGCTACCTGCTTCCAGTGTCCCTCACGATTGAGAATCTAGCATGCTACTAGCCCTACCTCTTATTCTACAGGAACCCAACCAGGGTTCTCCTTCTTTGAGAAGAACTCCTGTTCGGTGGTAATACTCATGTTTTGCATGTAGAAAGCCTTAGTTCAGACCCCAGCATCTCCAGTTAAAAGGGTCAGGTATTAGGTGATAAGGAAAACCTTCTGCCTGATCATCAGAAGACCTTCAGACCATATTGGACTGTATGGAGAAACAATAACTACCACCAGAAGAACCACTCATACATTGAAGCTATGTGGGATTGAGGAGCAAGGATGTACTGACTAGTCTCACTCCTGATGTCACACACATCAATTTCTTAGTTCCTGACATCCACATGTATAGCCTTCTTGCATACAGGCTTCCCTCTTGCACATGTTCTCAGTGGATACTGCACTTACAACCTGGAGAGCTCAATCAGCAACTAGGAAACTATGGGCTGGGTCTCCTTATTCTATTTCAGTGTAGCTCTCTATGCTTCTTGGTCACCCTAGAGTTTGACAGAATGTTGGCGGTGTATACAAAGGAGACTCTCTTGTCTTAACTGGGGTTGCCCCTGATGTTGCAGCAGCATTCTAGATATTATACAAGAAGATATAAAACAAGACCTCCTTTCCTGTATCCCATCTATAGAGTTAGCCAAGAGCAGCCTTCTGGTGTTGCCCTCTATATACCAAATTGGTATGTGGGGAGGAAGCGAATACCACCTCAAAGTTGTTCTTTTTCGGACCTCACCCCATTTTGGAACTCATTCTCTTTAGGAGTTCACAAATGCCTAACTTTCCAGAAACCACTTACCTAAGGATTTGGGGGGAGCAGGGCAGTGATGACCAGTGGATTTTAGTGTTCTGAATATTTATCTACCCCAAGGCTTCAGGAATAGGATAGGAAACCTGCTTTGAATAAATGAATATGTTCGTCCCTGTTCAGAAGAAACACAATCTATAGTACATACACTGTATCTCTCTTTATGCTGCACATTTCAAGGAAGTGTTAGTGCTGAGAGATCTTCATCTCTGCTAGCTCTTTCTGGGATGAACTGATACGTTCAAAGAATCAGCAGATTTTATGCCTGTTGCTTTTCCTTGACCTGTTTCCAAATCTGAACCCAGCATCCATAAAGTCATTCTGTCTCTGCACCAGTTTATGATGCATTCTGAATCAATATCATGGAGTGGGGAGAAAATACGAAAAACAAGCTAACTGAGGCAGTGCTGAAGTCTTCAGAGCTATATTCAAATGCTCCTCTCTAGCCGGTTCAATATAATGTTCTGAATAGCACACAGCAGGAATTCATTTGCTACAAATAGCTTTACACCACCAGCATCTTCAATAATTTTGTCATGCAGTGTTCCCTAGATAGGGCCATAATTCATTTAATAAACAGAAAATTAAAACAGAAAATAAACAAAACTGAGTGAAGACAAAGCCTACATAGATTTCCTTCAGCGTTTAAAAAGAAAACATTGATCTTTTGTTTTCTATCTTTTTTTTTTTAGGACCTCTGTTGCAACTCCTAAGGTCACCTTCTTGACAATTCCAACAGGGGGTTTATCTTGTACCATTTACTCTGACATACAGCCCAATGATTTATTATTGCTTAGTTCTTGATACTCTTCACTGCACAATCCAATCTAAAAGACACACATATTTCTCAATTCGGGGACTTCTTTATTTTATGAAAAATCAGCTTGGTGCTTTGTGGTAAATGCTAGACTTGCCACTTGATCCTAATTTCTTTCTTAAGTATGTTTTCCACATACTGTGTTCCGTTTCCTGCACAGGTCTTTACCAAATGGCATCCCTCCCCCTTTACTTCCAACAATCCCATTGTGCTCACATCCGGAGGGAAGATGAGTGGAGCTGTAGCACTGGAATGTTTCTATATGCATCTAAAAAATCTATAGTGTTAGTAGCTGGTGTAGGGGTTTTGTTCTTTTCCTGTCTTCCTTTTTTAAGTTAAGGTTTATATTTAGACTAAGGGCTTTACAACATTGGATGCTAATTATATTGCCAGGGGAGACAGAATAAGAAAATACTTGTGCCTTTAACTCCTTCCCTGCTTTGCAGCTCAGTGAACAACAGTAAAAATGGGCAAATCATGTGTGTTTTATATAAGGTTGCAGCGATGCCTTTAAGAACTGCATTGTCGGTAGAAATTCAACATATGCTACACACCTCATCTTTTGAAGTCTTACCTGCCACACAGTTGCATGTGAAATTGTGCTTTTAGATGGAGGAGGAGGATTCTAACCCTTGCAATGTGGGAGAAGCAAAAATAAAGATGCTGAGCTTTTCCTGCAGTGCTCTCCTATCTTGACTGCTTCCCAAAGGGCTAAATTTTTAATTGGTGAGGCTTTCTCCCTTATGGAATCTCTGATCTAGGAAAAGATTTGGCTGTCTTGCAGTGTTTTAAGGCACAGGAACCCTGCTGAAAAAATGTGGCAGCTCTTTAAACTGGAAGCTGAAACTGTGTGTCACTTGCACTGCTCACCACTTAAGCAATGGTCTGATGTTCTTTGTTCAGTTGGTAGGAAAATCCAAGGTAACGTGTATCTGTATATACTACTAAAGGTGCGGTGGTTGCTTAAGAACATTAGGAGAGCCCTGCTGGCTCAGGCCAATGAGCAGTGCTTTTCCTGCGTACCCTTGAGTACCCCCCAGGAAGAAGGAAAAAAACAAGGCCAATGACCCACCTAGTCCAGCATCCTGTTCTTACAGTGGCCAAACTGGTGCCTGTAGGAAGCCTGCAAGCAGGACATGAGAACATCAAACTCTACTTACTTGCAGTTCCTGACATCTAGTATTCAGAGGAATATTGCCTCTCACGGTGGAGTCAGAACATAACTATCATGGCTAGCAGCCAATGACAGCCTTATCCTCCATTAATTTGTCCAATCCCCTCTCTTTTTTAACCCATCCACGTTGCTGGCCATCACTGCCTCTTGTGGGAGAGGCTTAGATCCTATGTGTATTGGAACAACCATCACTTTACTTTTTCTTACTCAGCTATGTATACCCAGGTACAAAATACCTGTGTGCTCTACCAAGTATGAAGGGTATGCTGCTCGTGTAGAATTACGTGAATGACACCTAACAAAACAAAACCCCCAAACAGCAGCAGTGGTTGAGTGTGCTTCCAAAAACTACTTCCACTTTTATGGGGGTGGGAGGGTTAAGAAAACCATGCCTAATTAGGAATATAGAATGCTGCCTTAAGTGTGTGCTCTGCCACTGAGCTATGACCCTTCTCCCATCCACAAATGCGCCCTCTTCACACTTTATAGCAGGTAAAGGAACTTGTGTTCCTCCAGAATTATTTATTCATTTATTTATTTATCATTCATCCAAGGAGCTCAAGTTGGCATATATGGCCCTCTCCCCTTCTCCATTTCATCCCCACCACAACTCTGAGCCACTGAGGTAGGTTAGGCTGAGAGATGGTGTTTAACCCAAGGTCACCCAGTGAACTTCATGCCCAAGTGAAGGTTTGAACCCTGGTCTCCTACATCCTATTGGGGCACTCTAACCACTGTACCACACTAGGTTGATAAGACAAGGATTACATCATTCCTGATGTTGAGGGTGCTTGCTGGGTCTGGTGGGAGTTGGGATGTAGTAAAATCTGAAGGACCCAAGGTTTCCCTTCTCTGTTACAGGGCAAGTTTTTGGTTTGTTTTAACTTAGGCATGATTCACCAAGCCAATTGGACAGCTTTCCACTTAAATATGTTTATGCCTCTCTCTGTCTGTATGCGTGTTTGTGTGTATTTATGTGTGCCTATTTTGCCTTTCTTTACAGTACATGAATATCTGCTTCAAAACTGTGACAGAATGCTTCTTAAAATCTTGGTCACCACTAAAGTTTTTGCAAGTGTTCCTGCAGGCTGTTTAAACCATTTGGTGTCATTAACCCTCCATGTACCTAGATCCTAGAATGCAGCTGCTTCCTTTAAACTGTTCCAGTCATTAGCTGGTACGTTAAGTAGCTAATGATGCTCTTACAGGATCTGCTGCCATCACACAGGTGCCAGGGAGTAAACATTTTTAAAAGGCATTTTTGCGACATGTCAATTAAGAGCTCAGATTTGCAAATGCTCTCCTGAGTAAATTTAGTCACAGGTTCAGACCTGCCCTTCACTCAGTCCGAATGTCTCTCTTTGCAGAATTAGGTCTTTAATGAGCACAAATCAATATCAGACATTGGGCTAAAAGCTGTGCTATGGTATCTTAAAAAAATAAAATCTAGCAAAGTAGAAATAAATGGTCCAGCAGGTACTCAGTAATCTATATTTCCACTTGATGTTTATAAAAATGATGATTTGCCTGTTGTTGTTTTTGCAAGAATGTGGATTTTACCCCTCCGTTCTGTGACCTCATTGTTTTCCCACAAATTGATCGATGTAAAAAAAAAAAACCCAGTCAAAGAATGATGTTTACTCCCGTGCTAATTAGCTACATATAAGGAAGATTAATTGGATATATGTAAAATATTGAAGCCTTAAGCAGCTTCTGGAGTCTCCCCTATTCTCATGGGGCAGGTGGAGGACCCCATGGAAAAGATGCATAGCAAGGTTAAGTAAGCAATCCTCATCTTTCTGTCCACATCTGTCAGACACCTTTGCGGTCCTGCTGGCGCCAGGAAATCAGACGCCAGCCTCCAAGCACGGAACCAGAGAGGCGCAGGAGGCTGCCAATGTTGAATTTGATACCACAGCAGGAGGTGCCATTTGCTTTCCCATAGGAAAGCAATTCCACTCCTTTTCCTTTCATGCTCATATAAACAAATTGAAGATGATGTAATTGTTAAAGGCATTGCAGTTTGGCATTCTTTTAAAATATGAATTTTCTCATTTGATTTCACTTGCTTCTCTGGCTGGCAAAGGCTAAAAATATATCCAGTGGACTTCCACATAATGGTGCTTAAGTTTGCAGCCACATAGCCTGATCCTGTGTGTATTAAGTCCCACTGAATTGACCAACGTTTCCTCCTAATTGTGCATAGGACTACAGCTCTAGCATGTGTATGTACTGTTCCTAATCCAGAGCAAAATTGCGTACATACAAAGTCCCCTTCGCGTGTACAGCCAGTAGTGTGGGAGCTGTTTCATTTTGATGCAAAACCACACCACTGTGGTATGTATGGAAACATTTTAGTGAAATGAGTAGGGCAGTCATATGGGCCTTCCCCACCTTGTCAGCATATGTCATAGTGACAACAGGCAATAGAGTTGTTGCAAAAATGCTGTAAAACATACATTTTACAGAAGGGCCATTTTGCAGTGCAGTACTAAATGAGCCAAACAGGAAGAGGCATCAGCCCATATGCAGGTATTTGAGTCATGCTTTCTTTTTGAAGTGAAAGACCTTTTTGACAAGAGACACAGCAAACAAAGTCAGTGCATCAGACTAGGACCTAGAAGAGCAGGACTGAATCTCCACTTGACCATGAAGCTCACTGGGTGACCTTGGACCAGTCACTCACTGCCTCTCAGCCCAAGTTACCTCACAGAGTTGGGGGGATTAAATGACAAGGATGTATGCCATCTTGAGCTTCTCAGGGGGGGAGGCAGGATAGCAACACGGTAAAGAAATAAACTGCACAACCCTATACATGGCTACTCAGGTGTAAGTCCCATATACAGTGGTACCTTAAGAACAGCCCTGTTTACGAACTATTCAGTTTACGAACTCTGCAAAACCGGAAGTAGTGTCTTGGTTTGCGAACTTTACCTCAGTCTAAGAATGGAATCCGAATGGTGGAAGGGCACCGGCGGCAGGAGGCCTCATTAGGGAAAGCTCGCCTTGGTTTCAGAACAGCTTCGGTTTAAGAACGGACTTCCGGAAAGGATTAAATTCGTAAATTGAGGTACCACTGTAATTCAATGGAGCCTATTTCCATATAAATGTGTAGGGATTGCAGCCTCTTTCACCCCAAATGCCAAGTGTAAAATTCTGCTTTACCCGCCTTGGGGCTGCTTGGCACATAATGGTAAACCAGAGTTAAACAAAGGATGATTTACGAGAAACAAGCAAGTGCACTGGTGTGTTTTGCTCAAATTGTGCCTGCCGTTCTCTTTGATTTGCCACACCAGGGGGAGACAAACCAGAACACTGGCTTAGTGTTACATGTGAACACTTGTTTACTAAAATATAATAATAATAATAATAATAATAATAATAATAATAATAATAATAATAAATAATCCCCAGAAGAACAAGACAGTGTGCTCCGTGTGGCAAAGGGAGAGGGTGGCGTCATTCTGAGCAATGCTTGCTCATTCCCAATAAACCAAAGTTTCCTAGCCCTTATGTGCAAACCAAGTCACAGCAAAGACCATTGTTAGTGTCACCGAAAGTAGGGCAAATGCTTGGTACTGGAGTGCCTATTCCCTTACTGCTTTGACAGAGCGCTTCCATAGTATCCACAAAATATTTGCATTTCCTGAACCTCCAGCTGGCTGAGAGAATACGATCCATCTCTTTGTTCTCCTGTTTAATAAAAAGACATGAGTACATAGCTTTTCCCTGATATTCTTTGACATGCTGACATACTAGTTTTTTCCAAGCACAACCATATCCTAATGGACTAATGCTGGCTTCTTCTAAAAGCTGTTTTTGTTAACTATCTGGCCAGGCTGTGCCTGTGCTTGTGTAACTGTTTTTACAATAAATTGTGCCCACACTGCATTTTCATGTATTAATACTTCATTTTTTAAATAGCTACATCTTCCCAGAACTCCATCCTGAGGCAGCGAGCTACCAGTTGTCATATTGTTATGCTTCAGTCTTAGCTGACAACATATTTTTCAAATGTCCCTGGTTTTGCCTTTAAGTTTCCGCTCTCACTCTTGACCTAAAGTTGTCCCCAAGCAAACATTAAAATGTCAGATTAGGGGTGATGGCTCAGCTTTACTTCATATGCCATTCCTTTCTCTTTTCAATATATTTTTGATACCATTTGTCTCTCTCTTCTTGCTATTTGTTTGATTGGGCTTCTTTTTAAACTGATTTTTAATGTGTATATTAAATGTCTAGAAACATTCTGTTCAGGGACATATGCTACTTACTAGCCTAGTCACAAATTAATTTTTAAACAGCAAGTCTCTAGCCCCTGTGAATGCCAAAAATAAATAAATAGCTACACTATCTGGTCCAGATTTTCTCTCCATCAGCCATGACTGGTGGCCCACCAGAGGCTTCATAAACCCTTGTTTTTGTTGCCTGCCTGGATTGCAAAAATTGGTGTGTGTGTGTGTGTGTGTGTTAAGCACCTGGCAGGCACAATATATATGGCTTGTGAGTTTCATTCAGCTTGGTGAGTAACAAGTTGTGCTGGTGAAATTGCAGAAAGGCGAGACGAAAGCTTAATATTGTCAAAGTGTAAAATATAGTCAAGGGATAGAGTTTAGTGTCCTGTGTAGCAGAATTAACTATATAACAGAAGTACATAAGCATTAGCTTAATTTTAATAATTACAGAATTTTAACAATCACCAAATTTAGCTAGTATTGGCAATTTATTTATTTCTTAATTGGTTATTTATATTTTTAGCACAAAAGATTAGTGTAAGCAGCAATTGTTTGACATAACAAATAATTCATAGGGAGCTAAAGCAAAGTTAATTTGCAATTGCATAAAATAAACCATATTCTGTACAGGATGAGTTACTTTTGGCTATTTGAAAATACCTTTATCTTTTTACCCACAATGCAATGCTGTACACTTACCTTGGAGGAAAACCCATTCAGCTCAGTGGTTCTTACTTCTAGATAGCTGGGGTAGCTCAATTGGTAAAGCATGAGATTCTTAATCTCAGAGTCATGGGTTCAAGCCTTACATAGGGCAAAAAATTCTTGCGTTGCAGGGGGTTGGACTAGATGACTCTCATGGCCCCTTACAATTCTATGTATAGGACTGTACCATCTTTATCAAAGGCCTGCCTTTGTCACTCCCCTTACAACTTTTAGATACTGCTTTTCTTCTTAAAAAAGCACCCAAGTAACTAATTGTTAAAAGGCCTGCAACACTTTTGCATCAGTCTGTTCCACACCAGTTATTTGCAGATGTGTCAGCAGGCTAAAGTTTGAAAATAATGTTTACTTTATCCTGATGTTTGTTGTAGGCATTTACAAACAGAAAATTCAAATTATGAGTGTGATATATGCAAAGTGGTTAAAACATTTGTCCAGGCTTCAGAAAATCTAGAGGTAAAAATATGCACATTCTACTTTAGGAAAAAGTTAAGTTACTATATAGATGGGGATATGGTAGCAGTTTGAAGATTCACATTGGAGATTTAGCTTATTTCCAAAAGCATGATAATACCATAATGATACTAGTGTCCTTTAGCAAAGCCCTGAAGCCATCCAAACTATATCAGCACCATGGACAGCAGCTAATGTTTCGACAAACCGCCTAAGGCCTGAATGAGTCTTTTCATATACAGGCCAGATGTTCACTCTTTCTTAGGCCAGCTTAAGGCTAAAACAAACCTTTTCAACCAGGGTTTATCAGAGTTTCTAAATTACATACTGGGAAGAAATTTAATTGGTTTAATTAAGAAAGTTTATTTCATGGTAATTCAGTTTTGTTATGCTGCAAGATTTAATGTGTCCTCTGGTAGAAGGGATTTGTTATAAATATTCATAGCAATGTTTTTTTCTCCAGCCCAGCCAAAAAGCAACTGTATGGAGAAAATGTGAATGGCTGTAAATAAAAAATGTAGAATAGTTGTTTTAAAAGTCAGAAGGATGTCTGGTTTATAATCTTCCCTCATACTGCTATGCTTATTTGTTTATGTCAATATAATTAAATGTTATCTGTCTCTATCACTCTGCACTTACTTCATTGATTTGCTGTATATTCTAGAGAAATGTCATCCAGATGAACAGACAGGAAGCTTAGAAGCTGATTTTCTTCATTCTCCCAAATTTAGTCATTACTTTGCTGCTTGTTCAGTTTTTATCACACTTTAAACACAAAGGGCATGACTGACCAAAGTTAAGCACTTGTCCTCAACTCTCCCATTCAAATCAATGAGACAATTGGTCCAGATTCAATGAAACAATTGCACTAGTGGGAGCCAGAGCAACAAGCCCCACTAGCACAATGAGGCTTCCCCCTCTTCCCCTGGCACCCCCACAAATCAGCCTGAGGGGCGCCCCCTGCTTTCCACCCTGGCCAACATGGTGGGGCTGTGGATGCATTGGTGGCTATGCCCTGTGACTGCCTGGCTGGGATTAGAATTGCTCTGCTCTTTATTAGTCATGATAGTGAAATTGAACCTCTATATGGAGACTCTGTATACCTCTGAAGTGCAGGTGTTAAGAACAAACAAAAAACCATGCCTTCGCTTTCATGCCTCACTTAAAAGCTTCCCGGGGCATCTTGCCAGCTATTGCTAGAGACAGGGTGCTAGGAGATATGAGCATTGGTTGAATGCAGTAGATCAGTTCCTCTGTCACAGGAGGAAACTTGCAGCCCTCCAGTTGCTGAAATACAACTCGTATCATCCTGGATTGTTAGTTGTGTTGGATGGTGCAGGTGGTAATTTGAGTCCCAACAACCTCTAGAGGGACACAGGTTCCCTCCCCCTGTCTTATGGCTGTCTGTTGTGTTCATGTGCCATAAGGTAAAGGTAAAGGTCCATTAGGTCCAGTCGTGGCCGACTCTGGAGTTGTGGCACTCATCTCGCTTTATTGGCCGAGGGAGCCAGCGTACAGCTTCCAGGTCATGTGGCCAGCATGACTAAGCCACTTCTGGTGAACCAGAGCAGCGCACAGAAATGCCATTTACCTTCCCGCCGCAGCGGTATACCTATTTATCTACTTGCACTTGACGTGCTTTCGAACTGCTAGGTTGGCAGGAGCAGGTACCGAGCAACGGGAGGTCACCCCGTCACAGGGATTCGAACCGCCGACCTTCTGATCGGCAAGTCCTATGCTCTGTGGTTTAACCCACAGCGCCACCTGCGTCCCATATGTTGGGCCAAATGGGAAGATGAAATCATGGATATGTTAGTTGCAGGTGTGAGCTTTTCACTCATGTCTACACTGAGATATCCTGATGTAAAGTTAAAAAAATGGCTGCATATGATGTTGTACGTGATAAATTTCCCCCTGTTGTTATTACTCTGGGACTGTGCACTCCACCAGCCAAATTTCCTCCAGGGAAGATGCAGTGCTGTTTGTAATTCATGCCAAATAATACCTACTCTTGAGCTGGCAGGACATCTTTTTTCTCAATTGGTTAAATTAAGAAGAACAATGATCTCTCCCTAGATTACTGAAATCCATAAATAAGCTGTCTTGACAAAGTATCTCTGCCAATTCATAGCAGCCAATTTGTAAGAGAGGAGATTGGATTGATGCAAAACATATTTTCTTTAAATCTTTGATGCATTTATATGGGCATTTTAGGCAGCATGAAGTTAAGACTGAAAATATATGATCCTGATACCAGGTTCGTACATCTCACAAAAGGCAGCTTCATCCAGCCAATCTTAACCAGAAAATATGTGCCTGATTGACAATAGCCAAATAGAGCTCTCTTATTATCAGCATTCAAAAGTCAACACAGAAAAGATAACAGAGTAGGGAAATAACAAACCTTCTCACTCTGGGGACAATCCAGGCAGGGAGGGTAACATGAGTCAAACTCTTTGATAGTGCAATGCAGAAAACTTTTAAGTTAACTTTTTGATACTGCAGCCAGCACTGAATTACTGTACGTGGGGCTATTTGTCAAAGCAAATACAAGGGCCCCATATTATCTCTGACCTATACAATACATTCCTTTACCAGCACTCATGCTTCAAGGCAGGCATACAAAAGTTATTCACAGGCACACATTTTTGAAAGCATTCATCCCAAACACTCTTATAAAAACAACGTAAGGTAATGATAGCTGATATCATTCAGGAGAAATGCAAGTACTACCAATAGGAAAAATGATTTAAAAACAGGAGAGACTGGAGTGTCCCAGAAAACTACAGGTCCAAGCAGAATAGGAAAGCCTTTTTTTCCCCGGGCAAGTCAACTTGTGTCTTAAAGATGTCTCTATGGAAGTGCATTAATGTGATCAGAACATTATTCAGTCATTGACCTTAGCCGCATTAGGACCCTTTAACCAATGATCAGACAGAGGTTAATGCCATCAGCTCCTTGGAGATGTCTCCATCCACTACTTACATACCTCCAAAGCAGTGAGATTGGTTGAGGTTACGGCTGATGAGGCAGGCACTTTCCGAATTCCATGTTCAAATGTTTCTCACCTTGACTATCTTCAAGTCTAATCTATGAACTTTCCATTTGAGGGCACTTAATATTTGACTTTCTGTGTGTGAGTGCTGCTCTATTAACCAAGAACTGAAGCAAGGATTGGGCCATTGGGTCTGTTGCTGCTGCTGCTGCTGCTGCTGCTGCTGCTGTTATTATGGGCTCCTTTGGGAGGAAAGGCAAAATATAGGTTTATTACTCCCCCCCCACTCTGTTCTGCCTGCAATGTATGCAGCAAACAGTCTATGAAACAAAATAAATACTTTCAACTTTACTAGAAGTCTCCAAATTGATTTTATTTATTTTTTTGTATGAAACTAATGAACTCAAAAGATGTTCACATTAGCTGGAACTATCTGGATTTACTACACATCCCTGCAGTATGCAGTCTTTCCCATGCTGACTTTTTATACACAGACTTTCTGTAATCGATTATTTGTTGCTTATTGGGAAAGTGAAATTTGATCGATATTTGCTTCTTTGTTAGCTATACTTTCTTTTCCTTCCACCACCACCACCACCCCCCAGCCCTACAAAGGAAATCAGAAATTGTGTGTTGCAGCAGCAAAATAAAAATAAATGCTACTTTGGAAATCCATTATTGGATCTCCTGTCTCTTTCTCTTAAAGCAGCCATGGGAGGGGTGATGAATGGATCAGGAGGGCAGCATTGTATACTTTTACCAAAGTAAATCACACACTTTCTTCTTGAAATTACTATTTGCCCCATATAAGAGGAAATATACTTGTATTTAAAGTTTAGAGCAGTGGTTCCCAATTAGCTAATTACTGAGGGCCCCCTATTTTTCAAAAGCCAAGCCATGGACCCCTTACGTCTGTAAATTTTGGTAACTATGGTAGTTACCTCTGCAAAGCATTTTTTGAACAAAATGTGGGGCCCCAAATAAGCAAAGGATTTTAGGTATACTAAAAAACGGACTAGAGCAAAGTGATATCTGGTTTTCAACATCATTATATATCATCAGCTAAACATCGTGATATTTCTGGTATATCATGATGTCTGAAATTGGAGATTAGGCATGGGGATGAGGTAAGGAGCAGTCATGGCTATCGGCGGTGCCTTGAAGTCAGCTGCTCTTCTCTCGCTTGCTTGAGGAGTGATATATTGCTGTGCATTGCTGGGTCAAAATCATTATTGCGGTGTGATATCAAAACTGATTTTGGCCAATATATTGAAAAAATGCACAGCACTAAAATAGACCAACATCCCCTCCGACTGGCTGCCCCTGCCCTGCATGACTTCAAACATTGCCTCTTACAGACTCAGCCCCCTTCTGCACATTTTCATTCCTGTAATCAAAGGGGGGCAGGCCATTCACTTGTCTGAAGCTTCTGGTCCCAGATTTGTGGAATGAACTGCAGGTGCCCATTTAAGAGTGGAAAACACTCTACATACACCCAAAGGCACAATGTACCCTATTAATATTTTGTCTTCCAAGCCTAAAACCATGAGAGAGCATTGCTGGGGCCAAGGGCTTGGTGGCGTGTTTCGATTGCCTCCTGCTGCCCACCCCTTAGCTTTTATATATAATGCCCTCTTTGCTGATGGCCTTTAAGTTTACAGATGTTTGTTAAGCATATCATCATCTCTTCTTTCCCCAGATACTTTTTCATTGTAACTGAGAACATTTTAACGTGTTGATTGTATTGATTTTTTCCCCTTTTGAAGCAGAAATAGCAGGCTGCTCCATTTCAAATGAAATTTCAAGGACATAAAGACTGCTAGAATGGAAAAAGCCATTTAGTTCAACAACCCTGTTCCCTTTATTTTTATCTCAGCCAGGCACAGAAAGAACCGAGAAGAGCCCAGTTTCCCTCTCCCTGCCCTTTATCCAAAGGCAGAATCCTGATTAATCTAGATCCCCAGATGAACTGGGAGGAGTCGTGCTGAGGGCAGAGGACACAAAGAGTAAAATAGACTGTGTAGATAGATACACATGACAGTGGCTGTGTTTATAATACTTATATCTGAAAGCACAAAACGGACTTGGAATTGTCACGGCCCATTTCTAAAGCCGCTGTGTTGCAGCAGTCACCTTTTCAGTCCAGCGTTAAAAGTGTTGAGTTCCACACTAGGGCTAAGCTCCTTGTGAAGCACAGGCACACTTTATTTGGGTCTCACTCTATCTCTGTTGTCAGATGCACCACAAAATGCCCTCCAGCTTTTTGATTATCATGAACTGCCTTAGTTCTCACGTGCCTGAACATCATTTGATTAGTGTGCACTCAATGTCTTGAAGCATGTACAAACCGCCGGGGCAAAAGGTGTTGTGCTTGAAAGAAAAGATGAAGTAATAAAAACATTCCATGGCTGGAGCATCTGAATTCACACAGGCCATTACCAATATCACGTCACACTAAGGGTTGCCAACATAGTGCCCACGGGTTCCAGTGCGCCCACCAGTACCTCCTACAGCACCTGCAGAAGGTCTTGGTACATATACCCTCAGAAATCTGCAATACAATTCAATGCTACTTGACCATCCTGCTCAGATCCCGTTTGCACTGGCCCAGATTTTCCTACACTGAAAGTGCCTCCTTAAACATGTAAAGGCATTTCATGAGTTGCCAATATTGAGTGCCCAATCTCCTGTCTGTTCTGAACAGAGGAGAGATGCAAACATGTGGTAGTGGCTCATGTAGGTGCCTTCCCCACCCCCCACCCCCATTGTTGGAGCAGTTGATGGAGGATGGGCATATGCCTTTTTCTGCTTTTTTAATGAAATCATTTTTATTGGTTTTACAAATACAAAGTACAAATAGTAAAAACATATCTATATTTTTTTATATAAATATTTATTAAAGATTTTCTTAGAACAATAGAAAGAACAAACAAAATAACATATAATTTTTCCAATATCCACATTTTCATCACTTCTTTGGACTTCCTCGCATCTCTCGTTCCTGCGTTCCAAATTTTCGAACTTTACCCAGCAATTTATCACCTTGTTTCAATTCTTATATTATAATTTTCTGATATTGTATCCCTAATTTTAGATAATTTAACCCAAACCTTAAAAGCTTAATTTTAACATAATATTTATCCAAAATTTATCTTTTCTTATATTTTCATTTATCTTCATATTCCTTTTAACTAACTTATTGGTGCCATATTGTTGATAATCTTACATCTTTCTTAACATTCATACAATTTACAATGTTTTTGTAAATAGTCCTTGAATTTCTTCCAGTCCTCCTCCACAACTTCTTCTCCCAGGTCTCGGATTCTGCCAGTCATTTCTGCAAGCTCCATATAGTCTATCAGTTGCATCTGCCATTCTTCCAGTGTGGGCAAATCTTGGGTTTTCCAGTATTTAGCGACAAGTATCCTTGCTGCTGTTGTTGCATACATAAAAAATGTTCGGTACTTCTTTAACACCCTCTGGCCGACGATGCCCAGAAGAAAGGCCTCTGGTTTCTTAGGGAAGGTATACTTAAATACCTTTTTCAACTCATTATATATCATTTCCCCGAAAGCCTTAACTCTAGGGCAGGTCCACCAGAGGTGAAAGAACGTTCCTTCAGTTTCTTTACATTTCCAACATTTATTATCAGACAAATGGTATATTTTTGCAAGCTTGACTGGGGTCATGTACCACCTATATATCATTTTCATAATATTTTCTTTCAAGGCATTACATGCCGTGAATTTCAAACCGGTGGTCCATAATCTTTCCCAGTCAGCAAACATAATATTATACCCTATGTCCTGTGCCCATTTTATCATAGCCGATTTGACCGTTTCATCTTGTGTATTCCATTTTAGCAGCAAATTATACATTCTTGAAAGTACCTTAGTCTTAGGTTCTAACAATTCCGTTTCTAACTCTGATTTTTCCACCTGGAATCCTATCTTTTTATCCAACTTAAAAACTTCTTTGATCTGAGCATAATGTAACCAATCTCGCACTTTATCTTTTAATTTCTCCAAACTCTGCAACCTCCAATTATCTCTGTCTTTTTCTATTATTTCCCAATATTTCGGCCATTTGACCTCCATATTGAGTCTTTTCCGGGCCTTAGCTTCCATTGGTGATAACCACCTTGGGGTCTTATTTTCCAATAAGTCTTTATATTTTATCCAGACATTGAACACTGCTTTCCTAACAATATGGTTCTTGAAAGCCTTATGAATTTTAACCTTGTCATACCACAAATATGCATGCCATCCAAAAATGTTGCTGAATCCTTCCAAATCTAAAACATCAGTGTTTTCAAGAAGCAGCCAATCTTTCAACCAGCAGAAAGCTGCTGATTCATAGTACAGCTTTAAGTCTGGCAGGGCAAAGCCCCCTCTTTCTTTAGCATCAGTTAGTATCTTAAACTTAATTCTGGGCTTTTTGCCCTGCTGTCGAGTTGCAGCTCGGCATTCAAGGAAAAATCAGTCTCACACCATAGTAGGTTCCGAAATATGGCCGCCGCTAGGGCTCATGCAGCACAGCTTTTATTGTGTGAAATCAGAAAGATACAAAATACAAGCCAAGCAATTTGTTCTAGCAAGCAGATAAGGACCTTCGCACTAGATCAGGCCATGCCACGTTAGCCAATCATATAGGACAGCACGAGCTGTCCACGCACTGTTCATGCTCCAAGGATGCTTCTAGCTATGAAATCACCCTGTAACAATAAGAACCTTGCTTATGCTCTCATGTACAAGCAATCATTTTCCCACATATCCCCTTTTCTTGTTTATACTATTAGAGGAAAAGAGGGACCATTAGTCCAATTCGTACACTTCATTGCCTAAACGTCTACACTTTGCAACATAAATTCCTCTTGTAATCCCTGTGGTGGGCCGTGGTCGGTACCACCATGCAGTGCATTGGGAAATCAAAGAGGGTATGCATTGAATGCAACAACACACCATAATGAAACCAGCAACACATGCAATTACAATCAATAATATTTTTCTTAACCATAATCCATTAGGTAACCAAGAAGACAACCATTCCCATGGATCAAAACCTTCAGGTGGATTCAAAGGATTATGGGCTATCATTTGTTCCATATGATCAATAGTAGCAGAGATATTGGTTGATTGATCAGTTATATACATGCAGCAATGAGAATGAATTAAGGCACAAATTCCACCTTTAGAAGCAAGGATCACATCTAAAGCATAATGATGTTGAAGAACTACATTTCTTATTTCTGATATTTCTTTGTTAATCATTTTTAAAGCCAAAATGGTGGAATTAAACAAATTTTCTGTCCAGTTTGCCAATTTATGCAAATCACGGTAATTCATGGCTGCACCTAAAGAAGGCAGAAGGGACCTAGAGATGGCCGTCCCTGTATATTGAGAAATAGGTGATAGTACTTCCCTTCTGTTACGCAAACGGACCGCTGGGAGCTTATCTATTTTATATACCAAGGGTACTACTATACCTAACGTGCAGGTACCAGAAAAGGCAGAGGGGATTTCTTTGTAGGCACGTGTGCCACAAAATAACCATAAATCAGATTGAAGCAAACATGTAGTTCTGCTGCTCTTTCTCATCCAGTCGAACCAAACATAAAAGTCTCTACACGCAGCTTGTTGTTCATAGGTCATGTAAGTTGTGACATTATTAATTAAAACCTTTGGTCTGCCACTCATGGTTGTAACATTAAGAAAACAAGAAGATCCATTAATGTATTCATGTGTCCAATTACAATATGGATAATGACCTAAAAATTTTTTGCTATTGTGATTAAAATGAAAACAATAAGGAGCTAATTCTACAAGCGATAGAAATACAGGAGGTAAACTTATGCGATTGTCCTTCATATTATTGCTAATCTTATATGAAGCATTTATAGGAATACCATGTAATAGAATGCCAGATCTTTTTGATTGAGGAGGGATATGCATACACATCCAACAATCAGAAAGGTTAAGCATAGAAGCAAAATGATTAATGTCTCTAACGTAAGTATTGTTAGTCCAAATCTGATGATAAAGTTCAGGCCTCCTGGCCTTCTGCAAAAAAGCAGCACGACGGAAGCGGCGTTTTACAAAGTTCACGGAGAGGCTCCATCCGTTTGAAGTGGAATTGTGGGGCCACTCAGGATGATGCCATATTGGTTGCTCGGGGGGGCAATAAGGGTGAGAATGGTAAATTATTCCAATAGCTGTTTCCGAGCAACCTGCGTGATATTTCGTGGCTCGATTGTTGGCATGTAAAAACCACAAACCAGGAGAAGCCACACAGCCATTCCTGCAGATACAGGAGCCCATTTGCTGTAAATAGGCCTCATGTACTGCTCCGTGCACTGTTGAGCCAAAAATCCAAACCCAACGAAACGTGGAGACACAGATGGGATGGTCGCTATTGGGGGGCAAAACCCAAGCGATGCCGGTCTGACGAGGGCATCCTTCAAAGCCAGGTTCATTTCCCAGACAAGAGGCGGCAAAACTGTAACGATAAGTGGTAGAAACGGTGGCTTCCCAGGGGGAAGGGGGGCCAACGCGATAGGGTTGAAGACGGCCTTTCAACGTGCCAGGAAACACTGGAACCGCTGTGGAAGCTGACTTTATCCAGGGCACATCAATATGGCGATGTCTCCAACTGCAATGCGGGTTGAGGTCAGGTGAGAGGTCATCACTGGCAAACAGCGTAAAATACGGTTTCAAGGTGCTGGTGTCTCCTTGGGCGAAGACGAGGCAACAGAAGAGCGCCAGGGTCGAACGCAGCGGGCTGGAACCCATCGGGGAACTCCGTCTACGTCAATTGCCGCAAACCCGCGACCCCAGGAAATCAAGGAAGTTGGACCCTTCCACTGTGGATCTGGAAGCAACCTGTAAGACACTAAAGGGCGTTGCAATACTTCCTCCTTCCGGAAATGAAGTTCAGCAGGCGTAAAATCTTTATTGTGGGGATACAAGAGATGATTTAAAGTAAACAATACTTGATGTACAGCATTAGGTATTTCAGATACAGTAGGCGATCGACCTCCCAATTGCTTGTTGAGAAGGGTCTTAAAGGTCAAATGAGAACGCTCGACTATCGCCTGCCCTGTAGAATTGAAAGGAATGCCATGAGTCAACCGTATATCCCACAAAGAACAAAAATCAGAAAAGGCCTGAGAAATGTACGCAGGGCCATTGTCAGTTTTTAAGGTATGGGGTTTTCCCATAACAGCAAAACAGCGCATTAAATGTTGAATAACATGTCGAGTGGTCTCTCCTTTGAGAGGAGTGGCCCAGAGATAGCCAGAGGCAGTGTCCACAGTGAGATGTACCCTAGAAAATGGAGCCAAAGAAGGCGTGTGGGTGACATCCATTTGCCAAATTGCCAGAGGATGCAGGCCTCTAGGGTTAACTGCATCAAAAGGAATAACTATGGGAGATTTAGCGCATACTGCGCACTGTGACACAATGTCTCGAGCTTGAGAAATGGGCAGCGAGAAAGATTTCGCCAAAACTTTAGCATTTTGATGAAATACAGAATGACTTTCAAATGGGTCTGAAAACAATGAAAAAATACCATTTTTCAAAGCATGGTCTGCCCGGGCATTACCTTCTGCCAAATACCCAGGGTGGCCAGTGTGAGATCTGAGATGGGCAACATAAAACTGACAAGTTCTAGCTTGTACCAAGTTCTGCAAAGTGGAAAACAATGTAAACAAATTTTTGTCAATAGCAGGAGTGATATAAGACAATGGTAAGACATTCAAAAGATTATATACATACTGAGAATCCACAAGGAGATTGAAAGGGATATTAGCAAACTGTTGAAATGCCAAAATTACAGCTGCCAATTCAGCACGTTGTGCTGAGGACTGCTCAGTAGTATACAAACTTTTCCATCCCCCCTCCTCTTCCCACACCACCACCCCTCTGGATTTATTACCATCAGTGAACACAGTAAGGGCGGAGGGTAAGGGTAAGGGGGACAAGGCAGTTCGTAGGACATAACGTAGCCCTGTAAGGAAAGACAAACGAGGGTCTCTAGGAGGATTGTGAATGATATTTCCCAAGAAATCAGCAAAAGCTACTTGGGTAGAAACGGCTGTCATCATCAGATGCTGAAATTCTTCCTGTGAGAAGGGCAGGTACACTGACTGTAAGTCCATTCCAGAGAGGGCAAGGGCTCGATGTCGGCCCTTAACAACAAGGTCCATGACGCTGTTGTGTGAAGCGTACACGTTCCGCGGAGGAGTATGAGGCAAGTGAAGCCACTCCACAATAGACACAGTCCCAGGCTTTTGGCCTGTGGTGTACAATATAGCTGTTGGAAGGAGCGGGGTGGCAAATACTGCAAGTGATAATTGCGCCATGGAAAGAGAAGGAATCCTGTCCACCATACATCTGCGGAGATGGTTGTTCACAGAGGTTAAAGCCTCTTCCATTGCAGAGGTGACTGTGATCTTGTCCGCTGGATCCTTATGTCCTTTAAGGGCAGAAAATAGTGGAGACAAAGTAGAGGTGGGCAGGTCCAAATAACTCTTTATCCAATTCAGCTGTCCAAGGAGTTGTTGTAAATCCACCAGTCTAAGGTGACCAGGAAACTGTAGTTGAGGTGTAACTGGGATGGCTGCAGATGCTGTCAGCTTGTGTCCCAGGTACGTAATAGGTAAGGTCCGCTGAATTTTTTCTCTAGCCACTGTCAATCCTGCTTGCATCAAAGTATGGATTAAGTCCTCGAGAAGAGCGTCAGGGATGTGTGATGAGGAAATCAAAATATCATCCATGTAATGACAACAGATGACCGCTAGGTGGCGCTCACGGAATGGTTGAAGCGCCTTATCCACAAAATACTGGCATAAGGTCGGAGAATTTTTCATACCTTGTGGGAGAACCGTCCATTGATAGCGCTTGGTTGGTTTGGAGTTGTTCAGGACCGGCAAGGTGAATGCAAAACGCTGTCTGTCTTGTGGTGCCAAAGGGATAGAAAAAAAAACAGTCCTTGAGATCGATGACTGCAAGCTGATGGTCTTGTGGCAACATGTTGGGATTTAGGATGCCAGGTTGGAAGGTCCCCATAGGGCACAATTGGTTGTTAACCCTTCGTAAATCGTGCAAAAGACGGTATTGTCCAGATGCCTTTTTTCTGATGACAAAGATGGGTGTATTCCATGGGCTGGTGGAAGGTTCAATATGCCCCAGTTCAAGTTGTTCCGTAATTAACTGGGCTGCCACTGCAAGCTTCTGTCTAGGCAAGGGCCACTGATCCACCCATACGGGGGTGTCTGTGGTCCAGCAGAGAGAAAGCGCAGTCCGGGGCATGGCAGGGGCAGCCCTCAGCATAAATTTGTAGAAATTGTAGTTTCCGCTGCAGCAAGCAGATCTCGCCCCCAAAGGGAGACGGGAATGTCCAGAACCAGTGGTAAGATAGTCATCTCAAAGCCTTGTGAGCCTTGAATCAAAATAGGGTTCCTGCTGCGTCGGGCAGCTGCAGCGCCACCAACGCCAATAACAGAAGAAGCTGGCTCAAGTGGCCAGGCGGAGGGCCAATCCTTAATAGCAATCACAGAACAGTCTGCCCCCGTGTCCAAAACCCCTTCAATCGTGCGACCCCCAAGGGTCATCTGGATCTTTGGACGCTTCTCTGTGACTGGGAAGGTAGCAGCAACAAGGGGGTCATGGTCCTGGGTTGGCCCTGGGACGCATATGAGCTTTGCTATAGGAGAACCTGATTGCAAACGTGCCTGGCGATCAGAAAATACAGTCACATAGGGGTCATTTTGTTGTAATCCATGTAAAACATCTGGAACAAGGTGAATCCCATGCTGCAAAACCTCTGACAGTGGAAAAACAAGGCACTGTGCTGAAGAAGAAAAACCAGCCTCTAATGACACTCTGACTTGGTGTGGTACATAGGGGACTGGCAGGTATAAGTCCTGAATTAAAAGGAGGCGGGGCAAGGCCGGAGGTGAGATGGCTGGAGAATGCGCTGGATCCCCTATTGTTGAGCCTGGGCCCGGGGTGGGCCCGACTGCCGGTTTCCCGTCGGTTGATTTTGCTGGTTCTGTTGAGGCGTGGCGGAGCGACACTGATTGGCCCAGTGGAAACCTTTTTTGCAAATGGGGCATTTTGTGCTAGGACGACTTTGCTCTGTATTAGATCTGCACTGTGCACGAAAATGGCCCACTTTGCCACATCCATAGCAGGTTTTATCCTTTGCAGGATTTTTGGACACAGTGGAGGATAGAGCTGCGGCTAGCAAGCGAGCTTTATGTATCTCAGTCCCCACCGATTGGCAGGCTTTAAGCATATCTGCAATGGCTACATTGGGAGTTGCCAGCAAAGGGCGTAGTGCTTGCTTACAGTCCTCATTCGCATTATCAAACGCAAGCTGGCGGACAATCACTGCTTGGGCTGCTACGTCCTGAACTTGCCGTTTAAGGGTGTTATACAAGCGATCGACAAATTGTCCATAGGGCTCTGTAGGACCTTGTCTAACGCTCCCCCATCGGCCATCGCGCTCAGTTTTGTCATCAGGGACAGAAGCCAAGGCCTCCTGAGCAGCAGCCGTAGTGGCCTCCCAATATTGAGGATCGAGAGTTAGTTGTTGGGCAGCAGTAAGAAAATTGCCTCCTCCCGTTAATCCATCGAGGACATCAGCTTGGGTTAACATGACGGGGGGTTGCGGTGGTGCGGCACCAGCAGCGGCAGCAGCCAAAGCAGCCTGATGATTAGCCAATGCAACATTATTAAGATTATTCCTAATCCCATCTGCACGACGTTGGCAGGCCCAGTGCCAAGCTTGTATAAACAAAATCATTTGATGAGGCTGCATTACAGTGCGGGCCAACAGCTTAACATCCTCTGGTATCAAATTTTGTTGAAAAATAGTGGCAAACAAGCCCAAGGTGTAAGGAGATTGCAAGCCATTGTTCTGGACAGAGGAATACAGTTCTTTTATGAATCTCAAATCAAACTGTTCGTGCCGGGCTGGGCCTCCCCCTGGCGCGGCAGGAGCAATCACAGGAAAAAGATTAGGAGTTGTAGAATCAAAAGCTAGCAACGGAGCAGCGGCGCGAAGAGATTCTTGAAGTGGGGTGGAAGCGGTGCCAGATGCCTTGGGCGGAGGAGGTGGAAGAGCGGGGGGTGCTGCAGAATTTGAAGAATGCAGGGGAGTGACAGGAGGAGCCGAAGGGCAAATGTCCGGTGGTTTAGGAGGCAGGTTTGAGGCAGGCAAAGCGGGAGCTGGGAGGGCAGGCGAAGAAGCTGTTGCGGCAGCCAGAAGAATGTTTGAAGGAGTTAAGCACGACATAGCTTTGTAGACGTTAGACCAGGCATGCAAAACTTTGACATCAATCTGAGGATGATTTTGAAAGAAGTGTCCAATTTTTTTCCAATCGTCTAACGCATAATTTCCGTCCTGGGGGAACCAGGGACAGTGAGTGTCCAGGGCTATTATAAGGGACTTAAGGTCAGCTTTCTGAACAGCAAGGTTGTTACTGGCCAAAAGGAATTTAAGGTCTTTATAAAATTTTTTCTGTGGTGCAGAGAGAGACTTTCCCATGATTGCAAGAGTTGCAAAAGAGCAGGGAGCACTTACCGGAGGGATCCTTAGGAGGATGAGGGAGGCGCCTTTTGCCCTGTCCGGGCGGAGATAAGTGCTGATAAATCCGTAACGTAGTCCAGAATCACATTCACACGGGAGCTCTCACCGGGGATCCACAACGTGGATGAACGACGCGTCTGCAGTCCTGGCAGGCGAGGTGAGGCTGAACGTTGTAAAACAGCATGAAGTCCGAAAGAAATCACACGGGAGCACTCATCAGGGATCCACTACGTGGATGAACGACGTGTTGGTGAGCGCTGAATAAGACAACGTGAAGTCCGAAGGCAGTCACACGGGGCACCAATTGTCGAGTTGCAGCTCGGCATTCAAGGAAAAATCAGTCTCACACCATAGTAGGTTCCGAAATATGGCCGCCGCTAGGGCTCATGCAGCACAGCTTTTATTGTGTGAAATCAGAAAGATACAAAATACAAGCCAAGCAATTTGTTCTAGCAAGCAGATAAGGACCTTCGCACTAGATCAGGCCATGCCACGTTAGCCAATCATATAGGACAGCACGAGCTGTCCACGCACTGTTCATGCTCCAAGGATGCTTCTAGCTATGAAATCACCCTGTAACAATAAGAACCTTGCTTATGCTCTCATGTACAAGCAATCATTTTCCCACACCCTGCCAGACAAATTTGGAGATATCTCTTTGCCACCTCCCAAAATACTCCATTTTATCCACAATCTGTAAAGTCTGAAATAAAAACAACATCTTTCGCAATACATTCATCTTTATAGCAGCAATTCGTCCTGACAAGGAAAGTTTCAATCTTGACCAAACTTCTAAATCCCTTTTAATTTCAGACCAACACTTTTCATAGTTATCCTTAAATAGACTCATATTCTTCGCTGTTATGTTTACCCCTAGGTATCTTACTTTTTTAACCACATTTAACTCTGTCTCTTTCTGAAACCTTTCTGATTCTAAAGGTGTCAAGTTTTTTTCCAAAACCTTGGTTTTCTGCTTGTTAAGTTTGAATCCCGCCACCCGACCAAACTCCTGAATCAATTGTAATACCCTTTTCGTACTAGACTCTGGCTCCTGTAGGGTCAAAACTAGGTCATCTGCAAATGCTTTAAGTTTATACTGTTTCGCTCCGACCTGAATTCCTTCCACCAACCGGTCTCCTCTAATCATGTTCAAGAGCACCTCCAGGACCGAAATAAATAGCAAAGGAGAGATAGGGCAACCTTGTCGTGTTCCTTTTTCAATTTTGAACTCTTCCGTCACCACATTGTTCACTATCAGTTTAGCCTTTTGTTCCGAATAAATTGCCTCTATCCCATTCTCAAACCCCCGTCCCACTCCCATCCCTTCCAAATTTTTCTTCATAAACTTCCATGAGATGTTATCAAAGGCCTTCTCCGCGTCTATAAATATTAACACTGCTTTTGTATTAATATTTGTTTGCAAAAGCTCCAAAATGTCAATAATATTCCTTGTATTAGCAAACAAATGTCTACCTGGGAGAAAGCCTGCCTGGTCCTTATGGATTACTTCATTTAAAACTTTTTTAAATCTACTTGCTAAAATGTCTGCAAATATTTTGTAATCCACATTTAGGAGGGAGATGGGGCGGTAATTCTTAAGTTGTGTCTTTTCGGTTTCTAGTTTGGGTATCAATGTGATGAAAGCTTCTTTCCACGACTCCGGTGCCTTCTTCCCCTCCATGATTTCATTGCAAACCTCCATTAATGGATGTATCAAATAGTCTTTCAATGTCTTATAGTATTTGGAGGTAAGCCCATCTGGCCCTGGAGATTTGCCCAGTTGCATGTTCTGAATGGCTTCTTCAATCTCTTGTTGTGTTATTTTATAGTTCAGGATTGTTCTATTTTCCTGAGACAACCTTGGTAGACCATTCTTTATCAAAAATTGTTCTATCTCCACCTCGTTTTGCGGCCCTTGTGTATATAATTGTTTAAAGTATCTCTGGAAACACTTTCTGATCTCCACTGGGTTCTGAATATTTCTTCCTTCAATCTCTAAATTTGTGACCGTATTCAATTTTTGTCTCTTTTTCAGCTGCCATGCTAACAGCTTTCCACATTTATTTGCCGATTCAAAAGATCTTTGTTTCATTAGCTTAACTTTCCATTCCACTTCCTGATTTATCAATTTAGAATATTGTGCTTGGTGGAGTTTAATTTCTCTTAAAATCTCCTTTGACTTCGGTCTCGATCTTAACTTCTTCTCACATTCTTTAATTTTCTCCAGGATCTTATCTTTTTTCTTGTTCTGTGCTCTTTTCTTTATGGTGTTCTGTTGTATCAGAAACCCCCTCATAACCGCTTTACTTGCGTCCCAGACGGTTCTTTTTTCCACCGTAGTGTTCAAATTTATCTCAAAGTAGTCCTTCAAAGCTTTTTGGGCCTTTTTGGTAATCTCCTGATCTCTGAACAAATTGTCATTCATCTTCCATCTGAAGGAGCCGGTTGGAGTTAGTCTCATATCCATCTTTACAGCATTATGGTCGGAGCAGGTCTTTGGGCAGATTTCCACTTTTTTTGTCTTAGGTGCCAGACCTCTAGTTATCCATATTTGGTCAATTCTTGTCCATGTCAGTTGGGCTTCAGAAAAAAATGGTCCTTCTCTTCCCAGGGGGTTCTTTGTTCTCCAAATGTCAATCAAGTCCATGTTGTCAGTCAGTTCAAAAAATGTTTTAGGTAGTCTGCCATCTTTTGTCACATTTTGGCTATGGGACTTATCCATGTTGGTTGATGCCACCCCATTCATGTCTCCCATCATAATGATGTTGTCATAATTCAAGTAGTCCAGGATTATCTCATGCAGCTTCTTGTAAAATTCCGATTTCCCCTCATTTGGCGCATAAATTCCTAATATCAAAAACTTTTCTCCTTGGTTTTGAATCTCAATTGCTAAAATCCTTCCTTGTTCATCTTTAAATAAAAATTTTGGTGACAGGCTCTCCTTTGCATATATCACCACTCCTCTTTTCTTGACTCGGTCCGAAGAAGTAAATTCTTGGCCTAATCTTTTGTTTATTAACACTTTTCTGTGGAGCCTAGTCACATGTGTTTCTTGCAAGCAAATAATGTCCAATTGTTCTTTTTTCAATATATGAAATATTATTCTCCTTTTTTCCGGAGAATTGGCGCCATTAATGTTCCAACTCAGAAGTTGCAGAGACATCCTGGATAAATCTGTTATTCCTCTTGTGGTGGTATCTTTTTCTCCTGGTCTTCAGACCCCAAAGGTGTAGGTGTAGGTGCAGGCGAGGGTCCAGACCCTGAAGGTCTTTCGATCCCTTTCTGAAGGTCCTCTCCGTAGGTACTCAGAAATTTTACCTTATCCTCGGCTGTTTTGATTTTCACTTTCTTCCCTCTAAATGTGAAAGATAATCCTTGGGGAAATTCCCACCTATAAATGATTGAGTTGCTCCTCAACAGTTTTGCTAATTCAGTATAGGTGGATCTAAGGTCCAAAAGTTGTTTTGGGATGTCTTTATAAATCTCTGCTCTTCTATCTGAAATTTCAAGTGATTTATCGTAATGTAGACCTAATATTTTATCCCTTTCCTCCTTAGTTCTCAGAGTAATCTTTCCTTGTTAGTTTTCCAAGTCTGAAAGCAGTCACAATTTTAAAGTCCCTTTCTTCTCCAAAGGCCAAAACTTGGAAAATTCCTTTGTCAGAAACTCAATTAAGTTCCCTTGTTCAAGTTCTGGTATAGACCTCAATCTCAAATTATTTTCCCGAGCCCGTAGTTCAGTCATAGACAGATAGGCCTGTTGTTCTCCAACCTGCTTGTGCAATGGTTTTACCTCCTGCCTCAGTTCTTCAGTTTTTTGATTAGCTTCCTCTGCCAATTTCCGGTTTTCTGCGGTGACTTCAAATAATTTGCCAATTGATTGTGCATTCAAAGTGACTTGTTCAGTTAATTTATTAACACTGGCTGTATTTTGATCAATCTTTGCCGTTTGCTCATCCGCTTTTTTGTCTAGAGCTTCCAGTTTTTCAAATATTTTGTCTAATACTGAAGCAGATCCTCCTGCTGCCATATCCTCTAACAAAGGTTGCTCAGTTCCTTCTTCCACTTTCAAAACAGCAGGGACAGATGATCTACGCGGCTGTGAAGTTAAAGTCAGAGTTGTTTGTTTTGCTTTCGCTTTAGCCGCTCTTGTTAATCTCCCAGTGCCACTCATTCCAGTTCTGTCTACTGGTCAAGGTCAGACTGAGTATGTTCCCATGGGAAACCACCAGCCCAGAGGGTAAACAGCCAAATAGAAGGAAAGGAAAAAGAAAGCAAAGTCACATGCAAATGTAAATCCAAAATCCTCTAGAGGGAGCCCAATTATGTTTTGAGGGAGGAAATCAAATTGTTAAAGTCAATGGTTTTAAAACTCCAAACTTTTCCAAATTCCAATGTTTCTAAAACAATGTCCATACAGCCTTTAGTTTCCGAAGAACCTTCAGTTTCCCTGTAGTTAGCAGAGTTGGTCTTTTTTTTTTTTTTTATAAACATTTTTTATTGCTTTTTTAAAAATACAGAAAAAAGAATAAAGAGTGGTTATAAGAAGATAGGGTATAAATAACAAGTTTCCATATTCTTTTTCCATCTATTCTATAGGACTTCCCCACATCCTCCGAACCCTGCGTTCTCTGTCTTATAAAGCATCAGCAATTTGTTAACTTATTTCAAAACTTATTGTAACTTCCATTTTATCATGTTCCCTATTTTCAATTTTACTGTAGCTCAATTCTTATATGTTTTATATTAAACACAATAAAGTTGTTTCATTATTTTACCTCTGGATTCTTGTGTCTTAATTTTCATATCATTAACTTACATTTGCTGAAGCTAGAATTTCCTGAAAGGTGCATTTTTTAACATTCATACAGCTTATAATGTTTTTTCAAATAGTCCTTAAACTTTTCCCAGTCCTCCTCAGTTGTTTCTTCTCCCGCGTCTCGGATTCTGCCAGTCATTTCAGCCAGTTCCATATAGTCCATCAACTGCGATTGCCATTCCTCCAGCGTGGGTAAATCTTGTGTCTTCCAATATTTTGCAATCAGGATCCTTGCTGCTGTGGTAGCATACATAAAAAAGATTCTGTCCTTCTTAAACACTCTCTGGTCCACCATGCCCAGAAGGAAGGCCTCTGGTTTTTTAGGTAAGGTAAATCTCAGTACCTTTTTTAGTTCATTATGGATCATTTCCCAGAAGGCCTTCACTTTCGGGCAGGTCCACCAGAGATGAAAGAATGTCCCTTCCGCCTCTCCACATTTCCAACATTTGTTGTCAGACAGATGATATATCTTAGCTAACTTGACTGGGGTCATGTACCACCGGTATACCATTTTCATAATATTTTCCTTCAAGGCCGTGCAAGCCGTGAATTTCAAACCGGTGTTCCATAACCTTTCCCAGTCTGCAAACATAATGTTATGCCCCACATCCAACTCGTTAGCAGAGTTGGTCTTAAAAGCATAACAATGTCTCAGCAAGTGCCAGAGAAAATGATTCAATATAACAGTTCCAATAGCACTCAGCTTGTAACAGCACAAAGCAACAAAGTGTCAAAATTTGCAATCTGACAGTTCTGTTAAATAGGCAGTCCGACTGCCTGGGTTTCTCTGTAGATTTGTAATTCCAGCAGAAAAGGTAAAGCACAGTTCATATTAAGAAGTGAATCACTCAAAGAGTTAAGTTCTAAGTCTCCTTAAACACAGCTCCAATAGATGTATAGATTGATTGCCTTTTAGCGCCTCTTCAAAGGCTCCAAACATCAAAGTCCTTTGCTTTGAGTCTTAAGCAGAGACGAGAGACGGACTTCCTGGTTGGGTCTCCCGCTTTTAGCCGGATTAGCAGTAATTTAGTCTCCAAATCTTTCTTTCTTTTCTTACTCACGGGTTGTTGTTTTCAAATCGGATGTTCCCAGGAAAAAAGGTCAGCGCTCACCGACAGCAGCTACGTGGCTTCACTCCTCAGAAAGAGCGATCGACTCACAGCACCGCGCCGACCCTTCCACGTTCCGAGACTCTTTACGGGGTCTCTTCTGCGTTTCGGGGGGCGCTTCTGGTGCCCGCCGAGTCCCACGGCCACAGGCTTTCGCTGCCTGTGGTTTTCCAACGTGGGTCTCCGCTTCGCCGTAGCGGAAGACCCGTTTCTGCGGAGCTCCCCCTTCACAATTGGAAGAAGGCAGCCATTGTCGTTTGCGCCGCCTCCGGAAGTCTCAAAAACATATCTATATAAAGAGATTCTCCAAATCTCGAGACTTCCCCCCTCCATTCTCTCCATGGGGTCGCGTTTTAAACATCTACAACTGCATATTCATCCGTACTCCAGTTTTTATATCAAACCATATTATCCATAGTGATATTTTCCCTACAAGTGAATCAAAATCCTGCTCTTGTTTTCATCTGCTTACAGTGGTCTCCTAAGTAACTTATAATTTTTTCCATTCTTTTTTTTAAAAAAAAAATCCTCTTGGTTTCTGATTTTTCCAGTCAGCTTTGCCATCTCAGCATAGTCCATCAGCTTGGTTTGCCATTCTTCTCTGGTAGGGACTTTGTCTGCTTTCCAAGACTGAACTAATAACATCTGGGCAGCTGTTGTTCCATACATAAAAAGTCTTTTCTGCTCCTTTGTTATGTTGGTACCTGTAATTCCTAATAAAAAGGCTTATTGTTTCTTAACAAAAGTTATCTAAAGCATTTCCCCCCTATTTCATTATATATCATCTCTGGTTTCATTATATATCATCTCTGGTTTCGTAGATATGGCAGCCCCACACACCCAGGCAGCCACTGTGGAAACACACTTCACAGCCAGCTCCATTGCCATAAACATGTCCCATGTATATAGAGGGATAAAACTGACACAGACTGCAGTGTACAACCCTGACCTGCTCTTCTGCCCATAGTATTAACAAACAAAAGGAATAAATACCTTTAAAATGCAGGTGTCAAATCTATTGGTAGGAAGTTACAGCTAGCTTTCAGGTCAAATAACTAACTTCATCCAGAACTTCCTGGATCCATTATTAACAGCTTTGCAAAAAAATGAACTGATTGTGGCTTCCATTTCTCTTTGCCCAAGCATAAAATTATTCTCTGTGGAATGTAACAGCAATAGTTTGAGAGGAAGTTAGAAATGAAACCACAAAGCGTCTCAAACATTGTATTGTACAGGGCTCAAAATTAAAGAGAATACGAAACCAAAACAACTATGGCATATGTATGACAGAGATTGCTGTTGCTCCTCAGCAGTCAGTGTCGAGCTTCCTCTGAACATGGATGCTCCATAGAGCTATCATGACTTGTAGCCATTGATAGACTTAGGGTGCTTCTAGACTGCCACTATTTGGAGCTAGGATTCAATCACACTCTAGCAAATTCAGGTTACACAATCAAAGCAGATTTGACATTCAGCAAACCAACGATCCAACTTTTTGCAGTAAGGAAAGTGACAGAACTGCTGTAGAAAGTGTGAGATAATGCTTGCTTTGATGCAATGGGCTTGTCCACACTTGAGCAGTATTTAGCTGTTAATCCACTCCCCCCCCATTCAAATTAGACTGAAGTAGTCCATGCCCACACATATTTGAATTTGCATAGTGAGGAACAACGTCAGTCTTTTTGGCCAGAAAGAAGTCTAGGTTCTGTTCAAGGCAACCAAATGAAAATATCCCTCCCTAGAGATGATACAGGCCCATACTTAGGGTTGTGAGACCTCCATTTTTAATGGAACATCTCTTGTTTTTAAAAGATTGTCTCTTTGCTCAGAGCATGGTTTTCTATAGAATATAACAGATGTCCAATCTTTCAGAGCACTGCTATCCGCAGCACTAAATTTAATTAGACCTCACAGTGCTATTGTGTCCTTTTATCTATTGGATTTTGATCTAGCAAATGTACCTAGAATAAAAGCTCCAAACCACATTCATGTAAAGTGCACAGCCCTGTGAATTCAATAGACGTTTTGAATGCACAAGGGTTTTAAAACTACTTTGAGAGGCCGACAGACAGATATTGAGAGTGTTTACTCAAAAGCAGATCCCACTAAGTTCAATGGGACTTAACTGGGTTTGTATAGGATCCTTGGCTTCCCCAGATTTCAAGTGCATGCAAGAGCACACTAACTAATACATGGATTATCACATCTCATATTTTCACATGTTCAGTGCTACAAATGGCAGCTTTCCAAATGGTAAAGGCTGCCATGATATAAGAGCTTTAAGTGTTCCCTACAGATAATCTTTCTTTCTTTCTTTCTTTCTTTCTTTCTTTCTTTCTTTCTTTCTTTCTTTCTTTCTTTCTGTTATTTTACATTTTGTATTCTAGTTTTTTGGCTACAAATGTGTATATGTACCTATCTCTTATGGAAAATTTAAAAGTGCCCACTACAGAGACAGGTAGAAAGTAATTTGGGATTTACTGGCTTTGAGCAAGAGTTTTTCACTCTGTTGTTTTACAATGGAAAAAACAAAATGACCCCTGCTTCTGGAATGGGAGTGCAGGTTGGCAGGAGTAGAAAGACCGTGAGTTCAGTTTAGTTCTGAGACACAAGACAGGTTCCTGGGCTCAGAATTCATTAATTCCAAGGGTTGTCATTGGTATTTGAGTCCTGTGGTGGATCTTGGTGCTCGAGTAAAATAAATAGATAGATTGCACAAATCTGATGGTTGCCCAGCCCAGTTGCCTATGGCTATGGTTAAGTGTTCATGTGAGTCCAGCCTCATTATTTTGCATGCTCATGCACATAAGTGCTCTTCATTCTGTAAAATACAGAGATACTGTTTGCTTTAGAACATTTTTATTTCCTAGCAGGGTCAACTTCCAAAACAGAAACTATTTTAGTCTTTTGAATTTAACACAAAATAAAGGAACCTGTGGGTGCTAGAGAAACTGAAGGCTTAAACAAAAGAAATAGTGTACAACCTTTTTGAAATAAGAGCTTTGCCCAAGGTACCTCAAAATAAGAGGAAATATCAATATATCACATTCTTCTAAATATCAGGTAGTAGCCTACAACATCCCAACCAGAAACTGCAACCTTGCTAAAGAAAGGAAATTAAACTCAGCAATATAGTTAACTAATTTTTTGTGTTAATCCTTTTAAGAAGAACCGAGAACATGAGGCTACTGAACCAGATAGCAATGTTCAGAGTTTTGGCTTCCAAACATTGTTTTTGGGTCAAACGTTCAGATGCTGAGTGTGAAGGGAAGTGACCAAATGTATTCTTTTGTCCTGCAGTGTAACGTGCTGTTTCCAAAGCTGCTGCTGACATCTATTGGCAGCAGCCTAAAAGAACACTCCTCTCGTGAGTTTTTTTGTTTTTTTAACAGAGGAGCAGCTATATGTCATAGAATCACAGAACTGTAGGGTTGGAAGGCATCCTGGGGGTCATCTAGTGCAGTGTTTCCCAACCTTGTGCCTCCAGATGTTTTTGGCCTACAACTCCCATCATCCCTAGCTAGCAAGACCAGTGGTCAGGGATGATGGGAGTTGTAGGCCAAAAACATCTGGAGGCACAAGGTTGGGAAACACTGATCTAGTGCAATGACGCCTGTTGCAGGATCTGGCCTGAACTAGCTGCCTCTCTGCCTTTTGTATCAGCCAGGGGCCTCTCTCAACATTTTGGGAGACTAGTTGAGACAGGCAGACAGCTCAGGTCAGCAACAAGCCACCGTTGCTACTTCCAGCTGAGGAGGATGAAATAGCTCCAGGGGGGAATATATAGGGGTCAGCTTGTGCTGCTCCCTCAGCATCCACCACCTGAGATGGTCACTTCACTCTGCCAGATGGAAGAGTTTGCCGTGATAAAACACATCTTCAATACATTATCTTTAAAGACATTTATTCAATGAACCCAGTTCAAGACTATTCCTTAAGATCAAGTTACAGATAGGTAGCCGTGTTTGTCTGCCATAGTCAAAACAAAAAAATTCCTTCCAGTAGCACCTTAAAGACCAACTAAGTAAGATCAAGTTCTCTACCTCAAGAACAACTCTGCTTTATTCACATTAAAAGTATTCGCTTACACAATGCTTAAAAGTGTACAATTTTATTTTATTTTTTAAAAAAAAATATTAAAGTTTTGATGATACAGAAGGAAAAAAGAAAACACACAAAAATAAACTACTCTTTACATGAACAAAAATCCTTCCTACCCCTGTGACTTCCTGTCACCACACCCCACTGCTTCCTTCCACCACACCTCGACTTCCATATATTTTAAATGTAAACATTCCAATCTTTTAGGTTTAAAATTTTAATCTCTTTATAACGTGACTTATTAATGCTTTCTTTTCCACTTTCCTCCTTTAGTCTAAGCATATCAGCATATTCTTTTTTGAACACTGTTTACCCATATATTCTTCAAAACATGCCATTCTAGTCTAAGTTTTTGGTTTGACTGCATTCTTATATATGCAGTTAGCTTTGCCATTTCTATAAATTCACTTACTTTATGTAACCAGTCATCTTTTGTAGGTATTATCTCACTCTTCCATTTGCTAGCAAACACAATCCTGGTGGCTGCTGTAGCGTATAGGAAAAATTCTCTCTTTTTCTGTAGTATGTCTTTCTCCAGCAGGCCTAATAAGTATGCCTTTGGTTTCTTTTGTATAGGCGTTTTAAACATTTTTTTAAAGTTCTTTGTGAATCATACCCCAGTATGCCTTAGATTCTTTTTGCAGCTCCACCAAGCATGGAACAATGTTCCTTCTACTTTTCCACATTTTCAGCATAGGTTGAACATCTAAAAGTATACAATTTTCTTTACCATATTTAATCACCCTGCAAAGGGACACTTAAAATAGATTAAGGTAAGAAATGCTCATTTGCCAAAAGCCAACCAGTGAACTTCAGGGCTAAACAGATCTGTGTCCCAAGGCAGTATCTTAAGTACCGTACTAGACACTGTCCATTCATGTGTGTGTTTTCACATGGGAAGTGCAGTACATTGCCTTGCCATACCAGGAACTGTTTGTGTTTCTTCTAGTTTCAATTCTACAATTGAACAACCACCAGCCCAAAGCATGGTATTCTCTCTCTATAAAGCGCTTGACATTAAAGTTGTGCTTCTTATGCACCCTGTGTGTGGCTTCCTCTTCATTATACTTCTCAGAAATTACTAGGGATAAAGGAAGGGAGTGAGGAATAAATCAGAGACGTTAGAAAAGAAAGGAAATGGAAGGATTCTAAATGTTTGATACGCCCTCATTAAAAAGACACATACTCTGTTGGACATACAGTGCTGAGGACTGGGAGTTGGAGCAAAATGCCTAGCTGTGGCTAGCAGAAAACATTAAGGCAGGTGCAGTTATTAATTGGTCCTTTCAGCTGGACCGCGCTATCCCTCCATCCCAGCGTCTGCCTGCCATTTGGATGCATCTGCAGGGATGTCAGCTTTCCATCAGGATAACGAGGCAGGAAAACGAGAACTGGCACTTGGAAAGAGAACTCCATAAACCGTGGCACCAATGACAACATGTTGTGTTTAAAAAGGACATCTATTTTTATTCCAGTCCTTTACTCTTAGGCCCAGTTTCCTCCAACAAGCAGATGCTGGCTTCTCTTTGCTGGGAATGTTTTTGTGTGTTGGAGCACATTCAGTCATATGTGAGACCCCCACCTGAAGTCTGAGGCAACAATGCCCAGATTATAGGTTTCCTGTCTCGTCTGCTGCAGACCCTCCAAGTGTCCCTATTTTCCAGGGACGTCCCTGATTTAGAGAAGCTGTCCTAGTTTCTGATTTGATCCTGGACTGTCCCACTTTTCCTTAGGATGTCCCTATTTTCACTGGAGGAATGTTGGAGGGTATGGAGTTATCCAAGTCGTCTGAAGGCAATCCTGTATGGGAAGCTTTTTTAATGTTTAATGTTTTATTATGTTGTTATATATGTTGGAAGCTGCCCAGGGTGGCTGGGGCAACCCAGTAAGATGTGTGGGGTATAAATAGTAAGATTATCCTTAGGAATGGAAAGTCCCTAATTTCATCAGAGAAACGTTGGAGGGTATGCTGCTATTCACCAGGGCTGGATTCACTTGCAGGGTTGTGGGTTCAGGGCTGCTGGCACAATGACAGATTCCCTCTTCAGACAGACATAGAGACAGAGAATCTGAGTTTGGTTGGCTTAATTCAACTTTGCCTGGAGAAAGGAAAAAGGAATTGAAGACCTGCCGTTTCTTATAGATGCACACACATATTTTATACCTCCCTGACCTCATGCCCTCCAGACTACAACTCTCACAATCCCTGTGCATTAGCCATGCTCACTGGACTTGATTGAAGTAGTAGTCCAAAACATCTGGAGAGCCAAATGTTCCTCACACCTGGCCTATCCTGCAGACTATGGAAACAGTCATAAGAGCCCTGCTGGATCAGGCCAATGACCCATCTAGTCCAGCATCCTGTCCTCATAGAGGTCAGCCAGGTGCCTATGGGAAGCACAAAAGCAGGATCTGAAGGCAACAGCACTCTCCCCTCCAGCAGTTTCTAGCACCTAGGTATTCAGAAGTATGATATTCAGACCATGGAAGCAGAGCCATCCTGGCTAGTGAGCATTGAGAGTCTTATCCTCTTCTGAAGTCATTGTAGTTGGTGGATATCCCTGCCTCCTGTAGGAGTGAAATCCACAGTTTGACTGCACTGTGGGAAGAAGTACTTTATCGGTTCTGAATCCTCCAACTTCATCAGATGCCTATGAGTTTTAGTGTTATTGGAGAGGAGAGGAAAAAGGTAGACTTGAAGAATTGATATCCCTTGGTACCACCTGGGAAGTGAAAGCAAAGGCCACAGATAGCAGCCGTGGAAGAGGAGAAAGTGGAAGAAGAGGCTGCATAAGAAGGATATACCCAGGGTAGTTCAAAATAGAGAGCAAATTGTTATAAATGCTATCATAAGTGTAAAGTGATAGTGCTCTAAAGAAGCTAACTATTTGCATGGTTCTTTTCCCAGGCAAAAGAGAGACAAGGTTTCTTGCTGCTGTATAATTTTTGCCTCTCGCTGCTGCTTTATACAAATGGGAAGGCTGGTAGTTCAAAACATTTTGCTACTTGGCTTTTGGAGATACGACTGGCAGTTTCTGTTCCTCGGGTTGGTAAGAGATGAGAGAGCTATAGATTGGCAGAGGACAAATAGGATTTCGGTTTTTCTCAGCATGCGGTGGGCTTGATAAAAGTCCTTGGTCACTTCTACATCCATTTGGAAATATTTGAGAAGGAAACCCGGATGAAACAGGCACTTGGATGAGAGAGGCGCCTTTGAACATGGTTTGTTTGCCCCATTCCAGAGTAAATGAAAGCCACACCAGCAGTGGATTATGGGATATTTGCAAGGTGTCAGCCACATGTCGATTAAGTGTTACCATGCCAAGGTTAAGAACTTTCTTCAGCAGTTTCCCTTAAAGCCTGGGCCACTTGTTTTGTTTGGGAAGGAATGTAGAAGAATGATTAGGCTGAGCAGAAAGATAAAATGAACCTGAAGACACTCCATTTCAAAGAACGTTTTGTGAGTCTTCCATTAAATGTAGCATTTTAAACAAAGAAGGACATGCAATTGGATGCAAGAATTGTTACAGAAGTAAAATATCAAAGCTTGTTGTGTTGTACAGTTGTCAGTGCACAGACTAAGCTGGCTAGCCAGAACAGAAAATCTACATCAACAGGGTGGTAAAAGGGGTAAAAGGTAAAGGTAAAGGACAGTTAGGACACGGGTGGCGCTGTGGGTAAAACCTCAGTGCCTAGGACTTGCCGATCGTATGGTCAGCAGTTCGAATCTCCGCGGCAGGGTGAGCTCCCGTCGTTCGGTCCCAGCTCCTGCCCACCTAGCAGTTCGAAAGCACCCCTAAGTGCAAGTAGATAAATAGGTACCGCTTTATAGCGGGAAGGTAATGGCGTTTCCGTGCGCTGCGCTGGTGCTGGCTCGCCAGAGCAGCTTCATGACGCTGGCCACGTGACCCGGAAGTGTCTTTGGACAGTGCTGGCTCCCGGCCTCTTAAGCGAGATAAGCACGCAACCCCAGAGTCGGACACGACTGGCCCATACGGGCAGGGGTACCTTTACCTTTAAAGGACAGTTAAGTCCAGTCAAAGGAAACTGTGGCATGCAGTGCTCATCTCGCTTCAGGCCAAGGGAGCTGGTGTTTGTCCACAGACAGCTTTCCAGGTCATGTGGCCAGCATGACTAAACCGCTTCTGGCACAACAGAACACCAGAGCACACGGAAACACAGTTTACCTTCCCACCGCAGCAGTACCTATTTGCTTGCACTGGTATGCTTTCGAATTGCTAGGTTGACAGGAGCTGGGACAGAGCAACGGGAGCTTACCTCGTTGTGGGGATTCGAATTGCTGACCTTCTGATTGGCAAGCCCAAGAGATTCAGTGGTTTAGGCCGCAGCGCCACCTGCGTCCTATGGGTGGTGAACCAGATACGGCCCTCTATACCTCTCTATCTGGCCCACAAAGCTCCCCCAAGGCCACATCCCCTCCCCAGCCACTCCTCGTATTCTCAGTTGAGACTCTTCACCACTCTTGCTTTGTACCCTGAGTGTTTTTGCCTGGCTGTAATGTTTGTTTGAACTCTAATCAATCTTCTTATTTGCCTGGATAGAGATGGTTTGGGGGGGGGGGTGTAAAGAAGTCAACTGTACAAAGGTAAAATTAACATTCATTGCTCTGCTCACTTTCGCCTACTGCTCAGTCCAACTCCTTTACAAAGAGTGCATTTGTCAGCACCAAGAGAATCCTAAAAGGATGGCACATGTAATCCAAAGTCACAGCAGCACATCAAGCTGATAGCATCAAATAGAATTTAGTGTTCCTTGGCAGAGGTTTTGAAGGACAGTGAAGATATTAGCTAATGTAGGTGGCTCAGACAAGTGAGCCATACTGCAGGCTCCAAAAACAGGCAACAATCCTGGGATCCCAAGGCAATTTGGTCAGGAAGAATTTTGAACAATACCAAATGTTTTGAACTAGTTAGACGCATACATTCGAAATTCATCAGGCAGTTTTGAAATGTGATGAAAACAGGGGTTTGGACAGTCTTTTGGATTAGATCTATATAAATTAATTTAGCCTGGTGTAAGGCCAGAAAGCTACATAGCTCATGCAATTTGGCTGTTTTCCCTACTGAAAGTTGACTGCTGCTGGATAATTAAAGCAGACAGGAGCTTGAAAAGTCATCAAAGAGTGAAAGGACATTTTACGGAAAAGGGTAAGGAAAACGGTGTGTGAATCCAGAAACAAAATGTTACCATTTACACTGATTGGATAACTGAGGGAAAATGGGGAGGAATGAATGAAAAATCTTTCAAGAATCTATTAGAAAAGGACAGCATATTATGAAACAGAAGGAACCGACCAGCTAAACTATGAATGATTCAGTTGTGTGCAAAACCTGAGGGCCTGGAACTCAAGAATGGGGAAGTCTTTTTTTTCAGCAATGTGCTAAAACATCTGTGGAATGGTGGTTGTATTGGGCCTTAATGAAACAAGAACAATGTACAGCTCCCTCACGTCTGTTTCTTTGAAGCTGGAGAATATTATTTTTCCAGGAAATATATAAGTTGGGTGTTGTTGTTTTTAAGTGGATTAGTATCCACAAGCTCAAAGTAAAAGGGTTTTTTTGTTAAATGTTGGGGGGACAGCTTTGCCAGTGCTGCAAATTGTAAAGCAGCTTTGAAAATGCTATGAAAAGAAACTTGTATACCAGCAAATTGCAGCATTCATAATCCATAAAAGAGTCTCTACACAGCTGCAGAGCAGAACATTTGAGCTGCAAAACTGCACTAGGGCAGATTTCTCTCAACAAGCCTGGTCATTTCAGTTTGGTTTGCCAGGGAAAATGGAATCTGTGGGGCTTTTCGGAAATACATTCCTCAGCTAAGTATTTAAGGTACTGTAAGGAAATTCTGTACAGCCTTTCCTCTTAAGGCCTAGGATGAAGAGCAACTAATCTGAATATTGATTATATAGAGTAGGAAATGGATTCTCCTTTTAAAATACACCCCCTTTAAAAACACACCACCCCAATCCCCACTGAGGGAGTGTGTGAGATTTCTGGGGTCCCAGGGTCTGAGTTTCCTTTTGGAAAATGAGGCACAGAGGAGACTGTGGTGTCTTTAGGATATATGATTTATTTACACACCACACACACACACACACACACACACACACACACACACACACACATTTATTTATACACAGACACACAGCATTGGCACACCAAAAAGTCCCTGCTTATTTCATATGCCCTGTCCTCTCTCCAGCTTACATCCCTGTTAACTCCCTTCTATAACTCTAGCTTACTCTCTAAGAGACCATTGCTTTCTATCCCTCCCTCTTTCTCTAAGCCAAGGTGGTCCATTATGCAACCCTGGGGCCACATCTGGCAGTCAAGGCCTTTTTAGGTGGCCCTCAGCAACATTTGATGCCCACCACATGCACACAACCCTTCTGCTGCCTTCCCAAAGGTGGGTAAGTGAGACACTGGGCTTTGGGAAGGAGGCATGAGGGTCTGACAGGGTCCTAGAGTCCCCCTCTTCCTTTCCAAAGTCTACTTAGCGTTTTCCCTACTTTGGGACACTTCTCAATGGGTGGGAAGGCTTTAAGACCCTGCCAGAGCCTCACACCTCCCTCCCAGTGGCATAGCGTGGGTTGTCAGCACCCGGGGCAAGGCAAGTAATTTGTGCCCCCTAACCCGTGGATTTGCGCCCCCTAACCCTAACCCCCAGATGTTGCGCCCGGTGCAGCCGCCCCCCCTGCACCCCCCACGCTACGCCACTGCTCCCTCCCAAAGCCCTACCCTATTTGTCAGTGCAGCCTAAGGCTGAAACCTTCTGCACACTTTCCTATGAGTAAGCCTCAATGGACACAGTGGGATTTGTTTTTGATTAATCGTGCAAGGGTTCTGTTGCAATATGAAAATCAAATTCAGGAGAAAAGTAACAAACTAGGATAAATTGGAAGCATCATTCCTAAAGGATATGCATGCAAAACCTAAGGGATGAATTAATAAAGAGACGAAGAAACTGAAAGATGGATTTCCAGCTGAAGCCCACTTATTTAATGCAACTTAAACATCCGGGAACAACTGCCACTTATGTGAAATGTAAAATGAAAAGCTAAAAGCACAATCCTGTGCAGGTCTACTCAGAAGTAAGTCCCACTGAGTTCAATGGCGCTTATGCCCAGAAGTATGTTGAAGGCTAACTGACCCACGTTTGGCCCACCCATGAGGCAGGGTGAAGCACTGGTGCTGATTTCCACTGAGATGATGCTGGAACCTGCCATCATTAGCTCTGCTTTGCACCTCCACACAACCTAGGTAAGGCATGTTTGACAGGGGCGAGGCAGAGGCAGAGCTAGGCGGCACTTCCTGTTTTGCCTCAAGTGGCAGAACAGGACATGCTGCCCCAAACTGACCTAAGATCTCCTTTGCAACCCACTACCCACAACCCAAGGGACACAGGTGGCACTGTGAGTTAAACCACAGACCCTAGGACTTGCCAATCAGAAGGTCGGTTGTTTGAATCCCCGTGACGGGGTGAGCTCCCGATGCTCGGTCCCTGCGCCTGCCAGCCTAGCAGTTCGAAAGCACATCAAAGTGCAAGTAGATAAATAGGTACCACTCCAGCAGGAAGGTAAACGGCGTTTCCGTGCGCTGCTCTAGTTTGCCAGAAGTGGCTTAGTCATGCTGGCCACATGACCCGGAAGCTGTATGCCGGCTCCCTCGGCCAATAAAGCGAGATGAGCGCCGCAACTCCAGAGTCGGCTACGACTGGACCTAATGATCCGGGGTCCCTTTACCTCCCTTTACCTTACCCACAACCCAAACTAGCACTAGCATATGTGTTGAAAGCAACACTAGCTTAGCAGTATTTGTGATGCAATTACAACAAATCTGAGAGGTATCTTTGACCCAGAATGAGTATGGTGGCTCAGTTCAGTTTTTGCAATGGTTGAACTGCAAGGCATGCAGGTAATTGTTATTTGAACTTAGCATTGAGTCCATTCAAACGCTAAAGTTAAGTTCACATTTCTGGGTGGAACAGTGACAAAGATGACAGAACCTGGGAGATGTTCTCATGTGCCAGGACAGTGGGGCAGTCCATTCCCTGGCAGACAACCAGCAGTGTCATAGCATAAGGGAGCTGCAGGACTCTTCCTATTCAATACATAAGTCACCTCCCATGTGAGCCAGGCAACCCCAGTTGCACAGAGGCAACACTCACATGATATATCCTCCTCAAAAAAAGGGAAAGTGGAATCACCCAAATTGGGTGTGGTGGCTAGGAGATCACAATAATGCAGTGGTGTTTGGAACTCATTAGAACTGGTAGAGCAGGAGGCAGGAAGGCGAAAGGTGGGCGGAGTCAGAATCACCGATAGGCACACCCTACTAATTCTAGTCCTCCATCCCCATTCTCCCTATAAGGCAATACTGAGACTTAAGGAGCTGGAAGCTGACAACCATTACTGCCCCCTGGAGTGGTTCTAAGTACAAAGGCAGATAGCTGGGGGCTGGCTGAGGGCAGGCTGAAGTTGGTGGGGCCCTATTCACCCTAGTCAACCAGCCTACGCAGCAGGAATGGTTTGGTTTACACTGGAGGCTGTCAGTCATCTGGTTTGCACTGCTTGGAGGGCAGAAAGGGTTTGATGTCTGATGTTCGTTTCTGAAGCACAAAATTCCCACAAGTTTCCACCTATGACAACTGAGCTCTTCACCCACAAATGCTATTCAGGTGTGCTTTCAAACAAACAAAAATACAGGTAAAGAGGAAATATATTTCGCACAGAGAAAATAAATGTAGCCTAAGGGAATGGAGCCACATTGCATAGCACTGGAGTGAGTTCCGATGTCTCTGCGGAAAAGTCGTTGTCATAACAAGCTGGCGTGCATTTACAGTTGGAGAGACGGCAGCATAAGAAAGCAAAAAAGCAAAGGGGCCAGCAGCTTATTAGTTTATAGATGAAGATGATAAAGGAGTAGCAGGTAAAAAAAATTCCCAGAGGGTGATCTGAAGTGAAGCAGACAGGGAATGTAAGTGGATTTGATGAAAAAGTTAATTAATTTATTTTAGTCAGTATGTTGGTTTTGGCAGAAATAGTCGCTACTATCCTAAGCACAAGCTGTTCATTTTAGTTTAAGAGGAAAGAGGGTGCAGTTTAGAAGAATATTTATGCACATGCTACCTGACCTATAGCACATGATCTGTTACACTAAAGCAGTGGGTCTCAAATGACACTGTGGTCCTTCAGATCATTATAAGGCCACATTTAGTCCAAGGCTTCCCACTTTGCTAAAGCTATCAAAGGTACAAACACACACACACACACACACACACACACACACACATACACACACACATTACATTGCATGAATGTCCTAAACATACAGGCAACAACCTGTATGTTTGAGCACGTTCAAAACTTTGAGCACTTTGAGCACATTCAAAGTGTGCGTGCACGCATCGCTGCAACCTAGAGGAGGACAGAAAAGGAGGCAGGGAGGGCTTAGACACACTCCACCAATCTGCACATGGGTCAGAAACACAAACCCAATGCAAAACGGCCATTGCCTGTATTACTATTATTACTGTATTACTGTATTACTATTGCTGATATGTCTTGGGACATATTCTGGGATGAAAAAAGCAGCACAAAGATACCGTGAGTCTATGATTGGACTGAAGGGTTCCAGTACTAACTGAAATGAATCAATGACTATTTCTGTATGGCTTTTATGACAAAGTTATAGGTATGTATAGACTTTTTTCCTCCAAAAAGCTAAAGGCAATGCACATGGCTCCCTCTTCTTTTTTAAAAAAAAAATTCCAACACCAAACCTGTGAAAAAGATTAGGCTGTTATAATCCAAGGTTGCAACTACAGGGGAAGTAAGGTGTTAATGTTGTGAACCCCTCCATCAAAGGCTCAGGTTGTATATATGTGTAAGCAAACCATATATCATAAAGACACCACAGTCTCCACTGTGCCTCATTCTGAAGGAAACACAAATCCTGGGTATCCTTGGAATCCCTGGAATCTCACAGCACTCAGGGATTGGGGTGGTGCATAACAGTATCGTGGTGTATTTAGGATCAGCAGCAGAGTTTTGAATACTAATGATAAGGAACAAATTGCTTCCCTAATCATAAATTACAGAAACACAGTCAAACATTTGTGAAAGGCACCCCCAGGTCTACCCAGCTGAGACTGTGCATCAGCCCCACTGAAAACCATGGGAGTTGAGTACTTAGATGTGCACTAAACATCCACTGTGAAGTAAACTCGCTTAACTTTCTCTGAATTAATTTTAGAGCCAAAAGCACAATGACTTTCTTAGCCACCCTCTACCCCTTTAAGCAGCTGAAGAGGAGAATCCTGTTACAAAGCAGTGAATCAAAAGAACAAAGGCAGGAGGAAATTAAAGTAAACCTTGCAATACTGAGCTGTTACATGCATCAGTAGATCAGGTCTGGTGGAGAGTTCTGCTGCATGGAAATGTAGATGTTGATATTCTGCTCACTTACATTCTTAACAGAGAATGAACAAAGAGGAGGAGAATGCCACTACCTCCTTGCTAAATCCAAGAGAACCTGCCTCAGGTACTTTCTTCTTACATCAAGTTTCTTAAAGTAGAATCCATGGCCTTGGTATCTGATGATCTAGGGGAAAGAGCCCTTAGGAACAATGGGACTTGAACCTCGTGTTGCCATAAAAGCCAGTGGAATAGCCATTGACTAATTTCAGGTTGTACTACAGCCTTTCAGCCCATCCCTGGAGGTTCAATCCCTTTATGACATTTTTGTGCACCTCCCCGCTGGAATACAGAGGCATACTGCCTGCAGAAGTGGAGGTAGAACACAGGATTCATGGTTAGCAGCCAATGAGATCCTCCACCACTTTGTCCAATCCTCTTTTAGCAGCATCCAAGTTTATTTGTTGGTGCAGAAGTCAGTTCTTGATCCTGAGTACAGCTCCACTTCTGGAGTTTGTAATAGGAAAGTCACTACCTCATAAAAGAGGTACTAGCCTTCCCACAATGTAAGCACAACACAAGGAAAAATCCTAGGGGGAACACTGACCCTTTTTCAAGCTGGAGCATCTACCCACCAGCAAATCTACATGTACCGGTAGGTGGTCATCTCCACCCCACCCTGTTCTTTCAACTGCCTGGTCAAGCCACAAGGGCACTTTTATGCTCTCTTTTTGCTCCTCAGCCAAATTTTTAGGAGCATTGTAATTTGTCAAGCACACCTGAACGTCTGTTGCCTTGCTCTTCTTGCCTCCTCTCACCTCATTTCTTTGCCTGACTATTAGGACCTTCATCTGAGGCCCTGTTCAGTGCCCCCTTCCTTCACAAATGTGGTTGATGGTAGCTGAAGACAGGACTTTTTCTGCTGTGGCACCTCTGTTGTAAAATGCCCTTCCCGAGTTCATTTTGTCAGCATGTTTAAAATGCTGTTTTCATGGAGACTAGAAATTTTTCTCACCAGGCTAACACATGTAAAATTTTGTAGTTCGGTTAGTGCAAGGATTTTGGGCTGCACAATGCAACTTCCCCTCCCCTTCCTAGCCCCATATGCACATGCCCTAAATCTGTTCTGATGGCTCCCCGAAGCCTCCAGAGCAGATTTGGGGGGTCCAGGAGCACTGAGGAAGAGCAAGGATGTGCCATTATACCAATGGAAATCCATGCACTAGTGGAAATACTTTGCTGGATGCTGCCCATTGCTTTTATTACTGTTTTCTTGCATGTGGTTTTTTTTTTAATTGCTATGAGCTGCCTTGACAACTAAAGCTTTAGAGGCAAGATAAAAATATTTTTTAGTAAATAAAATAACACATTCCTATAATTTTGCTTCCAATGAGTGCTTTGGCAGGATCCCTTATTACTGAGTCCAATGCGCTTCTAGGAATATCAGGCCCTGATCCTGTATCATAGTATTTATATAACTAAAAGTTGACATCACAGTCTTTATATAACTACTGGAAATAGAAATATGTCAGTTCCACCTTTAAGCAAAGGTAGGTAAAAGGAATATTCAATGAAAAACTTGGAGTTCCAAGACCTTCTGACTAGTAATATTTGTCCTAAAGGGCATGAAATATTGCTTCGCACTCTGTAGCCACAAGGCTATTTTAAAAAGTTTGCTTGAATGGACAAAAATGCTCCTGTCAGATTAAAAAAAAAATTACGGATCACATAATGCCAAAAGTTGGCCATACTTCTTCCTGGCTGTTCCAACAATACATGCACATCCCGATATTGTTTACGCTCCCATCGCCTTAAAATTAATAGCTTTCCATGCATCTTTTGACTTCTCCGTGGCTACAAGGAAAACATCTTAAATATATTCAAGGCTAAGTGTCATTTAAACTGCCTCTGATATACATGTATTATAGTAAATTACCATAAACATGCTATGTGGTGATCGAGACAAATGCCCAAAGAGAGAATATGCATAAACACAAAAAGTAAAACTGTCTTATACATATTTAAGGGGATACATAAAGGAGAGATAGCTGTAAAGTTGGTGCAGGTAATAGAAGATATATGTTAAACTTCATTGTGATAAAACTGGGGTTTAAAACGTAGCATATAAGTTTTAGATGTTTATGCAAGACTACCGTTAAAGACTTATAGCCTTTCTGTTTAAATTTAAGCTGCCCACATAAGATTCTATTTAATATGGAACACAGCCATTGCATCTTCCGCTAAGGCTGCCATCCATCTATGCCAGGACTTCTTGCTCTGTGGAACGGTTGGATTTGCAATCCATCCTTTAACCCATTGTGCTTTGAGAGAAAATGGGCCAGAAAGACATTCTTTTAGATTCAGTAAAGAGAGAGGAAATTGGTAGGAATATTTGTAGGGATTAAGAGAAAACTTAAGTGTGTGGTTAGTTGTATAACGCCAGGTTGGTAATGTAGAACTGAGGTGTCCTATTGCCCGGTGACTTAAGATGGTGTGTACAGCATACATATAAAGTACACACACACTTAAAAATGTTTACCCCTCTCAGGGCTACAGTATACAGTGGTACCTCGGGTTAAGTACTTAATTTGTTCTGGAGGTCCGTTCTTAACCTGAAACTATTCTTAACTTGAAGCACCACTTTAGCTACTGGGGCCTCCTGCTACCGCTGCGCCGCTGGAGCACGATTTTTGTTCTCATCCTGGAGCAAAGTTCTTAACCTGAAGCACTATTTCTGGGTTAGCGGAGTCTGTAACCAGAATCGTATGTAACCTGAAGTGTATGTAACCTAAGGTACCACTGTATACTATTTATATCCAAGGCCAGGTCAGAGAGGACCAGCTGGGATCCTTCTAATAACACACATAGAGAAGCCTGTGGAGGAGAATACTTACTCCTCATCCATCCTTCATGTGACTGGAATGGCTTACAAGCAGAGGCATCAGGGTGCAGATTTAAAGAGACTGGCTGTGGTTGACTATGCCCACAGACTTAGAATCTGGCCAGCTCTGACAGCTTGCTATCTTTCACCTCCACCACTTATCCTCTGTAATCCCTCAACATGTAGTTCTGGCATGGAAATCAAGCTACTGGGCTTCTGTAATCCAGTGGTTGGCCCTGGCCAACTGGAAATATACGATGCTTGCCTTTTGAAAAGTGTGCATTCACACTTTCCGAAGTGAACCATTGGACACCTTTCTCAGAATACAGATGCATTCACTGGTAAATGGGAAAGAATGCCCTATAGCTCCCATAAAGTGACTATCTCCTGGCCTGCATGATCTTGTATGATTTTATCATTGCACAGGTTCAGCGTTAGAAACCAATTCTTCAACTTCCCTCTCCAAGCACAGGAAAATGAACTGGCAGTTCCAGGGAGTAACTGGCTTGGTGCAATTCACTAGCAAGCCAGAAAATGATTTCACTGTGCTAAATGTGGAATTTGCACAGATAATATGGAAGCTATTTGTGCAGTATACATAAAACCATTTGCATTTTAAAATGAGCATCTTCTGGCTGTTTTACTCATTCTTCATAGAGCCTCCTATACATCTTAGGGAAGAACAAAAGTGTTTGCTGTTATTTTTCTTTCTGTTGTTAGTAGTGATGCCCACCATTACATGTATAATATGCTCCTAGTCCATTTGATATTTATCCATTAAAATATGCCAGTTTCAGAATGAGTTTTATAGTGTATTTCCTCCTGAATTTGCAGTAGATTATATTATTATTATTCACAAATAGCAGCACACTTTCAAGATTTCTACACCTTCCCGAATGCTTATTTAAAATAATTTTTAAAACTCCAGCAAAAACCCACATAGATTAATCAAATTTTACTTAAAGGAAAACCTGTAAATGGTAAAATACTTGGTGGTCATGGGAGATTCTCCTTACCTAGCCATTTGGGGATTCCACAGCTTAAGAGGCAGGAAATTAAAAGAAGGAATATTCCCACAAAAGCTTTCTTTTACACTCATTTCATCAATCCATTATAAGAAGGCTTTGGGGTAAACATAAAGGTTGCTGGTGTGTGTGTGTGTGTGTGTGTGTGTGTGTGTGTATACATTGCAGTTATCACTTAAAGGCAAGACAAAATCATTTCATTGTATTGTTCTGTTTTAATCACAAGGCTATGAGTAAATTTGGTAAATATGAACAGGCCAGAGAGAAGTGCAACCCTGAATCTAAAAAGAGATGCAGTATCAAATATTCAAGAATTAGAGCCGAAGGGCATATTGTAATCCCCCTGCTCTTCCAATGCGCTTTACACATTGATTTCTAAATATCCCGTACCTTTTAAAGTCTATTTTACAGTAATTGATTCCTCTTTTTTCCTCTCCCTTGGAAGAGAAGAGGAAGAGAGCAAAGTTTTCTCTCCAAATTCATTGATCCTACTTCTTCTCCTCACTTTGCTTTTTGGTGTCCTCCCACCAAAATGTGTACATTTTCCTCTCCATTAAATCAGCTGCCAATCCATCCATAACACAAACTCTCAAGCAAATAGATATGGAATTGCTCTCTATACAACTAGGAAAGGATATCAATCTTTCTCTCTCATAAAGGAATCATAGTGAACATTTATCTTAGTCTCACTAATAAAATGCGTTTTGCAAAAATTCATCCTCCATGTTAGCCAATGCTAGTAAGTCAATATGACAGCAAGGAGAAATTCAGCCCTGTTTGTTTTTCTTTTCACCCAAGCAAGGGTATTACACGTTTTAAAAAATAACCCTCAGTTGACTGAAAAAGTGACAAATATATATATATGGCACTTCCATCATTTCACAAAGAGGCCCCCAAGCTTAGAACTGTCAGTCATGAGACAGATGTACAGTCCTTCTCCAAACTTCTAATTCATTACCTGCAGGTCCAGATACTAATTAGGCCAGAAGTAATGCCTTGTTTATTATAATCAGCTTGGAAGGGTACAAAACTCATGATTCAGGGCTTCTGGCAAATACTGTCAGAGTTCAAAAAAGAACTGTCACTGGATTCAATTTTCTATTACCATGGAAGGATTTCTGCACTCTGCTATAGAAAGCCCCGTTCCCAGAGTCTGGAGGCCAAATAAGACAACAGAGGAAATGTGTGATTGCATTTTCCTTATCAGCCATGGAGACCCCAAACTGCATAATGACTGTGATACACAGGGAAGTCAATTAACCGTTTCCTTCCAAGGAATAACCCCCCACACACACACACACACACTCTGTGAATCTCCTGTTAGCCCCTCATAGAATAAACTTTGGAGGAATAGGTATTCACTGAAACTGCAGCACAGGAGGAAAAGTTTAAAGAGCAGCTTTCTATATGTCACCAGCCTCATCCTGTTCACGAGGTTGGATCTAGAGGAGCATGACCAGTTCAGTTGCACCAGGCACAGGGCTTCTGGGGCTCATCAGCAGGCGTCTCGGCAATGACGTCCAATGGAGGTGAAAGGCTGTGGATGCCAAATTTTGCTGTTGAAAATTGAGGCACCAAGACCGGCCACTGCTCTTCACACACCTGGACTACCATTTTGGTTTCAAAAACAGTTCTATGAAATGCAGTCTCCTGTTTTTCACAATATTGCATAGTTTCGCCTTAATACTGACTGACCCTTTTGGGTCACTGGTCTGATGCAGCATGGAAACACCTACATTTCTATCAAATCTGTATGTTTAGACTTAGTGTGAGCAAGACACATATTGGAAGGGACTAGAGAGTTAAACCAGAGGCAGATTTAGGGGAGCGGGGCTGGTTTGGCTGCACTGGGCACCAAGCCAGTGGGCACTGCAGGGGGCACCACAACAATGACTAACAATGGAAGGTGAGAAGCAGGAGGTGCTGAATTTCAGTGTCACACAGGGCACTGCTAAAATTTGAAAGCTTACAGTCCACCACTGATTCGACTGAACATTTCTAGAGCTGAGCTGGATAGTTTATGTTTTTATTTATCCATTTTCACCAGCCATTTCTTCTATAATAACATATGGAGGGCCACAGATTTCTCACCCATGCACTAGATGGACCTCATCATCATACCTTGCAAGTGGGAAAGTCCATTTCACACATTGCATAGTGGCAATGTGTTTACCATCCTGTGAAGACATAGGATGATCCTATGGCCAGTCCCAATGAACATATAATGCACATTTGTCACATTCCATATTTTTGGACAAATGTGCATGTTAAAATATCTTATGTATATACGGTACCTAGAATGTGTAGCGCATGAAGCAGGAAATTTAAATTGGGTTTCTTTTTCCCCCTTCACCTGTCTCTTAACAGATTGGTTCATTTCATTTTACTAGAGCATATAATCTGGATTATGAGAGTTGATCCATGTGGAATAATGAATAAGAAGGAACCTGCCTCAGATGTGTGGAAGAAATAGATTGCCTTTGGGCCCCATGCAGCTGGCCCTTCTATATAATCCATGAAGTAAGAAACTCTTTCTCAGAGGTGGCCCACTCAAAAGTAACCTGTCAGAGACGCGCTCTAAATCACCATGCTTCTACTGCTAGAAAACACAGGTTGTGTACATAATTATAAAATAAGTCTTAAATTATGGCAATTTGTTGATGAACCTTCCAGTCCAGACAAATTCATTTTTTGCTCACAGTTATTCTCCATTTTACACTTCTGACGGAACACAGTATTATTTTTTTAGATATTCTGGTTGCATAGCATTTTAAAGAACTCTGAGAATTAAAGACATCTGTATTTGCATACACACGCAGCTGTTTAGCCTGACATTTACACATGTAAATTAGATGTTCACTTGTCATGCCCGTTATTAGCCAATGTTCCAGGGGTGGACACCCATGTATATTCCAAGAAGATTATTGCCAAGCCTCATGAACAATACATTCTTCTATATAACATATATTGTTGAAATACCAGTGGAATGCTTCGCCCCCTCAATCATAGATAAAACTGACATCTCTGAAAGCAGAACAGTAACATCAAAATGTTACTGCAGCAGAAATTCCAGCTGGAGTCTTAAGGCAAGGCAAAGCCTGAAGACCCACCACCTGGAGTAACTTCTCTAAACTTAGCCTTCAACTAGTAAGTTTCAGATTGAGGTAACCACCCGTTTTGTCAAGCTATATGAAGTAAGAGTGGACTGGAATACAACTAAAGGAGCAGTGAATTACGCCGCTGCAAATTTGCTGTTCCTTACCTCTGGGAGGTGCCTATCAATTTTATTTAGATATTTGCATACATGTTTATCCCATTCTTCTCCCAAGGATCTCGAAACAGTGTACACACTTCCTTGCTCCCCATGTTGCTCTCAGGTACAACAACCCTGGGATGATGAGCTAAGAGAGACGAGTCCAGTGTCACACAGTGTGTTTCATAACTGTGTGGTGGGCTGACCTGGGATCTTCTTAATTTTGATTGACACTATAAGCGCACAGCATTCAGTCAAAGGAAGATATAAGGCATTGCTCCTTCCACAGCTGAGGAGGGAGACCTGGCTTGTAGGAAGACAACTGGATCTTGCTGTGAAATATTGGTAGAAGCCAATATTCTTTGTCAGGACCTTAATATTTCATTCTGTCTTGCTCTGAAGTGTCTTCATTTTCCTCTTGGAGTCTATATTTGAGTAAGCATGCACTTCTCAAGAGACAGGTCTTATGAAGCAGATGTTATGCTTCACAGAACTGTAGCAAAAATATTCATATTCAAGGCAGTAAAAATGCAGGATGTTAAGCTGAAATTGACAGCAGTAGCATCTGACATCTGGGTCCTCCTGAATGTGGCCTTAGATGTCTTTCTTTACGGATAAGGGAAGAAAATAATGCCCTTTGAAAAAGTATCATGCCACAGGAATTGCTCAGGGCTTGTGTGAATATAGCTAAAGATAAGATCAGTTTTCTAAATCACCAGGACAGGCCTTTAGTTCCAAGATATTTCTAAAAGAAAATTGTAGTATTATCATTTGGTAAACACTGTGCCTTTAGAGCTGACTATGTGTATATTTGCTGTAACATATATTGAATGGTAAATGAAGATGAGAAAACACATCATTCTGTTATTACAGTGCAGAGCACCTTCAGTTAAGAAAATTTAGAGCATGCAGGTAGCTTCTTTGTGAAGGTGCAATGGAATCGTAGAATTGTAGATTTGGAAGAAGTCCCAAGGGTCATTGCGTCGAACCCCCTGCAATGCAAGAATCATAGCTAAAAAATCCCTGACAAATGGCCATCCAAATCCAGTTTAAAATTTTCCAGTGGAGAGTCCACCACCTTCTGAGATAGTTCGTTCCACGGTCTAACAGTTCTTACTTCTTTCTGACATTTAGACAGAATCTCCTTGTAATTTGAATTTGTTCAGGTCCTATCCTCTAGAGCAGGAGAAAACAAGCTTGCTTATCATCCATGTGACAGTCCAGATATTCAAAGATGGCTATCTTATCACCTCTCAGGATAAACACACCTGACTCCCTCAACTGTTCCTCATAAGGCTTGGTTTTCAGACCCTTTATCATATTGGTCACCCTCCTCTCCACACATTCCAGCTTGTCAATATGGCAGCCTGTCAAACAGAACATTGTTAGAATATAATCAGAATACCCAAGGCAACAGAATATGTGTAGAAGTATATTGCAATGAATCTAAGTAACAGTTTTTAAGGACCAAACTAGATGCAAAGACAATTTGAGTGAAAGCAGTTCATGTGCACATTTTAAGATGCAAATGTTTGTAAGAGTTCTAGGATCAAATGACACATAATGACACATGGCTTGCTTTAAGTAGCCAGTACAGTGGAGCTTCTTTCCCATGCAAGTCCCAGGTACGGGGGACCCAATTCAGATCAAGACCACAGTTGGGAAGAAAAGGTAAAACCCTCTAGAACCCTCATAGCAAGATTGCAATCTGGGTGAGGGGTCACATGCTGAAAATTTTTGAAAGAAAAACTCAGCACCTAAGCGCTTGTTTATTTATTATTAGTATTTATTCATTACATTTGGGATGTGGGTGGCGCTGTGGGTTAAACCACAGAGCCTGGGCTTGCCGATCAGAAGGTCAGTGGTTCGAATCCCCGCGACGGGGTGAGCTCCCGTTGCTCGGTCCCTGCTTCTGCCAACCTAGCAGTTTGAAAGCATGTCAAAGTGCAAGTAGATAAATATAGGTACTGCTCTGGCGGGAAGGTAAACTGCATTTCTTGGGTCCCTTTATCTTTACTGTTCATTACATTTACATGCCACTTTTCTGCCAAGGCACCCAAGGCAGTTTTCAATTTTAAAGTTACTAAGACAATTTACTAAGGCAAACATGCAAAATTGGGAAGGGGGAGAAAGAGGCAATCTGACTGGATCAGGCCCTGATGTTGTCTGTGCCTTCCTTCATCCCAGTCTTCTTCTTCTTCCTTACAGGGCATATATGGTATCCATAACAAGTAACACATTGTGTAGTTTTGTCTTTTAGATGAAGTTCAAATGGTCCTGCCCAAACTTAATTATATTATACTGGATGCAAAATGGGTTTCAGATTACAGCAAATGCTACTGAAAAATGAGACATCATAGCTGTTTCTGATTTGAAAATATAAAAGCCAGCAGTTATCCAGAATTCTAAAACCTATTCTGTGAAATTAAAAAGTTGGCTACTTAGAAGTTATTATCCAACTACTACTTTTGGATTTTCACTCAGGGAAAACACAGCCATGGCTCATCTGCATTGGCTTTCTAGGTGTACCTGACATACTTCTGTTACAACCCAAGCAGTGCGCAATCCTCTACATGTCAACTCAAAATTATGCCCAATTAACTTCGGTGAGACTCACTGCTAGGTAAATGTTACAGATAGGTAGCCGTGTTGGTCTGCCATAGTCAAAACAAAAAAAATTCCTTCCAGTAGCACCTTAAAGACCAACTAAGTCAGTTCTTGGTATGAGTTTTCGTGTGCATGCACACTTCTTCAGATACACTGAAACAGAAGTTTCCAGACCCTTCTATATAGTGAGAAGGTGGGGAGGGGTATTACTCAGAAGGGTGGCGGGAATGGGTGATTGGCAGATAGCTGTGATGAGCCTGTTGACGACTCTTAACGACTGCAATAGGTCTTACAGGAAAAAGCAAGGGGTGAAAAGGTGAAAAATGGTTTTGTCATGTATAATGAGATAAGAATCCAAGGTCTTTGTTCAGGCCAGGTTTCTCCATGGTTTTAAGCTTGGTGATAAGTTGCAATTCAGCAGCACACGAAAGCTCATACCAAGAACTGACTTAGTTGGTCTTTAAGGTGCTACTGGAAGGAATTTTTTTTTTTTTTTGCTAGGTAAATGTTTTTGTAGCTATTCCTTTATCCATGTTTTCCTTTTTGCCCCTGTACAGCATGCAGTCTAGCACCTGCCAGAGATGCCCAATTTAATATTTCTGATAAAGCCCTGGCCATTGGTGCAGAAGTAGAAAAACAAACCCATGCAAATATTGGAAAGGCCTCCCATTATGAAGATTGTTGAATATACAGCAACAGGTTTAAAAAACAAACAAACCTAAAAATAAAATCTATAAAGTTGTGAAGGATGGATGAGGAAAAGACTGGGAGGCAAGGTGTTATAATACATTTTGTCAAAATAAATGCCTGTGTTAAGACTTAGGAATATTGTACCAATTTTGTGAAATAGCAGTGCTGTTCTTGTACTGAAATAGGGCACAAAGTAATAAGTATGGGCTGCATAAGACAGATAGAGCTCAGTCTTCCCCCAAAAGTGCTCAGAACGGCTTGCATGCAGTTCTCAGGGGTAGCTTTCCCACCCTTGAGTTCTTCTGGAACAGAACTCAATCAGCCACCTTCAGTCATTCTTCTGGCTACCACAGATAACATGCTTTCTAATCTTTATCCTCTACAGTCACTCACTTGTTTTGTTGTGTGTTTTTACAAACATTCTGTATCCGTCTCTTCCACCCAAAATTGGATCCCCAGAGCAGCTTACGGCAGGTCTAAATAAACAACAATAAAGCAACGACTTGAAAGAAAGCAAACGACAAAGACAGAGCAGTGACAGCAGAGAAAATTCAAGCAGTAAAAGTCATCCGTGAGCAACTCCACAACAAGCGCCCTCAGAACAAAACTGCAAATGGAGCCAACAAGGTGGATTGCTGGATCTTCCTGGGCAGGGAGTTCTGAGCGCTGCTAAGGAAATGGTCTGATTGTGAGTTGCAAACCTCAGTTTCTCACTGGGCAGAAGGACATGCAAAAGGGACTTCCCTGTGGGCTGCAATATGCAGAGAGGCTCATTTAGGCGGAGATATTTTGGTTCCAAGCAGCTACCAGGTTGTATGTAATGCTCTCTGAGAGTGAGCAGAGCAGCCTACCCTTCAACTGTCCCGATTAAATCAGGACATCGCATTTTGGGGCTCTGTGCTCTCTTGCAGGTCACGTGACACATGCAGGAGCACAGCCCAGAAAAAGCATGTCCTGGTCTTCAGCTGCAACCTGTTGAAGGGCATGGAATGGACTTCTGCTCATACAAAAAAGGACTTCACCATTCTCTCTTCCTCCCCTGAGGCCCTCCATGCACTCTCAAAATCTGCTTCAAATGGATGGAAGACCCTCCTGAAGAGACTTTGAAGGCCCGCTGGAGAAGAAGAGATCAGTTAAGTCCCATTGTATGAGTGGAAATCTGCTTGCACATCTTGGGTTCTGCCCTAGGGATTTAATAATAAAAAGCACATTAATCTGGTTAAAATTGCAGGGGGGGAGCAGAGCTAAGTCTATGGATTTCTTCCAAGGCCCACCAGCCCTTCTTCTATGATATGAAAATGGATGTGCACTTCATATCACTTTATGATATGAAAATGGATGTGCACTTTAACATATCTTTTAAAGGTGGTATATAGCGCATAGAAGAATGATCCTTTCTCAACAGTGTGGGTGAGATTAGATGACTTCAGATCATTTTCAGCTTCACAGTTTGCAAAATCAAGGGATGTAAGGCATGAGTTGCTATATACACATCACTTCCGGAGCTGGGTGGGGGTGGCGGGGGAGGAGGATGATAAGTGAACTACTTGCTTGTTTTATCTCTCCAAATAATTTTGAAAGGGGGGGGAAACAGTTATGATGGCAGCAAGTAATTGAATTGTATAGATAGAAGCACAGATGGATAACAACTCCCTTTCTCATTTGTTCCTGAAACTTCCTAAATGAAATTCACATCAAAATGTGAAAATCTGCAAAGCATCATTAATTTCAAGGGATCAAAGTAAGATTTTAAACAGGAACTATGAAATAGTTTCGGAGTGTACGCTTGTGATGCCTTTCCTATTTCATCTAATTAACAATAAAACAGATGTCCCGTGACACAAACAGTTTTCCCCCTTCCAGTAATGCTCCTGACAATCTAAAAATGCCAATCCTTTCACATATGTAACTTAAATGTCAGTGCAGACAGTTGATGTGATTTGGAAATAAAAGCAAAGCAAATTATTAGCATTGTCTAAATCACTGCAGGGGTTCATCAATTCAAGGTGTGTGCCTCAGGAGAAAAGATGTTTTGTTCTATGTTGTTATTTTCCTGACAGAAAGTAAATTAAATTAGTGCCACTTTCTTTTCTTGTCTCTTCTAACTGTCACTCACAGCTGTGCAATACAGAAAGGAAGTTTGCTAGTCCAGGATAGCCATTTTGAGCACGCCCAGGCCAGGTGATTTCCCCAAAAGTGAGGCCTTCTGCAAACCTCGCTTCATTGACCAGCTTGTGCCAATTACAAAGTGGGTTTGAAGGCTTCCAAGAATAGTTTCACTCAGGTTAATCCCACCATGCAGCTAGCCAAGTGTTTGGTCACATTCATATTCACCTGGCAGTGAAGCATTGTCACCTAAACATATTTAATGAGGGCACCAGGCAAGCTTCCCTGGGGAAAGCATTCCACAGACAGGAGCCACTGCAGAAAAGGCCCATTTTTGTGTTGCTAAGTTCTGGAGCTCCTGTGGAGCAGGCACACAAGGAAGGGCCTCAGATGATTATTGCATGGTCTAGGCAGAGTAGTAGGAAGGTCAGGTGGTACCCGGTGCGGAAAATTTATTGTCACCCCTCCACACATTAATTTTTCTCCCCCCTGCAAAAATGGTTTTATGTTATTTCATATTTTCTTACAAAGGAATGTGTATTCTGGGCCTCTGATAACAAGTAGGCGACTATGGACAGATACTTAAATCTACAGGATGGATTGTGTTTTAGCTTGTGTTATTTTATTCATATTATTGTTTATTTAATAAAATTTATTTTTAAAAACCTGCAAAGTGGTTTACCAAAAAAAAAAAAAAAACCCACAAAAAACCACAGCAGTAAAATCAAGAAAAATTAAGAATCCTACTTTAAGATATAGAAAAGCTAAAATATTAAGATTAAAATTACTTCAACTTCCTAAGCATCTAGGTATGCTTGCCTAAAGAAGAATGCTTTTAGCAGGTGCCCAAAAAAAGTCTAGCAAAGGAACATGCTTTGCTGAAATTTCAGCCTTCATGACATAGGAAAACGGCCAAATAAACAGCTATTTCTGAGGAGGAGGGTGAAGATATGCATGAAATTTCGTATGTAGCTAAATAATCCCTAGTGTAGTAAGATAAGACCTTTGGAGCAGGCATTTTCAAAAAAAAGTTTTTTATGAACCACCCTAGTAGGGCAGTGGGACGCAGGTGGCGCTGTGGGTTAAAGCCTCAGCGCCTAGGACTTGCCGATCGAAAGGTCGGCGGTTCGAATCCCCGCAGCGGGGTGCGCTCCCGTTGCTCGGTCCCAGCGCCTGCCAACCTAGCAGTTCGAAAGCACCCTCGGGTGCAAGTAGATAAATAGGGACCGCTTTCTAGCGGGAAGGTAAACGGCGTTTCCGTGTGCAGCTCTGGCTCGCCAGAGCAGCTTCGTCACGCTGGCCACGTGACCCGGAAGTGTCTCCGGACAGCGCTGGCCCCTGGCCTCTTGAGTGAGATGGGCGCACAACCCCAGAGTCTGTCAAGACTGGCCCGTACGGGCAGGGGTACCTTTACCTTTACCTTTAGTAGGGCAGTAATTATTCCTTGATAATTTGTCACCCCACTCCATGATGGCACCTGGGGCGGCCCACCGCCCCCCCTTCCTACACCCCTGGGTCTGGGTCAGTACTAGGTACTTAATACTATAAAGGTCAAAACCAGCACTGTGAATTGAGCCCAGAAACTATCTGGCAGCCAGTGAGGTCAGGCCAGGATTGGTGTTGCATGCATAACTGTTTTGCCCCAGTGAGCAAGCTGACTGTCTAATTCTGCACCAGCTGAACTTTCCAAACCATCTTCCAAGGCAGCCCCACATATGTGTTGCAGTAATCCAACCTGGAGGTTAGCAGAGCATAGACAATAGAAATTAGGCTATCCCTGTCTAAACAGGGGTGCACCAGGCAAAGCTATTGGAAGGCACTCCACACCACTCAGGCCACCTGAGCCGCAAGCAACAGCAATGAATCCAGAAGCACCCCCAAGTGGCATATCCCCTCCTGTGGAGGGAGTGTAGAGCAGACAACTTCTTACCCATTCAGTCTAGGGAACCATCCACTAACAGCGCCCCAGTCTTATCTGGGTTGAGCTTTAGTTTATTGGCTCTCATCCAGTCCATTATTCAGGTAAGACAATGGTCCAGCATATCTACTGCCACACCTGCAAATGTAAAGGAGAAAAAGAGTTGTGTGCCATTGGTATATTGCTGACAACATAATCCAAAACTCTGGATGACCCCACTTAGCAGTTTCATGTATATGTTAAACAGCATATGAGGGATAAAATCGAATCCTGAGGAACCGAGGGATTAAGACACCTTGTAGCTGGCCCCGCAGCCATGAAAGTAGGGGTAGAGAACCCTTTTCAGACCAAAGGCTGTGTTTGTTTCTAGGGAGCCTTTCACGGGCCACATGCCCATGTTGGGCAGAGAAATATGCAAGCAAGCAAGCAAATAAATAAATAAATATAAACCTTTATTGTCACTACACCACCTGTGTGCAGTGAAATTAAACGAGCCCCCCCCCCCACACACACACACTCAGTCTTGTTCTCGCTCTGTGTGTTTGTCAGAAGTCAATTACACCACTATTTTTTTTCCATTCAGCAGCCCAACAGCCCATGGATAAAAACTGTTCTTTAACCTGTTGATGCAGCTAACTGTACTTCTGTATCTCCTGCCCGAAAGTAGGAGATTAAAGAAGTGCTGGCCAGGGTGTAAGTCATCCCTAAGAATTTTCCTCGCTCTCCTGAGGCAGGGATGTCATCTAGCTAACTCCGAGGACAGCCCATGATGTCACGTGCTGTATTCGCCACCCTCTGTAGGGACTTCCTGTCCGTGGCTGTCAAACCAGCATACCACACTGTGATACAGTATGAAATGACACTTTCTATTGTGGACCGGTAGAAGAAGATCATCAACTTTTGTTTGACATTGTTCTTTCGCAAGACCCTGAGGAAATAGAGTCTCTGTTGGGCCTTCCTAACCACCTGGGTTGTATTGATTTTCCAAGTGAGGTCTTCACTAAGGTAAACTCCCAGGAATTTCAAGGAAGAGACTCCACACACACACCCCTAATATACAATGGGGCTAGTTCCTCCCTCTTCCTCCAAAAGTCCAACACCATCTCCTTTGTCTTGCTGATATTTAGGTGCAAGTTGTTCTCTAGGCACCAGGTGGAGACTTTTTGAATCTCCTCCCTATACGCGGATTCATCTCCACCTGTAATTAGACCCATTATGGTAGTATCATCTGCAAACTTAATAATTGCAGTGGATGGATCATGTGAAATGCTGTCATATGTATACAGCGAGTACCGGTAGGGACTCAGCACGCATCCCTGTGGGGTGCCAGTGCTGAGCTTCAGAGAGGTAGATGTAACAGGCCCAATCCTTACTATTTGTGTTCAGTCCCTCAGAAAGTCTTTAATTCAATTGCAGATGGTAGGGGAAAGCAATGATTGTTCATCTTACCTTTGTACAGCAAGTTTGTTTCTACACACACTCCCCCTGTCGTCCTTCCAGGCAAGTAAGGGACATAATCTTTTTTTTTTTAATAATAATTTTTATTAATTTTCCATTAAACACATATAACCATATCAAACATTTTCACAAATTTCAACTTTTGGACTTCCGTCAGCTTCTCTGCCAATCTTCCATATTAAAAAATTTTATTACGCATTCCCTAAATTTAATATTGCCTTTTAATATACCCTTCCTATCTTTCTCTCTTTTTTACAATACTCTTCAAACTCTCACAGAGCTTCTTTAAACCCCGCTAGCGTTATTTGATCATCACATATATTTTTCAGATATTCTGTAAATTTTCTGATTAAGTAAGGGACATAATCAGAATGCAAGGACACATTCCAGCCAGGCTAAACCACTCAGGGAAGGTGCTAAGCAGGGCCAATGAGGAGTGTGGTCTGCGGGGAGGAGAAGGAGAAGGTGTGGTATCAGGAGCAAGCCAGCAATAAATCACACAGAGTAAGTGAAGTTAACTCTTTATTGGAAGAAACAGGATCTGCTCGGGAGTGCCAGGCCTAATGAGCACAGCAGCACTTCTTCAATAGGTCTTGCCCCTATGAGACATTTGTAGAGACTGAAAGTCCCCACCTTCCCACAGATGTCTAAGTCTCCTTCTCTCCCAGGTCTTTCCCAAGCAATCTGAGACTATGTTGGTGTGCCTGCCTTTGCTCCTCCCACTTCATCCTTCTCCTGGTCTTGGGAGTCCAGCATGAGGGGAGCTTGCAGCAACAGGAGGAGACACCTCATCAGCCTGACTCATTTCTGCTTCTTGGTCTCCCTCTTTTCCTGCTTCCGCTTCTGATTCTGGAGTACTTTCTGCCACAAAATCTCCTCTCTCACTAAACCATGTTACCTCTACAGCTTCCAACACACACCCCTACTCCCAGTCTGCTTTCTCTTCTCTATCTGACCCTTCATTGTTGTCCCACCACCAATCCCCTGGCTCTGAGTCTTCTTCCGTTGGGGGTGCCCCAGCTGGTTCCTTCCACCATTTCTTGGCATTCAGCCAGTCCATGGCATGTGGCTGGGGAGGAGATGTAGCCTGGGAAGGTCTTTGGGAGGCCTGGAAAGGTATATTTGGCCCTTGAGCCTGAGGTTCCCCACCCCTGCACTACAGACACAATCCTCTGAGCTATGTCTGCGAGGATGTAATTAAATCCCATTCTGATATCTCATTATTGCTGTGAGGTCTCCAGTCAACCCACAAATGTGATAGTTCACTTCTAGCACCCCAAAAAAAATCCAGCTAGTTTAAAAATGTCATTGATTTAAAATAGGTTAGTTAGCAAACCATATTTACTCTGGTAGAGGTGACACTGCCCATTGCTTTTGGAAGATGTTTGTAGGACTGACCCAAGCAGTGTCCGTGTGTGTGTGTGTGTGTGTGTGTGTGTGTATTCCCTTGCATTTCTAGCCTATAGTATGTTGGTTGCTAAGCCCCTAGACCAATCCACAAGTAACTAAGAAACAGTCTTTGGCTTTAGAAAAGTGCAGCTGGTAAATTAGCTGTAGATATAAACTGCTGATGAATAATTAAGGGATAATGTTTGAAACACTGAAGTGTTTGTAGCAATAAGGTTTTTTTGTGATTAGATAAATGCTGAAAAGGAAGCATTTACTGCAAATATATCTCTGTGCTTGAGTGATCTTATTTTGATGCAGTTGGATAAAGCATATAAAGTTCTATCATTTTCTTCTCGTGCTGCTTTCTCACTTGCTCCCAGTACAGGTTTGTTTTTAATGATTCTGTAAACAGCTCTTCCCAGTAAAAGCTGCTTTGTTTTAAGCACTGTTGAAAATCCTGTACTGGTGCTGAAAACCATGATCATGAAAAGCAAGTAAGTCCAGAGAATTCAGAGTTACTATTGGTGTTTATGTGGTTTGGAGATAAAACAGAAGCAAAGCTCCTGAAATTATTTTAAGTGATTAAACTATTAAACTTACAGAGAATTCTCCTCTGTAAACTTTGATTCTGAATATTCTTCAGAATGTCTTTCAATACTTGAATATTTTCCACCTGCTCACCAATTATTTGATATTGGAATTTAATATCCTGTGAATTCAGTATTTGGACTCAGGTGACATGCCCTCCAACATTCCTCCAGTGAAAATAGGGACATCCTAAGGAAAAGTGGGACATTCTGGAATCAAATCAGAAACTGGGATGGCTTCTCTAAATCAGGGGTGTCCCTGGAAAATAGAGACACTTGGAGGGTCTGGCTAAACCAAATCTTGGCTTAGCTCAGCATGGCACAGGAGCAAAAAGGACCAGGAAGCCATTGTTTGGTTTATTGTGTTGTGCGAACGAGACCACTGAAAGGCATGCAGATCCGTACCTTTCCAAGTTAAAATACAGTGGAGTTCAAAGTCGCCATTGGGTACGGTCAACCCCAGAAATACAACGACCCTGACAGTAGGAGCAAAATAGTCTCCAAACTCAGAAACAGAGGGACTGGACTGCAGGCAACTTCTTGTATGCATTAGCAACAGAAAAGGGGTGACTAGCTCCCTAAAAAGACAGTGGACTTCCATTGTCGGAGCAGAAAATTAACTGGCTGAAATTCAGGACAGTTCTATCTGCATTTATTCAGAAGTAAGTACCAAAGTGTATTTCGTGGGATTTACTCCAAGTGTAAATAGGGTTGCAGCTTTAATTAGCTGTGGCCAGGTTTTTCTTTCTATATCTCTGTAGGAGCCCTACATGGTACCAGCTGATGTTCTTCTTGACTGGCAGAATCTATATAGTTTTTCCCATTCTAGATCAAAGGGCACTTTGTGATAGAGCTCAGAAATCTGAACACTAGTGAAACGTACTGTATTGCACTCTCGTACTCATTCTCTCTCTCTTGTTTACTTCTGTTCCCCCTGAGATTGTAATCGGTAGATTACATGCCTCACATGAGGAGTAGATTTATGAGGTCAGCATGGGACGTTTCACAAGGTTTTCCATCTTGATGGAATCAATTCTGCAAGATTTGGAGAAGAGAAGATGGCTAATGAATCTAGGAGTCCTGCTGGAGACTGCCTTCAATGTTGCCAAGCAGCTCCTTTGTTGGGGAAAATACAGATAAATTACTTGCAATGACTAGGAAACAGCTGGAGACTCTTCTGGAAGGTTGAGAGTCATTTGGGGATAACTGCATGCTTGTCTTCCTCCCACACAGACACCCCCACATTCCATAGTCAGGGAGAGGAGGTTGAGTAGGTGAGAGTGAAAAAGAACAATGGGCTGCAGCAGAAGCAACTTGTTTGATGGGTGGAGCCACTGCCCTATGGTTCCCTGTTGCTTATTGTGATCTGGTCTCTGACTGTGACATGGTCCTTCCCAACTACCTCATGGTTTTGTCTAGCTAGGTACATTATTTGATTCAGCTATACACAGTGAATATCCCTCCTCCAAATAGATTCTTTGTCTCCTACCATTTAGATAAATTTGGTTTGCTGAAATTGAATGGAAGGAATTACCTTAGAGGAGCAATGATAATTGCCCAGATGGCTATAAAGGGCAACTTTTAAAATAGCACTTTCATCACAGAAAACCTCAGTCTAATTTATATTTATATAATTTATATAATTATATAAAAATTTATATTATATAAATTATAAATTATATAATAATTTATATAAATATTGTGACTTTTGCTTTATAACCACAGACAAAATTTCAATGAAACATTTAATCAGAAGAGATATAGGTGACATTTAAAATAAACAACCTGAGAGTACAAAATGCAATGCAGTGGGTTAGATCCAGTCTTTGTAATGCTTAGAGTAGACCCCCATTAGAAATGAATGGGGCTTCTGCTTAGCCTTTAAAAAGAAACAGCTTTCATTTCTTGCAGACTGACACATGATGTGGAGAGCAAACTTGGCAGAGCAAAATCCCATGCAATCAAATGGGACAGATCAATCTAACCTCTTGCTAATTTAAGAAGCAGTATGCAGGTTTATGCCATGCAAGATTGTGGGTTGGATAAAATGCATAAGACATGACATTCTTGACCCCACTGCTTCTATACATCGTCTCCATTCATTTCTGAGCTGCACAACAGCTCAACATCAAATTGCAATTAGTACATCTTAAGTGCTTTCTTAGAAACAGCTGTGCTTAATCCACCCTACTGTCTCAGCTTTATTCTGGATTGGTATCTGATGCCAGTGCAGTGCAATGGGCTGTGAGATTATGCTGGCACATTGGTTGCTGCACCCCATCCAAAACAGAGTGATGAAGTGATGAAACAGCAGGCCAAAGAAGGGAAACTAGTGTGCTTTATCTTGTCTAGGAATGCTTTAATAACTCAAGACATGCTTTTAACACAGTCTCTGCTGCCCTCTCGTGGTCTTGCAAATTATCCAACAAAATACGTCAATTTATCATTCAAGCCAATTTTTTGCAGGATCGAAACAGTAACCCGACCAAACTAAAACATACTGCATTCACATAATATAGATGCAAAGCAGCGTTTTGAATTCAAAAGCTAAAAAAGGAGGAATGTGGATGGTAGGTAATTCATATGATACTGTTGCTGCTTAAATTGTTGTTGTTGTTTAGTCGTTTAATCCTGACCGACTCTTTGTGACCCCATGGGCCAGAGCACGCCAGGCACTCCTGTCTTCCACTGCCTCCCGCAGTTTGGTCAAACTAATGCTGGTAGCTTCGAGAACATTGTCCAACCACCTCGTCCTCTGTCATCCCCTTCTCCTTGTGCCCTCAATCTTTCCCAGCACCAGGGTCTTTTCCAGGAAATCTTCTCTTCTCATGAGGTGACCAAAGTATTGGAGCCTCAGCTTCAGGATCTGTCCTTCCAGTGAGCACTCAGGGCTGATTTCCTTCAAAATGGATAGGTTTGATCTTCTTGCAGTCCATGGGACTCTCAAGAGTTTCCTCCAGACCATAATGCAAAAGCATCAATTCTATGGTCCAGCTCTCACTTCCATACATAACTACTGGCTTTAACTATACGGACCTTTGTTGGCAAGGTGATGTCTCTGCTTTTTAAGATGCTGTCTAGGTTTGTCATTGCTTTTCCCCCAAGAAGCAGGCGTTTTTTAATTTCATGACTGCTGTCACCATCTGCAGTGATCATGGAACCCAAGAAAGTAAAATCTCTCACTGCCTCCATTTCTTCCCCTTCTATTTGCCAGGAGGTGATGGGACCAGTGGCCATGAATTAAGTTGGGCATAATATAAGACTTCATGCTCATGAGGCAAGTTTCAAGAGAGAGAAAGCCTCTGTCGCCTGCTCAGAAGCTGAAACCATGTTCTTAAAGGGCTTTCCGAACTACTCTCCACAAGACTCAACAGAGCTCAGGTTTAAATAGAGTCCTGTCTTTATTCCTTTCTCATATCCCGAGCGGTTTAAGAACCAATACCTCTTGCCAGGGAATTTTGGTAACTGCAGATCTGTGAGGGAAATGGGGGTCCCCTAACAATTCTCAGCACCTTTAGCAAACTAAAGCTCCCAGGACTCTGGGGGAAGCCATGACGGTTTAAAGTGATATAATGCTGCATGAAATGTACATGCATCCCCAACCTTAAACAGGGGTTATATTCTGGGCCCCCGTGCACATAAGTGAAATCACATAAAGTGGGAATCACCCTCTAAAAAGTCCCTAAATGCCTATTTTTCCCTGCTCTCCTACTCTCTCTCCACACAATTCTTTCTTCAGCTAGAGATGAAGCTCTGGGGCCTGCTGGAGAATGCTTGGGAAAGGGGCTGCTACTGCTGCTGTGCTACCTTGCCAGTCAGCTGTTAGGCAGGGAGGCTGGGCAGCCTAACCAAAGCTCCACTGCACCTCTGGTCTCTTTGGAGCTTCCTCCTCCCTCAGTGATGTCCTCTTCAGGCTGTGGGGAGAGCCTCATCAGAACCCATGAGAACTCTGTAGCGCTGTCCTGCCATTTCCTGATATGATTCTATTTCTTTATTTCCCGGCACAGCATATATACACGGTTGTGTGCAAGTAGCATGTGTGAGTGGGGGGGGGGTGCCAGTATAGAACAACTGGGGCCTCAGTTTGGACAGTGATGGCCAAGCACCAGGTCTTCATGGTAAATGCCTCATGGTTGCGGAACCTCCTTAATGCAGAGGTGGGGAGAAAGGATCTCTGACAGTTTTTCAGAAGTGGTTAAATTTAAGGCACATCTCTTTCTGCCAAGTCTTTGCTTGACAGCATTGTTTTCTGTGGCTGCGCTTATGCTACGGCTGATATTAGGTCATTTTTATGCTGTTGATCTTTTTATATTGTACTTTCGTTCAACTGCTTTGAACCTTTTGGAAAAGCAGTATCTAAATATTTTAACAAATGGATAGATAAGTGTGCCCTTGATAGCTTGGAGGACCATTAGAACGAAAGTGGACTAGGCTAAATCCAAAGCACTATAGAGTATTGTGGTTAAAAGGAACATAGATCTGTTTCAACAGAGATTGGTGTCACATACTGCTTCGAACCACAGAGGAAAGGAAGCATTTTAAACTCTCATGGGATAATGGGCCACCTTTTACTAGGATAGAAAAAAATGTTTGCATATTTAGAGGCAGCAGCGCCGAGTATAGAGTGCAGAGGGGTCTTCAGCTCCCTCAATATTTTTGGGCATGGGGCAATGCCCCCCAATATTGAAGGGGCTGCCGCCACCCCGCTGCCGCTGGGCACCCTCTGCGTGCCCCAGCCTCTGCACAGCAGCCCAGGAACTGGGCTGCAGCTGGGACGAGTGAAGCAAAGATCACCCACACTTGTCCCAGGGGCCTAGACCAGGGGTTAGCAAACTTTTTCAGCAGGGGGCCAGTCCACTGTCCCTCAGACCTTGTGGGTGGCCGAACTATATTGGGGGGGGGGGTGAATGAATTCCTATGCCCCACAAATAACCCAAAGATGCATTTTAAATAAAAGCACACATTCTACACATGTAAAAACACCAGGCAGGTCCCACAAAGAACCCAGAGATGCATTTTAAATAAATGGACATATTCTACTCATGTAAAAACATGCTGGTTCCCAGACCATCCACAGCCCGGATTTAGAAGGCTATTGGGCCAGATCCAGCCTCTGGGCCTTAGTTTGCCTATCCATAGTCTAGGAGCTCAGGAGCCAGGCGGTGGCTGGGATGAGTGCAGCCATCTTTCCTTCACTTGTCTCAGCCGTAGTCCAGCAGCCCAGTAACTGGGCAGGAACTGGGATGAGCAACCATGGAGATCACCCTCCATGCATCCCACCCTGCCCGGCACACACTGGGCAGCATCCGAGCCCCCTCAATGTGGGGGACAAGTTGGCACCCCTGTTTAGAGGATTCTAAGTATCCAAGTCCATTGTCAATAACTACCAGCATCTGGGGGTAGAGGATTTTTCTCCATAGCATGAAACTCCCATCTAACTGGAAATCTCAATTGGAAGGCTCTGGGCCAAAATGGGTGAACAGGAGTGCTTGGTCTTAGAAGACCACATTGATAACATAACAGAAACCTGTTGGAATGAGGAGAACCACTGGGACACCATGTTCTCTGGATATAAACTCTATAGGAAGGACAGGGAAGGGGAAACCAGAAATGATGTTACTCTTTATGTCAAAGAGGGCCAGCAAGACTCCTCCACAGAATCATTGTGGGTGGTGTTATTGTCTCCCTGATTAAAATCCTCAGTGTGATCTTGATATCAAGAATGAAATCAAGGAAGCACCCCAAAAAGGGAATGTTATAGTCAGTGCTTTTTTTCAAGAGGTACTCAAGCGTATGCAGTACCGACACCTCTTTTTGTTGTTGTTGTTGTTGTTGTTGTTAAAAAGTGTGGCACTTAGTGTAACAACTTCATGGTGAGTACTGGCACCTATTTTTCTATTTAAAAAGCACTGTTACAGTAATGAGTGACTTCAACTACCCTCACACATGCTGGCTACCCATGTGTTCCATTCACTGTAGAGAGGTAAAATTTCTAGGTATCCCAAGTGACTATGCCCTAGCCAGTCATGGAACCAACCACAGAGGGGCAGCAACCCTAGATTTAATTTTGAGTGTTTCGCAGGATGTAAGTGTTGTCAAACCAATTGAAAGCATGACCATAGTGCTATTAAATTAAATATACATGTAAACAGCCAATTGCCAAGAAAATCCAACATGGTCACATTTGACTTCAAAAAAGGAAAGTTGAAAGGCAAATTCAAGAGAGTCATTTCACTCCAAAATGTTTTAGAGTGCGTTAAAAGCTAAACCACTGAGCCTAGGGCTTGCCAATCGGAAGGTCGGCGGTTCGAATCCCTGCAATGGAGTGAGCTCCCATTGCTCGGTCCCAGCTCCTGCCAACCTAGCAGTTTGAAAGCATGAACAAGTAGATAAATAGGTACCACTTGGATGGGAAGGCAAACAGTGTTTCCGTGCGCTGCTCTGGTTCGCCAGAAGCAGCTTAGTCATACTGGCCACATGACCCAGAAAAACTATCTGTGGACAAATGTCGGCTCCCTCGGCCAGTAAAACGAAATGAGCCCCAGAGTCATTCATGACTGGACTTAACAGTCAGGAGTCCTTTACCTTTTTTGAAAAAAACCACAAAATTAGAAGCTCAACTGGTGTATATACCCTGAGGGCCAAGAGGGATTAATGAATAGAGCCAAAACTGCTATTAGAAGCAAAAAAATGGCTTCCTTAAAAAAAAAAACTCCAAATGCAAAGAACAAAAAGGAACACATTTGCCCTGAAGAAACAAGTTTGCTGTTTGGAGAACTCTACACTAGCTGTGCAAGCACAGGTGGCAGCCATGACTAGGAATGTCTTTCACCAGCTTATGCTCAATAGCAGACCTTGGTATTTCATATGTCAGGGGAGCCCTGTGCAATGCCAAAATCCACCCCTCTCCACCACCTCTTACCTTCTGTTGGACTTCATAGTTACGGTGCCTGCTGCGGCGCCCCAACAGCTCTGCACCCGGGGCAACTGAACCACTCACTACTTCCCTGGATTTGTCTTTGTTATGCTGATACTCTGGACTCCTGCAAGGCATTCTGCCTAGGACTACTTTAAAGAAGGTTCAGTTTCAGCTGGTACAGAATGCGGATGTCCAGATGCCAGGTGGTTGAAACACATGACGCTTATCCTCTAGCAGTTGTACAGTTGCCCGGGTGGTTCCAGCCCCAGTTGAAAGTGCTGGTTTTAAAGTCCTCAGTGCCTTGAAACCCGGTTCCTTGGAAAACCACCACCACTGCTGTGAACCTGCCCACATATTGAAATCAGTTTCAGAGGTCCTGAAATGCCTGCTAGAAAGATCAATTAAGTTTGCAGGCATGGGAGATGGGACCTTTTCAATAGTTGCTTATGTCTTCAGAACTCTTTGCCCATCTATGTATGATTGGCCCCCTGCATTCAGGTTTCTAACTAGGCTTTGAAAACCCACTTATTCCAGCTTATATTTTTATGACAGTTCTGGGATGGTGTTGCAGAAAATATTGTTAAAGCTTTTGCTATAATAAGCGTTTAGCTACTGTCAGTTGGTGGTATTTTAAATAGAGTTTATTATTATTATTATTCTATTTCTGAATTGTTTTGTATTTTATGTATTACAAGCTGCCGTGAGATGGTTTTTACCCTGAAAGGCAGCCTAAAAACACTGCCCATAATATATGCCTTCCATATGCCTCTGAAGTTCGCTGGTAAGCACCTTGATTTGTCAATGAGCAAGAAATATATTTTTCCCAGGTTTCCCCCACTTTCTGCTACTGATAAATCTCACATTGCTGCTTGGCCCATACAAAACAAGAAAGGGAATAGAAATGGGCTTCTCTCAAAAACATGGGATATACAAATGGAAGATAAGATACATTTTTAGATCACTTATACTAATTGAAGAACATGTGGTTTTCAGGCTCTCATTCTACAGAGCCAGCTTGGCAGAACTGGCAGGATTCAGCCACACAGTGGCAGCAAAACCCAAAATCTGTTGTACAGCTTCCCTTTACCTTATCGTCATTCCAATAGTACTTTGATTAGGCTTATTTATGTCTCAGTCCCACAAGTTGTGTCATTGAGGAGGGTGCCTCTCTCACCATCTCCCAACTGGAAACTCACTGAAGTGCCCCAGCTGCAAGCCCCAATCTAGCAACAGCAGGGGATATTGGATTGCTCTATTGGATTGCTTTGCTGCTTTTTGCTGCGTTTCCGCACTTAAGAGCCTAAGAAGAGCTTAGTTGGATCAAACCAAAGGCCCATCTAGACCAACATTCTGTTCTCACAGCGGTGACTAGCCAGGTATCTGTGGGAAGCCCAGAGGCAGGATTTGTGTGGAATAGCCCTCTCTTGTTCGTGATCATAAGGTCATAAAAACAGCCCTACTGGATCACCTAGTCCCACCTAGTCTAGCACCCTGTTCTCGTGGTGACAAACAACATGGGAGCCAATGTGGCATAATGGTTAGAGTGTTGGACTAGGACCTGGGAGAGCAGGGTTCAAATCCCCACTCAGCCGAGAAACTCACAGGGTGACTTGGGCTCAGTCACCACCTCTTAGCCTAACCTACCTCACAGGGTTGTTGTGAGAATGAAATGGGGAGGAGGAGTGCCATGTATACCGCCTTGAGATCCTTGGAAGTCAAAGGTGGTATATAAATGTAAATAATAATCATCATCATCATCATCATCATCATCAGTGCTTTTTTATTGAAAAATGTTTATGGGTACTTTCATTTTCCTACTCATATTGAAATACTGCCCCTCAATGAGGCCAAACCTAGATTGACAAAATGCATACCCCTGTGTCCCCCCAGAAAAAAGCACTGATAATAATAATAATAATAATAATAATAATAATAATAATACTCATGGGAAAGCAGGGACTCACCAGGAATTCATATTCAGTGGTCTACCGTAACTCTGATTAAATTTATAGAATTATGAACATGGCGGGGGGGGGTCAGCAATATTGGAAAAGAGAAGCTTTCCTACTTGTGATATTTAAAAATATTGCTGGGGGAGTATGCGCACCAGAGATGATCGTCATGAAGGAGCACAACTTCATTTTGTGGAGATTCCCTCTTAGATATTCTTAATATAGTGCATTGACTACTCTGATGGCTATGAACTTCTCTGGTGTGTACACTCCCCCAGCAATCTTGGGTTTGCCAAACTGTGTTCCGTTAGCTTTCTGTTACTCTCTTGCTCCAGAGAATCCAAGATGTTTCCCCATAAAGCACTGAAAGGAAGTCATGTTCTCCAAGCACTCAAACCACAATGTTTGACACTGGAAATTGGAAAATGCACTTGTCCCCCACATACACCTCTCTTGTCCTTCAGAGGGTTGTGTGAGATACGGGTGTTCAAGGGTCCCAGGCACTTCAGCAGCGCTTGTGACAATATTAGTCCTGCCTACCCCAGGTCACAATATTATATCATCATGAATAAGGATAAACTTCGGACTCAGCTACATTAGTGCGTGTGTGTTTTAAATGTGTTATGACACTGTGACACCAGATGGCGCTGTAGAGTTTGGTCATTCGGCAACATGATTTCCTGTTACAAGGTTTACAACGCGTTTTCCTGAAACAGTTTTTTGATGTGTCTAGATCCAGCCTTTGTTTCCCTTTCACATGTAGAGGGAATAGGAAGCTTTCAGTCTATGAACACCTTAGCATCCAAGCCCCCCTCCCAATTCCCTGGGTAGCAGTCCCCACCCCTCTGTAGAGGCTTTTCAAGGATACTGGTGGCTCATGAGAGGGTCAGGAAATTTTCCTTCCATGCCCTGCCTTTACTGTAGTTAACTTCTCTTAGGATCCAAGTATTTCAGTCTGGTGTCGATTGGAAACTGGACATTGCCGTGATGAGTTATGAGTTTGGGGTGTTATGCCATGAGCCAGACCCCTCCAATCCCTAGTATTAAAATGTAATCAAAACTTCTAATTCCTGGCAATAGCCAACATAGCTTCCTGGTGAGGTGAATTGGGAGTTAGGTGGCTTGGTGTGAGATGGCAAATGGGTGGGGGGCCCTCCCTCAACAGAAAAAGCCAGAGTTGAGAGCAGAGTTTGGCAGTGATGTGACCTCAAAGTAAAGCATCAAGCTGGAGAGAGTTGGAACAATGTTTAAGAGCAATGTTTGATTTCAGTTCGGATCCAAAGCTGTGGTTATTAGAGAAACAAGACCTTTTGGGATTGTTGATGCTGTGAAATCTTCCATCATGGGCTCAGGGTGTATATATGTGTGAATAAACCATATACCATAAAGACACCACAGTCACCACTGTGCCTCGTTTTCCAAAAGGAAACATGAATCCTGGGTAAGTGCCTGGAAACATACACTTCTTGGAGATTGGGGTGACGTGCAACCAATTTCCCACAGGCATCTGGTTGGATACTCTGAAATGAGGAAGCTGGGTTAGTTGGGCCATTGGCCTAATCCAGCAAGATCTTCTTATGTTCAACTATGGAATGGAAGGAAGGAAGGAAGGAAGGAAGGAAGGAAGGAAGGAAGGAAGGAAGGAGAAGAGACCTCCCAAACACTGAGCTGAAGCTTCCAAAAAGTAGGCGGAGTCCCCTCATCAACACCAGTATGAAAGGTGTAAGAGACTTGTCTTCATTTGCATGGGGTCACCCTGTTATTTAGGCCTTAGCCCAGGAAGGTGACTTGGAGGCCCCTGTCCTTCCCTTCCTCACCCAGCTGAAGAGTTTAAGATAAATTCAGCTATCCTCCCCCGTTAACAAGAAGCCCAAGATCGTCATATATATCTTTCACTCTCTTGCACAAGCTGTAATTTTTAAATGATTTTTAATAATTTATGTATTTAATGCATAATATATTTAATAATAATGATTAGAGTAGATATGCGCAAGATGATTCCTTGTTCAGTTTAATGACTTCCAACAAACTATGGAAGATTGGTGTCCAATGCATTTATGCCCATGGGCCCAGGTTTGTGTGCCCCCCCCATATCTTTTGGTGGAATCTAGTATTCTTGATGCAGCCTGAACTTTAGAAAAGTATAGGTTTTTCAACTCCTAGGTGAAAGAGGGAGCTGGAATATTAAGGGGGCGATGTCATTTGCACCAGATGGCAGCTTAGCTTAGGAACGATTCGTCCCACTGGACTAATACCTCTTTTAAAAGTTGATTAGACAATAGCAAACAATTACAATATCTGTACAGCCAGGGCAAGTACCAGGATTCAGACCAGGCTTCCGTACCAGCTCACCTTTCAGATCAACACAGATGATTGCTGCAAGCTCAGACTGCATAGCTCTAATAAGCCTTTTTTGTGTTCCTATACCAATAATTTAGGAACTTTCACCACTGTAATTAAACCAGGTTTTACTACCTGTGTTTTCTGATTGCTGTCTGGGAAAGCACATGAATCTGACCTTTGGAGTGTTTGTAAGTAAACTATTTTTAACTTATCAAACATGTGACCTTTTTCTCTGCAAGGACAAGAGGGAAACTTTAGAAGGGCATATTTTTAGAGGTCTAACAGCCTGTATTTCCATGCTTACTTTGTTGAATATTTTGTGGTTTTAATTCTGGGGTACTTTTACAAAAGAGTACTTGCCCCAAACTTGGATCTTGGCATCCAGGAATTCTCCTTTTATACCTCCCCACCACCAACAACAAAACAGGGTTATCTCCTAGCCCTACAAGGGCATGACGGGGATTGGACTTGTAGTCTACCAAATGCGCTTCCCTAAGGCATCCTCAGTGCTGTTGAACAATATCCTTGGACAGTTGCTGGGGCTCCAGTGTCCCAACAAGGCTCATCATTATGCTGACACAACCCCTGGGATGTCTCCCTTGACACCAGTTGGCTACAGTGGAGGCTGGTCCATTATGGCAAATTAGGCACTGCCCTACCAACTTCAGTCTACCCTCAGCCGGCCCTTATCAGCTGTCTTCTTACTTACAACAAATCCACAGAAGGGCACAGCCTGCAAACTTCCTCTTCCTTAATTATAGCGTTACCTGTAAAGAATGCAGGAGGAAGGGGGATAGGAAGAAAATAGGAATTTATTGGCTCTGCCTGCTATTGGTTCTGGATCCACCTATTGTTGATCTTCCTGTCTTCCACCCTAACAGTCTCATTAGATAGATGATAGATAGATGATAGATAGATAGATAGATAGATAGATAGATAGATAGATAGATAGATAGATATCATTTTTATTAGTTTTCCAATAAGAACATGCAATTAACAAATCCATCAAATCATAATCCAATTAAAAATATGAAAATAAAATAAAAAAACAGCCAAATTACAATCCAAATTATTAATTACAGTGGTACTTCGGGTTAAGAACTTCGTTCCAGAGGTCCGTTCTTAACCTGAAACAGTTCTTAACCTGAAGCGTGCTTTTGCTAATGGGGCCTCCTGTTGCCGCTGCGCCGCTGGCGCGCATTTTCCATTCTTATCCTGGGGCAAAGTTCTTAACCTGGAGCAATGACTTCCTGGTTAGCGGAGTTTGTAACCCGAAGGGTCTGTAACCCAAGGTAAAAGGTAAAGGTAAAGGTACCCCTGCCTGTACGGGCCAGTCTTGACAGACTCTGGGGTTGTGCGCCCATCTCACTTAAGAGGCCAGGGGCCAGCGCTGTCCGGAGACACTTCCGGGTCACGTGGCCAGCGTGACATCGCTGCTCTGGCGAGCCAGAGCCGCACACGGAAACGCCGTTTACCTTCCCGCTGGTAAGCGGTCCCTATTTATCTACTTGCACCCAGAGGTGCTTTCGAACTGCTAGGTTGGCAGGCGCTGGGACCGAGCAGCAGGAGCGCACCCCGCCGCAGGGATTCGAACCGCCGACCTTTCGATCGGCAAGTCCTAGGCACTGAGGCTTTAACCCACAGCGCCACCTGCGTCCCGTAACCCAAGGTACCACTGTATTAATTTTTTGAGCTTCCCATACTCTGGACCTCTGAAGTATATCTCCAATATTTTCATTTCTGCCTTCTTCTTCTTGTTCTCATATTTTCCACATTCCGATCTTAACGCTTTAAAGTTCCCCGTCCCTGGCTGTGCAATGCTCCATCATATCAGAGATCATATATCCTTTCATCCATTGGGTACAGTCTGCCAGGGCTAATTACCCCCATATCAACCCTGAATTACCGGCACGGCTGAGGTCCAATCGTGTGGGAGTCAGCCATTTCTCACCGCCGGAAACAGAAGCTCCCACTCTACCAGTCTTAATGGGCACCAGCCATCACTGTTCCGATTATCTTTGAGCTGCCTGTCATTTTAAATTTCCTACAATGTCCCTGATGTAACAGCACTCTTAGAAATTTAGAATGGTGACTCCAAGTCACCTGGCATTTGTTGCAGGACTTCTGCTACTCTTGTTGCCACTAACCTAAGAGGGAGCCCAACACAGGCAACTTACACACCTCTTTAAGCCTGAAGTCAGCCATTTTAAAAGTTGTTTAGAGGAACCCTGCAGAACCTTCAAGTGTCCATATTTACCAAGGACAGTCCCGGATTTACAGAAGCCATCCCAGTTTCTGATTTGATCCCAGAATATCCCGCTTCTTCTTAGGACATCCCTATTTTCTTTGAAGTAATGTTGACGGGTACAATAGGATGTCTCTATTTTCATCAGATAAATGGTATGGTATGGAGTTATGCAACCCCCGAGCCAAGGAGATAAGTAACTGTACAACCTTTAGAAAACATCTGAAGGCAGCTTTGTATAGGGAAGTATTTTTAGTGTTAAATGTGTTATTATGTTTCTATATATGTTGAAAGCTGCCCAGGGTGGCTGGAGCAACCCAGTCAGATGGGTGGGGTATAAATAAAATATTAATACTAATACTAATACTAATACTAATACTAATACTAATACTAATACTAATAATATTAATAAATTGTTGTTGTTGAATAGGATGTCCCTATTTTCATCAGATAAATGTTGGAGGGTATGATTCTGCCAGAAAAAGAAGTTGGCAACCCCAGCAGACACATATATTTGATAATAGCTGCATGTCTCACTTTGAACAGGCCCATGCATTTTGGTGCTGATCTCTGCTTTTTCTCCCATAAATGGAAATAGATAGATATTTGCATAAAATTTGCATTTTAGAATTAATACATACATGCATTAATGTGTATGCATGGGTGTTAATGTGCATATGTGGAATTGTAACATAAAAAGCAGTCCTAAAGTCAGGCAGGCTGTGGTTTTATAGGTTTGTATCAGGCTGCATTGTCATTGCTGATTTTTATTTACCTTCAATCTGATGTAAAGTGATGTCCAAAGAAGAAACAAAGAAAATGCATGAAAGAACACGATATGGTTGAAAGCATGTGCACATATTTACAGTCAAAGGCTTCCCCCCAATTCATTTTGTGTTTGGTTTCTTTGTGGCCGTGGGAAACCTTATAACCTGGAACATCACATATTTACAGTCCTAATTTGTTTCATTTCAGAATGTTTGTGTATTGTTTGTGTTCACACTGGATCACAATACATCAGTGGCTTTGCTGGCTTTTACTGTACTCTTCTGTATAATTATGATGCATAGTTCACTACCATACAAGTTTATTAAAAATGGTACAGTATAGTACAGTATAATCTTTCTTAATCCTCTTTTGATTGCCATCTATCTTTTTATAATAGCTACAACTATTATAAATGTTAACATAGCAGGAGTCACAGACATTATAACCTCCTTCTGACATGTTCATCAACAGCATTTGGAAAATAAATGTCCCCGAAAAACACAGAAGATGGACGCACAATTAACACTTTGAAGTGTTAATTAGACAGAGCTATTTTTTATTACAAAATGGATATATCCTTCTCTCCTGTGGTCAGGAGTAAGAAGCTTGCTAAACTAGAAAACATATCATGAGTTACAATTTACTTGATGCAAAATTATACAATTGCTACATCTACAATTGTCTACTATTGTCAGTTACATCAGAATTAACGGTAATGTTTGTGATGGCATGACAACTGCTAGTGCCATTACAAACTGTGCCCCCCCCCAAAAAAAAATAAGCAGTTTTGTTCACAGAGGCTGGACTGATCCGTAGAACCCACACCAAAGCTTACAGCAATGTGTAAAAAAACAGACTTTCTTCCCACACATATATGCTCATGGAAAACTTGAAACTGTACTTTGTTCAACAGTGGTACAGTTCTCTAAGAGTGATTCCAAATTAAAGTTTTATTGTGGGTGATCAGTGTTGTAAATCATGAGCATGAGTGAATCACCACAGTCCAAATTACATTCAATATTACATTAATAACCCATGCTTTCTCCTAAGAGCTGATGGCAGTATGCATGCCCTGGACTGGCCTACTGAGTCCTCACAATGTGAGGGCTCTGGCAAGGACCTAGAGTCCTTTATCTTCCTTTCCAAGGCCTAGTTAATACTAGTTAGCACTTTCTCAGCTTTTGGAATGAGGTGGAAGGGCTGGAGGACCCCACCAGAGCTTTGCACCTCCTTCCCAAAGCCCAGCACCTCCTTTACCCAGCTTTGGGAAGGCAGCAAAATATGAGGAGGTGCCGCAAATTTTGACCTTGCTCCCCCTACCCCACACAATAAGGCAGTGTGTGGCCCACAGGTTCTATGTTGAAGTACTCTTGGGTCCCACTTGGTATGAAAAGTTGGACCGCCATGCTCTAGAGCAGGCATGGCGAAACTTGGCCCTCCAGATGTTTTGGGACTACAACTCCCATCATCCCTAGCTCACAGGACCAGTGGTCAGGGATGATGGGAATTGTAGTCCCAAAACATTTGGAGGGCCAAGTTTGACCATGCCTGCTCTAGAGGAAGGGACCGTTGCCCCATGGGTGGAGCACAGGCTTTTCATGCAAAATGTCCTAGGTTCAGTCTCTAACATCTCCAGTCAAAGCCGATGTTAAGAACCTGTGGCCTGCCAGATATTGTTGGACTACAACTCCCATGCGGGCTGTGGATGATGGGAGTTGGAGCCCAACAACCTCTGAAGTATAATAGGATCCCCATCCCTGAGCTTCAGATGATGAGAAAGACCTCCAGCTGAAACTCTGGAGAGCCTGTGCAGAGACAGGCAGCTGAATATATTGATGTTCAATTGGCTGAGTTGGTTATATAGGAGGTGGGAGAACGAGATGCCATATTCACATAAGTAGCTTTTTAGCTCTTCCTAAGCACGCGAGATGAGCGCCGCAACCCCAGAGTCAGCCACGACTGGACCTAATGGTCAGGGGTCCCTTTACCTTTAAGCACTTCTTTGGGGCAAGGACTTCTTCATATATTATGTATTTGTTGTTTATCAGCAGTTTTATCCATGTTTCCTACACTTCAGTATAAAGCATTACATTGCATTTGTTAAACTATGACATGGAAATTCAAAATTTAGCAATACTTTAGCAGTAAGTCAAAGTGTTGGTTGAGGGGGCATTCAAAGGTTAGCAAATGCTTTTTCCTATGGAAAATGAAGCTGCAGGGCAAATACAGTAGGAAAGCACTCTGTAACGTTGCTCACAGAAGAAAATGAAACTATGGAGAGGACAACACCTTAAACCAGGAAACACACATCATTTATTCTGAATTCTTTTCTAAAAATCATGGAGTAAATCCTGTATTCATAAATAAATGTGCCCAAATATAGAAATCCCTTACAAGCAGGCCATTCTGTTCTGGACTGGGCTGCTCCATGTGTTTAATAAAGTATAGAAAGGGGGGTGACTCTGAGCATATGCTGAGTTGTGGCCTTTCACTAGTAAATAACAACAATTAGCCTATAAAAATCTGGGCTTGGGGACAGGCCAATTGGTTTCCCCAAACTTGTCATTGTACAAGTTAACCTCTGAAGGGGACCTGTGCTGTGGTTACCCTCTGCCCTTTCCTCCTTTAACCAACTTGAGGGTGAGGAGGAAAGATGTTTGCTTTGGTGAGAAATGTCGTTTTGCCACTAAATTGTTAGTATAATGTTATCTTTATTATGCTGTGGATTAGGGTTGATTTCTATTAAGCAACCAGGGCAGATAATAAACCTCCTGGACGTGCCCCACTCTCAATACACAGCCAAACAATGAAAATGCAACTGAACGGATTAAGATTTTAATTAACAGAAAGTTTGCAAATGCTGGCACACTGCCTCTCCATTTTACAAATTATTTATACTTGCTTTGTTTAATTTTATTCAACTGCCAGCAATCTATTTATGAGGGGGGGGAGCAGAGGAGGAATTTTAGTAGCTTTTAGACTACATCCCTGGGGAAAATGACCTGCCCTGCCCACCAAGAACACCTTCAGATACACCCCTGCCCCCCGAGATGGAGAGCAAGAAGAAATATACATAAACTACTGGCTAGATAAATATGAGAGATAAGCAACTGATGTGACCCGTGGTTTGGTCCTATGACATGACTGGTGTGATGTAATAGAATGATGGACTGTGACCTTGGAGACCAGGGTTCAAATCCCAACTCAGCCATGAAGCTCAATCAGTGGCCTTGGGTCAGTCGCTGTCTCTCGGCCTAGTCCATCCCACAGGGTTATTGTGATGATAAAATGGGGAGGGGAGAACCATGTACACCACCTTGAGATCATTGGGGGGGGGGGAGAGAAGCTGGTATATAAATGTGATAAAGAAATAGCTCATACCCTCCATCAAGGGATGGGGGAACTGTTCCCTACATGGTGCTGGACTCCCATCAGCCCCAGCCAGCATCATCAAAGGTCAGGGGTGATAGGAATTGCAGTCCAGTAGCCTTGAGAGGCTGGAACATGGGTGGATCTGTGGGTTAAACCACAGAGCCTAGGACTTGCCAATCAGAAGGTTGGCGGTTCGAATCCCTGCGGCGGGGTGAGCTCCCGTTGCTCGGTCCCAACTCCTACCCACCTAGCAGTTTGAAAGCCCGTCAAAGTGCAAGTAGATAAGTAGGTACCGCTCTGGTGGGAAGGTAAACGGCGTTTCTGTGCGCTGCTCTGGTTCACCAGAAGTGGCTTAGTCATGGTGGCCACATGACCCGGAAGCTGTACGCCGGCTCCCTCAGCCAGTAAAGCGAGATGAGCACCGCAACCCCAGAGTCGGTCACAACTGGACCTAATGGTCAGGGGTCCCTTTACCTTTACTTTAACCTTGAGAGGGGCACAGGTTCCCTTTTCCTGCCTTCTAGCCATAGCCTGGTTCTCAACACCACATTGTCCTTTACCCCAGTGTGTTGCCCTAGAATGATGTTCTTATGTCCCTTACAGTTTAGGAGACTCAAGGGATCCCAAGGGGAGACAAGCAATGCATCTGCTCTTTATACTGGCCAATCGAGAGGAAAATAGACTACTATTTAATGTTGCTCATGGAACCATTCAAACTATGGAGAGGACAACAATTGAGCAAGACTTTGGAAGGAAGGACAAGGATTTTAATTTGGACACAGAGAGAAAATGTTTCTAATTTGCTTGATTTTTGCAAGGCCAGGCAGCAAAGTCTCCTTTATTTGGCAGCCTGGGGGCAGGGACTGTGTTTGTTCTCATGTTCAGGATCAGATTGGCTGTCATGTTTGTGGTGTGGAGTGGGTTTTGTCATGTCACCCATCCCACTCACGCCCCTTCAAATTCAAGAGTGAGGAAGGGTATTTCACGCCACCAAGTGGAGTGGCTCCTTCTTGACTAATTGGAAGTGTTTGCCCTGCAGCTGCCTCTCTGCTCCTAGCCCACTGTTGTGGGGTTCTGCTTGTATTGGGACTCTGGACATAGGAGCCAACTCCCCTTTGCCCCCCCCAATAAAATATTTGACAAAGCCTCCCCTGCCCAAAGCAGATGGGCATTGCCATTCAAATGGTGTGCATGCCACCACATCTTGTGATTTGATTATGCAAGCAGGGCTTACCTGTCCCTCCCCCCCCCCCAATATTTTATTCAAGTTGGCCACACCCCTGGCTCTAGGATGTATGACTAGAGCAGGGCAGAGAACCAGTGAGGTGTGGTGGTTAAAGTGTTGGACTAGGACCTGAGAGACCAGGGTTCAAATCTCCCCTCAGCTATGAAGCCCACTGAGTGACCTTGCTTGGGCCAATCACTATGGCTTAGCCTGACCTACCTCACAAGCTTGTTGTTAGGATAAAATGGAGGAGAGGAGAAGCACACCATCGTGAGCTCCTTGGAAGAAAGATGGGGTATAAATGTACCAAATAAATAGATAAGGGGTAGCGAAGGTGCTGACTGGAGATGTTGGAAGTTGGGATCCACAACATGCGGAGGTATGGGCGTAGCCAACGGGGGTAAAGTAAAACAATAGAAATACTTAACTAGCTGACCAATCACGTCGCTTCTGCCCCCCCAACAAAGATCCTGGAAACGCCCATGCGCGGAGGGCGCCACGTTGGCTACTGGAGGGGCTTTTGACCCCTTGGGACCGCTGTAAATTTATAGACGTCTAGGCAGTTTAATCCCACGAAATCCCAGATTTAAAAGGTTTGATTAGATGACCTCGGAGGTCCCTTCGAAACTTTGTAGAGATGCCTCACTGAGAAACTTGAGGAAAAAGTGTTTCGGAGAAAGAAACTCAAAGAATATATTCAGCTCATTCTCTTTGCAAGGAATGCCGTGTGTGGCGGGAGGAGTTTCCTAAATCGTGAGCGGCTACTGGGGCTCGCTCTCCGCAGCTGGAAAGTGACAATTGTGTCCACCTCATTTTCTTAAGTAGAAAAATCCTCTGTTAGCCCTACTCCTCTTAATCCCAGACCCCAGAAAAATCAGACGGCTCCCTATACACACACACAGAGAGAGAGAGAGAGAGAGAGAGAGAGAGAGAGAGAGAGAGAGAGAGAGAGAGAGAGAGAGAGAGAGAGAGAGAGCGCGCAGAGATTTACTCTGTCGCGCGAAGTCCATCTTTTTCTCTCTGGTCCCCGCCCGCCCCATCCCCTCCCATAACCCTGTCACATTATAACCGAACAGACAACTCCTTTTTTTCCAATTAAAGTGGAATTAGGAAACTCAATCAAATTAGCTCACTATTAAAGCCCTTCATTATTAAACCGTTTTGGTGTAGTAATATTACGTTTCAACCACTTTCGGAACCTGAGACTTTATTTTTTTTTAAAAAAGGGGGAAATAAACCTTTCCCTTGTGCTATTGATTTGGCCGCCGTTAAGGGTTGGCGTAGGGGTCAAAGAATTAACTCGAATATAATTTTTAAATACACAACAAAGGCCGTTCAACCGCGTTTAGGAAATCACGGAAGAAGGGGGAGAAATGCAATTGACTGGAGGTGTGTTTCTTTTAACCCCCTTTTTACTACCACTAATAATAATTATTATTATTATCATCATCACTATTATTTATTACCATGTCTTCTTCCAATAACCACTAAGGAATCCAAATTTTCACCCCTCCACCCCAATATATTAACTGGTTATAGGAGCAGAGCTGTCAGTTTTAAGCCAATGTTTACACAGTTATATTTGAAGTGAGAAAGTAAACAGTCCAGCTGCGCTACAGAACAGTTGGGTGGGATTAGGTTTCCATACCAACCAATTTTAGGAGCTTTTACAGTCTTAATTCAACCATGCACTGAACTTGTTCTTTGTGAGTAATAGTTTTCCTGGGCCAAACACTCTCCAGGGTAGAAAAGAAAATCCCTCCTATATAAGCATTGCCATTCTAGAGGTACAGTAAGAAATTCCTAAGAGCTCTGTTGCTCGTCGTCATCCTTGCCTGCCAGTTAAACAGAGTCCGGTTTCCAGGTCTCCTCATTCCTCCGTGAGTTTTAGAACATATAAAATACTAAATCTACTTCCCAAGAACTGCAGTTAGGATTGATTTGTGTATATTTCCCAAAAACTCCCACTCCTCAACAAATGACTGAAAACTAAATTCGTTTCCTCGTTTCACACTTCTTTTGCTTCCCACTAAATACACTGTCGGCTGACTTGAATAAACTTCCAAGTTAAGCGTGCTTTGTACCCGGTGTTGGTCAATTTCACCCGAAGAATAACTAGGCGATTGGTCGATCAAAGAAAAGGGAAGCTTTCTCTCCTGAAATCTAGCAGATATTCCTCCTTGAGCTGCGGAAGATTCTCACACTAAAAGTATAGGCGCATTTATTTATTTTTTTAAAAAGTAAATAAAAACAATGAGTATCTACCCTCTTACTACAGTCAATCCAATTAGCATTTTTAACAGGCAGAATTTAACCACCAACTTCTATAGAAATCGGCAATACGATTAAAGGAAAATTATGCGCAATCCACCGCGAAGTTGGGTGCACAAGGCGCGTGGACAATGACATTAAGAGGGTCCCATTGAATCCGATTCAGTTCCCAGCGCGTGTGTTTAGGATCGCAGTCTCTGAATTTAGCATTCGAAACAGATCAATAAAATTTAAAATACCTTTTCAAAACAGCACCCGTTACTTCGTCCCAAATCCATTAAAAAGGAGAACCAAGGTAATATATTATTTCTGGTCGTGTGTGTTTAACCGCCGAACTGTGTACTGGAGTGTAAGGTTTGCAGCTTTTCCTGTGAACGTCTATTGCAAGTATGGTATGTTAGTTAACCGTTTTGGAAGAATGTCTGGGAGTCCGCTCAGGGCAATCGCTTTAAATCGGTCAGTTAAGGGTCAGAAATGACTACAACATTGCACTGACTCGCATTAGGAAAGCATACCAAAATACTGCAAAAAAATAAAATAAAAACCACCCTTAAAATAAATAAAAAATAAAACAGCAGGAGCTATTGAGAAGGCTACTTTTAATACAAAATAACATTTATTTCTAGGATTTATATGAAATGAAAACAGCGAAAAAGACAAAAACTTTTTGAAACAGCAAGAAGTTTGCTACACTGGAACCAATATCTTTTTTCTTGCGGGTCACACATTAAAACGGTGTCAAGCACAGGCTTTGGATTGAGTCCAAAGAACAATTGCAAATATATCTACTTTTCAACCTTATTTATTTACAATTCGTATCTTTCCCCTCTCAGTGAGTGAATAAAAAGTAGCGTTAAGATTATTTACAATATATTTAATCTCTATGCTTGGTGTGTTTTAAACTGAAAACTATCTTTTTAATTTACCGTTAATACTAAAATCACCTACAAATTACATTAATAACTTAAGATTTCCATTTGATAACATTATACTATACACTTGCTGGTATATATGTGTATATATCTCGGTATGTATATACATATATATATCAATCTCACAACGCACCAAGAGGAATATCCATGCTTATTTATGGGCATAAGCAAAAAGATAAAAATGGCTGACAACTTTATAACAATGGAAATGCGCTGGAGGGGGGGGGGGACAAAAAACTTCAGTACACCTAGAAGTATCTCCCACATATTTGACCAGTTTTCGTTGCAACGAACAGGGTGAAACGAAATCCTGACAACCCAGAAACCACTCGGAACTCAGGGCTTGGGGGAAAAGGCAATGGAAATAATTCCGAGCAACTGGTGTCCGTATGCATTTTACTGGCATTTGCAGCCGCCAATCTTTTGAAAACAACCCCACCTGCTCTAAATCGCTTCCTAAACCTCCCACCCCAAACTGCCTTCTTTATACTGGCTTCTACGTAGACGAAACGGGACGTGCCAGGATTCCTATGGCAGCCTCGCCTCCAAGCTTAAACCTGTAAGTAACTCCGCTGATTTATTTCCCAGAGAACTACTTTCTGAGCAATGCGTTTAACATCCGAGTGTAAATTATATTTTAAGAACTGCTGCGATCCCTGCGGGATATAAAACTCTTGGTCAGGCCTATGTCACTCAGCCCGTCGGCTGAAGGCATGGATCTCCTTCTCCCTTCCGTTGGTGTTTCTTTCTTCGAAGCATGTCTATATACACGTGTATAATAAGCAGGCCCGGGGTTCGTGTGGGGTGCGCGGCCTTGTCCTGGCCTACTGCTTCTCGGGGGCGCTGTTGACTAAGGGCCCGTAGAGCCCGTTGGGGTAGGCCTGCTCCTTGTGCGCACTGGCGGCGGCAGCAGCGGCGGCTGCAGCGGCGGCGGCGGCGGATCTGTCCCTCATGAGGTCGCTGAAGGCGTACTCCATGGGCGGCCGGAAGCCCAGCGTCGGCATGAGCCCGGCTGTGGAGTAAGGCGTCATGAAGGCCAGGCCCCGGCTGTGCGCCGCCGCCGCCGAGTAGGCCAGGCGCAGCGGGCTCAACCCCAGGTGCGTGCCCAGAGGGTAGGCGCTGGCCTCGGCCGCCGCCGCCGCGCCGAAGTGGGTGGCGTTGGGCTGCAGGGGCGAGAAGGCCGAGCGGCTGCCCAGCGCGCCGATGGCGGGCGTCATGGCGCCGGCCAGCAGGGGGCGGTGGTGAGCGGCGGCGCCGGCGGGCGAAGGCTGCAGGCCGCCCAGAGGCCCTGTCGTCGTGTCCCCGGCAGCCCGAGCCCAGCTCTCGTCGCTCGCCTTTTCGGGCCCCGCCGAGCTCAGTCCTGAGGCGGCGGCGGCCGCCGCGACGGCGAGGCCTTGGCCGGGGCTGCCGGCCCCGCGGTGGTGGTGGTGGTTGTTGAGGATCTGCTCGATGGCCTGCACCACGTCCCCGCCGCAGCCGGCCAGGACCAGCTCCAGCACGCTGCGCTTGTGGGCGGGAAAGACGCGCGTCAGGATGTCCAAGGGCGTCCGCTGCTGCCGGCTGCCTCCGGCCGCCGCTACGGCCGCCGCCAGCCCGGGCGAAGGGGCGCCCGCTTCTTCGCGCTCCGCCTCAGAGCAGCCCGAGTCGGAGCCCAGCGGGCTGATGGAGCCGGGGCTCTCCTCCTCGGCCGCGCAGCCGTCCTTGGCGCCCTTCGAGACGGGCGAGCTGAGCGAGGACTCGCCGTCGCCGTTCTCGGAGCCCGAGCCGCAGCCGTGGCGGGCTGCCTCCGGGGACGAGGTGCCCGGTGCGCCGTCCGTGCCGTCCGGAGACAAGGGCTTGGCCTGCTGCGGGGTGGCGGCCCGGGCGGTCAGCAGCGTCTTGGGGAACAGGTCGAACTTCTGCAGCTTGACCTCTGCAGAGGGGAGACAGAGAGGGAGAGAGAGAGACGCGTGAGCCCCACTGCTGACCATCGCCTGAAAAGCTCTCAGCCTCGACGGGGTGGAGCTGGGTTTGGGGGTCAGGCCGAGAACTTCTCAGCCGCTCCTCGTGCTTGGCGGCAGCCGGGGAGCTCCATTCGGAGAAGTATGCAGCCTGCCCAAACTGGACTCACTACACACACCCCTCAAGGGGGCACGCACGTCTCCAGGCATCTGCCCACCAGCCTGATTAATTCACTTCAGCACTTGCCCTGCCAACCCTATACGTGTCAACATAGAAATAAGCCCCACTGAGTTATGTGGGGCTCACACACCCCACACCCCGGGGAAGTGGGTGCATAAATTGCTGCCTATCTTGCAGCTCTTATTCCTCATCCCCACCCCGCAGTTTGCCAGACGCCGCTTGGTGACCAGCCAAAGCACCTTCCTTGGCCCCCTTAGCCGAGCCCGTTTAGCAAACCAGGCCCCTGCTCGCCACACCACCTGGCACCTCTTTAGCAGGGTCGGATCGCTGGGGGGTCGGTAGAGGGCGCCATTCTCTATCGCAATCTCCTTTGGCTGAGGCGGCAGGAGAGCCTTCCCCTAGAAGTCGAGCAAAGAACTAACGCGAGGCTGATGCGCGTTGCTGTCGGAGCTCCCTGTCCCAGAGCTTACAATGTGGCAATCCTAAACCTACTTACCTGGAAAGAAGTCCAACTGACCCCTGTTTGCTTCTGCATGAACAGAGGCATCAAGCCATAAAATGGGTCCACAATAGAGACCGTAACCCCTGGTCATAGATGGGTCTGGAAGGAAGGAATTGTGGGTGGGGTGTAAATACATGTACAGATGGGTAGACAGGGAATAAGTATGGAGAAGGAAAGTTTAAAAGAGTTTCTGAGCTTGACAGAGTATATAAAAGACAAGAGGAATATATATGCCTCAGTTTTGGCTTGGAAATAAGACCCGTTGTTTCCAATGGACCATATTTATAAGCAACCTGGTAACATCCTGTCTATCATAAACAGCTTGAGTAAAATTGTCTCCCACTGAAATCACTGGGACTTAATTCCAACAAGTAGTACAGTATTGAAATATGCGTTGTTCGTGGGTGCATAGGACAGATAAGTGCGATGTGTGGAGAGCGAAATGGAGTGAGAATGGATGGAGACATGAGAGCAAAGGGTGCTAAGTGGTGGAAATAGGGAGGGGAGGAGGGAGATTCAGAACTGTTGTTCGTGTATGTACAGGAGTGACTTGGAGAAGTGTAGAGGCAATGGTAGAAAAAGCGAAGGAACAGCAAAGAATGGAAGGATTTGAGAAATGGTGCTTGAGTAGCTGGACAGATGAAAGTGGCTGAGATGAGCGCCGAGTTATATTTCTGCGCGCTCGGCTGAAGTCAGCTGTGTTCTGGACATTATATGGAGGTTCAGCGGACTCCCCTTTTCCGCCCCGCGTAAACCAGTGAGATTCCGAGCGTCTTTCTTGGGAAGTAAGCCCCCCTGAGGTCAGCGAGACTTACTCCCTGGCCCCTGGCTTACTCCCTTAGTGCCCCGCGGGGGACGGGCGCTCGTGGCCCCCAAGGTGGCGGGATAGGGGTGCGCTCTCTCGGTGCCTGCTCACCTGAGCCCCCCGTGCCTCCGTCTGCGCTGCACACCGAGCCGAAGACCTCGTAGGCGGGCCGCGGCGGGATGATGCCGTTGGCGGCGGCCAGGGCCAGCCCCTCGGCGGTGCCGTAGAGCAGCTGCAGCTCGCGGGCCTCGTTCTCCTCCTGCGCCTGCTGCCGGCGCAGCGCCACCTGGGCGGCCATGACGCGCTGGCGCTCGGCGATGAGCGTGCACTTGGCGCACAGGCAGTCCTTCCAGCGGCAGTAGCGCTTGTGGCCCTTGAGCGCCGAGACCACGCCGTGGTTGCGGCAGCGGGCGCACTTGGGCGTGCGGGGGTACTTCTCGGCCGCGCGCAGGAGCAGCGGCGGCGCCCGCAGGAGGCTCCCGGCCACGCTCACCGGCAGGCTGGCCGCCGCTGCGGCCGCGGCCGCCGCCACCGAGCTGGGCGGCACCGGAGCGGGCGCCGAGGGCACGCTGGGCATCTCAGACCTCAGCTCCATCCTGACGGGGAAGCAGAACCGAAACGCTCAGAGACGGGCTCCCGGGGAAGCCCCAGGCGCGCAAAAGCGCAGCAGCTCCCCAAAGGCTCTCTCGGAGTTACACGCGACGGGACGCCCCTCGGACTAGCTGCTCTGTCAGCACCCGGGCCCTTTCCAGAATTGCGCCCCTCTCGCCGCCACTGCCCCCTCCAAAAAACCAAACCTGGGTGTTTTATAAACCTCCAGATAACCTTCAATAACTCCCACACAGACAGCCTGACACGAAACCCTCCGACAGCAACTGTCATGCAGTGCTGGGCAATTTGCACAGTCTAGGCAGGTTTCCTAACTAAAATACCCGGAACTTTTCAGCCTTTCCTTCCCCCAGTAAATGATCCGCTTAACTAACTCTAGGCGAAAGTAAATCTAGTTTACTTTTCGTGCGCGTCAACACAAAGTGATCGCGGCCCTTCCTCCCTTTTCTGCCGTAATCCCCACAGCACAAATTAAAATCCCCGGGCGGAGGAAACCGTGGCTTCCGATAAAGCCCTAAAGTACCTGAGCCACCGAAATGACAACCAATCCATCTCTCCTCGGCCTCTCTGCCAAGCGCAGCCGGACCCTGTTCCCCTAGTTCTTGCGGGTTTCTTCTCCTGCGGAAAGTTGCGATTGAGACTCGGCCAGGACAATGGCAACAGCGAGCGCCCCCTCTAACAAGCGGCGGCGGCGGCGGCGGCGGCGGCGGCGCCTTGGTGCGAAAGGAGACAGCTGCGCCCAAGCGCTTGCCAATGTTACAAAACACGGTCCCGTCTGAAGCGTACACAAGCCCCTGGAGACATAACAAAACCAGCGCCCTGTCCAAGGAGAGCTCGGCGGCTCCCTCGCCGCAGCAGCAGCCCCACAGCCCCAACCGGCAGCGCCAGGGAGACACAACCGCCCGGGGATCGCGCTCCCGAGCGCAGCAACTTCCAACTTCCCGACCCGCGCCCAGCAGCGCCGCTCAGCCTCCCCGCGTCCCCTCTCTCCGCCTCTCCCTCCCTCTGGAAGAAAAGCCCGTCGGCCCGTCGGCCAGAGCTGCCTTCTGCAGACGGCAGAGCCCAGCGAGGTCCCCCCCTTCCTTAGCCGCAACTTTGCATGTGTGACACTAAAGAGGGCGAGAGTTGCCAAGAGATAGAAATCTTCGCCGAGCCGCCCGCGAGCGCTCGCTCTATTGTTGCTCCTTACGTTTCCATTAGACAACATTTGACAACAATGTGACGCCCGCTATTGGCCAGGGGAAGAAAGCGCCTTTCTGATTGGCCAGCCGGATGTCTACAGTGTCCACCCGAAGCTTCTTTCAAATAAACTGTTTTAAAGAAGGAGGGGGGGAGGGCTAGAAGGGTCCAAAAGTGGGGGTGGGGAGTAGCATTGGGGGGAAACGCCGACAAATAGTTTCCATTTCTCTCTCTCTCTCTCTCTCCCCTTCTCTCTCTCGCGTGCTGTGTCTGTGTGTAAAATTTTCCCGATACCTCATTGCCTGGTACTTCGTTAAAATCCACTTAAAAGCAGTAGTTGGCTGTGCCAAACGATCGTGCGCTCTGCGCTTCAGGTTTTCTAGGGGTGCACCGTATCACTTGTCAAAGGTGGCGAGGAGGGAGGAAGTCGCTTGTGGAAACTTGACAGTTCAATTGATAGTCCTGCTGGTGATTTTATCTGAGAGCACAGACTAACTTTTGTTTTCTCTTGCGCATTCTACTTTCGCAGGTGCCTTTCCTTATCCAGGCGACTGCAGCGCAAGGAGGTATATGAGAGGTACGATTTTTATGTTTTATTACTTGGGAAACAAAAATAAATAAATTGGGGGGTGAGACGAGCCGGCGACACTAGCAACTTTATATTTCTGGAAGGTCTCTTTTTTTCTTTCCTCAGATTCAATTATTGGTTGTTTGTTTAATTAAAAATTCAATCAGAAATATTTCTGACTTTCCATTGGGACAATTAAAACGGGGAATCGATCCGTGAGCAATTAAGGCCGCTATCACCGGAGTCGTTCGCATTTATAATATTGTTTTGTTTCCGAATATCGTCGACTTAAGCGACGGTGGCTGACGTCACACTCCTTGGGACCTGCTTGGTTTGAAGAGAGGTTCCTGGAAGGAAGTTGCGTGAAAGCCATGCAACTTGCTCCCACCTGGATCTCTGTCGAGGCTCCGCTAGGCCAGGCAGCGGTCCTCGCCATCCCAAGGGGAAGAAGGGTTTGGAATCGTTCACAGCAATAACCCCAGTCCCTTGAACCGACTCCTTATGTCATTTGCTGCTTTACGCTCAACTCCAATAAATCAGGCACCCACCAAAACCGTTTGAGACATTAGAGTGGGCCTGGCAGCAACGCCCTTTAAAAATCCCGCCGGGATATAACTGAATATTTTTGAAATATTTGCAAAGTGGGGCGGGTGGGAACCTGCATTTCGCGTGCTTTGGGAAGTATCTTTTAAAGCCCTGTTCAGTTACTAAGAGAAAGGGGAAAGAGCCGACTGCTTTGGATGGAACTTTTTCCCCACCCGCTTTTCGGAAAACGCGGTGTCCCGCACATGTTTGTTTCAGGCAATGTTTGTTTCTATCTGTCCTGGCAAAATGAGGTTCAGGCGCTCCTCTTTCATTTGTAACGCTGAACCCGCTCTTCTGCTGCCTTCATTCAAGAAGCTTTAGAATGATCTAAATTAGATGACGGCAAAACTCTCCCCCTGAAATCCCGTTTGGGGGGGAAGCAACCCCCAGTTTTAGGGAACCAATACCCCAACCCGTTGCACGAGCGGGGTGAGAGGTGTTGCTGAGAGCACCTTCCTTCGGTCTCGATTTCAGGCCTCCCTCCGCCCAGGATCCGTTTGCTCAAGCCAGAGCTCCTCTTTCGTTTCCGCCGAAGGAGACGTCTTGGCTTCTGGGGACGGTGCAAGAATTCGCTTGGCTAGCAAGGACTGGCAGTTCCCATTGTGTTTCCTCTCCAGCAGGAGAAAGCGGTCTTTTTCACGCCCCGTCCCGTCATTTATTTCTCTCTGTCTCTCTCTCTTTTGCTGGAAGTTCTCAGCGCCCTGCTTGCCCGCACCTCCAAAGTGTGTATGTTGGAAGTGGCGGGGGGAGCAAAGTTGGGGCTGCGCTTTCTTGCTGACCTCCTACTTGTCATTTCAAGGGCCTGAGTGAGTTAACTGCTCCATCAAGGCGCGGCGCTTTTTGGAAAGCGACAAGATTCGTGGATCAGTTAAATGGATCTGTTCTGGGGAGCTGCTGAGTTGGACCAGGCAGCCAGTCTCTCGCATGCACGGCGTGCTTCCCTAGTTTTTCCCCTCAGGAGATGTCTAGTACAAACTTGAGGCGGTTTCCGGGGAAGAATTTCCTAATTAAGGCTTGTAAGCAACGTCTGAAATCTGTGCAATGCTCCTCTAGGTTGGTTCAGTTACAGAGCGAAGAGAGTTTCCGTTGCTCGGGGACTTTACACACTTTCTCATTATCTTGTGTTTAGAAGAGGAGTTAGGATCTGACTTTGATTTTTATTTTTTATTTTTAAGTGCATGGTTTCCGGGAAGTTTTTGAGAAGTTGTGTACATGGCTTTTTAAAATTATAGCTAGGCTAAACCATACGTTTTATAATTATAGCTAGGCTAAACCATACGTGCACACAAAAGTACATGCAACAGAAAAGCTAACTTTATTAAGACATAGATGTATAGATCTGTTGACTGTGAGAAATGTAAAGCTCATGGCATTATATGTAGTGAAATATAATTTTATAACAGAAATGAGGTATATTAAAAGAAAGAAATTATGCATGTCTTCACTAAATCAATATGCTAACCAGAAAGAATAATGAAGGGAAATTTTTTTATGGCATACCGGTGCTAAACATGTCAGGTTGGAACAAGTCACGCTGATTGACATTGAAATTGTTTCCAAATAAGTGTTTTAGATCTCAAGCTGAACGATCTGTCACGCGATCCACCACCAAAACAAAAAGGCGGAAGGGCCTTGGATTTAAGACACTTTTGAAGCTAAAGCACCACGCTTAACTAGTATACCGATCGCGCGCGCCGGCGCACGTGTGTGTTTTCCTTTTTCATATATGTACACTGATATACTTACCCATCACTCTTACGTGCTTGAATAGACGTTAAAACTTTAATTGGCTTTTCTACACACGCGCGCGCACCTTCCTACTGGTACAAAACTGGGGTGTGTGTGATATATTTACGCGTTTTTTACCGTTACCAGACGATACAGTGTCGTCTACGTGCAGTTTTCTGTTTTTCATTTCGTCTCATTTTGTTATCGCTGCTACGACTTTACAACAAACAAACGAAAAAGAAAAAAGAGATCCCTGCCCCGAGGCACGAACAATATAAAATCTGAATGTTTCAGTGTTAAAAATGTTTATCTCCGAATACTTTAGACGAAATAGTCAGCATCATTGATTTTAATGCAAATCTCTGAAATCAGACTCGCTTTTAGGGGTGCGAGGTTGGGTAGTGGAGTTGACACAATATTCTACCACCGGGACTTTGCGATGAAATCCTCAGGAATACCCAGAAGGAACCGCTCAGAGGGATTTGATTGTTTCTCAAGATACCCTCAGTTCTTTTCCCCACTTTGTGGCCCCACAGCACGCGTGTCCCTTGGAGTGGGCTCTGCGTGGGAACCAGTGACCTAACTGAAGTGTGCGTCCCGCGTCTCTTCGACCCGCATTTTAACTTTTTCCTCTCAGGAAGCGAAGAAATGGTGACCACCAATAAATAATTTGTAATAAACGCCAAGCAAACAAGCAAACAAGCAAGAACAGGCTCCTGCTGCTTTTTGTTATGTTGGTCGCATGTGTGCAGTTTCCTTGGACTGGGGTGTTTCCAACTCTGACACAACTACTGTTTATGTGACAGCTAACTTGGCGTGCTGTGCTTGTGTGTGTGTGTTGTTTTTAAAGGAAACTTAAAAGCAGTTCGAGGCGTCTCTTTGGTCCTCGGGTGCAGTCTTCCTGCGCCTTGGAGTGGAAAGAGCCCCGACCTCCCCCTTCCTAGTCTCCGAGGCGTCAGGATCGTGGAGACCCTGCTAAGGTTATCGCACAAACCAGCGATGCCCGCCTCTTCCCTCTGCTCCACGCACACGCCTCCTCCCCTTCCCCACAAAAGGAGCTTAACGCATTATTGGTCCTTCCCATCTTATGCAAACTTGTCGTTAGTTGCAGTTACTCAAGCGAGGAGAGTTTTCAAGCGCTTGACTTGAGCGTTAATACCCAGAACCTTAGCGACGCAGCGAATCGTTCAATATCCCAACAAACGAGCTGCTTCTAAGGAAATGTGACCCCTTTAGGGTGCGATCCACAAACCACTGCATGCCAAGTCCTCAGCGAGCTTAAACCAGAGGGACTCCGGTTTGGGTCGCTTCTGGGTCTTCTTACACAAAGGCTGGCTCTCGCGCTTGTTTTCACCACCCTGAACGTCTTACTAACCCGTGTCACTTCCCAAAGCACCGTCGAATTCAGGCCACGCTCCTCCTGTGACATCGTTCGGCGGCTCGAGTCCCTTAAAAATCCGCGTGACAGAGCTGGGAACAGGCGCACAAAGTTTGAAATCTGCTAGTATTACAAGCAGGGAGGCGGCGGCAGTATCGCTTTGGATCGCAGGAAATTGACCTTTCTCTCCGGGCGCTGGTTTGGCGCTGTGGTTCTTTGCTCTCACTGCTGTTTCTCATCCTTCCAGCTAATGAGTTACATCCAACTCAGAGCAGAACCTCGTGAATCGACGGCCCTCATTCAGTCATGCCCATTGATTTCAACGAGTTTGCTCTGAGCAGGACTAACGCTGGCTCTCTAACCATCTCTGTCTCTAGAGAAGGCACAGGAGGCGTAGACTCCTTTGCCCCACACCAGATCTTGCCCCTCAGCCTGAAAGCAGCCCTCTTTCAGCCACTCCACACACCAACACTACGCAAAAAAAGATGGAGCGCTCCTTCACTAGGAGCTTCCGGGGGGAGGCGTAAAATCATTGGCTTCTGGGTGTGTGGCTGAGTTTTTCTCCCTTCAACCCTTCTTATTTCCTTAGGAGCATCCTTTGCCCGCTCCTCATCTGCTCGTTCTTGGTCATGCCTGCAATGAGGACCCCGAGCAAAAGGAACAGGGGCTGGGCTGGACTGCTAGGGGGAGGCCGAGAAAGTGCGGGTCCAGAGGCGACTACACCGCTCGCTCTCGGGATGAATCAGCGCCCGGATCCCTGCCGGGCAGCAGAGCTGGTCCTTTTAGCTGAAAAGATCGGGAGCTAATTGAACTTGACAAGAAGGTGCGGAAAGCACCCTGGCGGATCCAGGCAGGAGCTTTCGCAGGGCGGCAACAAACAGAAAGACGGACAGACAGGCCGGCTCTATGCTTCCTCGGGTGAAAGAGGGAGGGGGAGTCCCCGGGGGCGGACGGGGGCGGGTTGGTCTCGGGGAGAACAAAACCCAACGAAGCCTCCGCGTCTCTCCGGAGCTCCTGCCAGTGGGGCCGATTTCAGGCAATTAAAAAAATGGTATCCGGTGGACTGGATCGGAAAGGGCTGGGAGAAAAGTCCAGTCGGGAAGACAAACATATAACTCTTGCGTTGATATTGGGGTGGGCGGGTGCCAGCTGAAAAAGACAGGCTACTGAGTTGGATTTCATTTTTAACAAATAAATAAAACGTTTTTCGCTTTTCACATGAACGTAGACGAACGCATTCGTCAACAATAAAAATGGGGTATTATGCAATATTCTATTTGTTGTCATATTGCTGTTGTTTTTTAAGCACACTCATGAATAACATCTGGATTATTATTAGGGTTTATTTTGTTTTTATCCACGGTCCAAATACCTCTAAGCTGATGTGCAAAGCATTATCACGCTTATAAAGCACTTGAGAGACACGTGCGTTTCTGATGTTTTTATAAATCGCGTTAAGCAGATGTATATGCTTCTCCATTCTCCCCCTCTCTGGGGTACGATCGAACGTCCGCTTAGTATACATATTTTCTTTAGGGAAGTCCTGTTCATTGCCGACGCCCAAGCCGGTTGCCTTAACTAGGGCCGAGCAAAAATACTGCCGTTCCCAGGTTCTTATTCGATTATGATTATTGTGGTGATTTTCGCCGCCGCCGTCATCATTCCAATTATTTCTCGCCAGGACTTACAGATGCAGCCCTTTTAAAAATATCCTCCGCCGTCCTGCTTTTTCTTTTCTTTTTTCTTTTTGGTGCTTTTGTTGAACTTTCCATTATACAGAGCCTAGAAAGCTGAAATTATGATTTATTATAATACTTTTTTTAAAAAAGTACCAGTTAGCATTTTGGACAGAATTTCCGATCATGGAACCAAATTCTTATTTACGAGAACAAAATCGTAATTAAAATATTATTTCTGCTGTCTAATCGTGGTGGGGGGAGGAGGGCATCTCTTCCACAGGAGGCGGGGAGCAGAAACGAGCTTTCTACAGAAATATAGTTCTCGTTTGGTATATATTTATCCGGCTACTCTTCAAGGAGGCACTTTGCAAGTGCTTCCAATAATGTTAGTGATCTTTAAGGTTTCAATTGTTCGAGGGGTTTTTGCCACTGACTTTTTCATTATTTACCTACTGAATCAAAGTAAGCAAATCCCATCTGTTTTCCCTCCTGCTATCCGCTTCACTTTTAATTATCCGCCCAGCAGCCTAATAGAGATGATATTAAACTAAATCTTTTTGACATTAAAAGTAATTATCCCCAAACCAATATTACAAGAATGAAAATTACCCTACCCGCCCCCCTCCTTTCCCTCGCGTCTTTCTAAATAAATAAATAAATAACCTTTCCCATCGACGCTTCTTCCAATCTGGAAGTTCAGTTAATCTAACACAGACATGAGATTGGAAACATTTTTGGTTTAATGTTAGATTTCTATATATGGCAAAATAAATGGATTAATTAATTAATTTGTAAAAGCCCGTTTTCAAGTTCCTGAAGCATTACCTACTCCGCCCTAAATGGGTGGGTGACTGCAAGATGGGGGTGACCTCGGAAGGGATCGGCGCATGCAGGTGTGGAGGGGACCAGCGTGGGAAGCGGAGCCCGTGCCCCCCCTGCAATCCGGCTGACGACGCTGGGCACTGCAAGGGTTTGGACTAGACGACCCTCGTGGTCCCTTCCAACTCTACAATTCGATGATTCTATGACCTTTCTGACTGCCAGACGTTCCTCTTCTTCTCAAGAAGCCCCGACCACAGGGCCATTAAGATAATGGTGCTATTTAGTCTGATAGGCAGGCAACCGGTCTTAAACTTGGACTTGATGTTGGCAAAATACCACAGACACCATCTGATCTCAATGAGGACTAGAAACGTTTCCACTGGGATGCGTAGGATCGCCGAAACCTTAGCACCCTCAGTGGCTTGGCTCTGAATGAACCCTCCAACTCTTCATCCAGCCAGACTTCCGGACAAATGTTGCTTCGCACGGGGATAGCCAGTCGCCTTTGACTTGAGTTAGACATGGTTTATGGTTGCCAACCCTCCGTTTTAAAGGGGATTCCTTGACTTTTAGGAGTCACAAGCCCCTCCCCCCAAACACAACTCGAAATCTCCCTCTCAGGTCATTTCCCTATATGTTTGGGGCGGGGGTGAGCCGTACAGGTGAGGTGTGTTTGCTAACCCCATCGGTTTTGGGATGCCCACGGGAGAGCAATTAGATCGGGAACTCAAGATAGGATGTTTGCTCCAGAGCCGTAGCAAATCAAGTAAATCAGTAAAAATACTTAACTGAGGTTCTGCCACCCCTAACATGAAGCCTGCCCCCCTCCAACATGAAACCTACCCAGAGCCATCCGCTTCTCCCGCACAGCCCTGAGAAATCTTTGCCCAAGCAGATCCACTGGCTGACTGTACCCGGAATAGCTCTGCGTAAAATAGTCTATGGGGTAGTTGCAGGTAGCCTCAGCCCTTCAAAGAGCCTAGCCTTTCACTTAATCTAGAACCCAGCACAGCAAACAACCATTCTGGTCCAACACCTGCTTTCACCCAGCGCATCAAGGAAGTTCACAAGCTGGCCCACCCCACCCTGCAACCATTATTCCGAGCTACATTGCCTTTGAACTGGGTTTAACTGTCCTGGCTGAAAACCTTGGCAGGCCTCCAGGCCTCTGCCCAATCGCCTTCTAAGCCAGAGGTTGTGGCCACATCCTGTGGCAGCGAATTCCACCAGCTAATTATGTGTGGTGTGAAGAAGCGTTGTCTTGCTCTACCGTCAAACAACCATGTCTTTGGTTGACCCCGAGTTCTAGCATTCTTAGAGAGGAAGAGGAAATTCTCCCTTACTTTCTACAAAACCATTCATGATTTTATCAACCTCTGCCATGCGCCCACTTAGCACTCTCTTAAAAAAAAAAAGCCAAACGCTTTCCTTGTAGATAATGTTTTCTAACACCTCGATAAATTGGGATGTGCTTTTTTCATAATTGTACGAAATAAATCAAATACCTGGTCGCATGATTTTTATGTAAGGGTCTTATGTAAGTCCGGTGGCTTTATTTTCAATCCATTTCCGAGATGGATTTTATCTTTTCCCTATCTCCATTGCATGCTTAGTTAATATTTTCACTGAGCAGTGCACCACAGCTCCAATATATTTTTTTTCTGGAAAGTGACGATCAGTTTCGATGTCATCATATGATGTCATATTTGAAGTTTTGGGTTTTGCCCCAGTGTGCATCTCTTTACATTTAGTGGCAAATCTCATTTGCGATTTTTACTGTTCATTTGTCCTGTTTCTAACGATTGCTTTAGAAATCAAAAGGCGGCGCTTTCCCGATCCTCAATAGTTACTCGTTGTTGACTTCAGATCCTGTAGTACACGTTAAATAGCACCGGTTCCAATACAGATCCCTGAGAGATCCTAATGTTCGCATCTCTTCATTGTGCAAACGGTCCATTAATTCCAGTCCTCCGCTTCCTGTTCTTTAACCGAGACTAATCCGCGAGATGATCAAGCTTATTATCCCATGCTGCTAAATTTACTCCGAAGTACCGGGAGACTGAAAAACCTAAATGATCATCTCCAACTCCCTTAATTCAATGAGTCTACTCCAAGTATGGCTAAGACTGGACCCAAAGTTTTCTCTCTCTCTGCATGCCTAAATTCACAATTTCTATCAGATTACTTCCCACTCACATGTTTGTTGGCACACACAAATAATTCTTTTGCAGAAGCCTTGCTAATTCTTCCTCCACAAGGCTTATTCTTCTGTATCTTGAATTATGGGTCGCATCATTTCCCGAAGAACAGATGTTTACACTGGCAGGCCTGTAATATCCCAATCCTCTGCCATACCACTATTTTTTTTTTAAATCGGCGTCAGCTTGATTATCAGTTCACTGGCAAGGCGGCCAGTTTTAGTGTTAGAATGCTTTTTTGTGGTCGTTACATGTTCATCAATTTCACGTTTGACTTAGTCCTTCTTCCTATATTAAAAAACTAAACTAAACTCTGACAAATATTGCTCTGTTGGCAACAACGTTTCAACAACGGGGCTCGGGCCAATGTCACGTAGACCCATTTCTGGGGATAATGGAAATGTTAGACCTACACTTCACAGCCGGTTACCTCCATTTGCCAATCTATAGAAACCCCCTTGGGATGGGGAAAGAGAGGCGATGGTTCTCCCAGAACGTGGCAGCAGAAATGCCTCCTTCCGTGCCCGTTTGATTTCCGCTCACTTGAAGCGAGAACCTGGGCTGACCTGGGCAGAGAGCGCGCGGGGGGGGGGGGCGCCCATCGCTCGATGGCGCCTCCATTCCCTCCAGCGGGCCTCGGGCTTCCATTGGAGCCAAGCGCTCTTCCCTCCAGGGGCAACGCACAAGCCTCTAGGTCGGGAACTGTTTGGTGCCTCCCTTGAACTTTCTGCGCTACTCCAAGAAATGTCACCAGAAACAGCCAATCAGACTGGCCTTTTCTTTCTGCGGCGCTCCCAAAGGAGGCAGAAAGTCTTGAAGGGAGAGGGTCCCCATGGTGCCCTCCGCCTTGCGCCCCCTCTGGCAGGCTCCAGTGCAGCACCTCCGCGCCTGCCTGCCTCCCGCCCGCCCGCTCCTTCTCGGCCCCACCTTCCCGCCCGCCCGTCCCCCGCGGCGCTCCCTTCTCCCCGGCCTCGCTTCCCTCCCTCCGCCCCCCCCCCGGCCTTCCCTTGAAGACCTGCTAAACTGAGCTAATTTTAATTGCATGTTTCAACTTCGCTAATTAAATCGAGGGGGCTAATTAAAAGTGACTAAGGAACAGTTTTCAGCAGAGGGGCTTCTCCCGCTCGCCGCGCGCAAATCTTCCCCGCAGCCAGAACCGGAGAAGCCAGCGGCTCCTCGGCGAAGCGCCCCCTTCCTGGGCTCTCCGGCCGCGGCGGGGAGGCGGGGGCGCCTCTCCTTCCCGCCCCCCTCCCTTCTCGGCGGGGGACCCCGCCTTCGGCCGTGCCCTTCCTGCAGCCTCTTCGGCTGGGCCGCGGCCTGAGTTGGCAGCGCCCCCTCGCCCCGTCCTCGCTTCCTGGCCTGGCCACGCGAGCGCCGCCTCCAGTTTCGCGCCGAAGGAACCGGCCTGCGCAGGCGGCCCGGGTATAACTCCAGCCCGGCTGCCCCCAGGCCAAGAGGAGCGCGTTGCCCGGCGTCAGGGGTGAATCTTGACCCCATCCCACCCCTCAAAAAGCCTTGAGCAGAGCAGAATAAAAGGTTATGGAGAGCCATGGGGGAAGAGTTGGCCCCGGGCTCCCTCCTATTGCGCCCGCCTCCTAAAAGGAGAGGAGAGAGGGAGGGAAAGAGGCAGGCCAAGGCCCGTCTCTCCCCCACCCAATTTTTTTTTTGCTACTTTCCTGACCCATAGAGGCGCCAGCACCCTTCCCCCAGGATCCCCTGTACATTTTCTTCCCCACCTGAATGCCTGTTTATTTATTCAGCCACTGCCTCCTGTTTCCACCAACTCCACCTTCTTCCCCATCCTACAGTAAGGCTTTTTCCTAAAGCATATGCTGACCTTGATCACTCAGCCCTCCCTCAGCAAGTGCTCCTTTAAATCGAAGCACTTCTATATATCCCTCCAGCTGCAAGCCCTTCCTCATTCCATAAACTCGCAGCCGAAAATCTGGAGACAATCTTTCCCTGCACACTTCCTGTAGGCAACAGAGACTGGCTCTCAAGCACTGGAGTGTTTGAGGTAAGGGCACAATTCACCTGGGTGTGTTATTAATATATTAATTGCTTTAACATTTAGTTTTTCTTGCTTTTTAAAAAAAGTTTGTCAAGTGATTGAGTTTTAGTTGCTGTACCTCTTTGGATAATTGCTGTTTTAATACCATCAAAATGGTATTATGTCTTTAGAATTATGCCAACTTTATTAGCAGTAGTGAGGGTGGTAGTATTAAATAGCAACCCATTTATCACATAGAAAATCATTAAGAGATGCACATAGATTGCATCCGACAGCACTATCAGTGCTTAACACAGCCATTCACAGAGGACCGCTGGTTACAATCTGATTAATACGCAGTGAACAATTTAATGGATTAGCTACAGCAATTAATCGGCTTGCCTCCCCTCTCTGCTGCACCAGAACACAAGTTCATCACCAACAGTGCAAAACCAGACTAAAATACAATAGGTGTGTAGGATACCACCCCCATCTTGGGAAGTTTGTGATGAAACACCCATTGATTTGCGTTGGGCTGGATTGCACGCAGGCATAGTTTTATCTGGTGTCTTTTAAAACCAACCATTTTTTTATTAGGCTCAGAAAGCTCCAGGCTTTTCTCTGCCTCTGACTTGCCACCATGACAAAAGTCCCACCTGCCACAGTGGAGTTTGCAGGGCCCTTTGCACAGAGCTCCCCCAAATTCCTCTCCAGGCATTGCAGTCTCCAGGCTCCATTGGCTTTCCCTGGAGGCCAACTTGGTAAATATTAAAAGAGCCCCTTTAAACAAACAGGCTCACCTTTAAAGACAAGTGCTCCTATAGAATAAGGCCCTGCGTGCTAATTGAGGGATCACCAGGGAGGCAGGGGCTAGGAAAGGGCCTGACCAGCATTCCCACAGCTATTGTATGGATTTTTAGGCTCTTAAAGAACCGTTCCCTTTCTCTCCCTTTTTATTTCCCAGCCCCTTGGGCCTGGATTAAAGTGACAGACAATTTTCCCTTCGCACCTTATTGATGCTTAAATGCACTTTGAGGTGATGTGAATAGGGCGGAGTGGGGAGGAGGGGAGGGGAGAGAGAGCTCTGTGAGAACACAATCAAGTGTGTGTGTTTGGGAGAACTACAAAGCTATCCACGCTTGAAGGTGGAACAGAAGCAACAGTTTGGGTACAAAGTATTACAGCAAAGGCTGGGAATTGGCTGTGGGCTTTAGTGCCCTTGGTCGTCCCCCCCCCCCCCCCGCCCCCTTCTTCTTCTTTTTACTCCGCAAAGGCCTCAGATGCATCCAAAGCAGCCTAAGAGGCGGCATTAAGGACAACTTTCCTGGGTCAGACCACAAGCCCATCATGCCGACTCTTCGGTCTGAAACAGTGGCCGGCGCAACATGCAGCAAGGGAGCTTCTTCCCACACTGTAGAGTAAACTGAAGTGTGAAAAATAAGGCATCTGGGCAAGGAGATAACGTTTGGCAGTCAGGGAGGAAGAAAGTAGAGAGATTACTGTTTGTGTAGTAGAAGGACCTGGTTTCCCAAGCATCTATGGCTAAAGGGTTTTAGGTAGCTGGGGAAGGAAGGACACCTCCACTGTCAGAGTTATTAATCCTAAAGGGTGAGGTGGACTAATATCCTACTCAGTATAGGAAAGCAGCCTTTTGGATCCTTGTCTATGCCAGCTAGAGGGGAAATGTGCCTAAACACTGGCATTCTTGCACATTCCACGCAAAGGCGTAGGAAATGTGAAAGAAAGGGAGTTGGAAATAGGGTATCTTTCTCGCTGTCCTGTAACTATGCATGATCTCCAGCAGGAAGCAACGGATATTGACTAAGCTGTGTTTGAAACTTTTCAGTTGAATGCACATTCTCTAATATCACTTTGTCAGTTACTTCAGCCGTTTAAGGAACAACTTAAACACTGTCTGCCATCTCTTCACATGTTGCGACAGTAAGTCCACTTGAGTCCATATTTCCTGAAAGCGAACAAAAAAACATGAATTTATTTTAATCCAGACACACACAACAAGGAGTGCCATATTAATGGTTTTATGCATCTATTATGCGACGTATCCAGATAACACATATTAGGTATATGCTGTCCGAGTAGAATTCTTAATTTTTTTAGTTCTGTTGGTACTGAAGCAGTTCCATATTCCTGATTAATTTTGGGCCTTTACAGCTGTATCCTGTTTAAGACGAGGGAGACTAGAACAGGAAACTATTGTTCTGTGGGTGGATGCACCACGTATTTGCAAAATGACAGTGCAACATTCTCTATCCCTTATATAACTCTCAGGTGTCAGTATTGTGCCATCCACTTTTGAATTCATTGGTTAAAAAACCCCTAGGCATTTGCTTACTGAACTTGCACTGCAGTGATAAGTCAATTCCCCCAACCACTCTGCTATTAGACAAAGGAGGTTCTTAGAAGAAGAGGTTAGGGTAAGAAACCCACCTGGAATTTCTTCACTCTAAGTAGAGGCATGTTACACTGTGTGTGTGTGTTTTGTATATACTCACGAGTACTTCTATTATTAGTTCACATAGTCTGAATCCTGCCCTCTCCGCCCATAAAATAAAATACTAGACTGAGAGAGCTGGTATCATCTGACTCACTTAGACACTGGATGCCTGCCTCTCATGACAACAGGAGTCACCCTAAAATCCACAATATGCCTCTTTACAGGATCACTGTTGCCAGATCAAATATCTCAAAATCAGGATACAATGTAGTGTAAGTGGTCAGGCATAGGACAGGAAGATCACCCTTAGTGAACTCAATACATATGTATATTAGATATATATATTTAATGACAGAGATCTGAAACATCCTGTGATACTAGTGTGCTGACATTACGGGGAAATCCAAATGCGGCTGACCTCCATCTTATCATGTGAGTCCATACTGTGTAATAACTCAACCTCCCCGCCCCAGGTAGGCAATTTTGTGGCAAGCCAAGCAGAAAACGGAGGAAAAGCAGCACTTCCCTCATTTGTGAGAGGCTCATTAGCAGAGCTCTTCTTGGAGTCTAATGAACGGAGCCCTTTTAAATGATATTTTATATTATCCCTACCCTTCTTGCTAACTTCAAACATGTGTTTTGTTTTGTTTCTTAAAAGGATCCGCTGGGTTCTCTTTTTTTGTTTTGTTTTGTTTTTGCTTGTTTTGTTTTGTTTCAGGTAAAACCCAATCATTAAAATTCAGCCCCCGTCTCTTGCATCTGCTTCGTCTTTACCAAATGAATTGCAGGGTGAGAGAAAAGCGATTGCATTCAAATCACAGATGGGGTGCAGGTTTTTGGAAGAAATTTGAGAAACACCATTGTCCCGAATCAAAACTCAGTCCTTTGCTCCACAAAGGAGGTTGCTTTAAGCCCTCCGAGTTCTATGGCACTTGTTTTTTAAACTTTCAGGGTCTCACACAATGGCCTGCCACCTAAATGTCACAACCACTCTAATTCCAAGTGTGTCTCTTTCACTTAAAAAAAAAAATTGGGTGGAGGCAGCAAAATCGAGGGGAGTGAAGGGCAGAATCATCACGCACAAGTTTCCCCTTCATTGCCAGGCCATGGCCTGTTGGTAGGAACTGGGTGAAGTGGGATCCAATGCTTGAGTCAAAGTTGACCAAAGGACAATGACCCTACCTTTAAAGGACATTCTTCACAGGATTCGCAAGGCAATGTGATTGAAAGGACTTTATATGAGCCAGCCCTGAAGGAGATGCAACACTAAGAAAGGAAGAGAGCAACTCTAGGCATGTGCAAAATGCATCTCCCAATGCAATGACTAGCCAGTAGCAACTCCCCACCCCCAGTTGACTCTTGGCATGCATGTGTGCATGCGCACACACACAGACAAGGTGAGCCTTTCTCACTACTCAGGTGACAGCAGTGGAACTGGGCTTATTATTCAAAGTTGAAAGAGTAAGGCCAGATTGTATCTCCATCCTAAAATGTTTATGAAGGAGCAGGTGTATCCTAACAGGCATCTAGGCACTACAGTTCACCTCAATTTATGGAATCCAACAGTTACTTAATTTGCAGCAAAGGAAGGATGGGCAGTTTGTCATTAGCAATTAGTTGATTTCACAGTGGCAACAAGGTTGTAAGAAATCTATTGGTGTGGCAACACACATACTTTGGAACTCCCTGCCTGTTGACATTAGGCAGGTGCTCTTTTTGAAGTCTGTTAAAAACATTTTTGTCTAGGCAAGCCTATCCAGAGATATAGAATGATGATGTGTGTTTTAATCAGTTTATTAAGCTTATTGTTGATAATGTTTTTAAATATTCTAAATAGTTTTTTTTAAACTGTATTTTACGGATAATTTTATAGTTCTCTTTTTGTAAACCACATTGAGGTTTTATTATAACCAAGCAGTATATAAATCTTATGAAGTAAAAAACTTAGTAGAGAAGGACAAGTTGGGATGGTAGAATTGGAACCTGAATTTCACATACAACTTGGTGGACACTGAGGGTTGAAGGTCTCAGGTTTGATCCTTGGCATCGCCATTTAAAAGGGACCCAGGCAGCTTATGTCTGAGATCCTGAAGGTTTACTTACTGCTAGTCAGAAGACTGGGGAAAGATGGGCCAATGGTTTGATGTTATAAAGCAGCCTCCTATGTTTATCAGTGCCTGTACATCAGGGACTTCTGAATGAAAACTTAAGAGTGATGGTGAAGCTATTCACTAAAATAGGGGGCTGATAATAACTTGTTCCAGGCAATTCCACTGGGAGTTTGAGAGCCTCTCTTGTTCCTATTCTACATAACACACCTAAAGGTAAAGGTACCCCTGACCATTAGGTCCAGTCACGGATGACTCCGGGGTTGTGGCGCTCATCTCGCTTTACTGGCCGAGGGAGCCAGTGTACAGCTTCTGGGTCATGTGGCCAGCATGGCTAAGCCACTTCTGGCGAACAAGAGCAGCGCACAGAAGCATCGTTTACATTCCCACCGGAGCGGTACCTATTTATCTACCGTACTTGCACTTGACGTGCTTTCGAATTGCTAGGTTGGCAGGAGCAGGGACTGTGCAACGGGAGCTCACCCCGTCGCAGGGATTTGAACCGCCGACCTTCTGATCGGCAAGCCCTAGGCTCTGTGGTTTAGACCACAGCGCCACCCGCGTCTCTTCATAGCACACCTACTCACATAGTAATTGTTGCCCCAGTAACTCTCAGGGCATTAAACATTCTCCAGGAATGTGATGGATAAACATCACCACCATGTGCACTTAAATAAGAATTTCTTGCTAGAAGATGCAGATGTAAAACATCATTTTTGAGCATATACTTTCCCAAACCCTAAGAAAAGCCCGTTCTTTCTGAGTTAGATAAATCATTCCAGTTCATCGCATGTATAGCTGACTCTCATCTGATGGTCCTTTAACAGAGGAGATTGTTTATTTTGCTTGCAAGGGTGGAGGCAGAAGCGAGAATGTTTTCAGAAAGATGGGGAAGTTGAAGGCAATAATGAAAGGGAAATTTGATCTGATGGGGGCACAATGGAGTGTGTGTGTGTGTGTGGCTGCTGTTGGGGTGGATGCTAGGCTGGCTTGCTTCATTTGCCTTGCAAGTGGTGCTGATGCAGCACCACCACCACCTATCTTTGCTTGTGGGCAGTGGCTCATGCAAAGTGCCAGGTTCTGTGCTGTGGTCTAGATTCTGTGCAACAGAGGAGCACACAGAAACATACAGAACACCACAGCCCTGATCATTTTATTTTCAATTATACTAAATCCTTTTGGGCTCGGGGCACCTGAGAATTAGTAGCTCCTTCTCTTTAAAATCCTCATATGCCAAGTGGGGGGTGGTGTTGAGGAAACCACTGCACAGATATCTGGTTCCACTTTACAGAAGGTAGATTGTAGCTCTGTACATGTGCATATTGGGGGGGGAGGGGGAGAATTATTTATTTAATTAGAACCCATTAGGTGCTTCACTTTTTGCACCATGCTCTCCATTGCTATGTTTAATGCTGGTTTCAGTTGTTCGTTGGACTTTCTGCTTTGCCTCTTGTTTTGTTGTTTATGTTTAAGGGGTTTAACAATTGTGCATTGTATCTTATTGTCTTTGTAAACTTGGCAAATTTCGATAGATGGGCAGAATAAACATGATATGAATGAATGAAACTGGGAGCCACAGGTAATTGTCTGAAAGAGCGAGGCAATCCACTACCTAATCCAACGATTGCTTAGCATCAGTATTGATTGGGGGTTCCTTGCTCTTTCAGACACACACTCACTGGTTTCTGAGAAAGTTTAGTTCTTTGTGAATACAAACTTCTTGGTTCCCTCAGATGTGAGTCCCAGGGTGAAGGCATTTGAAATATCCAGTTAACTCCTGGTGCCTTAAACAAGATAGGCTGCAGTTTACAAGAAGTGTTATGCAAGCACTATAATAATTTGGGTGCAGAGTTCCTCATAAATGCCAGTAACCTTAAATAGAATACAAGTAAAGATAAGCTAAATAATTGTTCAGTAAGCTAATGAATTGTTCAGTAACTTAATTCAGTGTTTTTGCCTAATTTTTGACAGCAGTTGCTAGATCAACATTGCAACAATAGCAGACACTACCGAACAGTGTTCCCTGTGTAATGCAATTTCGTTCTGAACTAAGGAGCACCATTATATTCAGTGGAACGGTGAGGTTCTTAAATGAGACCTCCCTTGAAGCAAATGGATATTTGTAATCCTATACTCTAGGAAAGGGGGGGGGGTTTGAAAGCTTGGTTTCTCAGCATCATCACATTGGGTGTGTGGCTCTCTAGATCAGCTCTTCTAAGAGGATTGCTGTCCTGTGCATTCCTGAGGCATAGAGGGTGAGCTGGAGGCATTCTCCGCCCCCCTCCCACCCTTCACCCCCCAACACAAACAGAAGTTGAGAAGATGAGACACCCTTATTTGGGGCACAGCTGTTTAAGATGTAAAGACCCTTTAAGCATTTGGGAGCTCCTGCTTATAGCTCTGAGAAAGTAAACTTTGAATGACCCTCCAGGTTAGTTTAGTCTGGGATCTGAGAGCTGAAGGGTGGTAGAACCAGACTATGGGTTTTCCCGCCAACAAAGTGGGGGTGGGGTGGGGGTGGGTGTCGTATCACTTCCCCTGGAAATGTGTGTTATCTTTAGGGCTGGGCAGCCCACCCCCCCACCCAGCAGAAATTGACAGAAGTCTTTTCTTCCAGCAGGGAAGGCTGCCCAGGAGCGAGGAACAAGGCACATCTTGTTGTATAGTTGTGCAATGCACAGAGAAAGGCCTGCTCTCTCCTAGCACAGCAGAGCATAAAACGAAGCAGGGTGTTTTCTGATCCCTCTCCTTATCCACCCATCAAAAATGTGTGCACATGTAGGCTGAGGGTGTCATTTCATGACCAGAAGTCCATGCTAAAATATAAACACAAGGCGCTGCCAGACAGCATGCTTTCCTACGTGTTATATTAAAATTTGAGGGCAAACGTTCACCTTTTGGTCTGTTATGCTCTTGAGCAACTGGGTCAGCATTCCTTTCTCCCGATCTCAGCGTTCTGCCTCCCTACCCTCATCCCAGCAGCCACAGGGACCTAGTTGGTAGCAATTATTCTTACTAGATCTTTTACCTGCCCTTCACTGAAGAATCCAAGGGTGGGTTACAGCAATATAGAAGTACAGCTTTAAAAATGGTTTTAAACAAATGCATGCTACCTGAAGCCGCAGTTCATCTATACCAAGGACCTGAATGATATCCTACACTGGACTGATTTTTGAAAGATAACCTGCATAACTTTGTCTCTTTGATAAGGTCCCACTTCCCCCTGCCACTCAGCACCCAGGCCATATCCACACTGCCTGCAGTTTGAGGCTGTCATGGGAGAAATAGTGCTAAAACAAGTAGCTCTCTTTTAAACAGCAGTTACACAGTGGTACCTCGGGTTAAGTACTCATTCGTTCCGGAGGCCTGTTCTTAACCTGAAACTGTTCTTAACCTGAAGCACCACTTTAGCTAATGGGGCCTCCTGCTGCCTTCACACTGCCGGAGCACGATTTCTGATCTTAACCTAAAGCACTATTTCTTGGTTAGCAGAGTCTGTAACCTGAAGCATATGTAACCTGAAGCGTATGTAACCCGAGGTACCACTGTACAGTGCATGAGAAAGAATACAGAATCCAAGCAAAAGAACAGGAACCCATCAGCATGGGTGGGCCTCACTCCAAACTAGCAGCCAGTAGTGATTCATCTTCATAGGAATAGCAAGATCAACAGTATAAACAAGTACCAAACGAAGGATAATGACTTCCTGTAGTGAGTAATTTTCAGGATCTCTTGAGACTAAATTCCACAGTGTAAAAGTTGTTAATCAGTTCCAAAATGGCAGCTTCATACTGGAGCCTGGCTCTGAAGTATGGAGTCGCCATACTCCAACAATAAAGTTTGTTTGTTTGTTTGCTTCACTTACTGGTCACCTTCTTTATTACAAAAAGTAAGCTTAAGTGACTTACAATAAAATACAAAAAAAAAATCCAATTTAAAATTAAAACAACAGAAAAGCAAAACATATTCATATACATATACATAAAAGGCAGTCCAACACATCCCACCAACTAAAGGAGGCCACAATATCTAAAACTTTACAAGTTATAGGCCAAAAGCATGGCTGAAAAGCAATGTTTTTTCCTGGTGCCTAAAAGCAGCCATTGATGGTGCCGGGCATGCTTCCCTGGGGAGAGCACTTTGTAAGTAGGGAACCACCACTAAAAAGGCCTATTCTCGTGTTGTCAGTCTACACCTCCCTCAAGAGAGGGCACATAGAGGAAGACCTCAAATGATAAATGCAGGGTCCAGGTTGGTCAAGGGGGAGTCCATTGTCAAGCTCCCAGAACTACATGGCTATAAAGCAAAGGCTATAAAAACAAAAGAAAAACAAATCTCTCTTGCTGAACAGTTTAGGGACAGATTTATCATTACATCTATTTCTGACATCCAAGTGTGAGTGCAGATGCTTACATAGCCAAAACAGCCCTACAGCCCCACAAAAGGGAGGTATTAGCAGGCTCAGCCAAGTCCTAGGGTTCACCAAAGTACAACAAAACTGTTGGGAAAGGGCTGTGAGGTGGCCATGGAATGCAGACTATTTGTTTCGTGTGGAAGAACCAGATAAGAAGGGGAATCAAATGGAGTATAATAGAGAGGGGCATGGCTGCATCACCTGACTGGAATAGTGAGCAGGAGAACTACACCTCAATGTTTTTTGTAGGTTCCAGTTGTGTTATGATCTGAAATTACGTACATTTTTTCTAGCACAAATCCAAGAGTTGCAAAGTGAGTCTTTAATAAGAGTCCATTACCTCCTTTTTTAGAGTGACCTATACTGAGTTTGCAATTTAAAAATCCCCTCATGTTGTGCTAACTTTAAATATAAGCATGAGCCTGAATAATGTTTAGTATATTTCTCTCCTTTCGTTGGTAGAAGATATGCCCCATGACATATTGAAATCCTGTATTTCTTAGAAAACTGGCTGCTGGTTTCATGCTCAGGTTCTGCAGGGACTTTCTCATTGGTCAGACTTTCAAATAATAATTATTTTTAATGGTGCATTCAAATAAGGACATAACCAAAGCAGTTGTTAGTTTTACATTATCTGGAGCAGGGGATGTTCAGGCAATCATTTGCAGATTTACCTGTTACCTGTCATAAACATCATTTCCCTCTCCTGCTTTTATTGTTTTACTTCCTCCTCCTCCTCCTCCTCCTCCTCCTCCTCCTCTTCTTCTTCTTCTTCTTCTCCTTGTTGCAGTGACACCACTTTTATTTATTTATTTTGAACCCATTTTTCATTCATATCATTTCCCAAAGCAGGGCACAGTAAGATTCATATCATTTAATAAGATTTAAATAATATTTAACCACTTGTTGAAAAGGGTTAGGTTCCCAGATCTGTCACACTGTGATAGGAAGTTGATTTGAAAGCTTAGGAACTTCTATCCCAAATGCTTGTTTGGCAGTGGCCTCTAACCCAACAGATGCTGAGACTGCCCATTCGAGATATGGCAAGTAACTGAAAAGAAAAGATCACAAAGGCAACTTTGCCTGTTCAATTACTTGAGAGGAAGCATGAGTCAAGCAGGGACTTGTTCATATCGAGCTAAAAGCAGGGGCCCATTGTCTTCCCCTTTTAGCTGCTGTCTCAATTTACCCGAGGCAGGAGAAAGAAGACTTGGTAGTTGAAGCAGCTCTAGCAACTTAGTGGAATGGCCTTTTCTGCTAAGGAAGATGTTGGGACTGCACATCCCATCATTCCTATAGGAAAGTGTTAAAAACATGAGTGCTACTGGATCAGACCAAAAGCCTGTCTAGTGCAGCATCCTCTTTTCCACAATGGCAAGATACCCACAAGCAGGACAAGAGAGCAATAACCCCTCTCCCACCATTGCTCCCTAGCAGTTGGTGTTCATAAGCGTCAGGACTGCCGCTAGGTCCCAGCTCACAGAGGACCAACGCCCAGTGGATATTATATACAAAAGTCTTTATTGAAGTTTAGTTTCCATTTCCAAGCTCTGGGCGCGCAGGCCCACGTCTTAACGCTAGACCGGCTAAGTCCCCTCTGACTCACTGCTCCACCCACACCAGTTTAAGATTCTAGCCCGGCTCCACCTCTTGCGCTGCTCTTTCCTGCGTTGGGTCCTTCTGCCCTCTGGGGTTCCCTCCTTCCTGGACTCCTCTGACGCGGAGCCTCCTGAGTCTTGCCCCTCCCTCCGGCGGGCTTTAGGACCTGGCTCCCTTCCCGGGCTCCCCGCTGTGCCGCGCTCCTGTACATTTGAACTTGGCGCGCGCGCCCAGCCGGTGACTTTCCTTCTGACCGTTTCCCCGCTTCCTGATGTGGGTGTTGCCAAACCTGACTCCTCTCCTCCCTCTGGTGGTGAGGACACTGGTCCCGACTCCTGGGACTCCCCCTCCCCACTGCGCTCTGGTGGAAACGCTGGCCCTGATCTCCAGCTGCTGTTCAGGGACTCCCCGCTGGCCCCTCCCTCTTGAGGTTTCTCCCTTGGAATCTCCCTTGCTCTGGCCACCGGCGCTCCCTTCTGTGAGTCCTCCGATTCGCTAGAGAGGCTTGTGGAATAACTCTGGCCACTGTCACTGCCTGCGCCCCCCTCGTACTCCTCCTCCTCACTCTCCATTTGCTCCCCCTCCTGTGTCTCTCCTTCTGAACCCCTGACATCCATCCCCCCCTCGAAGCCCCCCCTTCCCCCCTCCCCCTCTTCCGGTGCGGGTTCCAGGTGCTCCATTGTTGTAGGGGTGAGTCCAGGATACAGCTCGTCCCCTGAGGCTTGCAACCATCGAGATAAGTCCGGGAAGTCCCCCATGGGCTCGTCGACGACGACCTCCTCCGCTTCCATCTCCTGCGCGGTGTGCTCGAAATCTGCGCTCGACCCCAAATCACCCAAGAGCCCTCCTCCCCCTGTTGCTTGATGGGGGTCCACCTCCCAGGGCCCCTTCGGCATGTCTCTGCGCCAGCCCACTTCGGGTTGGTCCTCCCACCAATAAGATCCCCCCGTGCCAAAACCTGAAAGTGATCCCTCCGGAGAGCTGCCTCCCGGAGCCGAGTCCTCAGCTGACGAGAAACCCCGGAAAGTGCTGGCCGAGAGTGTGGGTGTGAACAAACAATCCTCGAAAAAGCCCGCCGGCATAGGCTTGTGCGGGAAAAGAGTGTGGAATTCTTCCTTGAGCAACTGCTCTTCCACTGCGTAATCCGGCACCCACCTGTTGGCGCTGGCCGGGGTGTCCTCTGTGGCGAGAAGATATTCAATCCCGTCCTCCCCCCACCTTGAGTCTAAAATCTCAGTGGCTTCATTAAGTGGCTCCCCTTTCGGCGACCCCCCTTTTTTGGGCGCTTCTCTGAGCGGGTCTGGCGCCTTCCCCGGTGCTTGAAACCTGTGGGGCTCTCTGTAGGGCGTGAGCACTGATCTATGAAAGACCGGGTGCATTCTGGAACCCTCCGGGAGTGTCAACCGGAAGGCCACTGGGTTGATCTGCGCCTCTACTTGGTAAGGCCCTAGCTGCTTGTGCCCTAGTTTCTTCTTGGCTAACGATCTGGCTGGAACTGCTTGTGCTGCCAACCAGACCCAGTCTCCCACCTGGATGTCCTCCCCAACCCTCCTGTGTCGATCTGCCTGCACTTTGTAAGCCTGTTTTGCCAACTCTAACTGCCTCCTGAGCTGCTCGTGGATCTCCTGCAACTCCGCTGCCACGTCCTCTGCTCCCTGTGGCTCCCCCTCCCGCACTGTGTCCAGACCCGGGAAGGTTCTGGGATGCCTCCCGTAGTTGGCGAAAAATGGTGTCACCCCCGTGGACCCGTGCTTCGTGTTGTTGTAGGCAAACTCGGCCAACGGTAGATAGTCCACCCAGGTGGATGGCTGCTGGTTCGCGTAGCATCTCAGGTACTGCTGCATGATGGCGTTGACCCTTTCCGCCTGCCCGTTAGTTTGCGGGTGTCTCGCCGACGCCAGGCTGACCTTGACGTTCAGGAATCCCATCAGCTTTTGCCAGAAGTTGGAGATGAACTGGCGCCCCCGGTCGGACAAAATAGACCGTGGTAGGCCGTGCACCTTGAACACGTGGTCTATGAACATCTTAGCGGTCTGCTCGGCCGTGGCCACCTTCGCGCACGGAATGAAGTGGGCCATCTTGGTGAACAGGTCCACTACCACGAGCACTGCCGTCTTGCCCCTTGAGCTGGGTAGATCTGTGACAAAGTCCAGGGCCACCCTCTCCCACGGTACGAACGGTGTCTGTAGCGGTTCCAACAGGTCCGCCGGCGGCTGGTGCACAGGCTTAGCCCTTTGGCAGGTGTCGCACCTATTGACATAGTCCGCGACATCCCCCCGCATCTTAGGCCACCAAAAGTCTCTGGCTACTAAGTCCACCGTCTTCTCCTTGCCGAAGTGCCCCGCGCTGGGCGCGTCGTGCAGCTGTTGCAGGACCTTCGCGCGGAGGGTGTCTCCTGGTACGTAGAGGACTCCCTTGCGTAGGAGCAGGCCGTCGTGCACTTGGAATTCGTCGCCCCTCGCCTTGCCACTGCACACCTCCTCCATCTTGGCTCGGGCGAACGAGTCCGTTTGCAGCGCGCGGCGCACCGCGTCCAGGTCCACCGTGGCTGACGCGCATGCCCACGCCTGTGGTGTGAAAATGTGCTTGGCCGCCGCCGGTGCCTCTGCCTCCAGATACTGCGGTTTTCTGGACAGCGCGTCCGCCAAGACGTTGCTGTTTCCTGGGATGTACTCAATTCTGAAGTCGAAATCTGCAAAGAACTCCGCCCAGCGGATGTGCCGCTGGTTCAGGAACCTCGCCGTGCGCCAGTACTCCAAGTTCTTATGGTCTGTGCGGACCTGCACCGTGTGCTTGGCTCCGACGAGGAAGTGCCGCCACGCCTTGAAGGCTGCATGTATGGCCAGCAACTCCCTGTCCCAAATGGTGTAGTTCTGCTCCGCTTTGCTGAGTTTTCTGGAGTAGAAAGCGCACGGCCTCTAGTCCCCCTGGTGGTCTTGCTGCAACAGAACGGCTCCCACGGCCCTGTCTGAGGCGTCCGTCTCCACTCTCATGGGCCTGCTGGGATTTACGTGCAGTAGGTTCTCTTCGGAAGCGAAGAGCTGCTTGAGCTTCTGAAAGGACTGCTCTGCCTGCTCCGTCCAGATGAACCTCTTCTTCTTGGAACTGAGGGTGTCGGTGATGGCCGCTGTCTGCATGGCGAAACCCTTGATGAACTTGCGATAAAAGTTGGCAAAACCGACAAACCTCTGTACTTCCTTCCTATTGCGTGGGCTCTTCCAATCCAGTACTGCACGTACCTTGGCACCGTCCATAGCCAGTCCCTTGTCGGACAGTTTGTAGCCCAAGAAATCCACCTCCGTCTTGTCGAACTGGCACTTCTCCAGCTTGGCGTACAGCCTGTGCTCCCGCAGCCTCTGCAGAACTTCCCTAACATCTCTCTCGTGAGCCTCCGGCGATTCCGAGAAGATTAGGATGTCATCCAGGAAGCAGACGCACTTCTTGTAGAGGAGACCCGCCAAGACATGATGCATGAAGGCTTGAAAGCAGTGGGAACCATTTTTTAATCCAAAAGGCATAACTCTGTATTCATAAGTGCCCAGCGGCGTAAACATGGTTGTTTTCCACTTGTCGCCTTCCCGTACGCGAATGAGATTGTACGCTCCGCGCAGATCCAACTTGGTAAAGATGCGACCCTTCCTCACCGTCGCCAGCAGGTCATCGATCTTGGGCATAGGGAAGGCTGAGGGCTTGGTCTTGAGGTTCAAGAAGCGGAAATCAACGACCAGCCTCTTTTGGGGCGTGTCCCGCTTCTTTACAAAGAACACGGGACTGCCTCCTGCCGCCTTGGACTCCCGGATGAATCCCCGCTTCAGGTTGTGATCTATGAACTCCCTGAGCTCTTGCAATTCATCCTCAGACATGGAGTACAGTTTCCCCGTCGGGAGCGTCGCCCCGGGCAGGAGGTCGATCTTGCAGTCGTAGGGTCTGTGGGGTGGCAGCTTATCCGCCTCTTTCTCGCAGAAGACCTCCAAAAACTCCTTGTATTTGTTAGGCACCGCTTGCAACATGCCCAAGTTCAGCTGTGGTCCATCCTCGTGCCCCTCATCTTCCAAGTCCGCCAGGATGCAGTGTTCTGCGCAGTAAGAGGAACCGAAGGTCAGTTGCCGCTGGTACCAAGCTAATGCCGGGCTGTGCCTATCCAGCCAACTCATTCCCAACACTATGGGCGTGTCTGACAGGCGGGTGACGTTGAAGCTGATGACCTCACGGTGGTTTCCAATGCGCATCACCATTGGCGGCGTCTGCTGTAGCACTTGCCCTCCCAGTAGCTCCCTGCCGTCCACTGTGACGACTTTCAGAGGTACCGCCGCTGGCAGAAGGGCTATGCCATGTTGCTGGATGAACTGCATGTCTATAAAATCTGCATTGCTCCCCGAGTCGATGGTGATGGGAATTTCCACAAGTAGCCCATTGGGGAGCTGAAGGGATGCGGTGAGCTGCACTACTGGTTTGGGTGGGAGGGGGTCGGTGGGCTGTAAGATCCCTGGGGATTGCTTCACTGACTTGTCTGGCTGGTCCCCAGAGACGCCATCTCCAGCCAGACAGTGGAGTTTTCCTGCTGCGACTCCCTCTGCTGAATTGCGTCTGTTACTGTCGCTGCGGCTGCAGTATGCTTGTGAAACCGCTGGGGACACTCTTTTGCCATATGCTGAGCACTGTCGCAGATGTAGCACTTCCTGGTTCCTCTAGGAGGCTTCATCTTGACTGCTCCCGGAGTTAGGGCTCCGACTGTGGAGTGAGCCTTAGCACCACCTATCTCCATCGGCTCCTCTCCCCCTCCCAGCGGAGGCATGGATCGAGCGCGCGCCGCCTCCTTGGGGAAGGGAGGCAGTCCTCTCGCTGGCGTGCTTCCCAAATGCCCTTCCTCCTTGCCCCAAGGGCGTCCTTCCAACCGAACCCCAATGGAGAGTGCCCATTCCACCACGTCCTTGGTGGTTTGGGGTCTTCCCCCCCTTGCGATCTCGTCTTTCACAGCTCCGCTCAACCCCTCCCAGAACAGGTCTCTGACGGCAGGCGATTCTTTCTCCCAGGCTAGTACATTCACCAATCCGAAAAAACGTGAATGATATTGCCTCACAGTGGCTTTACCTTGTCTTAGTCCGTGAATCTCCCTCCTAGCGATATCCACATCAATCTCAGATAAAAAACACGCATCCATCACTTTAATGAAGGCAGCCGCATTTTGGAGGGCTGGATCCTTGTCTCTCCATAGATTGCGCAGCCACGATTTTGCCTCCCCCCGTAAATGAGAAATAATAAATCCCACTCTCTCTTCCTCATTTTTAAAGTCTTTGTCAAGCAGCTGCAATGCATAAATTACATCTGCTCTGAAGTTAGGATACTCCTGCAGGTCCCCATTGAAGTGAGATACCAGGCTCCCTCCTCTGTTTCCCAGCCCAATCCCTTCTGGTCTGGTGGCGGGTAGCCTCTGTGTACTTAGCACTTCTAACCTGGTTCGCAGATCCTGGCAGGCAGCAGCTGCTTCCTGTTCTTTCTTTCTGGAAGCCGCAATTTCTGCAGTCAACTGCGTCACTGCGTTTTGCAAACTCGCTATCCTCTCTTCGGTAGTCATTTCCCTGTTTTTCGTGAGCTCGCGAAGCACCAATCTTCACCCCTCGCTGCTTTCCCGCACTCCACGAGGTTGCAAAATTGGTGAAAATGGAGAGGGGACTTACTGTCAGGACTGCCGCTAGGTCCCAGCTCACAGAGGACCAACGCCCAGTGGATATTATATACAAAAGTCTTTATTGAAGTTTAGTTTCCATTTCCAAGCTCTGGGCGCGCAGGCCCACGTCTTAACGCTAGACCGGCTAAGTCCCCTCTGACTCACTGCTCCACCCACACCAGTTTAAGATTCTAGCCCGGCTCCACCTCTTGCGCTGCTCTTTCCTGCGTTGGGTCCTTCTGCCCTCTGGGGTTCCCTCCTTCCTGGACTCCTCTGACGCGGAGCCTCCTGAGTCTTGCCCCTCCCTCCGGCGGGCTTTAGGACCTGGCTCCCTTCCCGGGCTCCCCGCTGTGCCGCGCTCCTGTACATTTGAACTTGGCGCGCGCGCCCAGCCGGTGACTTTCCTTCTGACCGTTTCCCCGCTTCCTGATGTGGGTGTTGCCAAACCTGACTCCTCTCCTCCCTCTGGTGGTGAGGACACTGGTCCCGACTCCTGGGACTCCCCCTCCCCACTGCGCTCTGGTGGAAACGCTGGCCCTGATCTCCAGCTGCTGTTCAGGGACTCCCCGCTGGCCCCTCCTTCTTGAGGTTTCTCCCTTGGAATCTCCCTTGCTCTGGCCACCGGCGCTCCCTTCTGTGAGTCCTCCGATTCGCTAGAGAGGCTTGTGGAATAACTCTGGCCACTGTCACTGCCTGCGCCCCCCTCGTACTCCTCCTCCTCACTCTCCATTTGCTCCCCCTCCTGTGTCTCTCCTTCTGAACCCCTGACAATAAGCATGCTGCCTCTACTCTGGGAGGCCAGAGGTGGCTATAATTACTAGAATTCCACTTGTATAATTGGAAGGGACCTTGAAAATCAAACTTCCTGTTCCATGGTAGTTGGTAGTCTCAGTGCACTTCTTGGCAGGAAAGGAAGCTCTACTGCCTTCACTTTCCCCTTCTTCTGACCTAGGAAATTTGAGAAGGTACTGGGGAGGGGCAAGGTAAGGTGCTCAAGCACCCATTCATGTTCATGTACCCTTGCTAGGAGTATATGCAAAAGGGCTCAAGTCCATTTGGGGGTAAACACAGTGGTCCTTGTGGAGCCCTAGTTAATATTCCCAGCTCTTAAAGGGTGGGAACTAACATAAGGAACTATCCTGAGCCTAGATTTTGAAGGTGTGCACTACCACTTTGAGTTTAGCTTGGAAGCAATAAGAAGTAAGCAAGTAAGTAAATTGTACATGCCCCTTGCAGCTAATGTAAGACATTAATCTGGCTGCTCCATTTTGGACTAGCTGCAATTTCTCAGTAGCCTTCAAGGGCAGTCCCTTGTAGAGCATGTTTCACACAATACATTTGTATCATCTTTAAAATTGGCACAAGCCCCTCTATCTGTTTAAGCAACTGTAGGGAAACAAATATTTTATTTAGTGACCCCCACATCAACCATTAACTTTAACCATTAACCATTGTAATTTATTCAAATGTCTCAAAGGGCACACAAATTGGGCCAGGAAGAGCTTACCGGTATCTCTGATTTTTACTATGTGATAAAGAACTCAGAGGAAATGTTTTCTAGTAATGGAAGTAGCTGTTACATTTGCCATTCCATCTCTGGCAGTAAAATCTTTTGGGCCAACCCTAGTTGTTTACCATATACATATTTAGCCAGGTTTGTAGAGTTCAGATTTCCTTTCTTCCTGGTTCCCAAGTGTAATATCAGGATTGTGCGGCTTGGTAGCAAACTTTGTAGGTTTGCTGTAGTCGGATGGGGGTGTTTGAACTGTAGGAGAGTCACCCTGAGTGAGTGTACTTCAGACTGAGGTTAAAATTCTAAGGGTGTTGGTAGTTCAAAAATAGACAGATCAGTGGGTATGGAGACTTTGGGGTATGGAGACTGATCAGACTTCATCCAAAGGAGAAGGGTGTCTTGTGTGGTTCAGATAGCCATCTGGCCTTTCTGAGAGACTGAGGAAACCTTTTGAGATTAGGTCCATCACAGTTAAAATGGAACATTGCTGTTTAGATTTCAAATGGGCACTTGGTATTATTAGCCAACAGAAATAAATGACCTGCAGTCTGGACAGGCCTCTTCACTAATGGACTTTTGGGGTTACATTGAGCATCTAGAGGAAATACAAGTAAGTTCTGCATTTCATAAGATTATTAATAGCATTCAGATGGGACCCATATGACATACCACCTTAATTTCTATTCAGCCCAACCCTTTAAAAAAAGCACAGCAAATACAGTAAGCCCCAAACCTATTGGTTTAGATACAAATATAAATTGAAACATCCACACTGAATGGATAAACAAAAGTAACATCATGAAACTGAGCAAGATTGAAAGCAACAGGCTCTTTCCACGAAAACCTCCCAAAATGATTTAAATAAATCTTAATATACAAATATGTTCCTGCAAGTTGGGTGTATATCATTGACATTCAGGGTGAACATGGACTATAAAGCCTTCATTAAAAGACAAAGGCCCCCAAACAATGCTGATAGGTTTTAGATTTGATCTATTTTCATCCTTCATTTCCTGGCAGTTAGAGACTTAAAGCAGTTTGCCACCTGGTTACCTAAGGAGAGCCTACATCCATCGCTCCCTGCCTGTAATCTAAGATCTGCATTAGAGGTCTTGCCATGTGTGCCTATTGTGAAATCAGCATGGTCGATGAGCACACAAGACAGGGCTTTCTCAGTGGTGGCTCCACTTTATGGAACTCTCTTCCAGTTAACATTTACTTGGCCCACTGAGTTTTGGTATTCAATAAAGCCTTTAAATCTTATCTTTTTACTATTGCCTTTCTTTAAATGAGTTTAGGTCAGAGGTAGCCTATTTTGTGTCACTGTTTAGGACTGCAACTCTCATCAGCCATAGCCAGCATGGCCAGTGGTCAGGGATAATGCAAGCTGCAGTCCACAGCATCTGGAGGGCACTGTGTTGGTTACCTCTTGTTTAGGTGCTTTAACAGTTTCTTTCATGAATCAATTTGTTGCCTCCAATCAAAACTTCCTATTTTGTCTGATATTCGTTTTTTAAAAAAAAATTCTCGTCGCTCTCACTTTGTGATAGCTTGACCCCTGAAATGCAATTAATAACTGAAATAAATACATACATGTTGGAAAGCTTTCTTTTGCCTCTCAGAGGCAAGCTTTCATTTCCCTCATTTGCCCCAATCAGCCATTGCCTCCTTTTTAGAGAAATAACTTGCCTATGGAGTGTTTTTAATGCAGCCAGTCAAGAGTTCGGCTTCCTTTTCTCAATTCAATAATCTTTTGCCTTTGACACAAAGTTATACAAGTGCAGCCAACGTACGACAAGCCGCCAGTCTCCTCTGAGCAAGTGGAACTATACAAACACATAGAAGTAATTTCTTAGAGCTGCAACATATTTGCAACTTTCTGTGCAGTGTTGGAAAAACATTTCCCCAGCCTCTTGCACACAGACTTTGTGTAAAGTGGCTTAGGGCACAAAGGGAAGGTGAGCAGGTTCACTTTTGTCAAGTGGCTTGATGGAAGATTTCCTCTGGGAAACCCATTTGTGCCACCTTGAGTAACACGAGGGAAGAAAGGTGGAATATAATGTAGCAAATAAAATAAATAAAAGCCTAGCTTTTTCTTTTTTAAAAAGACACCCTCTTATTAAAATATGGAGCTGAACTTAATGCAGGACTTTGTATAATATGAAATGGCCCATACCAGGATAGCAACAATTCTGAGTGGATGCACAGTCCACTTTCTGAGTGCATCTTGAAGCTCAGTTAAAACGTTGCTTATTTGCAAACCACCAAAAAATGCAGAAGGAGAATTGATGATGTGTATGTTGGAATAGGTGGCAGGCTTGTGATATGCAGAATTCCAGAATAAGTTCAGAAGCACATCCCTCTACTGGTGAGTTGGACTGACCAGTTGCCATTACACATTTATTGCTACTTAAGTACATGTAGGAATCTTGCAGAAGACTGCAACAAGCTAGCCCCAAGAACATCAGTTTCTTGAAGCATAGTCGGCAAGGGATGTGTGCAAGAAAGCAGGTTTCGGCTCATGCAAAGGTGGATACATATTTACATCTGGATACACATATGCACTGCAAAAAATCAGAGCCTGCCAAATATTTGGGGGGGGGGCAGGGCATACTTCCCCCTGGATTTTCCTCCCTGCAGTACCCTGATGCTCCCCACAACCTACTGGGGGGCAGGATGGATGTTGTTGAAAAGCAGCACTGGGAATGGATGGCTGTGAGCAGGCTGGCAATGAGAACAGAAGCACTAGACCAGTGATGGCCAAACTTGGCCCTCCAGCTGTTTTAGGACTACAATTCCCATCATCCCTGACCACTGGTCCTGTTAGCTAGGGATGATGGGAGTTGTAGTCCCAAAACAGTTGGAGGCAAATCACAGCACTAGGTGAATCAGCACTAGGCGAATCAGTAGTAACGGCCATGGGTGTAGCCAAGGGGGGGTGCTGCTACTCTAAATCAGTAAAATAAAAAATCTGAGGTTCTGTCCTCCAACAAAAGCCTACACCCCTAACGAAAATCCTGGCTACACCCATGGTAGCAGCCACTGTCTTAATTGCCCTCAAAAGCTTTGTTGGGACCCAGAGTCACCTGCACAGTGACCCTGTCCTGCACAGTGACCTGCACAGTGGAACTTCCCGTCCTCTTTTCTCTTTGCACACACTGTAAATCTGCTCTGGTAGATTGGGGAAACAGATTTAAGGGGTACAAGGAAGTTCCACTACACAGCTAAAACTCATTCAACTTGCAGAACTGTTTAGTTGTATTTGGGCCATATTATTTTAAGGGGGAGGTTGATGTAAGCAAATATCACACTGAATTGACTAGTTGAGTCTTTGTATGTAAATATGGATGCATGTTCCTGTCTGTGTCCAGCACACTGAAATGGTGCTCTTATCACAATACTTGTTTGTAAACTATTTTGAGTAAAAACACATTTCGAAAGGTATGATGCATATTTTATAAGAAATTAAAAGTAGTAGTTGTGCAGAACTAGTGATGTGCTAGTAGAGCTGGACTGCAGCCCAGATCTAACATGCCAAACTGTTGCCTTGATAAAAATTATAAACAAACCCGAAGTATATGGGAATACACTATATTATACTTATATCCTCGTTGTGCCTTCAAAAGCCCCATAAAACACAAGGAACGCTACGCTGTTCATCTCTGGACTACTTAGTGTTTGATCTTTGAAAAAAGACATTATTTCTCTTAGTTATGGAGAGGAATGAAAGAACAATCATGGACTCTTCCAAGACAAAGGTAAACTAGATTTTAGTAGAAACTTCAGTGTAACTGCAAATTTATTTAATGTTTCTAATGTCACTGAAAAAGTACAATTTATGAAAGCTGTCGTCCTGTTCTGCTACATTTATTTTTTTTAAGGCGGTTCCATTAAAACTCACCCCCATTAAATGTAAAGAGTGTAGGTGAAGAGAATACAGAGGAGACATTTGGGTTTTGCATAACCTCTAATATCAGTTTAAACAGCAATGTAAAAATGAAGAGGTACATCGGAGGCAGCACTTGCTGCTGCCAGGGAGCTTCCCGCTTTCCCCATCATACTGAATGGGATAATAGACACAAAAAGGAACACTTTGTTACAAGTTTCCATTAATTGACAACAATAATGCCTTAAGATTTAATACTAATGCATTCAAGACATTAATGATAATCCATTAATATGAGGGACCTGACAATGTAAAAGTGGAATCAAAGATATGATCCACCGTAACAATATAACAGTTGGGTGGGGATAACAGCTTGCATATTGAATATAAAGGGCTGGTGAATTGATATCAGCAAAGAAAATGTGACTAATACGGTGGCTTTGAAACAGAGAAAAAATGGGCACATATAAAATTGTCATTAAATACTATTGCTACATGAACAACAAGCAGCATTATGGGCCCATATTTTTGATTACAGAGGTTTGTGTTCCTAAAAATCCAAATGTTAGGAATAAACCAATCGTTAGCAATATTTTATTTCAATGGGAAGATATGCATTCTTGCAGTCCTCCAAGACAATGCCTCATAGACTCAAAAGTGAACAGCAGGTGGAATTAATTTTACATGGAGAAAATTACAACCGAATTGGCACAACAGAAGCCTACAGCCAATTTCATGCTGGATGTATACATTCACTAACCAACCAACCAACCACACAGCATAAACACATCCACAAATTCAGATCAAGTTGTGGAAGAGTATAGGAAACTACCTTTAAAACCTCGAACTGCTATTCCTGTCAATCATTCGGGTGCATTTGCGACTTGATTATGAGATCATGTGAGATGAAAAGAAATAAGTAAACAAATGTTGATGTTCAGATGGGTAAAATGGAAGCATGATATAAAATACGTCACAGGAAGATTAAACTACATTTAATAAATTAATAGGGAAGTGAAAATGTGTAGCCAAAATATAAGAAATAAAGCTGAAGAAGATAAAAACAGCACAATGATCTCACAAATGAAACTTATTATATAAGATAAAGGTAATTTTAAAAATATTCTGTACAATGATCTGGTTTCCACATCACATTAAACCATACATAAAAATGAACATGCAGTGTTTTGGTGCATAGCACTGGAAAATTCTCCTCTGCTTCTGCTACACTGCTGGAAAAAAAGCCAGAATTTAGAGAGAAACAAACTATGAACCTAGGTTTGGATGTCACAGCAAGTCAGACTCTGGCTTGTCTCGTAGTGGCATGGCAGCAGCAGGAGCAGGGGAGGAACAGAGCAAGAACGTTTGAGCACCATGCACTAGCATGCTGCATGTTCACATTAAAGCATTAATGTGATGTGAAAACCATGCTAATGCATATCAATATTTCAGCAAGCCCACTCATTAGAAGTATGGTTGACAACAATCTAAATGAACATTTGCAGATGAATACTAATTAAGGGCACAATTCAGAATCCACTTGCTTCAGAGAGAATTTTGATGCAGAAACAAGTGGTAGACCACAGTTCCATTCATTTCATCGGTAGGGTTAAGCATGACCTTAACTGTCTCTAATTAAACTGCATGGGGCTTTTAACTTGAAGTAGATTTCATTCTTCCTACTTATGTATGGAATTTGTTTTTTACATTTCTTCTGTTTGCAACTTGTATAGCTTTTCAATTAAGGTAAGAAGCTGGATCTTTCCAATACATTCCATATTCTCTAATGTTGAGTTTCATGTACTGTAGATTGGGGTGGGGGGCATGAAATAGTGTGACATGAATACATCACTGTATGTCCTGTGTGCATTCACTAACGTGTTTTAGAAGACTCCCCCATCCACATTTTGCATTTTTGGTAAAAAATAATATATCGGCTTTACTACCCAACTAATAATCATACACTAATTTCATATATCCAACATTCTGAAAAGCAGAACACCACTGACAATGTTTATACGTTTGTTTCTGATTCATATTAAATCTTCATACTTGGATACAATCTTGAGTTATATGCAGAAAAAAACCAATGATCTGTTTAGTAGCTGATGTTTCTGTGGTGCTCTCAAATGCTATAGCCTATACCTAGATTTTTGTTGCTTTTTTAAAAAACAAAAAGGTTATAAAATTATTTTGATAAAATTTTAGGCAGCAGGTATAGTTGGGTTGGTTTGTATAATTCAGGCTTCAGAACCAGTTCCCTGGGTACACATTACTCAGGATCAATAATGAAAATGCAATGAGGAAGATTTCTTAATACACTGTAATTTTACATTTTTATTGTTTGGTGAAATAAACAAGGTGCTTTAAAACAGCAGAAAAAAAATACAAACAAGTGCCAGAATGAAAGGAAGCAAAAAGGAAATAAAGGGCAGAGAGAAGGGTTCCTGTAATTTCTTCCACAATGATGAGCAAAAAATAAAATAAAATGTGTGTTTGCTATTTGAAACACTTTTAGAGGCTGGTAGTCAACTTATTACTGAACTATCAGCTAGATACCAGTTACTTAGCACTGGCCCATTTCTGAACATTATTTAGATATTCACATCATCAGCAGTTCAGCACACTGCAGTGTAATGGAAAGTACTCCCTAAACTGAATTGGAACTGAGATCCAAAAGGGAAAAAAGGTAAATAAATATCTTGCATATATGTCAAACTATATTCTCCAAACAAAACCTTACATCTTATGAAAGGAGTCAGAAAGTACCAACAAAACAAAAAAAGGTTTCTGCTTTCTACTACTATAATACTGTTAAATCTCCAAGGCTGAAAATGTCCCATGTGTTGATTTTCTGCCTTTTTAAAAAAAGTAGGTGGTGAAGTAGAAATTCAAACACAGGAAGAAAATGCATATATATGAGAGCACTGGTTCACCGAAATATCAAATATACAGTATTCTAGTGTCAAAAGTACAGGCAGAAATGTCCAAGAATTCTTGGTGAAAAGGGGGTAATTGAGGAGTAAAAATTCTACTTGACAATCACTCACATTTTAACAGTGCATTAATTATAACAAAAGCCAGATGGTAAGTGAGCAACAGAGTCATAGTGTTCAGTGTTTACTGCAGAATATTTCTTTTCTGCTCATTTAAATGAGGTTGGAAACATATACTCATGTATGGAAAACTTTTAAGGAGCTATGTTTATTCTTCCTTTCCGGCTTCTTGAAAGAGGCAGAGTTGTGACATTGATTTTTGAGTTAAATGACAGTACACGGTGATTTGGATAAAGCGTTCACCGTGCCTCGTTCATTATCAAAGGATTGCTTAGTCCTCCAATCTGGCTCGATCTATTCTTTTGCCTCTAGGAAAAGTGTTTCTTGAGGGTACAATTTTAATTCCAGTAATGATTTATTTGGATCCAGCTGGGTCACCTGTGAAGACAAAAAAACCCAGAAAAAACCTGAAAAAACAAGTACAGGTAGCCGTCATATACATTTTCAAAAGCAGACTGTTAACTATTTTAGGGCCTTTAAATTTTTTTACTTATAACATCCAGAAAAATAGCAGCAATTCATACATAAGAATATGTATATATTTGCAATGGGCTGCAAGAAAGATAGGTTTATTGTAAGTTGCATTTTGTATCACCTGGCAAAAGGTCTCTTATTTTCTTTATTTAGAGAATCTATCAGCATTTGACAATGCAGATGTTATGTTTGTGAGATTATTGGAATCTTACGGGTACACAGGACAGAAACGACATGCCTAGCACTTTTTTCTATATAGACCCAAAATACTCACTTAATTTAATTGGTGTTTCAAATATGTAAATGGCTTAGACATCCTCTAATAATTGCAATTTGATTTTTCAGCGCATTGCAGAGAGCATGTCACCTATGTACAGTGGAACCTTGGGTTGCGGACGTAATCCACGTCCGCAACCTGCAGCGTTCGCATCCTGAAGCGCCACGTCTGCGCAGGCATGATTTGGCGCTTTTGCGCATGCGGCAAAACCTGGAAGTAACCCGTTCCGGTACTTCCAGGTTTCCCGCAGTTTGCAACCCGAAAACACGTAACCTGAAGCGAACGTAACATGAGGTATGACAGTAATTGACAAATCCATTTCAGCTCACTCCATGCTTAAATTCCATTGACTTTCTTTCCCCAGTAGTGCTTGGATATGATTATGTTTTCCAAGTTTAAAATCTGGGCTTGAAAAGATATATTACTGGAAACTCGACTGCATAATAGGAGAGTGATTTAATTGTTTACCCACACCTGTGAAACCGTACTGTATGATTTACCAAGAATTGCTATCTCGTGAAACACATACATTAGAAACAAGCACAGCTCTACTGCAATATGCATGTACACTTTTCTGTAGAAGTATACAGTATAACTTCCCAGCAATTGCAATTTGAGCTTTTAGGATAGGGTCTCACCTGAAAACATGAAATACATGTTTTGTTAGACCAGATTGCCATTCCCCTCTCTCCCGCTCATACTCTGTATGCAAAACTAGTTTTCACTGGCAGACTGTACATGGGCAGTGAATTGTGGTATGATGAATAACTGCATTGGAATATGTAGCTGCAATCAAAGGCTCAAGCGTGTAACCACATAGGGTGCATTGAAATTTGAAATAAGTAGTAACTGTCTACTGCTCACAAACACAGGGCAATTTTATGTTAGGCATTACTGAACAAATCAAGTTCCAGTAGTTGCTGAAGTCCCGCTTTGTGAACAGAAAAAAGATAGTTCCATACCATTGTTACTTGAGTCTTATTCCTAGTGTTATATCCCACCTTAGCCCTCCATTGGTGTTCTAGCTTTGTTTCAACCGTTTCATTTTTCTGTGTTTTTAAAATTGAATTGATTTTATTTTGTTTGGATGGTTAGTATTTTAAATTCTATACTGCTTGTTGCACTTGGTGACGCTCCGCTGATGGAAGGCATCTGTCAGCAGAACAGGGAGGAAGGGAATTTTCTGGGGGTTGGGGGACCCTCCAAGGCAGATTTCAGATGGAGTGGTGGTCTTTGGGAGGGGAAGGGAGCACCTAACTTTCTATTCCTCCCTGTTCCACTGATGCATGCCTTTTGTCAGCAGAATGACACCAACTAGACTCTACCACATACATAAATATGTCATAACACCATACCATGAATGCTTGAGATTATAAAATGTTTTAAAAGCCCATTAAAAATGATTTGTGATATAGCATTTTCTACAAAGTATTATTTCCAAAGAACATACCACTTAAAATGAATGGGAAGAAACTATCTTAGAAAATATGTTTTATAAAACTACTGTGACTCTGAATTCTGTTTTGCACTTACAGAAGCCTAATAATGAAGCTTTTTGTTTCATATTTAAAGCCTTTAGCATTTCACTGCTACAGTGCTGAACCATTCTTTGGACAAGAGGTACCGTGCACCTGAGAAAAGCAATTTGCTTTCTCTGTTCAGTTCAAGTCTGTATCTAATTAAATCCACTCACTTTCCAAATCCCATAACCCCTTTATTGCAAAAGCAAGGAAAGGTAAGTAGAGTGAGAATGTCTTCTGTGTATCAGGCGAAAACTGGTTTGAAAAGCGAGGCTGGGTTAATGAACACTATCCTCCAGACTGTAACCAGATGGAAACCTATTATTCACTTGAGTGTAATTAAGGATGCACATCCTAATCGGAACTCTTGGGTTTACAAACTCAAGTTACCCTTAATAACAACTATCAACGATGTCCTTTTCTCAAGTGTTTTCAACTTTGGAGGTTAGCTGAGTACCTGTGCTAAGAAGAGGTTTGCTGCGTTTCACCCTTGATTTCAGTGTGCCTGCTGGTTTTTTAATTCACCTAGGGACTGCAGAGTTTGCAAATGTTTACACCATTACCCAATTAACTAACAATATGGCTCCTACATCTGTCAACAAACAAAGCTGTTGTTGCTTTGTTTTAGCTGCTTGGCATTTTCTGTTCATATGGGTCGCCATTGTACTTAATTATCACGCCAGATCCCGTCTGCAGCATTTACTTTGTTATTTGTAGTATGTAAATATGTTGCTTTAGCATGGAAAACAGAAGCTTTATTATCACTCCTCTGACCAAAAGATAGGCTTTAGATGGCAAGCAAAAAACCTGAAAGCAGCAACAACTGAAAGGAAAATTAGAAACAAGTTATCTCTGGGCATATTCAGGCAGTACTTTCCTCCCGAAATTGTATCCAGGATGACAGCAAGAACCCTCTTCACGAACATGGTCTTCTTCCCTCCCATGCCCTCTTCACCACTTTCTGATACCTGATACCGTGTGTGTGTGTGTGTGTGTGTGTGTGTGTGTGTACTTCTGATCTGACGCCCTGCAAAGTTATTTTTACATTCTCTGTTGGCAAACAAGTAAATCAAACACCATAATTTATCCCACACTTCTATGTCCTGAAAATTACCATAAGTTCAATACTACCACATTTCTCCTGAAGGCTCAAATATTTACATCAAAAGCCATTTCCTAATATTGGGGACATCCCTAAAATGGCTTGTATTTCTGCCTACAGTTCAACCTCAGTTAGCAGTGAGCCACTGGGATTCATTATTAGCCAATTAGATATGACCACCTGCAGCTTGTCCAAAGACCTCATCTTAGTAGAGTCAATCTTGGGAGAATCATCCTTAAATTTTAAATTTCTCTTATTAGTCCCTGGCTTTCCTAGGGCACTTGAAGGGTTGTCATGCATGGTCTTTTCCTCTTGACTGTGGATTTGGCTGTAACCTTCACAATCTCCCTCTTCATCCAAGAAACTTTGTTGTATGGGCAGTATATTTAGCTCAGTGACCAGGAATGAAGGGGTTTCTAGTGCAACAACAGCTGGGGACCCCAGTTTGAGAAACATTGAGGCTGATGGTTAAATAGTATTTATATATAAATAAGAATTACTCAAATAGTAGACATGTAAATGTATTCAATAACTTAAGAGTACAATATACTATCAACTAAAGTAACTAAAATTATCCCGGTTCTTATCATTCCATTGCATCATATATTGTAAGAAGGGAACACGGGTGGCGCTGTGGTCTAAACCATGACAGGGTGAGCTCCCGTTGCTCTGTCCCAGCTTCTGCCAACCTAGCAGTTTGAAAGCATACCAGTGCGAGAAGATAGATAGGTACCGTTGTGTCAGAAAGGTAAATGGCATTTCTGTGTGCTCTGGCTTCTGTCACGGTGTTAGGTTGTGCAAGAAACTGTTTAGTCATGCTGGTCACATGACCCGGAAAGCTCTCTGTGGTCGAAAGCCGGCTCCCTTGGCCTGAAGCGAGATGAGCGCTGCACCCCATAGTAATTTTGACTGGACTTACTGCCCAAGGGTTATTTACCTTTACCTTACCTATATTGTAAGATGCTGGTAAACATTTGCATTGAAGGAAAAAAATCAATAGAAAGAAAGAAAGTTCTGAATCATACCGGAATTGCTAGGAGAATAGTAGCTGATATACTCTGTGGTCCACCCCCATTGTTGGGCAGATAATAACCAGCAAAATATGGCTCCCTATGTTAAAGCTCTGTTCCAATTTGAAGCACCATACCTCTGGGTAATAATGGGACACGGGTGGCGCTGTGGGTTAAACCACAGAGCCTAGGCATTGCTGATCAGAAGGTTGGCAGTTCGAATCCCCACAACGGGGTGAGCTCCCGTTGCTCGGTCCCTGCTCCTGCCAACCTAGCAGTTCGAAAGCATGTCAAAGTGCAAGTAGATAAATAGGTACCGCTCCGGCGGGAAGGTAAATGGCGTTTCCGTGCACTGCTCTGGTTCGCCAGAAGCGGCTTCGTCATGCTGGGCGCATGACCCGGAAGCTATACGCCGGCTCCCTCAGCCAATAAAGCGAGATGAGCATGGCAACCCCAGAGTCAGTCACGACTGGACCTAATGGTCAGGGGTCCCTTTACCTTTACCTCTGGGTAATGCTATTTAGGCTACAATGGCTGAAACAGTAATACCATTAGAAGCCAATAGAAAGTCTCCAGTCACTTTCAGTGGACTGTGGACAGGATCCACAGTGTTTTCTTGGGTTGGGGTTATTTAGGTTTTTATATATATATTAAATTTTTTTATCTTTATTTCGGCTCTTGTGATTTATATGGAAATTGTTCAATTTGGTTGTGTACTTTTGATGTTTTCTTTATTGTTTATTACTGCTTTTGTTATGTTTGTATGTTTTAAGTCACCGAGAGCATGGTTTGAACTTCGGGAAGGCAACGTACAAATAAATGATTGATTGATTGACTGAATGACTGATTGTTTTTCTAGGGCTTCTATCAGTATAGTGGATTTGTATTCAAATACATTTCTTGATAGAGCTCATCCTCTCCAAACCCCTATTTACATATTCACCTGAGCTGACCTGCACATAACACCAAATGCTCACACTCTATACAACAGCAATTTACTGCTTCCTACATACAGCTCCTTATGCACACTGACCCAGGAGAAAAATGTAAAGTGAAATAATGGCAAGCAGCCTAGTCAGGTCATTTAAAGTAATGATAGGAATATACAACTATTGTAAGTCAAACATGAGTAACAAGGATCATACTCATTACTTTCGTTCACGCCCTAGAACAGGATTCTGTTCTCAAGCAGGCAAACTTCCTTTGCCATTTACACATGCTTGAATTACTCTGGTGAATCTAGTGGACAAAGAATCCTTTAACTTTCCTTCCTAATCCCCCTTATCAAGGTGTAAGTGCTGTGAAAATCACTTAAATGCACACCTGGTGGAGGACAAAATCTTTTTCAAAATCTGTATTATCTCAGTATGACACAAACGAGAACAGTCAATTCATTCTGTCTGATAAAATAATAATCTCTACGTATACTAGGATTCTGTAATTAAGAGCTTCAAACAAGGATCCAAATAAACACACACTTTGAAGAGGTGCAATTTGATCTGATTTAGCAACACTCATCTGCCAATGGTTTTTATTGGCACTGTGCAATGTCCAAGAATAATGGGAAAAGAAATATATAATGTGTACTTTAATAAAAATGGGTTATTTTTTTTAACAATGTTGGTCATAATACAACACTTTAAAACAACTGGGTTATTCAAATTGAATGTGTGTGTGAATTTTAAGACTAGGAATCACATAAGTCTATGACCAATCTTCTACGTAATTAAAAATAGATATTAAAGTACTTCAGTACAGTTACATCTTGAGGAAATTTGATTAAGACAGCCCTTCCTTTAGAAAAAATATTTACGGTTAGGAAAATCATTACTGTAGCCTGCCCTGGTGAAGGGCAGGTAATAACAATAAAAATGGTTTGCATCACTTTGATATTATCTAAAATAGTCTCCAAAGGTTTGTATTGTTTTATATAAGGACATGTTCTAAAATGTTTTTACACTTTTTTGTTTTATGGTTGTCAACTGTTTTGTTTTATAAAATAGTTGTATATTTTATTATGCAGTAAAGAGGGCACAAGAAATCAAATAAATAAATGCAGATTCTTTACAATACCCTCACCCTCAACCTGGTGACCACCGAAGATTTTTGACTCACAAGTCCCACCAGCCCTAGCCAGCATAGGCAATGGTCATGGAGATGCTAGCGATAGTCATGGAGGGCACCAGGTTGGGGAAGTCTAGTTTACAACAGTGCTACCAGAAATGATGTAAAGGGACATTTTTAAAATACTGTTTAGGAAAGAAGAAGTTGCATATTTTCAACATGAATGTTCTTTAAAAATTGTTTTTGATGGTTTTTTATTTGTCGCCTTGGGCTTCTTTGGGGAAGAAGGGGGTGGGATAAAAATCTATTAAAAAGCAGTCCACTAAGACCTGTCAGTCTTGCAGATGTGTGAGCTAAGTTGTGCAAATGGGGTTTTTTTTGGCAAAAAATTACAAGCATGGGTCATAGAAAAGGATTTATGAGGAATAAACAAGGTTCAGGAGAAATTATAGCACATTTGCTCTATTCCTTATTTTACAGGGTCTAATTGGACATGTCCTGAAATTGCTATGCTAAATGGCATCCAGGCGGATTTTTGCTGAATTGGCAAAATGTCCAGGAAAACCTGGATGTATGGTAAGTGGAGCTATTTTAAAATAATAATAATCAGGGAAAATAAAAGGAAAGCCCCAAAATGATATTTTGGGGGGGGATGTTCCCCTCGAAAGCTCAGCAACTTTGTCTGGATTTTCACCTTTGGGAATATGGCAACCCTAATATAAGGAGTGAGGTATGGTGCAGAGGAATCTCACCAAACACATGATGGTCAATAGAGGAGTAAAGCCAGGCTGCCTATTCACACCTATCCTACATAAATGACATCTAAACACATGACATAGTCCATAGACTGGAAACCTAGGTTGCATGCACCCCTGCAACACATGAGAGAAACATTTGAATCAATGTATGCAAATAGCTTGGTACTGCTGTGTTTTACTCACCTAGGCTTGAAGAAATTTCTTAAAAGGTTTATAATTTTTAATTTAGGGTGTTTTAATGCTCTGATGGAATTTCTATTATGTATTTTAATTATGGATAGATTTTATAGTTGCAAACTACTTAAAGGCCATTTTGGCACATGTAGAAATCTAGAAGAACAGAAGGTTTCCCCTCTATTTTGGGCTCTTCTAGAACACCTATAGATTATGCCTTCTGGATAGTATATACCTATCTCCCAATGGATTTGTATCTGGAATTTGAAACAGGTGGAAATGTCCTTTATGTGACTGAAATGTCCTTTATGTGATGGTCCAAGGGAAAATTCCTTTAAACATTTTGTCTTGTTTAACAACCTATTCAGATGAAGAGACTGTTTGTTTTCTGTTACAAGATATCTACCCATTTGCGACAAACAGAACAACAATGTAAGCATTAGCGACAAGACAAAATGGAAAGAACCAAAGTAGCCTCATATGAGATTTAAGAGGGTTTTTTTTCCAGTTTCTTGAAAACTGGGACTTTTCATAGTATTTGGAGGAAATATTTAGTAGAATTATACAGTGTTTCAACTTTTATTATCCATCTATTTTATTGTTCATCTTTATTCTTTTATCACCCTGAGCTCCTTTGGGGAGGAAGCTTGGAATATTAATTTAACCAAAAGAATATGTTTATGTGTTGGAAACTTTACACTGGCCCTTCATTTTTACAGTTGTCAAGGACAACAGCTGGCACAATGATTTTGCTGAGGAATGTTGATAATGATGACGACAACTGTGAATTTTGAGGGCTTCTAAAATGGAATCTAGTGTAACATTTTCCTCTGTGGGTTGCTAAAGGTCAGTACACTATACACTCACTTTATAGGCTTATGAATTATTTCAGTTCAACAATTAACATATATGCATTGTAAGATGCTAAGAAAATATTTTATTCCCTCAATTTTCTGAGCATGAGCATATCTGAAGCCATAAGTGAAAGTACCTGTGCTGAACTATGAAAAAAGCTCTATATGAATGAATTTTCAAACCAAACAAGTTTGAGACACAGAGGACTAAATATAGATTGTATGCTAAGAAGGGACTGGCCTTTAATTTGAATGCACATTTCTAGTTAGCAATGTAGGGAGGTGTTTCTAAAACATTTAGAATGGTGAACAGAAGATGTGCAGATGCTACAATATGACTGACTGATATACAGATTAAATCAATAACATGTATACAAAAATGCAGTGGCAATTTACAGATTCTTACAGAGTTCTGGCAGTGCAAACCCCATCGGAATGAACAGGGCTAGAGCTGAAGGATCACTTTGAGGATCAGAGCCTTATTAAGATGCATTTACTTGTCCAATTACCAAAACAGCAGGAGATCATTAAATTTTCTAGTTAGCAGACACAGCAATGTTAATATCTTAATGTTGCCAAGGCTATTTCTTGGCATTTTGCTACTACACTTTCTTTCTTCTAGCAAAAATTCATAAAATAAAAGCTAAATAAATAACACATACGCACACACCCCAAGATTGTTTAACAGGTGACCCAAAGAGGCAACTTCCCCCGGCACCGTCTGAGAATGATCAGACAACACACTAATCAAATAAAGTTTGAAACCAGTTGAGAGAAAGGACCATAGTGAAAATTGGGGGTGGGTGGAAGAGAGAAGAGACTGGTGGTGCATTTGAACAGAATACTTTCATCTTATAGACAGCTGTATGTAGTGTTCAACATGTTTAGTTGGTCATTTTCTGAGAAACAAACTGTCAAATTAAGATGCCTACTGAGTATTTAGCGCTCAGCTTAGACTATTCAATATTTCTTTTCAGCTCTAGAAGCAATTTAGAAAAAGGTGGCAGGTTGCAATCATATACTCACTCATTGGAACGTATTTCTGTGTAGACATATATTATGAAAAGTGTCAATATAGAAGAGGGAGATTTGTCTTTATCATGTTACTAAAAGTATGTCTGCGATCATTGGCAGTGGGTTCGAGACAGAATAAAGGAAAACTTTTTTCCATAAATGTATGGAAATTACTAATGCAAGTTGTTATTCTGGCTGCTAACATAGATGGATTTTTAAAAAAGAATTATCAACAAAATTATGGAAACTAGATCAATGACAATTAGTCATGAAAGCATAAACAAAAACAAATTGTGCATGGTCAACAGCAGTAAGCATTCGAATATCAAATATTAGAGACAAATAACAGCATAGTCGTTCCTTCCATAGGTATCCTGATGGCTACTGTGGATAGTAGACTAATTCAGAAATACACAATTCCTGTATTCAGAAATATGATACACATTGCAATATAGCTTCTTGCTTGCAACATCAAGCTCCCCTCTCTAGTGCATAAACTGTACAAAACAACACCAACACCTGCTTCTTACCAAAAAGAAAACCAAGGAAAGGGAAGAAGGGTGAAGGCGGAAGTGTTTTTAATCTTTAACCTGTATTTTATAGTCATGCCATTGCTAGACACAATCTGGCTCTAAACCAGCCTAAATCCTTCTCTTGAGTGGATGAACTATATTATTTCAGTCAGATTAAATTTATTTTAACTACTCCTTTGTAAGGGAGGAAAGAGAGATAGTTACCCCCCCTTCTTGTTTATTTAAACTGCTGTTGGAATTGACTAATTAAAGGGATTTTTAAAAGCATAATACTCTAAACAGAGCAAACTGGTTCTGAATTATTAAGCAACATTTTAGATGCATTTGAATAACCTTAAGTGACTTAACTGCCACCTGATCCTAAGCTACAGCTCAGATAAATAAATGTGAAATACTGTAGACGTCCTAGCTTACTAAGGCTTCCAGATACAGTAAATAAAGAGCTTAAGTCCCCAGTACACAGTCCGTAAAAGACATACTCTCTGATAAATGGAGTTCACTGATGTACTTTTAAAGAGGAAATGCAGGGCAGGAAAAAAAACAGGGTTTAATTTTTATTACAAAGGAAAATTGCAGGTGCAGGCTGTTAAGACATGCCAGAGAGCTCTTGGGAGATGTGAAGAAGCCTTGTCTGTGTTTCAAATGCCATACAAAAACCCAGTGTCATAACCTCTCTTGAGTGGTCAACTCCACCTCTCTTGAGTTGTCACCTTGGCAATAAAAGGATATCATTTCTCACAGGCAAAAGAAACAGTCAAACATTATCTTTATTAGAGCCAACTAAAAGGTCACAAAAAGTGATCAAGCTTTCAAGTTTTCGATGGCTTGCTCACTTCTCTAAGATCTTTTAGTTGGTCCTCATAAAGATATACTGCACTGTTCCTTTTGGATTATTTTTTTTAATGGGCGAACATGGCTTTCTACAATTTCCTTCTGCTTTGGAGATTTCCTAATATATGTGTAATTACATGGAATTGCTGTTCTTCCACTCATTGAAGATCTTTTGACTGACTGATTGATGTTTTTGTAAATGGAAGAGGTGGGAAGGCAATTTTGGTTGGCCTGCCATTCACCCTGCAGCCTCCCATGTCACCTTTCACCTTGTCATAGAGTGCTCAGTCCCTGACTTTCCCTCTGCTAAGTGAGGAAGGTCTGCAGGGTGCTTCTACTCTTCACAAAACCAGGAACTTTGAAACAGATTGTGCAAGACTTTATACTCAAGGTGGTGTACATTGTTCCCCCCTTCCTAAATTAATCCTCACAACCTCCCTGTCAGGTAGGTTAGGCTGAGAGGCAGTGACTGGTCCACCAAGGTCACCCAGTAAGCTAAATGGCAAAGTGGGGATTGGAACACTGATCTCCTGGGTCCTAGTTCAACACCCTAACCATTACACCACACTGGTGCTACTCAACACAGAGAGGGCTGAGGACTGAGGGGAGAACAACAGGTGCAAGCACACTGTAAGAAGCCTTGCAGGCATGCTCCTACCCCCATCCCCACTTTGAGCATACTCATATATAGGTGAATGTTGGAACATGGTCTAGGTGCATTTCTAAGTATGTCTGAGCATTTGAACACATACTTTAAATAAGCGTATAGAGCTGTTAAATACCATCTGAAATGAGGACCAGGCAACGTTAAGACTTCTGTGGAAACAAGCACTGAACTCTCTTCTCTTTTCTCTTTCAGATGCTGGCATCAACTTTGAACCATAACAAATGGTAATGGCAAAGGATGTACAGTGGTACCTCGGGTTAAGTACTTAATTCATTCCGGAGGTCCGTTCTTAACCTGAAACTGTTCTTAACCTGAAGCACCACGTTAGCTAATGGGGCCTCCTGTTGCTGCCGCGCCGCCGGAGCACAATTTCTGTTCTCATCCTGAAGCAAAGTTCTTAACTTGAAGCACTATTTATGGGTTAGCGGAGTCTGTAACCTGAAGCGTATGTAACCCAAGGTACTACTATACAAGTATTGCACAGCATTCTAATGCTCTTTAACCTTGTTATACAGTTGCAAACAACTCCAAGTTGTTAATGATTTCAAAATGCAGTTGTAAGCATTTATTGTATATTTTTATTGAGTCAGAGAGTAACGAGGAGTTGGCTCAACCCTCTACACCAATGCAGGTAATACCTATCATCATAGTGCCTTTCCCATTTTAGGTGCTTTGGGATGTCACTGATATTTTAAAAGCTACAAGTTATCTCTAGAATAAGTTAATCTTTGTATTTACTGTAGAAGTTTGTATTTACAGTAGGGTTATGATACTGACTTTGTCAGCCAAGGATATATGTCAAAGTGACTGGAATGTACAAGAAGGAATTAATGGATTCATATTTACTGGAGACGTGAACCTATTTCAATATTTATTGGGATACCTAGACTGGTGGCTTTACTCATATTTTGCCACTGACAAACCATTTTGTCAAAGCAGTGTGCTGTATTCTGAGCCACTTCAAAGTTTCCATAATTTGAGATGTCAAGAAGAGCAATATTACATCTCATTTTTGGGCATGCTGAATTTGCACAATTCTTAATCAATGTGATTTGAAATCTATTGCTAAGGACAACTGGACCAATGCTGCACTAATCCGGTCTACTACTGAGGCAACTGGACTAATGCCAATTTTGTTGCACTCGTCAACAATCAAACTATCACAGCATGCTAAGGCAAGTGACTGTTTAATCCAACCAAGTAAAAAAGCAGGGGCAGGCTTCTTCATACTTGCCCCTCTATTTGAAGTGGTGGCAAAGGGAGTGATTCTGTGATGTCATTATACAGCCAAATCTCATTGGCTAAACGGTACAGTAATGCCATCACTCTAAGAACATATTCTCTGAATGGCTGGGTGTTTGTATGTGTATGTGAATGAGTGACAGAGTGAGTGAGTGAGTGAGTGACAGAGATTCTGTGAATATTCTTCCTGCTCAAAGTTTCTCTTTTGCATAGAAAACATCAAAGCCATCTAAATTACTGAACACTTCTACTACCTTAAGCTACTACTATCCTGTTTGCCCTGTTGCTGCAGATCCCTCTGCTTATGCCCCAGTAACTGCAGCATATTGCACTGACGGTGTAAGTTAAATCAACTCACACACTATCTGGGGCAAAGCTAAAGTGGCTGCCTAAGGACATTATCTTCTGTATTTTTTCAGGGTAGATCATGAGCAGATACTACTTGCAACAAGTCCCCTTTAACCTTTCAGAATCGGTTAAATAAATACTTGATTATGACATTACAGAGTCAGAATTAAACTAAGAGTACTAATGGGACTTAAGAATGTTGCAGGTTATAACTTTGAATAAAAAGTTATACCATTTGATGGCATTCTTCCTTCCACAGTGTCACAGAGATCTAACTCAATAGAATACTATTCTTAAAATTAAAAAAAGCAAAGGCTACTTTCTGAAGGCAATTGCTTTTGTGTGAGGTGGTAACACTGTTCTTAAAGCGTAAGAAAACTGTTAGAGAAGAAGATCTTTAGGTATTTAGAGAAGCATCACGCTTTAGATGTAAAATCTTTGCTTCAGCTTTTTTCAAGGAAGGAAGAAGATCTGTAACATGGCAGCCATCTCTGAATGGTTTTTTCCACTTTGGTTCCACTGAAAATGAGATTACATGCTTGGATGGGGATAAACCTAATTAGCGGATAATGGGATTCTTTCACAGACATTTTATACTATCTACAAGAGTTGACTCATCTGCATTATTACACGTTTCTTTGCTGTTTTGAGGGGGGAAATCCTGTAAAACAAAGGCAACAAGCACAAATCTTTCTTTTTGTAGGAATTGTCTCTCATTTTGATCTGCAAATTCCCAATACATAATAAACAGGGCAGAGAAATTAAAACAGAGTTGTATCATTATTTTTGTACTTCAGTATTATTAAGAATTAACACCATCTGGAGCACTTTTCAATGTACAAAGAACTTTACAATTCTTATTCTTATCCTGTCAGGGGATTTCAGTCTAAATATAGTGATACTGTTAGAAGTGCAAAGTTAAGAAGAGGCTTGATCAGACTATGCTAGAAAGACCCTTGAATAAACTGAATGGGGATGGACTCAAATTTGAAAAAACACTTCCATAGACGTTAAGCTCAAGTTCACTTTTTCAGACTTCATAGACCCAGCGGTTTGCTTGAGTACTAAAAAGCACTGGCTTTGTATGTAAGGTTAATAACTGTAGCTATATGTTTGTTTAAAATATATTGCCTTTGATCATGAGATAAGAGGGGAGGAGGACTCTCTCCCATGCTGTTCTGGAGGGTCTCGCACTGTTGTGCACTGCCCTGAGCCATAGCTGTCAACTTCCCCCCTTTTTTAAGGGAAATCCTATTCGGAATAAGGGAATTTCCCTTTTTAAAAAAGGGAAACTTTGACAGCTATGCCTGAAGTCTGATATGATGAAGGGTGACATAATCAGGTTTTAAAAAATAATTAGAAACCCTGTTGCCTGCTCTAGACCGTCAGGATAAAGCGAATAAACAAATAAATAAATATACAACAACACTGATTAGAAATTAGTTGCTCAAGGCTGTTCTACAGCAAGCAGGTGTTTCATAACATTTAAGAAATGGTTAACATTTACAATTCCTTAATCATACAGCATCTTATGTGATTAGTCCTGGAGTGTACTCAGCTCCATATAAAAGCCTATTATAGTCAAATGGCCTAGCATTTTGCAGGAAGAGCTCAGAGTGTAAAGGATGAGACCATTAACTTTATAATTAAAAGGAACTACCTGATGCTACATTACAACTGCTGATCACTATCATCCAGACTGTCAAAAAAGAGTATTCAATACTTAATTAGACAGCTGTTCCATAGGATTACAAATTCTCATATTTAAAAGCAGCAGCACAGAAGCACCTTAAGTAGTAATAGGAGAACCTTCTTCAGGAACATGCTGTGGAAGGACTTTGAAGAAGAGTTTAAAGCTCTTGCTAGAGCATTGATAAACAGCAGTGTGAAAAGCTAGGGAAACTTTGGAAAGTCTCTTAGCTGGAATGCGGGCTAAATGATGGGAACACAGAGGATTCCAAACCAAAACCATTACAAATTCTAATGTCTGCAATAATTTCTGCTCATTTAGAAAATTTGTATCTTGTTTTATTATTCTGAAAACTTTGTTCTGACTTCAGAATGGGTATGAGGTTTCCCCACAAATTTAAAAATTTCTGTCTCATGGTGGGTGCTGATGTATTCTTAGGCAAATTATTCAGATTGCATAAGTTTGATTACCAACCCTTTTGCTTTCTAATTGTAGAATAAAAAAAAGGCCCAATGCCACAATAGCTGCCAGCGTCCCACATCCTTAGAAGCATTTAGAAACAGAGTTTCCCAGAAAGTTGTGCCTCCTGAATGTTCTTCAGCCGCAATGAGAAACAAAATGGAAAAAATGCATGTTACTTAGTACAAAATTATAAATCCCCCACAAAGGTTGATTACAGATGCTACAAGTATATGCTAATCCAAAAGTAACGAATGGTTTTTCAGAGTATCTCACTGTAAAAATGGCAGCATAATTCATATTCTTAATGAGAAAACGGTGAGGACAAAATAGAACAGTAACTGACTTCAGTATAGGAATAAGAAAGCAACCAAAGCCTTTTATCCTGATAGCAAATTCACAAATACTACAGAGTAGTAGGCATAACTAACAAGAACTTGTGCATTGCTAGTTGCAAATAGTGGGCTAGCTTAACAATGGCCAGCTTGAAGTTGGCTTGTTTAGCAACTGACCAATATTCATTTTAAACCAGGATCCCTGGCTGGCACACAACACCAGACTGAGATTAATTGAAATGAGAAGATGTATTCCTATGGACTCATAGAACAAGAAGGGGGTGCGGAAAAGCATGAAAGCTATGGTTTAGTGTTATGTGTGAAGCAGCCCAGTGACCTCAGGCAGGCTTATTGCATTTAGGCCATGAACTCATTAGAGAAGAATGCTTATTGCTGCTTCTACAAAAGCAAATATGCAAGCAAGGTAATTCAGTTTGGGCCAAGCTACATGAAAAAAATAACACAATATGGGACTCTGTTAAAGATGTCACACTCTAACCAACAGAGCTATGTTTTCACACAACAACAAATGTTATCCGCTCTCAAGCCAAGTCAAAATGGTAACAAATGACATGGAGTTAAACTGACTTCAGTTTGAAGGAGAATACGGACATTTTAACTATGTGTACACACAAAATACTCAAGAGTAATCAAAGCATGTTAGAAGTGGAGGCAGTCAGTTTTAGTTTGAGATCCATTTTCAAAGACACATTTCTATTTAATTACTCCTATGCTAGGGGAGCATTCACATGAGCAGGCGTGGCAGCTTTTCAGTACTAGAACAAACATAATTTATCCATGCTGTACTATTACGTGCAGATCATTATGCTGCAGACTGATTAGAACACACAACAGTTGTATGTGCTTGAGGTATGCGGAACAACCCATACATTGTAACTTGATAAATAAGCAGAATAGGAATGCCAAAGGAAGTTCTTTTACTTACGTCTCTCCTGGGAAAAGTCCCTAGTAGCTTGAATTCTTCCCAAGGATATCCCTTGGAAGCCACAAAATCAAAGACGACCTGCAGCTTGCTATTGGCAAGGAAACGTCGTTCAAAGAATTCTCCACTAGGTGTTCGGATACGCAGCTTACTCACTGATTCCGGGCTCTCATCTTTTGGCTCTGGAGGCAAAGCCTGCTCTAGAGATAGCCTAATAGCCTGAAGAAAGAAGAAGGACACATAGGTTTTTAGCAACTTTCCCTTTTCTTTCTGTAACTTAGTTACTGAGACTGCCACTGCATTGTATCTGGTTAATTTTAACTCAATGTCCCATCAATGGCTGCTATGGTTGGGAAAGAGAGACGAAGGAACTCCCAAGTGCTTGAAGATGAATCTATTTCAGGCCTAACACATTTTGGAATAAGACTTGGGGGGGGGGCAAGCTTTGAATAGTAATTTTAATTAAATGCATAAACCACTGTAGATTTTTCCTGTTGCAAATTGTCCCAGATGCATTGTCCCAGAAATCAATCTCTTTCAAGCACCTGATTTTGTGGTTGCTTTTCTGCTATGGTCAAAAAGGCCTTCTCTCCAAGATGTGTGACTATGTTCTATTACATTCTGTGAAGCAACTTGTCTTAGGAAATAGGCAACCTCTTACTACATGTTGAAACATTTCCCCAACATCTAGGCTATATATACCGGAAGGAGCGTCTCCACCCCCATCGCTCAGCAAGGTCCTCTTCCGAGGGTCTTCTGCTGGTTCCCTCACTGCGAGAAGCGAAGTTACAGGGAACCAGGCAGAGGGCCTTTTCGGTGGTGGCGGCCTCCCTGTGGAACACCCTCTCTTCAATTGTCAAGGAGATAAAGAATTACACAACTTTTAGAAGACATCTGAAGGCAGCCCTGTATCGGGAGGTTTTTAACGTTTGATGTTTTTATTATGTTTTTAGATATGCTGTCCAGAGTGGCTGGGAAAGCACAACCAGATGGGTGGGGTATAAATAATAAAATTATTATTATTATCACATCTCTCCTGCACATGTTTGTGGTCAAAATAATGAGATGCACAACTCCTGTGTCCTTTGAGATACTGGACTCACCTCTATTCTGACAATGAGCTGAACCATGTTGATCCTAGGAACCATATACTAATCCTGGGAAGCAGACAGTCTCTCCTTAGTTTTATCACTGAGATTTCATCCTGAGTGAACAAGGCAGCACAGACCCTACAACTCAAGAGAAGTAGCCCATCCAAGCTGCCTACCTGACTTAGAAGGATGATAAAGGATTTATAGTTCAGACTGTAACTTTGGGCCACTGCACCTGGCTCTTTACTCCTAGCTCTTGGTACCTGGCTCTTACTCTGCCAAGAATCAAGGGCTGTCCTGTCCTTATTAAGGTATGACAGTGCTGGAGGTCCTGTTTCCTTTGGCCTGTCCTCCATAAACTTGGCTAGAGTGAAGTAGCAGGAGAAAAATGCTTTTCTCTTATTTATTTCTAATTTTAAGCATGCAAAAAGCCCCATTTTTGGAAAGCAAATTCTTCTCCAAGTATTCAGGTTGACATCTTGTGTCAGAAGAACTTCCTTTCCACACTGCAGTTCTATGATGTATATTTCAATATCACATCCATCTTTATTCATTTCTTAATAACAGCTCAGAAAACAACTAATTAAAATAAATCCTCCTCTTATAACACATTATTAAACCTATAGTTTACTGCATAGTGGTGATAGGTAATTTAATTGTTGGGCAGAAAGAGCTTAGGGAATTTTGATTGAGGGAATAATTGTCAAGTGCCAAATTGCTTTTTAAAGCATAAAATCAAAACCATTAAATATTTAGACTAATTAATTAATTAATTAAAATCCTGTAACCGTCTCACAGGCAAAATGCTTGACCAGATAACACAATAAATACACAAGACCAGATAATGCAAAAAACACCTGAACTCTTTACAATGAAACCTGCAATAAAATTATCTGAACAATGATTTGAGTAATCCTATATACACACTTACTCTGGGAGCAAGTCCCATTGAATTCAGTGGGGCTAATTTCTGAGCAGACATGTACAAGATAACACCGTTAAGTTTACTGATGTGAAGCTGCTTTTCAGGTATACACTAAGAGTGCAATCATATACATGCTTATTCAAAAGTTAGCCTCAGTGAGTTCAGTGGGACTTGCTATTTATATAATTTCATTGAAATGAAGCTACTTTGAAGATATGCACTACATTAAACAAACCTTTTATAAATAAATTTGATTTAAAATGCTATTGCTAGATCTTTTAAATGTATGAACTGAGTAATGAAATTCCAATGATTTTAGTCAGCCTTCGGAATGCTCAAGCTTCTTTAGATTCTGCCCAATGGGTTTAGGACTGGGGTGGACAGAAAGTTGAAAAGATATATGAGTGACTGAGATATCAATCATAACGAGAATCAAAGACCAACAGGACAAAGCATGAATCCAAGCACTTTGGCTTGTGCAAGGCAGCCCTCTCAAATTCTGCCCAATTCCAGCGTCCTACTGGAACCCCCTTGTACCCTCTTCCATTCATTTCATAGGGTCACTGAACTATCAGGAGCATTATTTGGGGTACGTAGGAAGCTTTAGTGGGGAGGAAGGACCCAAAACACCCTTCTTCAAGAACTGAATTCTGCTTGTGTTTCTGTGGAACCAACCCTTAAAATGTATTTTGGTCTACTGGTTTTTTTAAAAAAGGGGTATTTTTTATTATCTTTGTCCATGTTTTCTACTCAAGCACCTGCTTTTTATCCTTGTGTGTTGACATTTTCCATTGCTGTACAACAGATGCAACATTATTTACTAAACCCAAGCCATTATATCAGAGGAAAACAAACAACAGTAGCTCATTAGAGTTGTTTTCATTGTGCAAACAATACTCAAAGTAACCAGTCTCCAGTACTAAAGCATAAAAATAGCTATTTACAATGGATATTCTACACCACCGGACTAACTTAAAGGACAATGATGCTTAGAGTAAAGTTAACAACTCATGGATCTGCATTTTACTGATTAAAAATATATATTCAGTATGTGAATCGGGTGGATGATTTTTAAATAGACAGGCTAAGCCAAACGTCTGTCAGGTAAGCAAACACTATTGCACAACAAGAGACTGTAGGTAATCCATGCACTTGGACATGGGGAGTGTTAGTAAACAGCATGGCTAACAATGCTTTTGTATTGCTATACAAATATATCTTATTTTATTTTCATTATAGCAATCTGCATTAAATTGAGGAGGCCAGTTGCAGGTTGAAATGAGGACTGGTTCTGCAGCTCTGAGTAAGAAAACAGTTTATAAAAGGCCATTGTATCCGAAAGAAAGGTTATGTAGCACAATAACAGTGCACCTATATAGGCAGTATTTATTTTAGAGAGGGACAGAAGCCATTTTGTGCAAGCAGAGTTTTTTAAATAGAATATACACTGATGGATTTATATTTTTACTTTGACACTGCCATTGTGATTATGTGTGCAAATTAACATAGGGGTGCCACTAACTATATGTTCAAGGTAAAATGTCTCACTTCACGTTCTTCTTCCTGTTCTTTCTTAATCTGCTCCAAACGAAACTGCTCTGCAATTTCTCTCTCTTGTGCTTCTCTCTGCAGAGATGAAATAAACAAGTCACTTCAGATATCATTTATCATTAAGGTAGACTCTCATATTCCAATGGCCCTCATTTTCCTACAAATTACACCATGCAAAATATTGGATGTCCAAACTGGGAATGTTCCACAGTTTTCATGGTTTCTCTCAGAGGAAGGCTGCTTTTGGATTACTAGAAAAAGGAGAAATGCATCACAAGGAGGAAGGGCAAAAGGAGACTCTAATTTGCATAAAATATACATATATTGATGAGTGTGTGTATTGATACAAATTTAGAAATAACACCACTCATGGCTGCCACACTTTCTCAACTAGAGAGTAAGCTTAATATCATAATGTAATTCCTGGTCTCAAAAGAGTTCATAAAAATATGTTAATTCATCACTAAATCACATTCTCTAATATAGAACTGTACACACCTTTGCTCTATCGGCTTCAAGAGAGATTCTGTAAGCTTCATCTTGTTCTCTTTTCACATTCTCTCGGGCCTCACGTTCATCCTGGTATGGGAAAAGGAGGCCAAGAATCAGATTAGGATCCCAAAATTATGTATTACATTTATTCATTCATATACCATCTTTTCTCCATTTGAACTCAAGGTGGGATACTTAGTTCTCCTCCCCACACCCCTGCGATGTAGGTTAGGCGAAGAGACAGTGACTGGTCTCCCAAGTCTTAGTACAGCACTCTAACCGCTACACCACATGGGCTCCTCTATTAGGTGGCAATAATGTTTGGATTAATATCCCAAGTGATTGCTTCTTCCACTGCAGAATGAAGAACTAGAAGAAAGCATCTAGCTTAACAATAAAAACAAAACAAATAAAAAGCCTAATAAACCAAGAAATCATAATCTAAGTAATTAGATTATTATAATGAATTATAATTTTATAATGAATGATTTTAGAATGTTGTTTGTGCTGTACTTTTGTACTGTTTTATTGTTGTTAGCCGCCCTGAGCCCGGCTTCGGCTGGGGAGGGCGGGATATAAATAAAAATTATTATTATTATTATTATTATTATTATTATTATTATTATTATTAAGCTAGGTCACTATGCCATTCAGGTTAGTCACATTATATGGAGTCTGATCCAATGCATGTTTATGCAGAAGTGTGTTCTACTAAATTCAATGGATCTTACTCCCAAAGTAAGTATGCATTGGACAGTAGCCTATTAGAAAATCTGTATATTCAACCTGGGCTCATTTTGTAGGGATCTGAAAAACTATTCAAATTGCAACAGTCTCTTACTAATTTAAATCAACTCTAAAGCAATTGAAGACAGTAGTAGAAACAGAAACAGAACTCTGGGGTAACACAACCCATTGATTTATTTCCATGATGTGGCTACTCTAAATTCCAAATATGGACAAAAATGACAAATAAAGGAATGAGAGGCAAGTTCAGTTTCTGAGGCCAGAAAATAGGCTCTAGCTGATCTAAGCAAGTGTTATCATGCTGCTCGATTCCATCAGATTTCCTCATGGTAAAAATCTCACTGATTCACATATTTAGGGTTAGGAAAGGAACTTTCTTCCCAATCAAAGTGCTTTCGTTGTTGCCTTCCCTAGTACCAACTCTCTTGCTTCAATCACCTGGAGTACATCTGCTCTCTGCCAAGTTTGCACTGCACCATTTGAGTGAAAGGAGCTAGGGAGTGAATAGCCCTGTCTTTGAGCATGAGACATGAGCATGATGACACATGATCCAAATAGCTTAATAACTGATGACCAGTCTTTGTTGCTGCTTTGTATTTGTCAAACACCCCAGCGTTTTAACAGGATTTATCTAGGCAGGAATAAAGGTACTAAATTATTTCACACTAAGGACTACTCCTGCCTTGATAAGACTCTAAATCACCACTTAAAATTAGTGGGTTATTAAAAATTATTTTTTGGCAAATATGTATTTGTGACATAAATAAAGCCAGCAATGCTTCACTTTTGTAACAATACAGCTGATGACGATGATTTCACAGCTTTAAATAAATTGTATTTGAAATCCAGCTGAATAATTTGAAGAATGAAGAATAATTTGAATGAAGGCTGCCCTTCATTCTTATAGATAAAAGGGCTGTAGACAGTAGGCATAAATAAAATTAAACATTGCTGTATCAATACAGTATCATACATAAAATAAGGCAACCATTTTCAAAAAAGAATTAGACACAATGAAACTCACTCAGAGCAGACTAAATGGCTTTCAAGACTAGCTTCCAAATTCCTTGGCAAACAATTATATTTTGACATGGCATACAGACTACAGTATTATTATAAAGTCAGCACAAGTTAGTGTCCTTTGGAGAAGTATTTCAAAGGTGGGAGAGCACCACAGAGAAGGCTCTCCTCCAAGGTTCTTAAGGCACAGAGTATGTGGGTCCCAAGGCATATATTGCTTTAACAGTAAGCACTAGCACCAAAAAGTGGACTTCAGGTAAAAAGGCAGTCAACATAATCAATGCAATGTAATTCCATCTGGCTGCACCACCTAGCAGCTTCGTTCTGTACCAGTTGAAGCTTCTGAGTAGCTTTCAAGGATAGCACCATGCACAAGCTGAAGTGGCTAAGCATCATCCCTCACCATTGTCTATATGGACTGAGGCTGAAGGGAGCTGGGGTCCCAAGAACACCTGGAAGGCCACAGGTTAGCCACCACTGCATTAGAGTAAACCAAATCAAAGGTTACCAGAGCATGGTTCCTTGTGGCAAGGCTATTCCTGTTCTCAGCTGGCAAACCAGTATGACACTGTATTTTTCCAGTCAGACAGTTTCACGCATTTCCCTTAGGTTTAGTTCTTCTTCTTCTTGGCATTATTTAAACGGGATATGCAAGGGATGTCAGGAATGTAACAATACATTATGCATGACTGCCTCTCTGGGACAAAGGTGTGAAATGGCACAGCTAAACCTCCATTTCAAAGGGAACAGTTTCCTAAGCAGATGTACCTTCTAAATCAAGTTCATGGTTAGACAATGGAAAATTGTTTATCTAAGTAAGAGATTTAACTATCTAAAATATTTGCATAGTTTTTTTAAAAAAAAAATACTATGTTTTAATTAAGATTAATGTTGCATTGCAAAGTAAGCAATCCGCAGTACCGGACTTCATTAGTGTGAGATTACAGAGAATATTATGATACCCTTTCATACTTGCAAAAATAAATATTTGCATACCGCCAGCAACAGCCCTGCTCCCAAGGTTTCTTGGCCCCTTGGAGCATCAGCAAAGGACATGTCTCTCTTGCAGTGCTTCCCCCTGCAATTATGTTGTGCCTTTGCAATGCCAAAGTAGACCCAGCTTTACTAAGAAAACTATGCACCTGCCCTCCTCCCCTTCTTCCTCATCTGTGAGAGTTCCTCTTACAACCTGCAGAGTTAGATCTTCGTTTTATTTATTTATGGGACTTAGAACCCAGCTTTTAACAGCTTAAATGAAGCATCATATGAACACTGCACAGCAGCAGCCTCTCTTCACAACAAGGTGTATGAGCAAATTTCTTTACTCTTGCTACCTACTTCATCAGATGTGCAACAGCACTGAGTGAGTGCTTACCAACATGAGCACAAACCAACCTTTGTAACAGAGAAAAAGTTCTTACTGCCATTTAAAAGTCAGCTGATTATGCCATGTTTTGGATTTCATCTACTCCTTAAGAGCAGGGCCTTTTCTATTACAGCATGGTGCTTTGGAACTCACTTCCAAAGGAAGTTCATATAAGCTAGCCTTCAAAAAGATAAGCATTTTTTTAAAAACATAATTGGACCTTACTTCCTATTGTTTTATTGCTTGCCCTTGTTGGTTCAGTGCTTTATTTTAATTTTGTAAACTTGTCTAATGTACCTATGAAAGTAGAGCATCAATAAAAAACATTTTCTCATTTTGGAAAAGCATTTAAAACTTAAGATATAATGTGACAAGCTGCCTTGTACAAGACCATTCTAACTCATTACTGTCTATTCAGGCAGGAAGGAGTTCCACAAAGTCATTTTAACCAGAAATGTCAACTTGGGACTCTACACATACAAGAAATGTCATTGAGTGATGGTCCTACTCAAAGATGATCAAGGGTCTCGAAATCAAGCCTTATGAGGAACGGCTGTAGGAGCTTGGTATGTTTAGCCTGGAAAAGAGGAGACTGAGATAGCCATCTTCAAGTATATCAAGGGCTGTCACATGGAAGATGGAGAAAGCTTGTTTTCTCTTGCCACAGAGAGTAGGACTTGATCCAGCAGATTCAAGTTACAAGAAAGGAGAGTCCAACTAAACATCAAGAACAACTTTCTGAGGAGAGGAGCTGTTTGACAGTGGAAAAAACTGCCTAGAGTGGCAGTTCTTGGTGGTGGACTCTCCTTCCTTGCAGGTTTTTAAGCATAGCTTGGATGGTCATCTGTTATGAATGCTTTAGTTGAGATTCCTGCATTGCAGGGTTTGGACTTGATGACCCTTGGGGTCCCTTCGAACTCTACAATTCTATGATTCTACTATTTAAATTGAGGCTATTATTATTAATAACCTGTATTCATAAACTAAGTGTTTGTGTAAATATAAGCTATCCTCCTCAGTTTTAATACCAGTCATATGTTTTCTTCTTCGACACTGATAGCAAAGCAAAAACATCTACAGTCAAATTTCAGAATGCAGATAAAAATTAAAAGTTGCCTTTAAAATGTAAGTTTCATTAAATGTTCTACTCCAAGTAATTACATGGAGCATTTTCAAGACATGCTTGCTAAGGGCTTTACAGGTCACTGGAAAGCAAATGACATTTCACTCCCTTGACAGCCAACCAGCAATATTGCTCACTTACGGTTGTTGAGAAAATGTGAATGCCAGAAGTTGAATCTTGCCCAGATTCAAAAAGCATAATGGGCAAACAAGCTCATAAGAGTTGCCTTCCTCTATAACTTAGATAATTATTATTCATTAAGTACAGGTGAACATAATTGTATCTCAATGCCTGGCTAGTTGGGAGAAACAAAATTTGTCTGGAACAGTAACTAGATGATAGAAGGAAGCCAATTTACCTCACCCTTCCTACTATATAACAGTGACACACAGCAGCTTACACAGTCAGTGTGTGGGGTGGAGAATGACAAACCTAACAAACAATTTTAATGAAATCTATGAGTAAAACTCCAAGTTACTATAATATAACTCAAGCAATGTGTTAGTTCTACTGGGCTTTACTCAAGACAGCAGTCCATATCCCAGACATTATTACAAATAAAAACGTGAACCATTTTTCAGCAGGAGGTGGTGGTAGGCAAAAAGCTCTTAAATTGCTTTCTAGTGCTCCTTGTAAGCTTTAGCTTTTTAAGTAAACTGCTTTGCGAACACTTGTGTGGAAAAGTGGCACATAATGTCGAGTTGGGTTGGTTAGCATCCTAATAAGACATCCATGAATCATACAGCTCATTCAGTCCATGGACAGGACCATGATCTAATGGAGTACCAGCAGAAGGTAGGATGAAGTTTTCCTTTCCTCTGCATCTTCTCTCAAATTGCTCCCGTGAGCCTCCCAGCCTTCTGCAACAGATTTTCAGCAGACATAACTGACTAGTTGGGAAAGAGGAAACAGTGGAAGTTACCTTCCCACCTTGGGGTGGTGGGAGCATCCTGTAAGCATACTCTCCCCAGGGTTACGTCCAGCAACAGAAGCCTGGTACAAGATTTCAAATTGAGGCTTCAGCCAGTATGTTAATTAATTAATTAATATATTGACTAATTAATATATTGCTAATAATGTAGTCGTAGGGCATCTGCTAGACCTGCATGCATGCAAAAATTGTAACATATACCATGCATCTTTTCCAAACCTTATGTTTTGCTCAGCCTCATAGTTTAGCTAGAAATAACCATGTTTTCTTTACAGCTCACCCCCAATATCTGGAATGAGGGGGACAATGATTCTGCACCAGATAATGTGCATCTCACAGACATCTGAGCACCGATTTCTGACCTTTCAAACACTTTCACTCATTCTGTGACTCTTTTTGCAATGAATTTTAAGGACAAGGAACAAGAGGTTGAGAAGAGAGGCTTATGGATGGGATAAGAAGAATGATACCCATAAAGAGAAAATGACATCAATAGGTCCCCTTATTTAAAAGGCCTGAGGATCACAGTTCTGTATCAACATACCTATTAAGATACGCCTCTGGAATATATGGATCTATCTAGTGCATAAGCCTCAAATGTGACCCAAAGCAAGCTGTCTTTGAAACACAACAGTAATGAATCCATAAAGCAAAATGAAAAACAGAGCTTTTAATCTGTGAGAACAGCTTATGCCATGATTATTCTGCATTCCACTGCTTAGCCATTGGATATACCATTATGGATATTGAAATTTCTCATTGCTTAGCTGTTATTCAGAAATGCTGTATGGGTAGGACCCCCCTGCCCCCACCTCAAGATGTTGGACAATTGATCTTGTGTCAGTATGACAATATAGCAACATTTAATTGGCAGCTTTGATGGAATCAGTATGAAATCTTTTTAGAAATAAATTAAAGTGACAGCAAGATTACTCCATGGAAAGAAACAGTCTGCCGCTAAGCTGCAGTTAATTTCATAAACCTTCATATTTTATTTTAAAATATATTTTTTTTATCAGTCCGTGTTGAGGCCAGGCTGAAATTCCCCCCTCTCAAATCACTATCATTGTGCACCATCTCTCCACTCCCACCAAGTTCCCTGCACAGATAAGCATCATCCCCATAAAGCATTCTGACCCAGTGAGAATGCCTAGCATGGCTGCTGCTTGAAGCAGTGTCAAATATTTCCCCCCATTAAAAAAAAAAACAGCAACCATTGACAACTTCATCTTAGGACGCACTCTTGATTGAAAATCTGCTTTAACTTATTTTAATACAGTAACTGTAAATTGTTGTGACCCAACCTGGGAGCTCATGGTGAAGAGTCGGTAAGAATTCTAATAAAATCTTAATTATATAATCAGCACCATCTTCAAACATAAGGCTACTCCCACCTGAAAGTTCTGAAGTTTTACTCTCCCAAGAGTCATTCAATCTTTGGGTGGGGCATTTTCTCCTCATCTTCACTAAAATGCTGAAAAAAGTCAGACTTGAGTAAAGCTCCATCAAGTACTTCTTTATTATCCAGCAAGGATAGTCACAACTATGTTCTATTGAACTGAATGGTCAGATTTAAATTGCTTCTCAACTTGGGAAATATCTTTCTTGTGAAAAGGAAACAAAATCTAAGTTTTAGAATCTCAAATTCTACACTATGTTTCTAGCTTGTCTTTCTGCATCCTCAAGGAGGAGTTTGAGTCTCAATTAATATCTGACCCAATTAAATGCTGAGTTATCTCAGAGCAACACACAGCCCATTATACCCTGAAATTCAACAATCTATGTGTTCACATAAGGCACTAGAAACCAAAGAACCCACCCTACATATTCTCTGTTTGCAAAGGATGAGAATCTATTTCAAACATTTTATTGAGCCACACCTGAAGTTAAAACTATTACTGCCTGCAGCTAATCATGGGAGTGTGAAAGAAAAAACACCCAGCTTGTCTAAACAAAACAACATAATAGAAAACATTAACCTGATCCTCCAAAGATGACAGACTTGTACATTTTATAGCTTAACACAGGGAAATCTATGGATATATATATACAGAGTGTGGGTTGTTGTTTTTTAAATGATATAAAATCTGCCCAAATAAAGCCTAACTTTTACTGCTGTTCTCACATAAAATTATTTAATACATAATTTCTGCTGAAAAACAAAAGATTATCTGCTATCAGCACTATTTTTCTAGAAAAAGAGGTGCTGGGACTCACCATGAACACCTCCCTCATTCTCTTATAATGGCAATGATTCCCACCTGAGAGGTGCTGGAACTGAGTTCCGGCAAGTTCCAGCTAAAAAAAAAAAGCCCTGCTTGCTATTACATTTTGGAAACACTTCTTAAAAACCCATCACAATTTGCTTTGTCCCCAAATGGCTGACTTGCTTCAATAAGCTAATTTGAGGTACTTTTTGTGGGGTTTGCCTTTGTTTTGTTTTGTTTTGTTACTGGTCTTGATTCTATGCCTTAACATCAGGGTGGCATGCAAAAATCTGTGAAACAACACTTTTTGTGACTTGGACATAAAGTGACACTATAAACTTTCAACTTCTTAATTTTTGTATCCCAGGCCACTGTTAAATGCTCGCTCTCTGTTCCTGTGCCTTTAACAATAAAGCTACTCAATTTAAGTTCACAGGAAAGGAAGATGGGTTGATGGCTGATCACACAATCTGAAAGCTTAGCTGACAGTCCACCTATTTCCAGATAAATAAACATAAAAACATTAAAAAGTTTTTCCTCTCCATGAACCTGAATAGTTCTCCATGCCTTTATCAGTGTTACTCTTATTTCTACAGGTGGTTTTTTTAAGTAAAAGAAACACACACTATGTTTTTCAGGAAGAAGATTGAAAAACCAGCTGATGGGAAGTCAAAGTGAATAGACATTTTCAAGTGGGATTTGCAAATAAAGGAAGTTTTTTCAAGCAATTGTAGAACAATATATATCTACCATGAATTTTATCCTAAAGCAACGAGGGTTAAATGTTGCATAACAAGAAAAATAAACATTATGTTAGGCCTACTGTTACTTAACGTAAAAATGTGGACAAGTCAGACCAGCTGTGTAACAGTCAATGCTTTTACAGTAATAAATTTTGACAGCAGAAATAAAAAGAATGCATTATCGAGGTATCATCAAATGGGTTCTGTCAGTACATAGGAACTCCACCCTGTATAAGCTTGTCAAAAAGTGTTACTGTAATCCATTGAGAAGTCTCCTCCTCAGGCAAGAGAGGAAAAAATGCATAAGGAGGAGGCTCAAAACAGGTGTGTTGAATTGTAATACCATTATTTAATCACAAATCTCTTCTCATTAGTTTCATATGTGACAAATTCAGGCTCTATTCTTGCCTATCATGCAATGCTAGAATCATCACTCAACAGTCAAGTTAAAAGCCAAATGTAAACAATGAAACTGTGGACATGTCTTTTTAACACTGTACACTCCTCAAACACTTAATAAATTACTGCCATTTCTCTTGGAGCTCCCAGCTAGGTCTCCAGTAACAATATGAGACTGAAGGAAATTATATTTCTCAATTAAAATTGGACTTCCTCTGGATAGAAACAGCCACTTTCTCTGGCTCACTTTTTTCCAAAGCTGCTACTGCTCAGGATAACATTGCCAATTCATTATGGTAATATATTACAATTTAGTCCACAGGCATTTAGGGTGTAATCCTAAAGCCAGTAGGAGACCAGCTGAGGACCTCTGGATTCAGAATCCCATTCCATCAGAGAAGGAAGGCCCACTGGTATGATGGCACTCATGCCACTAGAAGATCCCTGGTACACCCACAGAAAGGTCTGTCAGTGCAGATGTCCCACTCGTGTTTTGCTGGTGGAGGTAGTGAAACGAGGGCAGCTAAGGATCTGCAAGACCTCAAGATCTCTTGAATTCCCAACGTGCCCATAAGAAGCCCTCAACTATACCGTTCCGAGAGCTGGAATGGCTAATTGCTTCTCACTGAACACAATGGCAAGGGAGTAAATGAAGGAAAGCAGCCCACCAAAAAAGGTAGAATCCCCACCCCTACTCCCACTCAGGCTGGAGTGAGCTGGCAGGGCACTGGAAGTGCTGCTAGCTCTGTTACCTTACTCAGAAATTATGGGAAGCCACTCTTGTGGGATTGAAAAATACCTACCACTCCCTAAAGTACTTAAGTTATCTACATGTTTGCTAAAACTGTGCAGTGTCTCAGTTTTGTCTTATTTTTCTTCTTCTTCAGTTAGCTTCAGTGATACTAGAAGAGTTCTACCCTCTATCTACAATTACGGTAACTGAAAAACCCAGCTCCACATTATGACACCTAGCAAAGGATACTGTGTTAAATGCTATGCAAAAGTGTGTCACATTGTTATTCATGATTTGAAGACTTCTAAGCATAAAAATATATGAAAAGGGCAACGTTCCAAATTTTCATACTGGTTCATTGACGATTCCCCCACCCCAGCTGAAACATATATTCTTTGAACATACAGAACCATTCTTTTGTGCCTCCATGTACAAAAAATATATACATGTTGACTTAGAAAAAAATAACAGCCAAAAACCTCGGAAGAACTTTCTGTTTATCTTTTTGTGGTTTATGATGGCTTACAGTTGTTACTAGGAAAACAGTAACAGAAACCGGAATCTGTATCCTGCTTGCTATTGTCACATTTTGAAAGAAGGTTCATGTAAATGCATTAAGATCTTCACTAGAAAAAGGAGTTGCTGTTTAAACAGAAGTTGTCAGGAACAAGGCTTATAAAAAAGAGTTACATGTTAGCTAGCAAACCACGAAAAAACAATATTTTTTTTCACATGCCAACGCCTCTTGCTAAGTACATAATATATGGATTACTTCACTACCTGTTTAGCACATTATTTTATCTAGTGAATTGCATTTCCCTTAAAGACACTGAGGAATAAAGCTGGTTTTATTCCTCAAATGTTCTTACAGGTTTGAAATGAATTGCAGACACTATGTTTATGTTAAGTTGTTAACTATTTTGCCTTTCCAAAGAAAACCCTTCCACTTCTGTTTTTTTGTACTTCCAGGATATGTGAAAAGGGAGAAATGTGCATGCATTCTCCCCTGGGAAAAAAAACCACAAGAGAGATGCAGAAACACAATACTGGAAGCATGAATTACTGGCACAATTATTTTTTGCTACTTCTCTGAAAGTGAGAAGCCATCTTATGCTTCCTGGTGTTTGAAACCAACATGTGCGTCAATAAACCAACACAGCCTATATCAGCCATGTTTGGTGGTTGACCAAAGACTCAATAATCTGCCTGTTTATATTGCCTGCCTGGGTCTGTAAGACCATTGTGCCGGTGCTGCTGCTGACAAGCAGCTGGAAACCACAGCTGAAGACTGCATTTGGCTTGACATGTGCACAACGCTATCTTGGTAGCTGAAAGGAAAGGGAACAAGGCTATAACGATATCTCAGCCAATCCAATTTGAGCTGCCCAATCAGCAGCACATGGCACACTAGTCTCCCTGCCCCTGCCCCAATCAGTAAATATCTAGCATTCCTATTGTACAGACAGTGGCAGTGCTAGTGCTACTCTACCTGTTCTCACTAACTGCAGGTCAGGGAAGGAGACTGATTACTCTCAGAAATACTCCAGAGAGAGACTATAGCACCAGAGTCCCACTGCCTACAACATGGGTTTGCAAGCACCATGCTTAACATAGAAAACAGACTTTATTGAGAGAAAATCAGAGCCTGTTAGAATAAAACCAGTTTTTGAAATGGTACCCCTAGGCATCCCTAACAACCAGAAGGTAACAAAGAATGGAGCAATGGAGTAGGCCATATATATCTTCACAAGCCATCCATTAGGCAGGTACAATTAGGCAGCAACTTAAAAACATGGCAACTATGATTTTAAAATCTGCACAACAATATAGAGTGGAATCTAGATGTTTCCCTTGTGATCACAGAAAAGCTTTTGATTCATGGGGCACCTCTGCTAAGTGATGATGAGAGAGACAATTATTGCAAATTCGCCCTTCCTCTGAAAGCTCCCTGCACTACCTTTCACTTTGGGCTGGAAGGTCTCTAAACTCTGAAGCCAATTTACAGGGGGCACTGTAGGGCTGCAGCTCCTCCTCCTTTCTTCCATTAATGGAGGCATCTGTTGGCTCAGAAGCCCTTCTGGGAGTGCAAGGGTACCTCGACCCTCTTTTGCATACTAAACAGCCCTATCATTTGAGACCTGAAACATTTCCATGAAAGTTTTAAAATATATATATATATATATATATATATATATATATATATATATATATATATATGCTTTCGTAGATTTTCACGGGTACAGGAATGCAGGTTTTGGTGTCCTCGGGTGTCTTCCCGTGTAAAAGTTGGGGTGTCTAGGCGACGTTTCGACGAGGTCTCACTCGTCATCTTCAGGCTGGTGCTTTCGGCTTCTTGTTACTGGAACAGAGCGGGATCTCAATGTTTGAGTTCCTATAAATACTGTAGAGGGGGTGTGGTGTCTAGCCTCCAATGTTCTGGGCAGAGAGGAAGTTCCCAGGCTAGTGTGCCTTTTCTTCTTTTGTTCCTTAATTACTTGAGAGATACCTTGAGTGATTTCTTGAGTGATATCCTGAGTACCACTTAGGTGGGTCATTAGGTGTGGATTAGTTGCTAAAGTCTTTGTGTCTTGACCTCTTGAACTTTGTGAAGAGTTTTCCTGAGAAGATGGCTGTATTGCACTTAGTTGTGCTTTGGCTTGGCTTCGTGTATAGGGGCGAGCTGTGGTTTTGTGGCTTGTGTCAGCCAGATCTGTGTAGGGATTGCAGGGGGGTGCAGCATCCGGAGGTGCCACCATGGATTGGCTACTGGATGGTGTCAGTAATTCATCTGTGGAGAGGGTCTGGGTTTGGGTCTGGTGTGGTTGATTGGTGTTGGCGTTCTGTGTGCCTCTGGATCTGGTGTCAGTTTTTGTGGAGAGGGCTAATTTCCAGATGTCTGGCAAGCGGGATGTGTCGTCACGCTTGTTCATGTTGTGAGGGTGTTTCTCTATCTCGATGGCTTCCATGATTATTCTCTTGTGGTGATGTTCCCTCTACAGTATTTATAGGAACTCAAACATTGAGATCCCGCTCTGTTCCAGTAACAAGAAGCCGAAAGCACCAGCCTGAAGATGACGAGTGAGACCTCGTCGAAACGTCGCCTAGACACCCCAACTTTTACACGGGAAGACACCCGAGGACACCAAAACCTGCATATATATATATATATATATAATCTCATGGTTACCTTCTGCTATAATGCAATGAAAATTCAATGATATTATGCAATAAATTTCATAAATTTATGCAATCCTCATAACTAAAAATTCTATCAAGAATAGAATGGAATTAGAGTAGAGAGAGGAAATGGATATGGTAGATAGAAATGCAGATGACATACATTCATATTTACATAAAATAATCAGTAAATCTTGTACTAATGAGAAACAAGACTTAAATGGCTGAAAAATGTATTTAGTGCATTATTGTCAATCAATGTCTCTACAACCAGGATAACAATAATCTTGAATGGCAACACACCTATTATTACAAATTCCTAACTAAGTACTTCATTACTCGCAAATGTCACTCCCAATTTACAGAGTAACAGATAAATGTCTCATTACTGTATACCTGTCTTGTGTCTACTTTTTTTTTGTAAAACTGAAACTGTGACAGTTCTGGAAAACTTTATACTTCCACGTGCTCATTTAGTTTGAATGAAAGAGATCTGTACGGTAATGTATATTTTTATTATTATATACTGAAAGGTACCTTTGCTAGAGTACTAAGTATGATTGTTTTCCTATTTTTTTAATCATGGGGGTAAGGAATGAAAGAAGTGGTAAGTTTTTAGCAGAGTGAAGCCAAATTCCTAGTAAGAAAGAAATGATGAGAATAATCTCCCCATATAATAAGCTGCTTTGAACATGTGAAAGGTCGATTAAAAACATGAGATGGACTTCTGCTACAACCAAAATATTTTGTTCTATAACATTTCCATTATTTCTATTACATTACTGTGATGTTATATGTTTCAGCTACCAACTTTATTATTTACAATTTCCATCATATTTTTTAGCTAACCAGTGACACACTTTCTTTTTAAATCAACATTACGAAAACCAGTATGAACAGTAAATAACAGTTTTTAAATTTGCCGTTCAATACTTGTGGCTTTCCAGGTGCAATAATCCCCCCCCCCCCCATTCAGATGATTTCCTCAAGAGATAATTTCCCCCAGTACTCAAAGACAATATTTAGCCATTAAATTGCTTTTGCAAATGCTATGAAATTTCTAGGAGTCACAGGTGCCTATTGGACTATGATACTAGGATCCTTCCCTCTCTCCAATCCATTACATTTGTATTTTGTGCTATATCAGCACCTCTTACCGGTTCATTGTTGTAGCATTTCAGTATCAAATGTTCATCTTTCCCTGTTCATCTTTCCCATTTAAAATAAAGCAAACACCTGTCAAAGCTCCCTTCCCTCTGTAACATGTCGTGCCATATAATGAACCTTAGCTTTTATTTTATTTATTTAAAAGCTATATATTCATTTTTAGCACTGACGCTCACTTCTGCTCTGACTTCTTTTAGAACGCTACAGGTGATGGCTGCCCGACCCTGTCCATTACATGCAGGGGTGGAGAGCCTTTGGCCCTTCAAATGTTGCTGAACTGGAAATTCCATCAGCTCTATCAAGCATGGCCAATGACCATGGATGATGGGGACTTTAGTTCAGCAACATCTGGAGGGCCAAAGCTTACCCACACCTGTGTTAGCGCATCCTGGTATTAGCGTGCCTTGATGAAAAGGACAGTAGCCGTGTCCAGTTGTACAAGAGAGCTCATTAGGTGGAACTTCTCTTACTTGTGCAGTAAGAACCTACAAAAACTTCCTCTTTGCTCAACTATTAAAGCCAAAGGAACCTTGTTTTCCTTAGCATCCGGCCGTACAATGTGCAATTGGTGCTGAATTGGGGGCTGAACAGATCTAGTGCTTTGAATAGAATCCAATATTTTTTAATTGTCTGGAAAGGCCTTTACTCGAAATTCACCAGATGTCTGGAGTGATGTCCAGCTCTCACCTCATCTTTTATGTCTTCCTGCTGCTGAGCACCGAAGATCTCCATTGCAGCCATCAGCCTCATCATTAGCTCATCCACTGTTGTGTTACCTAGCAACAAAGAAAGATAGCTGAACTTCATATTATGAAAGTTATTAAAAAACCAGAAAGTCATTCTAGAATTAATCCAAAAGGAATACCTAGCAGGGGTTTTTATAAGTCATAATAAGAATATGAGATGAGATTCTTAGAATATTTTCTGTTTATCGGTGGGCTGCCCCCCACAAGTTTCTAATTTTTCCAATAAAATGTATGCACAAGCATAGACGAAAGTATTTATTCTGAACTGATTGATGATGCTTTCTGTTATATTTTCCTATAGGTGAAAATAGGATCACTAAACAGGAAGAGAGAGGGTTTTTTTTTTTATTTCTTTCAGGTAGCTGAAAGAAGCATCTTAAAAAAAATATTGTCAAACTGATATGTAAAATTTGGGCTAGCTTCAAAGAAGAATCTGAGGGCATTAGCTCAAAACACTTTCCACAATTGTATCCAAATTCTTCTAGACTTTTATATTGCATCTCAAATAGCAGTATATACGGTATATCCTGTTGTCCCTTGAAATCCTACCCTTCCTTTCGCATTAGTCCAAATATTGTTAAAATCCATTCTATGGTCCTGTCAGGTTTTCATTCCTGGGTGACAATAACAATTCTCTATTCTCCAATGCAAGGTGGGCTGACATGCGAGAAGATGGTAGCTTCACTTATTTCCATTATTTTCCAAGTGAGATTTTGCTTGCTCTCTACAGCAATACTCGCTGCATTTGGCATTGTGAAATTTTGAATTTCAAATGTTGACCTTTCAGAAATCAGGATGTCTTTGACAACATACACACTAAATTTAAACTTGGAAAAGTAATGCCAAGAGTAGAGAAAGGAACTTTTTATGATAAAACATCAAACTGCCACAGCTTTGGTTAGATTTGGACCCTTGTTTTGCTTTCAAGACAGATTCCTTCAGTTATGGAAATCTCAGCTTGAAATCAACAATATTTCAATGTTTTAAGAGTTCCAAATTAAGAATGTTGCAAGATACCTGAATTCAATGACTCAAAACATTGAGGCCCTGTTATAACATCTCTTCATCCCATTTAATTTTCACAATAATGCTATAGGGCAGGCTAAAATGGGACATGATAGCTTGCCCAAAGTCTTTAAAACTGAGACCCTATATGTAGACTTACCTGGACAGAAATCCCATTGAAGACAAGGGAGCTTATATCTGAGTGGATATGCACAAGAATGCTCTAATCCTAAGAACACTTACTGGAGAGTACTTTTGTAGTAAAATCCTATGCATGTTTACTCAAATCAGCCTCAATGCTGGAAATCTGAAAGGGGATCTATTCTAACAACGAACCTGAATTCCTGTTTCTAAAGCTCTAGCTACAGAAAACTTATCATTCACAGTCTGTCAGTTGTTTTCATTTTTTTTGTATACTTGCTGGTAAGCATGAAAAATAAATGCCATTTGTCACTATTTACACTATACTCCTCTTCATTATTAGAGATGCAAAGAGTAAGAAAATCAGTTTTGGCCGTAGTAAATGCAAATGAGTATAGTATAAATGCACTGCACTTTACATTTCCCTAAAAGGTACTTTCTGAACTAAAGAAGATAAACTATATTCTAGAGAGGACCGCCAGCAAATTAACTTGGAAGGAACATATGACCAATAGAACCAAAAAACAGTACCTTGTATTACATTCAGCACCTCATTCGATGATCGTTTCCCCATAATAATCAGGAAAAGTGGAAACTGATCTGTTTTCTGAGTTCGAATAGTTTGAGCTACAACGCTACCAAAGTGTCTCGTGCACATCGTTAGAAACCTGGAAAACAGAAACATTTAAAGGGGGATGGAAATTTTGTAAAACAATGTCCACTTTATTAAGGAAAAGAAAGGTTATTAGATTTGGACTAAATTAGCGAGTTTCAAAAGTCCTGCGTGTTCACTTTGTAACCATATCATTGTCAATATTCCCATTTATCCTGTCAATATTCCCATTTATCAATATTTATCAAAGCCAACATTCCCATTTATCATATTCAGAGCTATCAAATTCCATCCTGCAGCAAGTTGGTTCTCATACTGAAGAAAATGAACACCACATTTTAAAATAATGAATGCACGAATACAAACTATTTTTCCCCTGAACAGAAGAGAATGGAATTAGTCACAATCCAAAGAAAGACCAAGGCCAGCCCAAGACATTTCAAGGTTTAAATAGCATGTTCTACTCTGCAATGTGATGTAGAACCAGATGCTCTGTAGTACAACAAACTCAAAGGTTGTAGTATATTTTAACAGGCCTCCTGATGATGAAATCTATAGTTTATTTTTCTGTTATCACAAATATATAAAACAATTGGGGCCTCTCAAATATGCAAAGAGGAATGAGAAATTTGGTTATCCTGTTACAGCAATCCCAAGGCCAGATAAAACAAACTTTTTAGCAGGGGCAGTGTGCCTTGGCATTCACAACTAAAGTGGTTAACAGGTTAATAAATATGGGGTCTATCTACTCCAAAGGCATTGCTAAAATAAAGAGCAAATAAGAGAAAAATGGGGGAGGTGAGAGAGTGCTAAATGATATGAATAAATTCTACTCCAATAATATATTTCCATATGCTTTAACATCTGGGGAAGAATGTCTACAATACATTCTCCTTTCATTCACAAGCATGGACTTCTGTCACACATTCATTTTCTGGTGGAATTCTCAACTTTCAGACCATTAACACTAATCATATGGCTGTTAACAGCACTTAGAACATTTAGAGCAAGCACTTAGAATGCATACACATCACACCATTTTACTATTACCTACAATAATTGTATTGAAAGGCTTCTGGAGGTGCTGCAATGGAAGGAGGAAGAAAAGTGATGATGTGTGGGTCTAGGGAAGTTTTCCTTCCATTTTTGAGTCCTGTGCTCTGGTGTAAGACAACTGACTTACGCCACAGGTTGGGACAAAAAAAACCTCCTGTCTTTTAGTCCCACGCTCTGGCATGGCCAAGCCAAAGCGGGACATCTGGGATTGGGATCAGAAGCCTTTCATGGAGTTTAACAAAATAATCAAACAAAAATTCAAATATCCCCAAATACATATTAAGACACTAAAAACACTGCATCACAAACTTTACCAATACAGTAGCAACAACATAGCTGTTGGACTCCAGGTAATATTTAACCTCAAAGAGTAAGAGGAAAAAATGCATGTTCAATTGGCTTTGGAAAACTGACAGTAAGAGGGACAAGTTACTGGTAATCCCTACAGGGAGAGAGTTCCACACCTGGGGTGTGACGACAGAGAAGGCACCATATGAGGGTAACCTCTGCTTCACTGCATCTCCTGAAGTATTTTTGAACAAATCTTTCAAGAGTCCAACAGAATTTCAACACTGACTTTTGTTGAAATTTCTAAAAATGAATGAAACTGACTGAAGTACCACTTCCTAGGATTTCAGAAGTGGTAGAATCAGTTTGCTTAAGATAAGTCTCTTACTTAGGCAGAAAAAAAGAGATCTACTTAGAATTCTGCATGCTGTTTCTAATTTTCAAACACAAAACATTTAACCATGTTTTGAGCACCAAGCTCCACCTGTTTACCAAGAGCAGGAAAGATATAGAAAGCAGTTATGATTGCAGTCATATACTCATACTTACTTGGAAGTAAGCCCCATTTAACTCAATGGTTTTCACTTCTCGGCCATTGTAAGTACGATTGGGTCACATACAAGGTAACTGGTATCTCAGTTACAACTGCTACATATGCACCACACCAGAATAAACTACAAGGCTCAAAGTAATGTAATGATGCCTTTTAGTTGAATCTTTAGATGATGAATTTGTCATCAAGACACAACATACAGTACCATCCTCAAAGGTTCAGTGTGCTGGCATTGTTGCATAAAGTTGTGTGGATAGCTATGAACACACCAAAACATTAGGGCTCAAAACAACATGGAATAGCACCAGAAATCTATCATTTGTGACATCTCACTTCACAGAAACACCACTTCTGAAATTACCATGGCTCTGTCACACTGTATTGAATGGATAATTGAACTCATCCCAAAAGAACTCTAGCAAACCTAACTTTTGCTGTACTTCACATGACTATACACATGACTATACAAATCTGCAAGTATTGTGTATTGTACCCTTTACTAGGTATCAGCAACTAAACTTAAGAGCTTCAGAGTAAAATACAAATCTAGAAAAAATAAATACCAACAGAATAAAAGTTGGGGACTTATTTAATTATGAAATACATATATTGCTTTATACCTAGAGATAATATTTTAATATAAAATTTGTAAGTTCAATTAGTAGCAATAAAAATCAATGACTTTTACTCAAGAGTTATGCTTCTGGATATAGTACTAGCCTTCTTCACTTTCATACTTACTAGTGCAGTCTTAAAACAATAATTCTAAGCTTTTGGCCAAAAAAATGCCTTCATCCATTAGCATACTGAAGTCTGGCATTAGTATTCTTAACACGATCCTGAATAAATGAAAAAACTGATAAAGCTTTTCTCTTCCATTAGAGGACTGTTTGAAATTAGCATTTCTTTCAAGAGAAAAGGGTAGCTTATGATATGTTTTCAGATCTGATGGTAAAAAGTAAATGTCATAATAATAATGAATTATGAAAGACCAAATGCAAATATAGAATGCTTTAATAAGATCCAATTTAATAAAGTCTGTAAAAATAATGGACTTTTAATAACACAGGTCACAAAAGGCAAAACAGTGGAAATTCTGAGGACTAGCCACTGGTACAGGCTTATTAATTCTTAATTATGTTCATGAAAGGCAACTTAAATCATGTGTTTTCTTATGCCTTATGATAATATTTTAGGTAACAACTGATCTTGAAATGTATGCACTATCTGATGAGCAAAGTCCTGTTGTCTCATGCATTAGAAGGTAAATCTATTTGAAAAGACAAGCGGCATTAAAATGTCACAGGCTGAGAAGCATTTGATATCAAAATCCAAAACAGAATCACGGCACTTCGTTTTCCTATCAGCGGGAAAAATCTCAACATCTACACTTCAGAAACCTAGAATGACAAATAATGGAAGTCAAAACTAGGCTTGCTGTTGAGAGCTGCTAAAAGTCTGAAAACAAATTAGACCCAACTTTGAATCTCCACTGGCCTCGTTTCAGTAGAATATATAAATTTAAGATGGAAGCCATGGAACACATTTGTTTATTAAGGGTAAAAAAAAATTAAAAATCAGACTAATGGAAGTGTGTGTGGCATCATCATTTGAATGCATCATCAGGCTGCCACCACTGAATGGAAACTAGAGGGTTGTGACGCCAGAGACTCTCTGATGTTACTAGTGGGTGGTGTTTGGCAGCTGCAGAGACTTTCAGGGTAGTTTGCACTGTGCAAGTTCTATGTTCCTGGAAGAGGACAGGTTGAAGATGTCCTTGGGTTGTGCTTTAAGCAAAGTTACTCAAGAAGACCAGCTGCTCCAAACTTGAGGATACAGAGAGGACAAATGGCAAAAAACCCCACCAAAAAACAAAACCCTGCACTGGATATAACTTTGCTCTAATTGTGCCATTCAATTGACAGCGTTCTGGCCCAGCCTGCGCACCATGGTAACCAAAGCTCCTGCTTTGCTTCTCCCCTATGGCAAACAGGAGCAACAAACCACAATTGCTGGCTTACTGTTAAGTCTGAACTAGGGACTGTAGTTGATTTCGATTCAACATGAAGCCAAGATTTGTTCTCGGCTTACCAACTGTGGTGGTAATGAACGACAATCCCAATTTGGAGTTCCTTGTTGCTGGTGCTACTTCTGGCTTCTGCTTGGCTGGTGTTGACCTGTGACAAGGCTTTTTTGGTAGTGGCTCCCCATTTTTAGAATAGCTTCCTTGGTGAGGTGCGGTTGTCTCCTTCATTATTGACTTTCAGGCAAAATTTAAAGACATTCCTGTTTACCCAAGCATATGATGGCTATGACCTACTGGCCATGGCAACCTTGAAATTAGTAACTGTAAAGCAATGTGATTGTTTTTAAAAGTTTTAAGTGGTTTTAAAATGTTTTAATTATGTTTTTACTTATCTTAAGTTGTTTTGTTTTAATGTAATATTTGCTGCTCTGGGATCCTTTGGGAGGAAAAGTGGCATACAAATAAATAAAATACACTAAGCCAAGGATTGTGGTTTGCTGCTCCCACTAGGAGAGGAGTGAAGCAGGTGCAATCTCCACATTGGCTGTAAACAATCAACTATGGTTTACCATGATATAGAAACTGGACCAGTGATTTATTACCACAACCAAATTTAAATTCTAAAGAAATTAATCTTAAGCATCAATCTGGTAAAACCAATTTGATGAGCCATGACCTGAAGGTCAGTTCTAGAATTATTTAAGGTCAATCAAATCAGCCCCTTGAAGATAAGAGACAATATATGCTGACCTATCTGCTGGGGTTTTTGTTTTTTTTAAGATAAAGCTTAAAAGTATCTTTCCTCATAGAAGAGATGCTTTAGTGTCTTTCCAAAGCAAAAAGAATACTTGTTGAATATTAAACACGTAAGACATGTAATTATTTAACATTATTAATTTTATACTCTGCAAAGTCAACACAAGTCTCATTAAAATGTTAATTTAAGAATAACATTTTATGTATTAATATTTAAATTTTAAATGTAAAACTGAAGGATGTGATATGTAATATTTAAACAGGGTATCTATGCATGATTGTCTTAGTACAGTCTGCATGTGAACCACTTAACCCCAACTTTCTTTAAAGACAATTGCTATTTTTTACTGGGCTCACACCATTTCTTGCTACATCTTTCTGCAGGCAATGACACTTTTATTGCAATCAGTCCAGTCAACACTAAACTAATTGTTTCTGTTTAGGAAGTTTATTTGAAAATATTAAGATTGTTTGAGGCTATGTACCTCTTTATCTGTAACTCTTAGAGTAGATACAGTTGAGCTTGATGGATTAGCCATTAAAATAATACAAAGCTAAAGAAATATAAAGGCCCCATCCTGCTGTAAGCCACTATGACTAATTTACATATTACTTACTGTCCATGATTGCCACTGAAAACTTTTCCACTTGTGTATCCATATGGTGTGTGTTAAAAAGGTGTCGTGAGCCAGGAATCAGGTTCACCTGCTGAACAGCATCCTGAAAGGGGAGGAGGTGGAGTGACTCCACCTGCAGTTGATCAGCCTTCAAGGACTCAGAGGGGAAGACACTGGTGAGAACCAACTGGCTTCAGGCTTCTTAAGCAGTTTCCAGCAGGAATCAATTGCTGGTAACAATGCTAGTAGTTCTTGGCCCTACCTTGCTGCTCCCTGCTCATCTTGACCCTGCACCCAATGATCACTGGATTCCCTGACCCCTAGTCATGTGGACTGCTGTTTGCCTGACCCTAGGACTGGACCTGACTTTGAATGCTAACTCTGCCTCCAGGCATGTACACCTCAGAGACTCTCCCACTCCACTGAGCTCAGCAACCAGACTATGACAAAAGGTCTCTACCTTTTTTATCAGTCTACAAGTGTGGAGTATTTTAACACAAAACTATGAAGCAGTTAGAATGCAAAACTGTGCATTTAAATGTTCCTCCTCACATCATTAATAGCAGGGAAGGGTTTTGAAGTGGCAACAACAGATGGAAATTGGTCCTGAGAAGTACAACGAAGAGTGTGGTAGTTCTGTTCTCTGTAATGTGCCATTTTGCAAATCTACACAAATAGAACAGTAACCATGGGTGAGTTATTCATAATTCATTTGGGGAAGCAGAAGACTGTCAAAGGTCATTATTGAGTGATAAAATCGCCCCAACCTTGCCCATGCCCAAAGAGTTACTGTGATGAGGCTTTGGCTTGCTGACTAGAACAGTCTATTCCTCCCAGCTATCCGGCTTCTATTAGCTTTGTTACAAGTTGAGAGAGAAAGGAAAGAGGGAAGCATAAAAAAAGAACAGCTCTACAGGTTTGGAACATTTTAAACTCAGGAGTTAATCATCACAGAAAATTTATTAGCATACTGTTATGTTCCACTTATGTGTGGGGCAGCAAAAGAGGTTGGAGAAAATATTTTGGGGAGTGGAAGCAGCTACCTCATATTAGCCCAGGAGAAATACCAGATTATATAACCTCTTGAAGATCAGTGGCTCTGTGAGGGATTTTAAATTCAGGTAGCAATTCAAGCATGAGGGGGGCATGACACTGCACAGTATGATCCAAGAAAGGGTATTCTTATGATCCCTCTGCAAATGCAGTGCTAGTTACTGCAATGCCCAATTGTGAAAGACTCCATACTTTTAAAAACTAGGTGTAATAATCTTGTTGCTTACTGAGTCCTCCTGATAAGAAAAAGGCCAAGCACCCACATAGATTTTGTTAAATGTCTTTGTGATTTTGATAACAGAGTCATTGAGATATTACTGATGCAGCTGTAGGCTTTTGTAAGTGTAAATGGAATTGTGCCCAAATGCCTTCACTCTTTTTTCCTCAGAGGCCGGCATCAGCCAACCACTCTTCTGCATCATAGCTCTTTTACAAATAGCACCACAGGATCCTATTCTTTTGCACCTTCTGCTCTACAAGTCTGAGTGATGAAAGGACTTGACACTGAAGATGTTTAGGCCACATCGCTATCAAAAAAGTCATGATGCACAGTTCTACAACAGGATTTTCCCTCTTTATAATGCCATGACAGTCCTAAGGTTTCTCAACACAGGGGAGCACTGGACCAACTAAGGCTGCAATCTTACACACTTCCCTTAAAGTAAGTTTTATTGAATTTGTGGGACTTAGTAGGTATGCAAAGGATTATACTGTTAATGATGTATTTAGTATGGGCTAATCAAGGTGCAGATTAAATGCCAGAAGGTTACAGCTGTAATTTTTTTTTATGAAGCAAATACAACTTTATATATTTCCAGAACCTGGTCGCTATCTTGATCTGAAAAGACATTGGTATTAATTTGGTAACCTCATGCAGGGATGGAGTCTACATGCTACACTACATAAAAGGCTTCTTTTGAGTTAAAAACAACATATACTTGGATCTTAAGAGAATGTATTGTGTTAATTTCAATTCCATAACTAAGGGCCTTGTGTACAATCCATCCAACTATACTCATCTTCATTGGAGCCTTTGCACCATAGCCTACCAAGTTTCTTTCAAAGGCAAGGATGCAATAGCCTGCTTCTCTGTAACAGACTGGGAGTGGTGCATATAAATCTAATGGTTATTCACGCATGTATGTTTTCTCCATGCAACAAAGAGATCAACAAGTTGTTGTTGCTGTTAAAATTAATGGCCACAAAGTGGCAAAACAGTTTACTGAACGGCAAAGAGGGGAGCTAATAAAGAGTTCCTTTACTCAAATTGTACAGCAGAGGAATGCATGGTCACCAACAAATCGGCATAAGAATTAAAACAGTTCTGTCAGTCATCACTAACTGCATCAGAAAACCACCCAGGGCATACCTCTAGCATCCAAACAACAACATACTAGACAGACAGCAACGCCACTGGTGATCCACAACAATTTCTTACAAACTTGCTACCTGTTGAAAGAATTGCATTTTTTCAGATATGACATACTGCAAATTTGAGTGCAAGGAAACAGTGATTTCTCCACAACAGGATATAATTATAAAGAAAAATATATGGACTGTGAACCAAAATGAGAAATCAATACATATTTACTGTGCAGTAAGAATTTTATTTGTGAGGGAAAGCTTTTAATTAGTTTTCAAGACTCTAGTTTTAGGACTTTTCCATTCTAGATTTTGATTTTTCATTTATCTAAATACTGACCCTAAACTGATATATTTTAGAGCAGGCATTCCTTGCTGCATTGCATGATGCTCTCCTATACATACAGAATCAACACAAGGAGTAGAATACCAGCAGGCATTCATTGGTGAACGGTTTAGAAGCACTGCAACATACAGCAACATACAGCTAGAGCAGCTTCAACAGTTCACAGTGAGGAGTTGTAAGCCAATGCCACCCCTTTCCTGATGACCCCTGCAATTGAGGGGCTATGGAGTAGGAACCCAGGACTAAGGCCACTGCTCAGTTGGAGTTAGATGTAGCACCACAACAGTTTCTGGAATGTACTCTTGCTTAATTCATTGACTAAAGATTCTGCACATAGAATCATTTCAAGAGCAGAACAGCCTATCCTTCAGCGGTACAAGAATTCTGCGTATTAATTTGATGAAATGAGCCTAGGGAGTATGACTGGCATGCAATGTTATTTGGAGTAATTTAAACAAAAACCCAAGCCAGATCAAAGGAGGAAAGTTGTGCACCTTTAACATTCATAAACCTATAGGTCATCAATCACAACTTTCCTTTTCTAGATGTGGAGGCCTTAATGTCCTTTTGATACATATTTCAAAACACCTAACAGGGTATCATCTCAAAGAGTATATATGTTTAAATATATATTTTCCTTGTTTAGTAGACATATTCAGCATTACAAACAGCTCTTGCACTATCTGAATACAGGCTGTGTGAAGAGACAATCACCTTTCATTCCTTCCCTTTTTTCTTCATTTCTTGCTATTAGGAAACCATTCACAAGTGCAACCCTGAACAATGTTATGCAGTAATTATGACTACATGACAAAGAGATGTGAACAATTACTGAGGCTGTTTTGAAACCCTATACTAATAAAGTCATTAGATGCTGCCCTTGCCATGATCCTTCTAAAAGCTTCTGAAGTTACAAGAACACACAGCATTGTTTGTAGGGACAATTGCTGCTGGCAGAATGCAAACCTTGAGTTTAACCATGCTTCAAATTGATCTTGACATTCTGTTAAGACCACCACTAAAATCAAAAGCAAAGGAGAAAAGGAGAAAATGAGCGGGTAGGATATAATCAAGAAACAGGAGGGTTCCCTCCTCAACTTCTCTCCTCTGCTTCTTCTACAAAACATGCCACAGACAAAATGAGAAACTTGCCTGGTAGTAAATCTTTATTTCTTAAAACATTAATTAGACTCCTGACCCGGGCACCTTTAAGCACCTTTGATAATTATGTTGTTGTAAGTAAATTGAACTGTGTTTAAATTATTATAGACAAAATAGAAGCAATTTCTGACAAACTTAGACAAAAGTCTAAGAATGGACTGCTATCTAAGCAGGAACAGATCCAATTCTTTTGCAAGTTACCTCTTGCTGAATTTTATTTCATTCCATGAGAAGCCATCAGAACTGAAGGCAAGTGGGTGATGCTTAAACTGGCTGCTGTATTTTTCATGTCTTCCAACTAAATCACAAAGTGACATTGATTTAGAACATGTATTTGACTTAAAATGGTTCTCTCCCACTTTCTCTATTGGCTTAAAAACATTCAGAAGTGGCAAAGACCAGACTAAAAGGGCATCTGTCATCACTTGCATGTGAACGGAGACCAGTACATACAAAAGCAGTAAATCTACTGGTTTTCATTCAGATGAACTAGCAAAAAGGATGTATGATATGTGAATCTGGCTAATTATTTGGTCATGGAAATAAGGAAATGTGTATGTCAATTACCCCTTTCTTAAGCTGAGACACTAAAGGAGAAAGAAACATTTTAAAATTAAGACTAGCAAGCACCGGCCAAAGAAAAGAGGATTTGAAATATTGTACTCAAGGGCTTATAACCATGTGCATAGAAATTGATATGATTCTTCAGTAGCTGCTATTATTTAACTTGCATTTTATTTAACTTGATAAATTAATTGTGGCTTTGTTGGTTTTTTATGGTTTATGTCAACCACTTTGGGTGCAAGAATAATAAACTTTATTTGCTGCTAACAATAATAAGGCCATCAGGTAAGGATGAGCATCAGTGCTCCACTGTGGACTTCCTGGCCCCACATAATCTCTTTCAATCCTCCATCATAATGAGAGGAAGGTAAAATGCAATTTTAGGTCTGACTCCTTCTGCAGATAATAGCGGCTCTGAATAAAGGCTGCAGAGTGAGGAAATGGAGGGAGAAAGAACCAATAGGCTGCAGTAGTAATGCACCTGGTTTGGCAATCCAATTGTCCGCTTTTCAACTTGGGCGCTACTTTGTGGAAATATGCATACAATAGCTTGGATTCTAAGAAGAGCAAGCAGAAGGAAAGGTCCCTTCCTCCCCTATCCCAGCAGCCACCTGTGCTATCACCAGCTTCTCCAGAGGATCAGGGGCTCCTCCTGAACAACATAAAAAAGGTATGATGGGGGTTTCTAGAGGAGGGAGAACCCACCCAAAATCAAGTCTGACCCTCCAGTTGGAGGAACAATTTCTCTATGAATGTCTTTCCACCCACTTAAGAGTCCAAGACATTTGCTTTAATTTTCAATAAAATATCTAACCTTAATCTGTCCTCATACCACCAAAGTGACAGGTCCATATTAAGTTAACAGATATTTGTAGATACACATAACAAAGTCTATCAACAATCATAGCCAGGACTTTATATTTTTAATATATTGTGTTGGGAAGATAGTAATTTAATATTACCCCATCTGTTAGATTTATATTGAAGTAGCCTTCACAATTTTCATGTGATAGCACTATGGTCTCTAGTTAGCAATTCATCACTCTCCCCATGCTGCATGAATAACCCTGCAGCCTAAGAGTAACCTAAATTTATATATATATATTAAGTATTAATTGTATTTTGACCTTCCCTATGCTCCACCTAGAATGGAAGCATGGCTGGGAGGGAGAAGAGAAGGCTCTCTCAGTAGCTGCACCCAATATCTTACCTCATGAAATGTGGCTGGCACCCTCTGTCATTGTTTTTCACTGGTTGTTGAAGACTTTTTTCTGGCAGGTTTTTCTTTTATGAGGTAGACAATGTTGTAATGATTTTTTAAAAAAACTGCTGATGTCATCTCTTTTAAAAAGTTTTTTTGCTCGTTTTATTAAATCGCAATCTTTATAGGCTGTAAGACACCCTGAGCAGAGTATTTATACAAGAAGGGTGGTTATAAATGCTCTAATGAAATAAAATTAAATAAAAAATCGTTTGTTTATATATAGCCATTTGAAAACTGCTATACAATAATTCCTTTGTCATAAACTGATAGCAAAACCCAAAAGTGTAAGCTTAAGCATCTTATTGTATTTCACAATCAGGTTCTAGATCCATTGAGAATAGCTATAAAGCCTTAAACAAGCCCTTTATTAAGTGTTTCTAAAAGTGTCATAAGGAGTTAATAGGACACAGCTGTACAGACTCTTTCTAATAAGCAGCTTCTGTCGCTTTGGTCACCACAGGTGTCTCTGTAACCTGCAAACTCTTATAACTAGTGTATCAAAGTTGTGCTACTTAATAGACTTCTTTAGTAAAACACAACAAAGCAATGACATGCCTGTTGATTGTCAGTCATAAAAAACCTCCCTCAAACACAGATTTTCAAAAGAAACTACACTGCAATTTTTTGTCATTGTAAAATAAAAGAAACTAGAGAATTAAACAGAGACTAGAACAATATAACAGCAGGCAGTCGACTGAACTTAGCCACTGCAGATGGTTTAGAAATAGTGTTTCCTTCGACACCAAGTTGTGGGATAAAAGGAAAGGAGGGAACTCCCTACCCCCAGTGAATGGCAGCATGTAAGATTTAGCCCAATCTCTTGTCCACATATTTTGCCGTGTTAAAAAGCATAGTTACTTCATTCATATCTGTGTTAGAAAGTACTTTTTATCCCTCTTTTCAATAGTAATTAAAACAATTAAAAGCACGGGTCAACACTGTGAACTAATCTAAATTAAATTAAGATTATGGTAAATGCATCCAAGTAGTCTGTGGAGTATTATGCAAGAACATTGCATGTTTCAGTCTTAATTTGAAAAGTTAACTGCAATTAACTCATTTGTAAGTTACCGGGCGGCATGGTGGAGGAGTGCACATGTCAGTGAACTAGTCCGATAGGAACACAAAACCATGTGATTTCTTAAGTGCTCTGTTTATATTAAGTAACAATTATCAATATCAACATGGAATGAGACCATCCTTGAAGTTAATAAAAAGGAGATCAGCTACTACAATTTTAAGATCCTTCCATCATAAAAATATATAGACATAGGCTCATTGGTACATACAATATTTCTAAAGACTATCATGATGAATGACATAACCCACACATTCCAACAGTTACAGAAAGAACTTTGGTAAGGAACTATTGCCAGCAGACAATTAAGTGCAATCTAAAGCCCAATAACTGTATCACCATATGGGAAAACTTCTGCCTTTATTTATCACAATTAGGCTGCATTTGACGAAAGACAAATGGATCAGATTAAATCCAGTGTAGCAATTCTGGATGTTTTTAATATTACAAAACTTTCCCACATGAGCTCAACACAGAGGCCCTTCAAACTAAACTTCCTGTGGTGTATTAAAAAACTATTAATAACAAAGAGACAGATGGAAAATGGGTATTTGTAGATGGTTCTGGTATTACACTTACATATCTATGCAATGCAATAGATTCTATACAGTTCATCGGGATGTGGGAACAGGTTGCAACTTGCTTACACCCTATAGGTCCATCCCACTGCTTTATTCCATCCCATAACAGAAAGTTCTCTCCTTTCTAATTCCCCATCCCAGACACAACAGATCACTGCATCAATCTGCAGGAGGTTTGCTACACTTCCTTCTTATACTACCCTTGAACTCATTCTCCAAGTCTGAATCTTTATACAGCCAAACTGGCACCACCACACACAAAGGGGAAGTATCATCAGGTGTGGAGAGAACCCAATGGTTTCCACCCAAAATGAAAAATCTTTAGGAAAACACAACCCTGAGGAAGAAACCCCAGAACAGGTAAAAGAGGACTTGGTATGTGTCAATCGGCACAGAAATGCTGATTTAGTATTGGGGGCTAATAGACAGAAAATCAAGTGGAGGAAAAAGAATAGGACAAAGTATGTGCTGAAAGAAGGCATGACTGGTAGGCTAGAAATCTGAACTGAAGAAGGCCACACTGGCCCAGTTCACATTACATCTTAAGCCATAGTAAAAATAAACTATGAAATAAACAATTTGAATGAGCAGCATGCTAGTGCATGCGTCTCAAAAGTGGATGCATTTCAAAAGTCCACATTATGCTTCTCCCCTAATCTACATATTTTTCCACACATGGAACAGCAAGCTAGTTAGTTTCCTTCCTGGCATGGAAGCAGCAGGAATGGAAGAAGAGTGAAGAATGGGCATTTGAGCAGTGTGTACCAGCAAGATCATTCACATTGAACTATAGTTTATTTTAACTACAGTTTAATATGATGTGTGAATCAGATCACCGCATCTCTTTGTTGAAGGTTCCACTTGTTGATAAAATGCTTTCCAGGTCTTCATTGGGTGATGGTGACTCTAAATGTATCCTCCAAGGCGCCAGAAAAGGATGCAGTCATAATGCCTCTCAGATATTTCACTGGTTCTCTTGCTCACTCTCCTCATTCACCTAACCCTGGCAGACAGGAGGAAGAGAATGGCCCAGGAGACTTGTGAATGAACAGAGTGGGGAAGGGTGTGTTGGACGCACAGTGGCGGCATCCTGAGAACATTAGCCTGTGAAAAGTAAATCACTGAACAATAAAGGCGGCGGGGGGGGGGGAGCAGTCCCAAAATCTATTATTTAAACAGACGGTATACTATGTAACATATATTATAAAGATACACTGAGTTTCCTGAGTTCTTAAAACAGTTTAATATTCAACTCCAAATTATTTACCTTGCTCTGTTTGCTTCTTTTGTCATATCCCATGCCCAGGTTATGAAGTTCTGACTAAGGTAGGAGACGATAGATTCGGCACAAAGCATTTGAGAACAGAACACGTTGGTTAGCACACTTTCGTCATGGTGGAGGTAGACAGCAAGCAGCTTTCTCTGAAAAACAGGGGGGGGGAGTGTTAGCATGATATTTTGATTTATTTGCCCACACCACCACCACTTTCAGATATAAGTGAAATTTCTGTCTCAGCCCTAACCAAATATTTTGGAGGCATCCTATTGATATTGCTGGAACATCCTTTCACCTATCTCAGCACCCAGCACTCCGCTGCTGCTTCCATAGAAACAATTCTTTGTTTAATGGTATTTGGAGAGAAAGTGAACTACTCTATTCTTGCGATCAAGAGCCCATGGCCAAAATGTTTATTTAAGAACATTTTTTCTACAGAAATAATAATGTTGTGACTATTATATAAAAAGAAGAAAAGTTTACATTCTGTCATGATCACCAAAATTGAATTTAGAATTCAATCAGTTGCAAATACTTACTACTGTACAACCAATAGCTGATTTTAATGCAATGGCATTAGGATAGGAGGTTTACTATGCATTAGGGAGAGGGAGAATTAAACAAGGGATGTAGCACCTTATTTCCTTTTGTGCACAGCAACACACACACACACACACAAAATGGATCTAGGGAAATTGTGTATTCAAAAATTTCTCTGGATCTGGGGCAAAATCTCTCATTTACTTGGGTTTTAGTCCTATGGAAAGAGCATTCCTGTGCAAACTAATCCCTGATTCCCAGGCCACATAGATAAAACTATATTGTGCATTGGGTAACATCCATCTATTCACAAAAGGGACAGAGATCCAGCAGAAAGGGGTGAGGCAAGACAAGGCAATTTCCCCTTCCACACTGTTCTGCAGGGTACCCACCTCTGGAGCAGCATGGGAGCTCTATGGGAAACTTGCCTCACCCACCACTAACCCCTCCACCCAAACTCCATTCATGCAAAGTCTCGATCTAACAGAGTATATTTATCTCATAACAACACTGATTTTTGTTTCAATTTCCTTTTTAAACTAACTAAATTGTTGAGTTTACAGTAAGTTACTCTAGCACACTATGCTGTTGCTTTGTTTTACCCAACATCTCAGGGAAATTGATAACTATCAAATTGTCTAGATTCTGAATTACGTTTGAAAATACAGTAGCTGATATAAAAAGAAAACTCACCAAAAAAATTCTGATACCACACAACTCATAGCTTGGAAATGTTATATAAAATTTTACAACATAAAATTTCATTCATTTACAAGTATTAATTTCACAGGTAGTTTCAAATCGTAATTTCATAGGTAGTTTTGTACTGCTGGTAGTTTCACAAACATTATTCCAGGAGGCTGCAGTGGCAAAGCCCACCATAGAAAGATGAGGTATAGTTCAGTTCTTTATATTTCAGCTTCTGTAGACAACAGACAAATTTAACTGAAACTTATTAAAATATTGTCCTGTTAATAAGCCCAAAACGTTACCAACCTGCAACTTTTTTCAACTAGCCTAAGAAAGTAGGAGCCTGTATTTCCATGGTGGAAATATGGGCTTCTTGGGTTTTGTAAGTGCCTTCTACCAAATGGACTGATGTGGGGAAGATGTTTTGCTGGCTCCAGAAGCAGTGAATCCCATTCATCTGCTGCCAGCATGGGAACCAAGTGGGTTGGTGGAGCAGGGATGGCTTTGTCCACCAGCCTGCTCAATTTCCTTACAACCTATGGCTACCTGGCAAGCTGTTCTCACATAAGGCTATTAAACCGCTTCTTCTTTAAGAGACACGAGTAATAATGAGCAAGCATCTTTCATGAAAACTATTGTCTTTTTATGATACATTCAGATCTGCCCCTCAAGGAATTGGCCAAGATGCAATTAGCTCAACACATAATGTGGGTTCTGAAATTGTGTTTCTGGAACACATTTTAAAAACAGTTTGCAATATGGCAAGAGGCAGGGGTTATAGGGAGTAAGAAATAGCACTGGGCATGCCCAAAGTAACTCTTTGGATCAGAGCCAATGTATTTAACCAGCTAAGAATTGCCAGTTAAAAATAAATATGTTGAATGCATAGAAACATCTGTTCTAACAACATATTCATTTAAATCAGCACATTTATAAAATACAGAGTTTGTGTAAGTCCTCAAAATCGATTTTAAAAGTATAAAACATTTCAACAGTAGACTTTGGAAAAGGGATTAGACATTTACATTAATGTTTGTCCGCTTTAATTTAAAAAGCGATTCAAAACCAAGTACACATGCACCAGAAAAGGCCACCAATAAGCCTAACATGCACAGTTCCATATAAGTGCAGTCAACAATGTTGACTGAAACTAAACTTGAAAATCCAGGGCACTAATGCACAATATCAGGCAATAAAACAGCATCTCAGTGGTGATATTTAATTTAAAAAAGAAGAAAGAGGCAGGAGAAGATCAGGCACTGTCTGTTTTGGAGGATCAGCCATTCTGCATTTCAAAGCGTGGATCTCTGCAATATCCAGGTTACTGTGCTAGAATCTCCACTATTATATAGCAGTTGTAAGAGAGGGAGGGCAAAGATGTGTTTACTCAGTGATTAGGGCCTTAGAATAAGCCGCTAGCTCCTAGAGAGACAGCTCACCACTTATTCATTTGGGCCAATTCACAAAGCCTAGAAAGATTAAACATCCATGCTGAGAAGACAAGCGAATGCAGACGGTGAAAAAGAAATAAAAATTCTTTAAAAACTCTTAGATGACTTCATTATTTTTTCCACAAGGAAACTTTAGGAAAGTGTTTAGTTAGAGAAAAACCCACATTGACCTCTCCCTAAACCCTTAATCTTTCCTTTGTGGTGGGACTGCTTTGTGGTAAGCGGATGGCTTTGCTCTCCTCTTTTCATTGGGAGCAGAGAAAAAAAGGCTCTTGAGAAACTCCTTTCGTCCCAAAGAAACAACCCCATGAAACTGTTAAATATAAGATTCCATGTGAATGAACTTTCCAAAATATGTACAGTTTAAAGCTAGGAGTTGAGGCCAAATACTAGAAAACAAGGCAGGTGCACACTTTAGCATATGTAAATTAGGAAATGGCCAAAAATATTTAACTACCCCCATTTATCGATTGAAATGCCATTTGGATTTCAAATTCAGATCATTCAGTTTGGCCATTTCTGGCACGAAGTAGAATCATATTCAGTCTCTTGGCTAAAGATGCCTTGGATTAAAATATATATATATACTAGAGTAGTAAAGATCCAAAAGTACTCTGGGAAGGAAATGACTACCAAATCTCAAAACTTCTAATTTACCAACATTAATAACAATTTCATTTAAAATATACAGGCAACATTTAGCAATAGTATGTGTAATGATTTGAGTCTGTGTTTTTCCTAATACCAAGAAACCTTGCATTTGCTACATTTCTACAAAAGAATCAATTAAAAACAAATCCACACAAACTGTTTTGGATGAAGCAGCAGCAAAATCGTAAAACACGAGAAGAAACCATCAATCAAAATGCTGAGTGGTCTTGAGGAGGTTAGCTTTTCAGTGACCAAACTCCTTAGCAAAGTTCCCGGGAATGTATTAAGATAATAGGAGCTTTGTCCCTTTAGATCTTCCTCTGTGAGGAAGTGAGGTAACAAGATTACTAAAAGGGCATTATCTGGAGAAAGTATTACTTGGAAGTGACACCACTATTTAATTCTGAGGAAGATTTTTCTTAAAAGCACCTGAGCTAGCCGCCAAAATCCAAATGGCTCACAATGTGATTTGGGGGCCTAGCTTTTGAAAATCCTACCTGAGCTGTTGGCTTGAGTGAGTGAGGCTTAAAACATGACTAAATTCTCTTAAATTCTGTTTGGTTAATTTTGGTTTGTTTATTTATTAAAATTATAATTAAGAGAAAAATTGAGAAATTACCATGGTTCAGTCATTAAAGATAAGATATTAGTATCTGGCATGATCTCTTTCCCTAGTGCATTGTTTCCTTTGGCAGACTTGCCTCAGAAAAGCACTTAATTTTTCAACCCAACAATCCTAAAAGGCAGAATATGCCACCATTTGAAATATATAGGCATGTATCCCTTAATTTTGAAATGCTAATTGCTTCTGAATGTAGGCGAAGCTTGTTAAGAATTATAAATTATTATTAAATCCAGTTTAATTTTCTGATCTTGCATTTGCAGCTATTCCCCCCCCCCCTCCATCAGTCTTAAGAAACCAAAGAATAAAGGGTATTAATAATAAGGTATTTAGTCATCAGCCCAAGAACAGTCCAGAATGACAGATAATATCGGAACAGAATAACAAAACAACTTTAATATCCACATTTTTCATTGTTTGTGGTCAAATCTCTTTTTAATTTTAAGTACAAAAGTATGTAAGACTTGTTTTATATTAAATAAAAAATATGTATGGGGTGTTCTGTTGCAGAATAACTATGTGGCCAATAAGGACTCTGTAGTCCTTAATTTGGTACCTTGTGCTAGAGAAAGGTAGCAACTGTGAGAAGATGAGCTCTGCACATGCGAAGGGACAGCTGATTTGCTTGCATTATTGAAAGAAATGGGAAAGCTTGCTTACATATCACAAATGCATGTGACAACATGCATGGACTTCTAAACCAGAGACAAAAATCTAATTAATCAACACCAAATATTATTTTTTTGCTAGGGGATGTATGACCCTATTCAAAAGAGGCTATTGACCAATTATCTGGACTCAAGACCCACCAACCCACAGGGCTTCCATCTTGCCAGTTTACTGGCCTTTATCTAGCCCATCACTGAGCCCTAGCATCAGCAGCCCAAGGATTGCGCAGCCTCTTGATTTGGCTATTTCAGATAAAAAGAGCTGGGTATCAGCAGCATACTGTTGACATTTCCCCCCAAATATCCAAATGATTTCCTTCAATGGCTTTTTTATAAATAACATTAGGGACAAGATAGTACCCCACAGCACCCCAAGGCCCAGGGTGCCAAAAGACAATCACCCAATTGAAAATGACCCAACACCTTCAATATCTATCCCACCAAATCAGCTTGGAAGGATACCATGGTGGTTGATATCAAAAGCCACTGAGAGATTAAGTAAAAATAACAGGTTTGCACTCTGCCTGTCCTTGTCCCAATAAAGAGAGTGACCAAGGTCAATTTAGTCCTATAACTAGGCCTAGATCCAGATTGAAATGGGTCAAGATAATCTGTTTCATCCAAGAGTACCTGCAACTGTTGAGACACAACCCTCTCAATCACCTTTCCTAAAAAGGGAGTATTTGTGACCAGGCAGCAGTTGTCACAGACCAATAGGAAAAGCATAGGCTTTTTCAGGTTTCAGGTAATATGTTTGAACAATAATAGTCTTTTGGGGAAAGGAATTGCAGTGCTCAGCCAGGATCTGTAGGTGGTACTGAAGACCAAGTTGTTGCTGACTTGATTTGAAATCTTTTGTTTTTAACTTTTGACCTAAATGTTTGCATTTAAAGTAGGTGTTGTTGTTGTATTATACAGTGCCATCCACATTGCTAGGCAAGCAGGGCCCAAGCAGACCAGAGTGCAGCAGCCTGCAGTTTAGTGTCCAGACCCTGAAAGCCAGAGAGGTGAGCAAACTGGCTTTCCCAGGCCCAGGGAGCCTGAGGGGGGCAAGGGAAGGAAGGAGAAGAGGGAAAGCCCCATCACACAAGTTATAGTCCTTGCACAAGGCTTCTGCTGACAGGGCTGCTTAGGTGGATCTTCTCTCTCAAATGTTATTTCTCCACATGCCATTCAACATGATTTCACACAACCATTTTTACCTCACATTTAATATCATGAAGTAGAACTAGGCAGCTGATAATTTCAGCACATTTAAAAATCGGAAGTACACAGATGAGTAAATTTGATAACCATATTGGTGAATCATTTTCAGCATCTAGATCTAAAGAACACATGATGAAGAAAACTCAAAAACCAAGCAATAATTTCATCCCCCTCCCCCAAAAAACCCAGTGTAAACCAATTAAGCATTTAGGATCAACCAAAGATTCAGAAACTTTGTAAAATAAGGATAACTAAATCTGTTTTAACTAAGAGCACTGGTTTAAATAAATGTAGTACTTTGCTTTTCCCTCTGTGGTGACGTACACACTCTTTAAAAAATATGATGCTACCTCATACTGAGCGAAGTAACCAGGTCCACCTAGACCACTACTCTGCTTGAACTAGCAGGACGTACCCACAGTTTCAGGTAGAAGTATTACCCAACCCTGCCACCAGAGTCATTTAAGCGGAAATCCCAAGGATTGAACTGGGAACCTTCTGCATACAGAACATGAGCTCAGCTGAAACACAAACACTCAACACACTTTTTACAAGATGTGTGACATCCTTGAGCTGCTTTATAGCATTCGGCCTACATTCATAATAATTTTAGGCTTGAAAATTAACGCAGTTTCTTAATATTTTCATAGTAAAATTTCAACACACTTGCATTGTGATTACCATTTTGACCAGCTTTGAATATGTATCACTTTCATAAAATGTTTGAAGTATTGCAAAATATATTACATGAATATACAGTATATATGAATATTTTTGTTTAACCTATGAAATACACAAAATAAATTTGGATTTTCTGCCCGTGGGCTAGGTTGGATGTGCATATGGATTGAGTTATTCTTATTCTTATCTATTCTAACCACTCACCTCCAAGCAATGTGTGTGGCCTCAACCAGATCATGTTGGCCACTGTGTTTATTTCAGTAAGTTGAAGTGAAGCATTACAGATGCCAATAGGTAATGTTTCCCTCTATCCACCTCAGGATTTGACTCGCAATTGATTCTCCCATCTGGTATTTGGGTTCAGCAGGAAAGCTTTGAGATTTAATTAATAATTTCAAAGCTTGAGTTCACTTTTGCTGAAGTTGCAATATCATGATATTAGAATAGTTTGCATCAGAATATTTGTTGAAAGAGATGCTGGAATTATTAAAGGTACAGTACTTCTGGCTTGCAGTTAAACATTCCAGTATTTTTATTTTGGAAATGTTATCAGACTGTCAGACAGGCCTATTCTTTTAGCAATTAAAATGCTGCAAAAAGTAAAGCTGCAAAATCTGAGAACAGTATGGAGACAGAAATTTTATTGCAACAGTGAAACACATTTTTCACATCTGTTTCATCATCAATCAGTGATCACCTTAATATACTTTCAGAACATACAGAAGGTTTGCTGAATTCCAGATTTTGTTATCTGAATGTCTTATGGCACCTGGATGGTAACAATATGGACCCCATTATGATTATTTGGCTAATCAAATTATGGATATAGAGGATATGATGCTGCTTTGCAGGAAAACAGAAAAAATTATATGAAAATAGGAAAACATTTACAGTATATAATAGCCATATTCAAGTATCTAAAGGGTTGCCACATGGAAGATGGAACATATTTTTCTCCTGCTCTGGAGGGTAGGACTCAAACCAATGGATTCAAGGTACAAGAAAGGAGTTTCTGACTAAACATCAGGAAGTAGTTTCTGACAGTAACAGCCGTTCGACAGTGGAACAGACTCCCTTGGGAGGTTGTGGAGTCTCCTTCCTTGGAGGTTTTTAAGCAGATGTTGGATGGCCATCTGTCAAGGATGCTTTAGTTGAGATTCCTGCATTGCAGGGGGTTGGACCAGATGACTCTGGGGGTCCCTTCCAACTCTGAAATTCTACAGTTCTATGATTAATTTTTTATCTTAGATAATCCAAGGACACACTCTTGGCTTCCCAATAAAATTGTAATAGTGTGTACTTGTGGGAAAACGTTTCAGTTTGTGTTCTTCCTTTTCTGGATAGTTGCTAGAAATTAAGAGGGGGTGCTCAGCATCCATTTGTTCCCAGGGCAAATGCTGAGGGGAATAGATTTTGGATCTGAGAATATGTTGGGGCGGGGGACTAAGTGGGGGAAATTAAATAAAATTAAATTTAAAAAGGCCAATTGAGAGTTAGCTTGCTCAGTGGACATTAAATGTGGTTGGCAAGGTAGAAAGCTGGTGGGAATAGAGTATCCTGGAGGGAGATAGTGAACAAGGGTCCCACTTGTATAACTGTGCTCATAAATCCAGGCAGTGCTGTAATCAATTTCATCTGCTAGAAGATCCTTCTGCCAAAAGCATTTATGAAGCATGTAAGGGTTCAATCTGAATTCGGTAACTAACCGGCCTGAAGCTGAATCCCAACATGGAAACATTGTGGGTGAGTGTTCTCAGGTTTGGGGATGAGGTTGCACTACCCATAAAGGAGCAGGTATGCAGTTTAGGGATACTCTTTGATCTACCATTGCCACTCGAGGCCCAGATGGCCTCAGTGTCCCAAAGTTCACGTTGCCAGCATTGCTGGTTCATTGGCTGAAATTCCCTTGTGCACAGGGATAGCTTAGCTAAGGTGATTTATGTTCTGGTAACCTCCTGGCTAGATTATGTGTGGCTGCCATGAGATGCCTTGGAAGCATCAGTCAGTGCGGAGCTTAGCTGCTAGAATTTTGATGAGTACAGCAAGAGTCATTCAATATTACTGCTATTTTGAAATATCTACACTAGCTGCTTGTTTGCTTTAGAGCCCAATTTCAAGTGCTGGTGCTTCCTTTTAAAGCCATAAATGGTTTGGACCTGAAGGTGTTCCTCTTTCACTACTAACCTATCCCTGTTTTAGGATCTTCTGGAGAGGCTCTGTTCCAAGTACCCTATTAAGCAGAAGTATGTTAAGCTTCCACAGAGGACAGATTTTTTCCTGTGGTGGTGCCCAACCTTGGAATGTAAAGAGGCATACATAGCACTGAAATTACAATATGGTGGGCACCAATAGACCTTCCTATCTACTCTTGCATCTTTGAACCTGGCAGTAGCATATGGCATGCATGCACGTATATAAGAAATGTGAAAAGATAACTCATATATAATAGCCATAACTTACAGATCATTTAAAGGTGGATTTAGTTAAATTCACATTTGAATTAGTACACTTACAGTATTCTATAGCATACCAACAATAAACTAGGCAGAAATAAACTTAGTTCATATGTGTGTTGTTGTTTTTAAAGAACTATATAGGTATCACTAAGACTTCTAACATGAATTTCTTTTCAGTAATTTTTATTAAAATTTCAAATTTCCATTATAGCCATCCATTCAACAACTTTCCTTCCAAGGTTCTTTTAATTTGTCCGCCATTCCTGCATATTTTTGTAAATCCATCTAATTCATTTCCCCATCTTACATACCTTTTAAATATGTTATACTGTTGCATTTACCTTAATACTGACACCGTTTCCAGCTGTACACAATTATTTTCAGCAAAAATTTTCCACTCCTCTTTAAATACCTGTTCTTCTTGCTCTCTTATTCTACTTGTTAGACCTGCTACCTCTGCATATTCTATCATCTTAAGTTCCAATCCTCCTTGCTATGGACCTCCCTCACCTTCCATTTTTGAGCTAACAAGATCTGAGAATTAAAAAGTTTTTATGACACCTGGGTACCTCTGTCTGAACCATTCCTAACAGAAATGACACTGGTTTTTGGGAATGTTGTTTTAAACTTTTTTTATCTCATTATATATCATTTCCCAATGTTCTTTGACTTTTTTGCATGCCCACCACATATGGAAAAAGTTCATTTCATTTCTTTACATTTCCAACACAAATCCGATTCCGCTTATACATCTTAGCCAGTGTTCGAAACTCCCATTGTTTGAAGTGCATTTTCTGGCAGCGAATTCCATTAGAGTGAACAGTTTCTGAGCTCTGGGAGCAGTACGACACCTAATATTTCAGATTAAAACTGCAAAGTGGAAGGAAAGGAGGATCTTTTTATGCCTCCCCACTTCCAGCCACTATCTGGAAAAGAAATCCTTTTAAGAATATTGGGGGGTGGGGGCAGGGGAAAGACTAGACCATGTGAAAAAAGAACATGATATTTTAGCTGCAGTTCATTCGTTTTCAGCCTTGTATTCTTGTTATAAGACAAGACATTTAGTTGTTGGTCCCAGAACCTAGGTTTAGCTCCTAGCTTTCATATCTCAGTTTCTAACACTGATCTTAGTTAGTCTTAGTTAGTCTACTTGGGGTTAGATACCATCTATGAATCATTTTCATGTGTTCTCTTTCGACGTGTAGTAAATTTCAGCTCTTTCTTTCAGAGTTTCTCCCAGAGGTTTAGTTCTATATTATACCCTATATAAATTGCCCAGTAGGTCACCTAGGCTTTAACTAGCTTGTCTTTTGTTTCCCATTCCAATAATTGCTTATATATTTTAGACAATAATTTTTTATTATTCTGCAATAACTCTCTTTCAAATTGTGAGATTTTCTCCAAAACTCAATTTTTCTTATCTAGTTTAAACATATCATATAATTCAGGGGTCAGCAAACTTTTTCAGCGGGGGGGGGGGGCGGTCCACTGTCCCTCAGACCTTGTGGGGGGCTGGACTATATTTTGAAGGGGGGGGGGGAATAAACGAATTCCTATGCCCCACAAATAACCCAGAGGTGCATTTTAAATAAAAGCACACATTCTACTAATGTAAAAACACAGATTCCCGGACCGTCTGTGGGCCGGATTTAGAAAGTGATTGGGCCGGATCCAGCCCCCAGGCCTTAGTTTGCCTACCCATGATATAATTGATAATATTGTAACCAATCAGTAACTTGGCTCTGCTTCTAACATGAATGTCAGGAAGGTTAGATTATGAGAGAGTCACAATATGTATGCAGGAGAAGACGGTCTTTTTGAAATCGGGCAATAACACATTTTCAGTAACTATATGTATCTTTAAAAAAAGAGATCACAATGTCTCTTCATCCATAAATAAATAAATAAATAAATAAATAAATAAATAAGCAAGCAAGCAAGCAAGCAAGCAAGCTACTACGTGTATACCAAGTACATAAGAAAAGTACAATTTCTAATAACCAGAACCTTTCATTAACTTTCTATTTTATTCATATATATATTTAGTTTATCCTTATTCATATTCACAAAAACTGCTAGATGTTTTCCTCACAAAGGATAAACAAAGTACAAAGAAACTAGTTTTTGCTCTGGAGCTGAAGCTGAGTTTTTACAGAACACCTTCTGCTCAGACAACTTAAAATTCCCCAAGAAAAAGGACAAGGTCTACACACACTCTTGGCTGCAAAGTGCTCTCAAATTAAATCAGTTTGAAGTGGTTTTCATTAAGATGGATTGAGTGTGGCATCGTGAGAAACACTTTATAAAATGTAGTGTTTTACTTAGTGATTAACTATATACCAGTTGATGAAGCTCCCTAAATCCTTCGTAATCCGACCACTCCAATAAACATTTAATGAGCATATAAATTCAAAAAGCCTAGCAGAGGATTTAAACCTTCAATCTTGTTTTTATTTACTCTTCCAACTCAATTTCTCACTTCAAGTTAAGAATGCTATTGCTTCAAGCTCGTCTGTTGCCCTGGTAAAATTAAGTGCCCTCTGCAGCTCAGTTTAGAACATATGGTTTCAGATTTCAATTATTTCAGAAGGAAAGTATATATTTTAGAAATTGTATTTTAAAAAACATTACTACTTCCTAATAACTACTCTTAAGGAAATCCTCCCATTAGGAAATGAGTGAAATTAGGAAATAATGTAAAAATGTAAGAGAGTTTGATCCTTTTAAACTTGTTATTCAGTTACTTGATACATTGGCCTGGTTCAAGTGTCTCTGTGGTTTAATGTGAACAAAAAAGTCCCCACTTCACTGCTCTCCCACTCATGCTGGAGCATGTTGGGAGCAACTACCCACAAGCCTTGGCTTCTTATGTCATTTGAATCCAAGCTTGTGGTTTGTTTTTCTAACAACTCACCCTTATTGCCGATAGCCAAGGTGTTGTATCCAATACTGCTGCTCCACTTGAGCATCATCAAAATCTATTCCAGAGACCCTCCAGAGCAGATTCTGGGTATGTGTGGGGAAAGGCGGAAGGCTCCGATCATGCAGTCAGAACCTCACTGACATAGTATCGGATACAACACTTGTGTTGTTCTTGGCTTACCACTTGTAGTTTGAGGAAAATAACCACTAGGGCTCAAACAACATGACAAGCCAAGGTTTATGATTCACCGCTTCCAGCGTGGCATAGTCGGAAATAGGGGCGAAAGTAAAGTAGGGGTGTCTGACCAGCATGCATTGCTGCTTGTTCATGTTAAGCCACAGTTAAACATTAACTATGCTTCAATGTGACATGCAAACATAACCAATTTTGGAACTAACTACTGCAATAGTTAATCAGTGTAGGAAGCGGCCCGAAAGGCATTTTAGACAGTATAGTATTAAAAATGTACTTACATCTCTGGCTTTTCCATAGAAAGCCTCTTGAAAAGCAGCCTCTAATGATCCAATAAAAAATACTGGATGGCAGTCACCATATCTGTGTGAATACCAAAAAGTTTCAATTAATTTTTTTTAAAATAAAAATAAAAATAAATGGGTTCCAGCACCTAATTTTTTTTTTTTTTTACAAAAACACAGAATAACTACATTTTCTAGGAAGCAATATTTTAAACATTTTATTTGCATTCAACACTTCATATCAACACACCACAATATATTTCAGGCATATACACATTTTTCATTTCTATATAGATAAAATTGTTATCTATCAAACTGAGAGCTACCAGGTCCAGAAATGCAACTCTGAGATAAAGAAGACTGACACTGAGAGCAGTCTCAAGTAAATGACTTTGGCATGCCTGAAATGTAAACGTTATCAATCTTATACTTAGCGTAAAACTTTAAGTTAAATGATAGAATGCCAGCTTTAAACAAACGATCCCACAAAAATCAATTTCTGTTCTTATTTGTTCATTTGTCTTCCAAGGGATAATGGGAAGACCTTCGCAGGAACAGGCCAGTGTTGGTAGCATAAACAGAAACTTATAGAGGAAGGGAGGGAGGGGTTTCTAAATGACACAAATGGAGAGCTGCTCTCCATGAGACATTTGCAGAGGTTTGCACTTTGCTTGTTACCCAAAATTGCAGAAAGCATAAGTACTTCCTGCCACACTTCTGACCATATGAAGTCGCTCAGAATAACAAAGCTTCAAAATCAAAACTCACAAGTTTGAGCCACTAAAGTTCCCATGGTAGAGCTAACTGCACGAAACTGCATTAGCTACAAGAACAATTTGTAGAGTACGGTAAATAGTATTGTCTCCTCACCTTCCGTAACTGCATTAAGTTTATTCATAGCCATTCGACCCAGCCTCAGCTAACTACATTTCCTTCCCTTTCTTCCTAATCTGGAATCGGATGGAAAAATACTCTCAACCGGATGTTAAACTATCCCACTGCTCACTGAAAGCAGAGAAATTCAAAAGGTAAAATAAGACTTGTCCTTTTGAAGGTAGCTGGGTAATAGGAATATTGAAGAGAAGAGTGTAGAAATTGAAAACTTGCTCCTACAGGCAGCTGGATCCTACTCAAAAGCCACCCTTCCACCAAAACCAACACTGTCAGTCTTGTAATGGCTGCTGGAGATAGGCACCTAAGAACAGTTCTCAAAACCTGAGCTGCATGGCTTAGGAAGCTGCCTTATGTGGAATGATACCATGGACTGGCAGTAGCTCTCTGAGGTTTCATTCACATATGTACCTGGAGATGCACAATACACATCAGGAGGCTTAGTTTGGTAAGGATCGAGTATACGCTTTCAGAGTTAACACAAAATATGATGGTAAATGAGCCATCATAACTGCTAGAGCAGGCCTCCCCAAACTCGGCCCTCCAGATGTTTTGGGACTATAACTCCCATCATCTCTAGCTAACAGGACCAGTGGTCAGAGATGATGGGAATTGTAGTCACAAAACATCTGGATGGCCGAGTTTGGGGATGCTTGTGGTAGAGAGTGATTAAAATTTGTATCTCAGGCTTTTTAGACTTGTCTACCCACGTACACACCCCCTTGTGCAGATTGCCATAATAAGGAAACAGGACATAAGAAAGAATATGAGTGCACCAACCCTACATTCAAACCATGCACATTTGGGAATCTTTCTCCTACGTAAGATGTGGCCTGTCTGTGGGGCATACAGAGGTCTGAGTACACCTAGCTCCAGATCACTGTTCCCTTTAGTTTTTCATTTTTCTGAAATATATCCATTCAGCCAATCCATACCACACACATAAACTTATTAGATAATCTTTTTTTAAAAAAAAATCCCATGGTGTATTACTTTATTTATTTATTTTTATTTTATTTATTTATTAAATTTGCAAAGTGCCCTATACCCGCAGGTTTCAGGGCACTTCACAGGATAAAAATAAGAATATAAAACCACAAAATACATAACCAAAATAAAAAAGAAATAACCCAGTAACACCCCCTCTCAAAAAACCCCCCACATTTTAAAATGGCATAGGTCGGATGTCAAAGGGCAAAGGCCTGGTTAAAAAGGAATGTTTTTGCCTGGTGCCTAAACGTATATAATGAAGGCGCCAGGCGAACCTCCCTGGGGAGAGCATTGCACAGACAGGGAGCAACTGTAGAAAAGGCCCATTCTGGACCTCTTGTGGAGGAGGCACGTGAAGAAGGGCCTCAGCTTCACATGGAAAGAGGCAGTCCTTGAGGTATTGTGAAAAAATGCATATTAGAAACGTCAAATGAATCTCACAATCATGTGTGTTATGAATTAAATGTTTCAATAATTCCATCCTGAATGAGAGCTCTCTGCTGCAAAAAATCCACTGCAGGCTGTCTTATGGTTTAGAGTAGCTGCAAACCTAGGAAGAGTATGCAAAAGAGAAGTGTGTGGTTGGATATTTAGAGAGGCTAAAGGGTTTACAGTTGGGAGGCTCAATGTGGAGAAGCAGGTCGTATTTTAAGTTTAAAAATAAATTTCCTAAAGAAATCTGACAACTTCGGGATTCAAATATCATAAGATTCTTATCACTACCACATTTTTCCCAAATGCGTTGTAAAAATATAATTCACATTCATGAACCATAGATGCAGAAATTATGCACAATTACAAGTCTAACCTTGAAGAAAATTCTGCTGTGAATTGTAATAAGGCATCTCCTTCATTTTCAGCATTTTCTGGCACTAAAAGAAAGAAAGAAAAATAGTACATAGTATAGTACATAGTATAGTATAGTATAGTATAGTATAGTATAATTATCCATAGAATAGTATTCATATTATATTTTTAGAAAACATTGCCTTTACTATTTTATTTAATTGTACATATGCATTATTCAAATAACTTTTAATAACCCTTAATGAAGAGAACAGTAATAATATGGCTCTTTGGGCATATGGAATTTGTGACCAGTTCTAGGAAGATGAAGATGATAAAAACAACGTATTGGCTTTTGCATATGGCAGTATTATTATTGTAACAATAAAATTAGAATCTTATAAGCCATCTTATAACTGTTGTTATACTATATTTCATTGTTTTTTCTTTGAAATATTTTACACAAGTATTTGTATAGCTTTTATTCTAGTTCTAGAATAATGATAAATCTTAGTAATATTTCAAAGAAAAAACATTGAAATATAGTAGGCTAGTAGATACAGCCCAGAAGTTAAGTTTTAAGTCTAAGAGAATTGATTTCTGGAGGCCTGAATCCAGAATTCATTTAATCAGTCTTAATTTCTCAGGTCTCTCTTTTTAAGTCAGTTTTTTTTTTTAAAAAAAGAGTTTATCACTGGATGTTGAAATACATTTTCAAATTCAAAATCCTTTATTAGGCATAACACACCACACATAAATAACATAATACAATATAATATAAAATAATAATACAACGCAACATCATCACCTACCATTAACAACCACTAAGTCCCCTTATCATGGCCCATTCTTTCTTCATGGACAGCTCTTAAAAATTCGGCCGCTATTAAAGTAATTTGATCGTGGAAATACATTTATTGGAATATATCTCCAAGAAAACTTTCTGGCGGAACCAAAAGGAACCAAAGTTTGCTTTCTTTCCTATTGCTCAACTGTTGTCAGTACAATGTTACACTATTCACAGCATGAAGGATTGCATTACTTACTCATTGGAGATTTCCTCAATGCAGATGACGCCATTCCAAACATCTCTCCATCATCCACTCCAAATTCTGTGGCATCTTCAAAGTCATCTCCATCACTGTCACTAACCATATGTACATCTGTGCATTGCTAATTTAGTAAAAGCCATAGTTAGTAATAATGCAGAACAGATTTATATTTACCATATAATACTGTTTCAATATTAGTAGTTTCCCATATACAACTATAAAGACCATCCTGTTTGAAATTAAGAACCTTGGAGGAAATTCCCTATATATTTTGGTTTGCGAAAACTATTTTGTATAAATAGGATTGTAAATAGTAGATGTGATCATACAACATGATAGACTGTGGTTTGTTGTGATAGCATGAGCCTATTCTTCCCCTAGCTTTGTTGAAGCCTCCTTCAACCTAGCCAGGGAGAGTTTTCACTTCCATATTTTTTTTAATGAACTGCAGCTTGTCTTGTGATCCAAGCTCATCAAACCGTGGTTAATTTTAGCTATGGCTTGTTTGAAACAATCCAACTTCAGCATAGATTAGGCTATAGTAAAGTCAAACTGAGTTTTGTGGGCAGTAACCGGAATACAAATGTGGCTTTCAGCATAGCTTGAAGGAGTGTCTGAATATCCTATTTTGTGTGTGAGAAGGAAGAGGAGGGAGGAGGTTGTGTTTACCTCTTCTGACTGTTCTCTGGTTTGTGCTGGTGAGGATCTTCTTCCAACTGTAAGTCGGTGGCAAGGATAAGAGACTCCTGATGCTGCTAGGGTCACCTAAAACACAGGATACATTGCTGCATCAACTATCAGATTTGGATAAACATGTTTCTTTCAGTGACTAAAACCAAACTACAGTAGATTTGAATGAACAGGAATAAAAAGATTGGAAAATTTAGAATTTACCCACAAGGAACGTTGTTATACAAAATGAAGCTAGAAAAAAGGATGCAATACTTGAGATCATTCCACAATATCCTTTCTTGACAAGATTTATTTTCAACATATCATTTCATTTCAATCCTCAAACTTCTACATCACGGCAAACACTTAAAGCTACCTCATTATTGCTGTATAGCTGGTCGGCACTAAGCTCATGCACTTGACAAATTGGGATCATTTACATTTCTCTTAACCAATAGCGGACAGGCAATGGGTAGGAAGAGGCCCTTACCACAGTTGTGGTGACTGAAGAAAGAAAACAAGGCAGCTCAAACACCATCCAGGTAAGGAGCCAAGATAGCACTGAAGACAACAGATGGTTGGAGTCAAAGTACAAAGCAGGTGACTGAGTAGGAGTGGGCAGTTCCCATTATTAAGGTAATCTGAATCAGTTTTAGACCTCAGATTCCCAAAATCATTAACAAAGAGTCTTTCTAGAAGAAGTCAGACTATGAAAACTGAGCCAACTTGGAAGAGGCCTAAGTTATCAAGAGGGAGCGAGGAATTGATAAGGGGCTCTCACAAGAGTAGGAACACTTAGAAAACTGTGGAAACCTGTACCAATGTAGTAGACAGTACCTTGCAAACATGTCTAGTCACTGTAAAAAATGCTGCTGACAACATATTTCTTCCTTTAACACAGACTATAGAGGTTTCCTTTGTGAAGGAAATATGTCATATGGATAAAGGACCAAAGGGTAACTCAATTGTGCATCTCAGTTTGTGAATATGGCCTGATCTCAGAAGGTAGAGACTACTTTGCTATATTTTGTGCAGGTTAAGGCAGTATTGAAAAAATATGCATGTTACATTTAAATTGTCCAACAGTTGAGAGTTTTAAAATCTTTATTCGCTTTAGAAGAATAACAACAGAGTTACATCTACATTTCTCCCCCGCTCCATCAACTGACACAGAGCCTTCTTGATTAATAAGCAGCTATGCAAACATGTCCTTGCAGGGTAAAAATACACATATTGTCAAAACTGAATAAACAGTAACTGATGTGTATTTTCTATAACAATTTAAAATGTATTGGCTAAATGTCTGTATTTTTTAAAAATGTGAAGGAAGTTCTACTTTCCAAGTCACTGTAGTGGCTAAAAAAGTCTTATCCAAAGCCTAGCAAGTATGCTAGAAATACTCTTATTTATTTTTATCCTCAAGTCAGGGTGTTTTTAATCACTTATGTGCTAGAATTCATAAAAGCCTTAATTTGCTTCAGGTTAAAGCAAGCTGATTAAGTGTGCTAGCTAACCAAGTGAGTGTTGACCTGCCTGGACTAGCCTGCTGCCACATTCTTGTAGCAAGGTTAAATAGCAGTTTAGTCACAATTTTAAAATCACAGAGTTAAAAGGAAATGACTCTTTCGGAATAAATGAAATATTAAAGCAGACATTCAGGTCAAGCTCAATTATCAGTGAAACTCTTTCATACATAAAACAGAATCTACGCTTGCCTTTGTAATGCTGGCACTGCCATTTTATATCACATGCTTCATTCAGTATTGAACATAGTAGTGGGGAGGGGGAGTAACATCTGTTTATATACCTAAGCTCTCACTAAGGAGCGCACTAAAGGAAAGGTGACTAATGCCAAATAGAGGTTTGGTGGTAGCAAACGAACTAGATCCAAGGGTGTCATGATAGATGGCTTCCTCCCAATTAAAGCTGGATAAATGGGTTAGAATATTAGGTAAGGAAAGTCAGACATTGAGAACATGATGCTGGTCGTTTGCTTTCTCATGTTCAATAATATTAAAACATAGCTCAGGGTGGGATTTTATATAGCTCAAAATCAATGAGAGGTTTTCTTATCTAGCTAAGCATGTTGTAGAATTGGACGTGAGAAGGCCACCATACTGCTCTCTTAGGGGGAAATAATAAAAAATATTCTGTGCTAAAACTAGATGCAAGATGGAAAAACAGGCTGCTGAGGAGGCCAGGGGCCATCTTGGCTGAGAGTCCTGGAAGAACTGCTCCTTGTCTTGCTGGCCTTTCCCCCTTAGCCTTGGAGGGCAGGACCCTGGCTGACTCCAGCTACAAAAGCTGAGGCTGCTGAAGAAGCGAGATACCATCTTAGCTGTCTTTTAGTGCTGACCCAGGTCATCAAGTCTGAGCTCCACAGCCACCATCAACCATCATTGGCAGGATTGGCAGCAATAGCAGCAGATATAGCAGCTCAACATTTTATTCTCTTTTTACTTTACCTTTTATATTAGACTTCCTTCAGCAATGTTTCCTATATAAACATGGTGGGGGAGATATGCCAAGCCAAAGTGAACAAGAATATTAATAGGTCTGTGCTGTTAAACTCTTAAAGCTAGCAAACAGATTTGGGTTTCTATGCTGGCATGACTAAAGGCAGCCATTAACTCTTGGCACTCAAAAAAGCATGAAATTTCACTGAAATTATTTCAAAATTAACAAAAACATTTTGGGTATATTCTTAAACCCTTGATAACACCAGTAAAACTAGCACAACTAACAACCAATTAGTTTTATCTTTTCACAGGAAATGAACTATTTTCCTTTTGTATACAACACATAATATGTCAGGCATTAAATCTTTTTTTAAAAAAAAATTAAACACTAACTGGATGGTGGAAAAAAATCACAAGGGTGGAGTGTGTTCACGTTCCACTAGCACCAGTGCTTATTTTATCCCTTCATAAAGTGCTGCTGAGATAATTACTGCTGACAGATTTATTCAAGGTTCATTTCACTTTTTCTCTAGGTTTTTTTCTAGTTAGAAGTGCAGCAGAGCCCATGGGAAGATCCACCCCTCACACCTGTTAAGTTTCTTCATGTTACTAGGGCCAGTTTAGACATGTCACTTTGAATTAGCATTGTACAAGGGCACTAAGTGTGACAATTACTTATCACAGGTTTAACCTTGGAAGGGAAGAGAGGAGGGGAGGAGAAAAGTTTCTAATTCAAGTCCGAGAACAGTGTCCGAATACGTAATTTAAGCCCTTTAATACAGGTTGCATGAAATTCATTCCAAGACTCATAAAAAGGTTCCCATGGTAGGTTTCCAAACAAGGATGCAGATTAATATAAAGGGCACATCTACAGTTACAATGTATTTGATTTTAGAAAAGTAAAATTTAGGAAGGAAAATATTTTCACTGAAGACAATTGCCTACTGATGAAAACTTAAGAAAACATTGATAGCTGCTCTTTTTATTTTTCCTTGAAGTTTTCCTTCCTGTATTCTACACTACAGTCACATACACTAAACTCCAAACTCAAGTCATGCTTGGGGTCTGTATGTGCACCTGATAAAGGAGAATCCCTCTTTGAGGTCTGCTGTTATGAAAGTGTCAGGAGTTTTTTTGATTTCAGCTTCTTCAAGGCACCAGCATGCATATTAGTAAAACAAAAGGCTAAGTCAACTCATAGGAAGACAAAGAAGACTCTTAAAGTATTCAGATTCTTCAACTTTTTGAAAGGGTAACAATGCAATCCAAAGCATGTTTAGTGAATAGTAAATTCTGCTAAGCTGAATAGAACTTGCTCCCAAGGTAAGTGTGCATAGGATTGCAGTCTAAGTATTGTTTTAGAAAAAGCAATGGCTACCGCAGACATTGTAGAAGACTAGCAAGGTTTATCCCTACCCCTTCAATTTGCAAATGCCATTTGAAACACACCCTTCAAAATCCCTTCAAACAGTCATTTACAGTGATACCTCTGGTTAAGAACTTAATTTGTTCCGGAGGTCCATTCTTAACCTGAAACTGTTCTTAACCTGAGGTACCACTTTAGCTAATGAGGCCTCCCACTGCTGCTGCGCCGCCAGAGCACGATTTCTGTTCTCATCCTGAGGTAAAGTTCTTAACCTGAGGTACTAATTCTGGGTTAGCGGAGTCTGTAACCTGAAGCGTATGTAACCTGAAGTGTATGTAACCCAAGGTATCACTGTATATACATCATTATATATGCAATAATCACAGGAGTACTCATAAGAGAGAAGCAAATGTCCAGACAACATTACAGTGAGATGACAGTTCACAGTACACAGTACACAGTACGGTGTATTTTTTGTCTATGGACGCCAATAAAGCTGCGTGTGTGAGAGATGACAAGTGGATGGTCAAACATGGGATACAGTGTACAGTGTCACAGAGCTGTCAGGCAAGCACAGGTCATCCACAGGGCAGGAAGAACATGAGGCATGAAATGCAATTTCTAGCCTCTCGCTCTGGATCCCTCCCAAGCAGATGAAGGTTATGTTGAAGGGGTGGACTCCTCCTCTTGGCCTGTCAGGCCCATTGCTCAGCAACGTGCAGGACTCTCCTAGAGCAAGGTGTCAGAGGGGGAGGAGCGTCAGCAGGACTGGGACTGTCCTGCTGCTGGGTAGCAAAGGCAACCTCTGACTATCTGAATCTGCATTTACACTGCGACTCTCCGCCTCTAGCCCTGTCCTGAAAGGGCCTCCTTCTTCTGATCACCCTTGATCGCTCACAACTCTTGCTTCTAGCAACACCCAGCTCATCCCTTTCCCAGACTGCTCCTCAGTGTCCCACCACCACAATCCAGGGTCTTAGTCATCTTCTTCCATGTCCTTCCTGCGGGGTTCTTGTGCAGTTGGCGCCCACCACTCTTCCTCATCCAGCTAGTTCCTGACATACATGTCTGTCATAATCACAGACCTTTTCTTAACATGGTTGTGAACTGCCCTGAGATCTGTGGATGAAGGATTTTAACATTCTTTAAGCCTTGCATAGTTATTGGCCTGGACTGGGAGTTGAGGGAAGGGAGTTTGGCCAGTTTCCATACTTTAGGAGTGGATGTGGCGAGTAGAGCTAGAAAAAGTACTGGAGCTTTATATCTTTCCCCCCACCTTGTCTATCAAATTGACAGGTTTTCAGCTAATTACTTAAAAACACCTCAGGGAATATTTTGTTTAATGAGGGGGGTGTCTTTAAAAGTTAAAAATCCCCTGCCATAAACAAATGCACAACTACATATGATATTTGGAAGCTGAGGGAAAATACAAACTTAAGAATGGAACATGAAGAGGTATCATCTGCCATGAGGCTAATCATGGCTCACAAGTTAATTGGTTTTCACAAATACTTTCTTCCTGTTGGGCATTCTCCCCCTCTCAACCCAGGCCAACTGAAAGCATTCTGAATTATGCCTAGTTCAGGCAGAGAAAATACTTTCCCATCATATTGATCTTAATGTGCTCTGACAAAGCAACAGTACATTAACTTCATGTTTGCCACAACCTGCACTCTGCAATTTAGCAAATGCCCTTTACTCAGAGGCTAGCAACAACACATTTCCCAATTTTCAGTTTCTTCAGCATTATTTCCTCTTATAACACAGCAGTTAAAACATATCAATGAAAAATAGCTCAAATTGTTTTGTTAATTCATACACCTGTGAAAAGGAAGCTCTCTGATCCAAAATACATGTAAATTGCCTAAAGCAAATGAATAAACCAAACCTGCAATTCATAAAAACTGCTTAATAAAAATAACTGAATCACAGCATGGTGCTAGATTGAGAAAATCCATAAACTTAACTCCTCAGGTATTCCCCAACAGATCATGAATCATCTGTATCAGAAATTGTCATATTTATAGCAGTGTGTCTCACAGCATATGAGGTTTCTTTTATAGATGAAGGGTAGAATTTTATCAACTTTCACAGCCTAACATATAGCTAAATTTGTGCTTCGTAAACCATGTAAAGCTGTAGAGCTTTCACATAAACCACATGAAAGTACGGCTGGATAAAAGGTGACAGTTTTACTCAATGTGCTGTTTCTGATAACAATTGTAGAAGAAATTCCTGTAGTCATGTTTCATTTAAAAGGCACCCGTTGCACAGGGCCAGTCCCAGCTTACAGAATCATACTAATATTTAATTATCTTAGGACCCAAACTTCCATGGCATAGATTAAGGGTCCTGGGGTACTAGATCTCTCTGTCAAGTCTACCCTGCAACTTCAACATTATTGAGAAAGATGATGATAAAACCACCTATTTCAGCATCAGCTACATTTTATTCAATGATGATGATTTTATGTAATGATAGCAATACACTTTGAGCTTTTATAGAGCACAAGAGAAAAGAGGATTTGTAATCTATAATCTGACAGAAGAAGACAGAGCGAGAGGAAGAAAGGAAGTCTGAAGTAAATGGGGAAATAATATAGGGTGGTAGTCAACTAAGTTTAACTTAAGAGTAGACCTATTGAAATTAATGAGCATGACAAAGTTTGTTCCATTAATTTCAGTGGAGCTATTATGAATAAAACTAAGGTGATTATTTCAGTTACTCATACTTAGAGCTTCGTGACAGAAGGACATGGGAACTTGACAGTTTTGTCCTGATAATAAAATAGGTAACACAATATAAAGTAGCAGGTTTTTTACTGCTTACTGTACTCTGCTTACCCAAACCAAAAACTCTAGAATCTTGAATCTACTTTGTATTCACAAAGATTATCAACCAACCACTTGGCATGACAATGGTCTGTGGTGGGATGCCATTTATCTCACTGCATTAGAAAACCAGGGATGGCAAACAAAAGAATGGCTGGATATTTTTTCAGTGCTATATAATTCCTTGGCAAACTCCAAGCAGTTGTGTTACCAACTGATGGATCCAACAAATTATTCCAACTCTAATGGGCTTTCTGGGGTCCATTTTTTTCTTCATGATATAATTATTCATGAAACTAGCCTCAAACATAATGAGATTTTTGCACTGTTGGCCTGCCAAAACGCATGGAGCTAGTGGCTTTTTATAAACAAAAATGTATGGCAACAGGTAATTTGCCCCACATTCATTTTGTTTTACATAAAGGTCCTTAACCCTTCAAAATGCATATTCTACTAAAATGACTAAAAGCGTCTACACGTAAAGATCACTACGCCTTGCATGATAGCTACCCATTGCCAATATTATAAAGGTTAAAATATGCCAGTTGGTCAAAATAGCTCTTTTAATATTCAGAGCGGTCTAGGGTTTTTTCTAGACATCAAATAAAAAATGCATTAGTTTTATAATTGTACAAGACTGTGTGTAAAGTTTTCCTAATTTAGTAAACCAACATTTATTTCTTACAGTATCTAGTAAACATTATTTCTTACAATATCTAATAAACATTATTAGTAAACATTATTTCTTACAATATCTTTGCTCTCTACCTTACATCAAGTTAATAAGTTTCCTCAACCACTATATCCTGCTTATGATCATCTCCCAAAATTATTTCTTTTGTTTTACTTATTTAACAATGTAGGGCATCAACACTTTAAACACATTAAATTGATATGAAAGCAACAGAAATATGGTGCCTTTCCATCAACACAGCAAGTTACTGTATAGAGATTCTGTTTTTCAACATAATGTAAAGACATTAGTCATGGAACCAGTCCATGAACTATTAAGTACTTATGGACAAGAGATTTCTGCTTTAGGTGGTACAAAAATAATACTGATGGATTCTCTTAAAGAAACCAGAAATCAATGGTCTATTGAACTGTTCCCCTCTTTTTACGCTTCAGAGATTTTAGTACAACCCAAAGTATCTCCAGACAATCCTGACTTCTGATCCACAGAGCCATATGAGGCTCATCCAAAATCTATCCTCTTACATTTTCAGGAACTCTTTCATCCAAATCTAGAACCCTTAATATCTGCCAGTTGAAATTATGTTTTTACCATCCATGTAGACAGGCATCCTCAACCTCGGCCCTCTAGATGTTTTTGGCCTACAACTCCCATGATCCCTAGCTAGCAGGACCAGTGGTCAGGGATGATGGGAATTGTATTCTCAAAACATCTCATATATTAGTGCACACATTGGCCCTAAGTATCCAGTACAGAATTTGGTTACAATATCAAGATTCTAAATTTTCATTGTAAAATCTAGTTCCAGACGTCATAGTTGTAAATGTAAGGTTTAACACACAAAGGCACTAGAATGCCTTACATGAGTGCCTGAGACCCTTGCAGGCAAAGCAAAGGGCATTGTATGAACTGATCATCTTTCTTTACATACGCAGATCAGAAAGCTGGAAATGTACAGAGCCAGGAACCCCTCAGCTGATGAGAAGCAAGAAGCCCACTGCTGGCTTTCCTTCCGCTTGGGTCTTAAAGGCAGTGAGCCCAAAAATATACACACTCTGGACCCTACTCCCAACCCAATAAAGAAAATACAGCCACTAATAAACAAAGACCAATCACAAAGAGAAGAGAGTTTTAATTTAAAGCATTTGTCCCTATCATGTTTATAGAGATTAGGAACCCTAAGAA